>NC_052021.1:12838174-13452080 GCF_015832195.1 Motacilla alba alba | reverse complement strand
TGAATATATTGTATGTTTGCATTAAGTTTCCTGCCTAAACATACAAACTGAGAGCATATTTTCAAATTTTAATAATTTCATATTTCATATTTTCATATTTTGACCATTTTTCAAATGTCATAACATTCTATATTATAGGCCCTCAAAGTTAAATTGATATAACCAATAGTACCTATTCATCAAGAGGAGTATTCATTTGAAATCAGTGCATTAATTCTGACACCAAAGAGTGCATGAGTTGTAACTTCCAAGCATACACTAAACGTTTGCACTGATCAACAGCACCAGAAAAATTGTGTTCAGACACAATGTTTCAAGTCACTTCCCACACTGCTGCTTCATCATTTTATCAGGAAAAAATAGGATTAAATTCAATCACATCTTACACTGTGCTGATGAAAGGTTCATTTGAATGCATTTAAGAACATATGAATAACAGGTTGGTTAGAATTGTCACAATGTCATTTGTAAAGGAAATTTCAAGCAGGTTTACAACTCTTCATATGGAATGTCACCATGTGTTTTGTAAATCAATAAATTTTTTACAGGTTATTTATCATTTAAAAACCCAAAAACCTATTGAAGTTAAAATGCTTCCTAAATTCTGAATTTCAATAAATTATTATTTACAATCTTACCTCTTTTCACTGTCACTTGCTGCTGAAGTGGACAGCAGGCAAAGGTTTGTCTTTCTGATACTACTGGCACCACCCAGTCCTTGTCAGGGACTGAGTCAGTAGTAGTCAGTACATCCTTTCCTCCTCACATCATGACCACGCCAAAATTGTGCCTCTAGTCAATAAGCTACTGTAATATGTTGGAAATTTTAAATACATAGACCTGATACATATTATGTCCTATTCATTCTATAATAGCTTAGCTAAATTTAGTGATAAGCATAATTTATTTTTACCCAAACTTTCTAATGTTATGGTTTTGTCTTTGTTTTTAATTCCATTTCATGCACTTAATGCTCTAGACTGCATTCAGTGTATACATCATTATGTAAGCACATTGGCATGCACAAGCAATACAAGAATAGATTATAATTAATCCCATAGACAACCAAAAAAGGTGAAGTTGCATCATGCAATGAAACCAGCTTGGCCTGGGCTGCCATGCAGAAAAAAACCTACATCAATGAGTCTGCTGTACGGCTCCTAGGTAAGAGTTGATATGAAAGAGGTGAGTTATTTCAGCAATGAAGTCACAGGCTGAGAATGTTTATACTACTGTAAACAAAATACTGTACATAGCACCAGTATTACTCAGGGATGGGGGAGAAGATGCTTTCAAAGGAGGACAAAAAGGATGAGAAAGAAGAAGAGGGAGGAGGAATTATAAATTACAGTAACCAGTCTGAAATCCAATCGGTTCTTTTAAATAAGCATTGTGTTATTTCATTCAAAATAATTTCACTTGAGCTTTCAAAGCAAACCTGAATTTTCAGTGTATTTTGAAGAAAAAAAAGATGAAATAATGAGATACAGAGCAACTTCAAAATGTCAAATGTGTTCAGTAATTGATGAATGACTAAAGATCATAAACACACAGATATGCAGAGGTGAATTTTTCAATGCAGTGCACAGGATCCAAAAAACACAAGCTTCACTGATTTGAATGCATAATCAATCAAAAGAAATGAATATGGACGGTATAAAGGATGCATTGATATGCGTGATTTATTTGGTCACCTTTTGCTGCTTTTCTAATAAAAGACATCTCTGCTGAATAAAGCAGGGTTATTTCAGAACTTGTGTTGAATTGCCTTTACCTTACTCACCTTCACAGTTGCACTGAACATAACAACATGACTGGAATTATAGAGTGACCACCTAGCCTGTTCTAAATCATGTACATTGGGCACAGTACTGCATAGCCTGATTCCAGAGAGTTCAGAAAGACCTAATTGAGCAGGTAATTTATTTTATTGCAGCATTCACTTGAGGTGCTACCCGGTGATGATAAATGTAGGATTTTGTAACATTGTAACATATTATTATGTGTGTTCCATTACAAAAGGATTTGTTCCATGTTTATCAATAGGCATATTATTTTCAAGCAATTTTTTTCTTAATTACCCTTAAATGTATATTAACACTCTATTTTTAGCACAGTTCACAAATATACAAACTACTTATGCAGGGTAGCAATTCACACAACATCAAAAAATAGCTTTAACAAGAAAACTAAATTTCACTTACTGTATAAGGTTTTTAATACAATTACTTTTGGTATATTTGTTTTTATACACTAGTAGCTTTGTGAAATATTAATTTTTTAGTTAGTAAATTGTCACAGAAATTTATATCAAAATAAAATCAAATAATTGACAGTAGAAGTAATTATCTGGCCTCTTGAAATGTTTTAGAATATTTGCAATGAAACCGATCAACATATTTGGCATTTGACAGGTAAAAAAAAATTCTAAATTGTTCATTCCAGATATAAAACCTCCAGTTGTACTACTCTTACATAGTGAAATTCACATTCTTTTTCCAGACAAACACTTCTAACCTTTTCAAAGAAACAGAATTTGCAGTCAAGACTCATACCACTTTTGGCCAGTGTGTGCTATGTAATAAGGCTAGCAGAATCTTTCATTAATCGCACATTAAACATGTGAATATTTTGTTGGGTGTACAGGTATGCACTTACTAACTGCTGCACAGTGCATGCAAATGTTATCACCCGAGAAGATGGTTAATTAGTCAAGAGCAATTAAAGCTCTGCTGACAAAGCCAGAAACCCAGTAAATTGTTTAAGGCAAGCAGATGAGGAGCTCAAAAATTTTGGAACTCACAGATTTCCAAAGTGTACCATTCAAATAGCTACCATACAGTCAGAAATCAGAATTGTGGCATACACAGTAGGTACTATAACATATATGTATGTATCACAGCACAAATGATACATACTACATATGTACACTTTCCCATTGTTGTGGAAATAGAAGAATCTTATCTAACTTGAAAAGCATTGACTCAGCAAAAAGATGAAAAGCAGTCCTTAAATTTATTCTTAGTAAAATCAATACACCAGTAATCTTGCATTAAGTTATGATAGAGAAGTCCTCGAGATTCACACAGAACACAAAGCTGGTCTGAGTTCTACAATCTCATCTCATATTCATCACTGTGAATATGACCATAGCAAAGTAAACACAAAAGGAGAAGAATCATATATCCTTGGTATCTGCTAGTAATGCAGCAGAGCATGATAGAAGCCACAAGTGTAAGGATCTCCAATGACCAGGTTACATTACAGTCTAGCATACATTGACTCAACAGTTTGTCCTACAAGCAGTGATTTTTTTTGCTATAAAACCAGCTCATTCAGAGATTCAACTATTGGGTGTAAGAAGAGATTCAGTCATCTGTTTTCAGACTGTAGCTAGGAACCAACCTCATGTTAGACAAGTTTCCCTGCTTCAGCTGGAGAGAAGCTATCAAACTCATTTATTTCCTAACAATCTAAAATAGCAGGAATTTCTCTCTTTTGGTGTAGCCAAAAGCCATAACAAACTTTATATAGTTCATACAAGTCTGTTGCAAATTATAAAACCTAATCTTTATGATGAGTACTGTACTATTTAAAATAAATGACCAGAACTATAAAAAGTAACTAAATTTCTGGGATATTCAGCCCTTGAGTCAATTCCTTCCAACCCCTTAACATAAAACTCCTTTTCATAAACAAAATATTGGGAAAGATTAGTTTGAAAAAACAGGGGATCCAATTCCTAGTTGTAGTTTTCTGTTTTGAGGACTTGGTTTTACTTAACCAGGTAAGTGAGTTACCTATCTGACTGAAGATGGGCATAAGCAAGTTCCTGGAACAACAGGGTGACTGGATTCATATCCATTAACCTGGGGTGATTTGAACAATTACATTGCCACTGCATTTTAGCTACAAAACCAAATGCATTGAAGTTTCAAATTTTCCCTAGGCAGCAAAGCTTATTCAACTCTCATCAGACATTCATGTTTATGACAGAGAGCTGGTTTAGAGAAAAAGCTTTCTTTCCTATGAACTAAGAGTGCCTTGAGACAAGCCCTGAGATATGCTAAAAGAGTCCACGATGCATGTACTTAGTCATCCTTTCACATCAGGCTAGAACAACACCAGCCTATCCTCACTGCGGTAGCTGTTTACTTCACTTCTGTCCCCATCTCAAGCAAGCCCATTACTTTTCCTTTCCAAAATTCACTCACTTTCCAGACAGTTTCTCTCACACAAAGAAAAAAAACAAAACCAAAAAAACCAAAAAAACCAAAAAAACCCACAAAACCAAACCCCACAATATCCCTAATGCTCGAATTCTTCCTGTAAATACCATCTAATGACCACATAACAGTTCGCCCCGTCTGCCCAGGATTTTCTCTCTGATGTGATTCT
Source organism: Motacilla alba alba (assembly GCF_015832195.1). Lineage (NCBI taxonomy): Eukaryota > Metazoa > Chordata > Aves > Passeriformes > Motacillidae > Motacilla > Motacilla alba. The sequence goes on along the minus strand of NC_052021.1, from coordinate 13,447,682 downwards.
GTACTTGCAGCAGTTCCATGTAAATGAATTAGCACAACAAATATTACTAGCAGCTATGTAAAAGCACAGGCACAAATCTCGGGCATTGCAGAATGCATGTTTGGGATAAGATGCACAACCGCTGCACATGTGTTGATTTTATAATTTATTAAATATGTTACAGAAAAAAAATAGAAGATTAAAAGTTTTCTTGAAGTAAATATTACAAAAGGGAATTTTAAAAATAAGTTAAAGCATTTCACATCCTCTGGAAGAACCATATCTACACAAACACTCGGCAAGGGTAGAGTGCTGATGTAACCAGGGAGCTTTGAAATACTAAAGGGAAAAGAAGGACAAAGCAAGTGATATCAGAATCCAATGGCTTACCATCCAAACGTGGGTCTAGCCAAGGGCTTAGGGAAGCTCAGGAAAAAAGGTAAGAATTGTAAGATATAACTTGTTCACAGTTAGTTTCTGCTAGAACATGGTTTAGTAGGATGCTATGTTGCTCACTGAAAATACCATAAAGCATATTACTAAATACTCAAAACACCTTTAATTCCGAAGGGCTTGTCTATACAGACACAAGAAGAAACTATGCTAAATACATTGGAGAACTAGGAAGAGAAGTGTCCCAGGATTTCTGGGGAAAAGCAAGTGTGAATAATGAAGTAAAGACTGTAATGTAGACTTACTAATCTATCTCTGCTGGGGACTGTAAAGAACATGTTTCTATTCAATAATTGTTTATTACAGAAGCTCACTGCAATGACCATTAGCCAGTAAATGAACTGGTATGATGGAAGATATGTCAGGATTGTGCCTTATGGAACAGTTGGATCCTTAAGTATCCTTTCTAATGTTAGATTAGATCACAGACTTAAGTTACAAACCACGTATGACAAACTTATACACAGTATTATTGATGAGCATGTCTGCATCCCCACCATCTCATCACTACTGCAAAGTCCTAGACATACTGGACTGTGTGTAAAGCAAGCATCTTTGTGGAAACCTGTGTAGGTAGATCTGTCTTCTTTATGAGACTGCACAAAGATGTTTTTTAACAAAGTTATCAAACTGGCAGGCCAAACTTTGTTACTCAGAACCATCGACCCATCAGTACTGTAAATCTTGATGCACACTGAACAAAAGTAACTAGACTGGCCTTAGAAATTCTTGGCAGGCTTCTCTCCATTCTTGCTGCTTGTTCAGATGAACACAGACTGCTAGACCAAATATTCTGTAGTTCATTCAACCTCTTCCAGCAGCTTGCCAAGGCCTTAAGATAGGTTATATTTATCATACACAATGGCAGTAAGATACTGGAGGTTATAAATTATTGTAACTTCACTGACAGACAGGCTTTTACACAAAGTCTGATTGTGAAAGCGGCCTTATGAAAAGTTGAAAGACGTGTTCCTGACCAATCATGACACTACATCAGTTCCATACCAGTTAAATACCTACATATATGGAAAAACCTCCATGTTCCAGAACTATCAAAGTTTGCAGTTTTATGTATTTTGAAAAACTATACAAGCTCTATTCAAGAAGTAATTTTGTTTTGTATGTATATTTCTTCCCTTTCCCAAAAGGCATTATTATTAATGTAGTCATGGACAAAAAAAAAAAAAAAGTAAGTATCTTAAACTCCCTCCTTTGACCATTTTTTGAGAAAAACTGAGACAAGCCTTCATGACAGCTCTACCAACCTGTATGTTCATCAAGGACCACTGCAGTTAAAAATGTTAAACAATTTAATACTATATAACTGTGTAACTGAAGTGTCACAGATAATTAAATACAAGCACAGCCAAAGTAATCTATGCACCTGCAAAGTATGGAAAGGAATGTTCTTCCTTTGATAAAGACTGGCCATATGCCATAATTGGTTATGTCTTTCTCTCTTATAAATAACATGAGCAGTTATAATGAGCAGCATAATTTTGTTATGTCAAAGTGCATATTATAATTAACTATCAAAATATGTTGGGATTTTCATACAAATGTTTAACATTGCTTTCATTTTGGATGAACAGCAAAGACTAAACACTTAAGAAAGAAATACTTTTTTTACTGTAAAAAGATCTCTGTCTTTAGGATCTATGTATTTTAGAATCGAATCCTTTTCTGCCTAGTCATTTATTTTGAGTGTACACGGACAGATACAAAGCTTATCAAAGACTTAAAGGCAATGTAGTTGTGAGGGGAATAAAATAGGGTAATATTTACTCAAAGTGTTTCAATGTTTTTTTCAATCAACTGCAGTTCATGCTCGTGATGTTCCTATAAATTACATTACAGAAATACACCTCACCCTAAGTGGTTGCTATACATTGCTCTAAGTCCTGCATTGCCTTCCAACCTATTGTAAGAAATCACAGGACATTTTTGACATTTACTAATGGACTATCTTTTCATGTTAGTATATCATTATGAGATTAGTAATCAACAGGATTGACAATTTTCATGGTCAGTATTTTCTGTGAGGGATTTCTCTTTTTATTTTTTTTTCAATCTGCTTGACAAAGCTCAAATCTGTAGAGCAGAAGGTACACAACTATTAGTTGTATTCAGATGGCAGCTCAGACAGTGAGCAAATGAGCCAGTTCTGCTCTCTCTTCAGCAGAAGGCTGCTTTGCCCATCATTCAAACCAAAATTGTGGAGAGTGCATGATCTATCCAGTCAGAGGAGGCAGAAAATGAACCCAAGTAAACAAGGGAAGTACCACAGACCCCTTCCTACTCCCCACAATGTTTTCAAGGAATGATGCGAGTAGAGGATAGACTGGTTTCATACCTCTCTCTAAATGCAAGAGAAGTCAATTCCTTTCTCTATTTTGTCACGCAAGACCCTACTCAGCCTGTGTCATGCTCTCCACAGTGACAGTGTGCTGCTGCAGAGATAATATTGCCCTTGCTCACTGCAGCAAATCAACAACTCTTTAGGAAGTGCAGGGGTACAGAGAGGGGACATGTCTCTATTAATAGTTCTGCCTGAGCTATGAATAAACTTCTCAATACTTGTCTTGTGAAACTGATATCCTGATCAACATACCAGGACAGTGGTACCAGCAGTTCGCATTTCCAAACTCCAGGTTCCCACCTGCTGTTATTCTTTTGGTTATGAGTTTTATTCTTCACCCAAATCAGTAGTTTGAAAGAGAAATAGATCTTGATTTATTTTAATAAACCACCACTGAATCCCTCTCCTCCTCTACTAAAATATCTTTTCAAGACTTTATTATGATTAGGAAAAAGATTTAAATAAACAATTATGCACCTGCATGAAATCTTTCAGCCACATGGCATGAAGTTAATGCTCATGAATATTAATTTGCTTAGCAGGCCTGCTGTCATGCTAAGGTCTATTTCTATTGTGTGTTACCTCATTTGATTGCACAGAAATGTTGCATTGGAAAATTTTGTTTCTATGCAACTGTTCCTTCATGAAAGGTTTTTTTTAAGTACTGCATGTGCATTTGTACGTACCTCACAAACTTTGCTTTTGCATACTGTGTCACCTACTTGGTATCCTCTGAGAATGCCAAGAAGTATATAATTCCAAAGACTGCTTTTCAAGATGTTGAGAAAAAGCAATCTCCAGTCTGCCAATTTTTAGACCTGAAACTAAGAGAATGAAAAATCTGCCTTTAAATAACTGCTGTCACTCTGCCAAACATACTCCATTTCTTCCCTCCCATTTCTGTGGTATTTTACCACTAGCCTGTAGCTGTCTGCTTGTTTAATAAAATTTTGGACCTAATTTTCTGTTCTGCTCTTCCTCTAGGCATTCCGTCCTAGGGGTGAGGAGTGTTTTTCGTTTGTGCACAGAAAAGAGGAAGGCTTCAAATGCTCATCAGGGATCAGCCTTTGAGTGAGGCACACATGATATTAGAGCAGTCTCCACAGACTTAGATCTCATGCAGGCAAGTAATTTATTTTCATTTACCTCCCGCCTGAGAGATGATTTCACTGATTAATCTACACAGGCAGGTTCATTCCTGTCTCTCCAAACCCAATAAAACTGTTAGTGACACTCCTAATCAATACAGAAGAATTCCAATTTACGTTTCAATGTCAGTCACTTACATGCAAAAATTCCCTTTCTCCATAAACCCAAGTTTTATACATGTAGCAACAAGAGTCAGAAAACTCCTTTTTGGTGTACTAATCAAACTCAACCACCTATCAGCCATTATTGAGCTTCAATGCAAAACTTCCAAAAGAAGGCTGTCAGTATTCTGTTTGCTGTTGTAGCACTGGCTGGCATCACCCTATCCCAGCACCTTGGTTTAAATATATTGATTGATTATTTAGCTGACAAATACAGACTTGGCCTACAATGTAAAGTGTTTCTGTGCTTGACAGCTCTACTGACTATGATAACTAATAACAAATAATAAGAATAATCATTTCAACAATTCTTCTAATAGAGCTTGTCCCTCTCAATAGCAAATATCAATGAGACAAAATAATTCCTAGCAGTTGGTGCAGACTTTGCTTTGTGTTTTGTAAATTGCCCCCTAACTTTTCAACAAATATTTGAGAAAAACAAGATTTATATGGATAGACGGTAATCGTCTTCAACCTGCTTTACAAAATAAATTGAAGGGAATTTTGTCTGATTTCCATGATGACAGCAGGCATTCACTCCACCAACTAAATCCCACTAACCAATGCAGTGTGCAAAATTGCACAGGTAAGGCCAGGAGGTTTGGGCAGGAGGAGGAGTTGGAGATGTAGAGGAGCCTTTTTCTGAACAAGAAAATAATGAAGAAATTCTAGTGACTGGAAGTATAAAAATATACCTACATAACTCTCTGTATCTGCAAAGAAAACCAGTCCATTAAATACATAAAGTCTTAAAGAAAAAAATGTGTTTTACTAATTTCTCTGCCTTCTTCATAACTTCTGAGAGAATTTTTCAAGAGCAAGTAGAATAAAGGAAGATATACTGAAAGCACCCTTGTTAATATATTATATCCAGTTGTCATGCTCTCAACTTTACAGATAGGTAAATTTACTGATTCTTGAAAAGTTTCTGTGAAATTCAGCTTCATAAATTAGGAAGGGAAAGGAATAAATATGTCTAATGCTCTGTGTGATCACAATATATATATTTGGCATTCAATATAAGAACTACACACAATAATTTTATAATTTAAGCATTCTTCCCTCCCTTGCAATTCGAAGGCTTCATAATACCTACAGGGCAAGTCTAACATTTAAGTGTTGAGAGGGCCTCAGTCAAGTTAAATATGATTTTTTTTTAATATGGTGTAAATGTGTTTAAATGTTATTTATAGCACCTATTAAAATTTTTGTGAGTTAACACATCTATGTGGAGAAGGACACTTTTGATCAATCTGCCGGCAAATTTGTTCTTATTTCCACCTCACAACATGACTCCTACCCCTCCCAAAATATTGGAAGATTATTGTTTTAAATGAGCAGTAAGCAACAATGATAGTGCTGTGTTGGCAGAGAAAAATATGGTTCTTGTGCCAGCTCTCAGAACATCATGTTTATCAGTTATGGCTTTGCAAATTTGCTTACATATAATACATACAATATCTGAACTACTTGAGAAGAAATTTCCACACTTCTCATTGCAACCAAGTACTCCAAGCTGCTCCAAGTACCACTACATTAAAGGACTAATGCTTCATACAGATAGAAAAAGCATTGCTTCCTAAAAGTGGATTAAAAACTACAGATTCTTACAAAATCAAGACTCCTAATGTCACATTGTAAACTCACTGGGATTCAGTCCTGCCTACCAATACAAAATCTTGGAGAAATATAGTGTTGCACACAGAGAAAACAGACACTTAAAACATTCAATCTTCATATTTCACTCTTGTGAACCCAAAGGATCTCATTACTCACAGATCAACTAGCAGAAACTATTATCTATTAACCTTCTAAAAAACTGAAATGGAAACTGGGGTGTTTTAGCAATAACTGCTTACAAAAAAATCTATACAAAATTACTGTGCATCTGTATATTCTTTTACCCTGTTTCTGGGTTTAGGAGAGAAGAGATTGCTTTCTCATTTTTTTTGCAGCACAAATTACAGAAAGATTCTAAAGGTTAAGATGCACAGGCCTCAGGCTTACCAGTAACAACAAGGATGTTAAAAATCATTAAATACATTCTGTAATGACACCAACTGTTATTGGAATGATTAACATGATGTATGTATACTGAAAATCTACTGTCTTTTCTATCTGAGATTGCTTTTCCAAACACCACTAGGAAAAACTAGCTCACAGTACAGCTGCTGGTTTTTGCTATGATCTTACAAAAGACTACATTTCCTATGTTTGTAATTCAAAAACTTCTCTACACACATATGGCCAAAATCTGAACTACAAAAAAAATATCTCAGCTACAATATTCAACTAAAACTACAGTTTTGCTATAGGACAGATAAAATTGCCAGGGATAATGCACTTGAGCTTGCCTACAACTTAACAAATAAAGAAAGAATACACTGGTAAGAAACCCTAAAATACAGCACTGATTCTGTAGGTAAGGCAAAATATTAAAAAGCAAATTGAGCTTTCCTTTTCCCAAACCATTCTGCCTGTGCATCTTTCCTCAAGCTCTAAAATTGAGCTTATCAGTCTGGGATTGCTCATTGGGGGTTTCCCTTCTATTTGTTACTCATATTAGTCTAAGCTCATATCATATTCTGTGTATTACCCTCTATTTACCCAAAAGATACTCAACTAGAACCTTGGATTTACAGTGTTTAGAGTAACATAAACACAGCACAGAAGAAAAATTATTAATCTTTCCCCTGAATTACCTAAAAACTTTGAGTTACATGGAAGCCTTTCTATCTTTTGATGTACAGACCTCAGTTTGCCAAGTTCACAACCTCAGCTTTTCCAATATAAATGCTTTGTGCTGAAGAAAATGGAAGTAGACCACAGTTTATTTGTCAAATTAATGTAACTACATAATATCTTGATGAAAGTCTGAATTATTATTTATAGCAATTGTTCTACCTGCATAAAACCACAAAATCATTAGATATATTCTATATATTATATTATGGAATGCTGTAATAATATAATAAATAATAATATAATAAATAATAATATAAATGATATAAATAAGAATAAACCTCCATAAAACCATAAATTGTATTCTGTATATTATAATATAGAATAGTACAAGCATGGAATAATGAGGTAAAAATTACTAAGGAGATTTTCAAGGATAAAAAAAACAACACAACTCTGTGCCTGGTTGGTAGCCCTCATAAAGGCACTGCCCTTACTTAGAAGTTTTGCCTACAGCTTAAAGGTATGCCTAAAGAAAGAATTAAGAGCAAATTGGAGAGGAAGATAGATTATACAATTTAATATGAAGTTTGGATTAACTGCTTAAATGAAGCAATTATTTGAGGATGTCCTTGATCTGTGAATACTCCCAAAATTCATCTTTAACTGCTTTCTGCAACCAAGACTCCACAGATTCTCTAAAAAGTCTCAGGCAGAGCGCTCTGGTGCCTCTTCCTTCACAAGTTCAGTTTTAAACTGATCACCAGATTTTGAAACAGAAGCTCATTTTTTCCCCCACTTCTCTCAGCTAAGATGACTGGAAATTGTTGCCAAGCTCTCGGGGAATTGAATCTAGGTTATATTTTATTTATTTTCACTACCACTGAGGAGTGACTTTCAAATGTCATTCCCTCTAGCACTGTTTTGTGCAAGGCCAGGGCACTGAGAGCCTGGCAGGACTCTCTGCTGGGCGCCCCAGGAGCGCCACTCCAGCCCAGCCTTTAGGGAATGGTGAGGAACTGGGAGAACTGCCGGGACCCAGGAACACCGACCTGGCCCCTTGCCACCAAAATGGCCTGGCCACCGCTGCAAGTGCTGCCAGCAATGGGTCCTGATCCTCAGGGGAAGGGCAAGGCAGGAGGGAGGTCTGGCTGGACCCAGGAGGTCACAGCTGAAGCCGGGGATGGGGCTGGGGCAGCATCTCTGCAGCGGCCAAGGTTCCGGGCAGCCTGTCAACCCAGCAACCCCTGTGGGTGCCAGAACAAAATTCCTTCTAGGCCTAAATGTGCTAAGTGAATATTTAACCCTGTAGAAAATTTTAATGGCTGAGAGGCAAAAGGATTTTTTTGATGGAAATATCATCACAGGCTTATGTATAGAAAGTTGGCCAGGAGCTGCAAGATTAAAAATTGCTGCTTTTACTTTTAAGTAAATGCTGCAAAGTATTATTTGTGAAATTGATTTCTTAATCTCTCCTCCCCAGTAAGTGCTCTCTGAATTGACTTCCACACTAAAAATTAATTTACAGGGCTTTAAGCAGTGAAAAAAAAGGACAACAAAACACAACATTATGGCTTTTACATTAAGGATGTAAATGAGGTGGAAAAAACTCAATATGAGCATTTATCTGTGTTATTTTATTTGTTAATCACTATCTAGTGTTATTTTAAAGAAAAAAGTAATTACAAAGATACGTAGCATTAAGATAATGCCATTCCTATAACACTCCCTATGCATTCTGAAGGCATTGACAAATGTACACCTGTCATTACCATACATAACAATGAATAGAACAATGGGATTGCATTTTCCTGATCCATTTTGTAATAAAAATTGACTTTGCTCTATTCTAGAGGAAGTCCACAAATACAGCAAGATAATTCTCCTGTAGTTTAGACATGAGTGCATTTTTGCAAAATGTAGTTCTACAAATATTAGGAAAGACTATCCCAAAATTAAAAGACAGCAATAATATGAAAGAAAGCAAAGTAAATGTATGTTTCCAAATGGTGCTTTGATAACAGGGAAAAACAACAGGAATACATTTAGGAACAGAATATTCTGAACTCAGTTTATGAAAGTCCTGAAATGACTACTGGGCTGCAAAAATCGTCATGGTTTTCTTGAGAGAACACTGACAAAAGATCATAGGTCCACTGCTTGCTTACTACACAGAAATAAAAAATTATTTCATAACAATCTGGTTCTACAGATTTAAATACTATCATCAAATTTAGAAAAGTTGAATTTAACACAAAGCTGCAGAAAATCATACTGACTTTAATTTGTATGTTTGGGGGTCTTTTTAATTAGCATCTTAGTTTGAGTCTTAATAGAATCTTACGTAGGTTAACCTCTAAATTTCAAGCATTGGAATAAAACCTATGGAAACTAACTTTTTGGCTATGTTTCCTGAAACACCTTCAGCTTTAAGCCCAAAAAGAAGTCTGACTTTCAACTACCCATTTTTACTAGCATGGTCCTACTTTTAGAGTCAAACAGATTAATATCAACATCTGTGAGCAGAAATCAGTTACAAAGAGATTAGCCAATGTTTGGGGTACCTTTTCTTTCAACTTTTTCCCTTATTACCATTTTACATACTAGGACTGTGTGGAAGCTTGGAGTGTGATATTACATCACAATGACAGCTTACTGTAAGAGGAATAACTGAGTTCTCTTTTAATCACGTTCTCGGTGCCAGCCAGCGAGCTAATGGGAAGCCTGAAAGCTTCCCTAAGAATGAAAGGACTCACATCACTGTTATTGCAGTAAACAGCTTTGCTACAAATCCAAAGCTTTGAAGTTCTCACTGTAAAACATCTGCCCTTAAATCAGCAGTTGAAAATCCTTTGACTCTACACACAAACCTCTCAGTCAACCTTGTCAAGTTACCTATATTTTGACACTCTGCAGAGTCTAATAGAGATTTCCAAGCCTGCCATGTAATACAATCTGAGCTGTTGGCAGCTACAATTGACTTTGCATGCCATGTCTTTCTGATCTCTGCTGCTAACAATACTTTGTCAACAGATGTCATCACATGTAATTGTCAAGAAGAGCCAACACATGTGTTGTTCAGTTCACAGATTGCCTTCCAAAGATATACAGTATGTATATTATGCAGGGGGCCCATTATAGCCATTCAGACACTGTTAAAGTGCACTGGGTATTCTGTAACTTTGCTTCAGTGTTCATTTTTAAAACAAACTGACGCAACTTGGTTGTGGAAAGGGGTTTGATTGAAAAAGGAAAGAAAAAAGGAAAAAAAAGCCCCTAAAACTGACCACTGTTCCTTCCTACCTGCCCATGAATAGATCACAATTCTCTGGCAGCTGGAGAAGTTGAACTCTTGTGTCCCTGGCTAGACTGCTTGGCAGTTAAACTACAGTGTTATAACTAATAAAGATTAAAGCACTGAGGCTCATGGAAAACTGTGACATCTCCTATGTGCTTCTCCATAGCACTTGAACATGTATAAGAAAACGTTCCAGTATAATTTTCAGACCACAAATGCTGAACTTCAAGATAGTGGGTGTCTGCAGAATGCAAACAACTGTATGCCCAGCCCAAATGGATATCAAATGCATGGAAATTGTGTTTCATTAAAAAAAAATGCTATCTAATCCTGTTATGTATAGAAACGTACACAGCTGTCTGGTCAGCTGCATTCAGATCAGTTGATACGTTCAGCTCTCTTTTCAGAAAAGTAGCAGTATTCTACTCACATATTAAAAAATATATTCTTACTAGAGCAAAATTATCCACTATTCCCCCATATCAGAATTATTCCACTCTCAAATACAACAAAAAGATAAAATATTTAGAGGCTACATTAGCCAAAAGGAACAATTCATAAATAAACTCTAGTTTACAGTGTGCTACACGATTAATTACTTGCCAATTTTCTGATATAATCAAAAGCAAACAAACAGTTCTGAGAAACAGAAGAGGGCTTATTTTAAAGAGGTAGCTTTTTCACAAGTACTTATCAAAATAAAGACTTTTCAGTCTCAAAGCAATTGATCAATATTATTATGAATTATTGAAAAACAGATCTTATTTCAAACTATATACAATTTCATAGAAATGTAAACTTTACAGGGCACTGCACAAAGGACTTAAGGAAACTGCCATGTTAAACAATGATTCAGGAATGTGCAGTATGAGGGATTCATATTTCCATCAGTGCTGCTTAAAGCAGTAAAGGAAGAACAAAAACTCAAAGAAAATATAGGGACTTTGTTTGTTTGTTTTTAACATAATGGATGAGATTTCAGAAACTTACAATTCGGTTAACCTGTAAATTACTCCAAGAGATAAAACATATCTCTTTTATATGTAAAAATAAAAATAATGCTATCAAATGCTTTTGAAAAAAAGGGCCATTCACCTCAGATTTAGACAGCTACCATTTTGGAAAGAATATGAGGCATTAAAAGTAGAAGGACATTCAAAAATTCACATCCTGTAAAATAACATTAAAAGATAAAAAGAACTTAGACCATTACTTTAGTAAGCAAGCAGATCTATAGTAGCATGTTCTCAGTATGAATCTGCTCATTAAATATATATATATATATACACACACACACAAAATTTCCTTTGCTGACAGCAGCTATAATTTTTTTTAAAAAGCTCCTACATACAGCAGATTTGATTCCCAACTATATTGTTACACTGCTTATATTAGGAGGGGAGAGATAAAAAGTATCAGCATGAACTTTCTGGTTTTACAGCTCTGAAGAATTTAGTTTCTATTCCTGTTACACATGACAGAACTGAAATTGCATCTGCCAGAGTGATTACATGTTTTTACTGAATTGCTTTAAAGCTTGAGTCTCACACATGTGCCAGGGTTCACTTAAGGTTCCCATTTCTCTTGCAAGTGACCACATCAAAGCTTTTGTCTATAACCAATTTTCTTTTACTCTGAAATGGTAAATATTCTCCAGTATTAAAAAAGCTTAACAGAACTAATTCGATTACTCATGCATGTATGCTTCTAGTCACCAATTAAATATCTTTTGACTGTTTCAAACATTTCTTCGCAAAGCTCCAGACAGCTTCAAATTGAACTCAACTGGGAGAAATGGATCACTGTGATGTGATGTGGGATCACTTTCCTTCATGTGGGAAGTGCTAGGGAACAGTAGGGAAAGCTGGGAAAACCAAAAGAAATGTTGGAATATAAGAGGCAGTCTGGGAAAGATAGTGATAAGGAAAACACTGGAGGTGCTGGGCCACTTTGGGCCATTTGACATTCAACCCTGGCCCCGACAGCCTGCTTCTCCTGCAACGTACCCTAAATTAAGTGGATCCTTAAGGACAAGGAATTTATCTGATTCCTCAACTCTTTTTACCATTTCTCTTTCTTTTTTCCTGTTACAAAAGATGTAGCCCAAGATAACAGAATATACCTGAAAAGTGAAAAACCAAAAGGAAAAACAGTGCATATCTGTTTGAGCCCTTTCCCCCCTCCACTTGCATTGTAATGGTCAATTTTTTATAGTACTAATGAAAAAAGAGAAAACTACTTACTATGTTTTTATGAAGGTGACAAGGCCTCTCACATGAAAAAGAAGTAGAGTTAAAAAGGGGATCTTCTCCAGATAAGAAATGCTATGTTGATTGAAATGTGAGAGCACAACTTAATAATCTGAACTGGAAAAACTCTGCAAATTTTTGTAGCTGTCTCACAGCTTTGGGGGAAAAAAGTACCATGAAATTCAATTGGTTTTTGACCAAAAACCTCAAAGGAAATCAAAGGTTAAGTACTGTCAATGTCACATAAAAACAAAACTAAATCACCTTTTTTTTAATAGCTGTCCATTTTCTTCATAAGCTGTCAGTTAATTATTTTTTTTAAATTGTGTCTAACCTTATACTTATTGCAAACTACCAGCTAAGGAAATTATCTATGAATTACTCCTGTAAATTCTGTGCAAAGACCTTGTGAGAAACAAAGAAATCAATTAGCTAAATAATTAAGTAAAACACAGTCTATAACAACCAGCCTCTGTGTTATACCTATAAAGGTTAAATTTCCCAGTAACTCCCTTTTTGGGAGGTTTTGTTTTGCCTGGGAAAAATAAAAGTCTTTTTTAAACCTGAAACTAAATGTTCCTCTAAAATACCTACTGATTCTTAGTGTCTGAGCCCTCCTAGTTTATAAAGACTGGATATCAGACTTTCTCCACTCCTTTTGATGTTTTCCTAGAGCACGATCTCTTTCCTTTGGATTGCCATTAACCCTACCCTGCCTGACATCACCTTCCATGATTTTGGCTAGAGCACAGAGCACTCCAAGAACTAAAGATGAGACAATCACAGTTTTGGATCTGGATGCTCCAAATACATCAAGCATATGTATTGAGATCTATGAAGATGACAAATCATTATTGCACTTTTGTAAATATGTATTCAGTACTTCTAAAAACAGCAGCAGCACACTGTGGTGCACTAAGTAGCCCCAAGAGACACGGTAACAACTCTGGGTAGTAAAAGAAAATTACCACAACTCACTTATCAAAGCTTGTATAAATACTGTAGGTCTGGTAAGATTTTTTTTTTTTTACTTCTGATGCTACTACTAACATAGATGAGATTTGAATAGTTTTGCTATACTGTAAATTCAGTAAAGATGAGGATAGAACTGAAGAGAATAATTGACAAATTTTTACATCAAAAACTGAATAATTTCAGCTCTGTTGAAATTCACTGAGGAGAATAAGCAGCACAGATTTTTGCTTTATACAGTGGTCAATTGACTAGGAAGAGCTCAAAAATGTTGCATTATATACTTAATCACTATAACTTTAATGTACAGAACAGGTACAGCTTGTCTATAACATCAATAGTTATTCCAAGACCTGAAGTCAAAGGACTCTGTAGAGAATTGTGGTAACTGTAATAAATACTAAAATTGTATGACAGAAAATATTCTCCATGAAAGAGTACAAATAAATGTACCTAATGAACTCATTTACATATCAGCATGTCAGCTTAACATTGATTCCTAACCTGTCATAAAAACAAGTTTCAAGTTGCAAACAAAGAACTGGTGAGGAAGGGTTGCTGTTCTTTTCTGGGGTAGTATAAAGATGTATAATGTTTCCCTTCTCACATTGGTAATATATAAATTAACTAACTGACATAAATACAGACAACACACAAATTAACAGGCAATATACCACCTGATCCTCTTAAACTGTGATTAATATTATACATATGCATCCCCTTTTAAATACATTTTCTTCTCCTACTTTGTGGCCAAACTATGGATGTATGTATTTGTCTGAATACAATGGCCTAAACTTCTGCTCTTCCTCCCTTTGTTTATGTGGCCCTCTGCATTTCTCATACAGAACATGTTAGGGCTTAGCTTTCTGTTCCTTAGCTTCTGCTGCATCTGCCATCTTTCTCTTGATCTTTCCATTCAACCATCTATTTTTAGGAAAATGGATTTAAAGAATTTATTTCTGTCTATAATGTGCTTCTACATTACTGTCTTTGAACTGACTGAATTTCTGTTAGAGAATCCCTTACGAGTTACATAATGATCATGAAATTTTTACATCATGATTCCTTGCCCAAGTGGTTCGAGATCAGTTTCAGGCTCCACAAGAACAAGTGGTCTCCCTCTGTGTTAACAGATATCAGTCTCCTGAATCACACTGAGGTCCAAATAGAGTTTATTTCATTCCACTAGCAATTGATGTAAAAACCTACATCAGACACTGAGTGGGGGCTGGAAAAGATCTGGCAGCTGGCATGAGTGGGAGTAAGCAGCCTAAGGACAGTGTGCAAAAGGCAGCAATGAATGACACCTCCATTTTTATCAGAAACTGAGCCTGGGTTTGCTAAAGAATCTGATCTGCTGCTTAAAATTGCATTTCTCACCTGCAATTCTTTCTAATTGCTACTTTCAGCACTGCTGTGAATTGAAATTCTGTACAAATGGGGCTCATTAATATCTGAAAAAGGAGGGCAAGTTATCACCCTAAGTCTCATCATTCTTCTTGACTGAAGTCTGAATCTGATTTAGAGCTGAGTAGCTGTGAACCTTCTTTGCTTTGCTCAGTTCAGTTACTACCTACAGAATGCATAAGATTTTAAACACATACATTCATATGCAAACACTCAAATCTAGAGAAAAGAGAGTATGTACTATATGCTGAAACACTTAGTCTAATACAAGTCCCCAACAGAAGAAAAAATAGAATCACAAATATAATACTAAAATCATTAATATATATTTTATATTTCAAGGAATGATACATTAGGTAGACTAACATAGATATTAGCATATATAACAAATATATAACATAAATAACAAAGCTATTAAATAAACTTGCTAAAGGGGGAAAAAATCTCTACTAGGCCAAGATCTGTTTATGCAGTATATAGCATTGGGGCATCTAAGGCCCCAGTCCCCAGTTGAGGCCAATAATGCTCAAATCATATTGATTAGAACTGAATCAGAACCACAAAATATTCCTTTTGTATTACTGGAAGGATTTTTGCAAATAAAATTTTTGGTTCTGTGTCTGTGGTTAATAGAGATAACTAATTAAGGGAATAATATCTTGTAATTCAAAACATTAACACTTTATTATGATGAGCAGATATCAAAATTACTTGCCTATTACAAAAAGGTCCTCTTGATGACATTTCATTTTGCTTTAGAGGGACCTTTAGTTGATGTCTCTTAAAAACATGAAGAAACAAATATATTTGGCAGAACCCTAAATATAACTGAGTGCAGATCCTGCTTTTGGACACGAGGATCTGATCAGAACAGTTTCCAGCTAGAGTTGTCTTCTCATTATTGTCTGATTGTAGCAGTTCTCCTTAGATGTTAAAATACATATTTCAGGACAGACTGCTGCAATTCCATATTGAAAGTAATTCGTTAGTATAAAAATCATTTATCAAAAATGTCTCACTTAAAATAATTCCATTTTTATTCCTGTTAGGAAAAGTGGTAAAAGACAGGGAGTAATCTACAACATGACCACTGGGGGTCATTCATTTTACACAAATGTTCCAGCATGGTAAAGTATTTACTGGTTTTTAGTAGGAGTAATATTTTAATAGAACTAATTATTTTCAACGATAAGAACAGTCAACTATTCGTCTTCATAAATTAACCACCTGTGTTTTGTAATTTTAAATAGTTAATGGGAAAATCAATACAACATTCTTCAAAGATCTAGTCACAATAATATCAAGAAACTGAAAAAGACAAACACAACACTTAATATGCATACAGAAATAAAATTTTAAAAACCCCAAGCAACACCTTTTCCAGATGTTATGTTATATTTTTAAGGGGACTAAAAGGAAATTGTAACTGCACAGAAACACATTATGAAAAATGAGCCAGTGTGAACTCTGATTTACCTACTTTGTTTTGCTTCTATCAGATGGTCAACAGTATTCTAAATACTAGATATGGAAGACTCAATGAAAACAGACCTAAATGCTAACACTGATAGAAAACCAAACATTTGATTCATGAAACCGTCTGTGCTAAATAAAACCCAATGCAGTCCTTAGAAGCATAAATCCTATATACCTGGTTTGAAGGTCAACCATAAATAAGACTTAAAAATCCAGCTGCTATTTAAAAATAAAGCAAATGTAATATGCTCACCAAAGACTGAAAAATTTTAAACTATGAAAATAGATATTAGATACCTGTATCTAACATCTAAAATTTTTACAAATTCAGGAAGTAACTAATTTTATCTTACATATAAGCTTCATTTATATACATATTTACACATATTCAGTTAAAAAAATGAAGCACACTAAATCTGTAGGCTTTTTCAGTAAGAAATTACCAGTCATACATTGACAATAAATGATGTTGATTTCATTTTTCCAGTGAAACACTAAATGTAGTTACCTACTTGTCAAACAGTATCTGTACATGCAAACAGATCACTAGACATATTCCCTAAAATTTAATTTTAAAACTTTAAGATTTTTGTCCAGCATAATAATTCCACTAGATATTCTGGCTGATAATTTTTGATCAAGAAATCATATGCTTACAGAAAAAGACCAGGCTACCACTTCAGTTGATATTCTGCCCCATTACTAGCTCCAGTTTATTACTTTTCATTCTCTACCAGGCATATCTACTTTCCTATAGGGACACTAATTACTATTAAGAGCACATAAACAAATTCAGTATAAAAATAAGAATACACTTTTTTTAAAAAAATCACCTCTCTAAAATTATAGGGTTTATAAACTATACTAACAGATTTACTCCCACATAAGCACAATAAACCTAATGAGCAGTGACAGGAACACAAAAACAAGCTCAATCAACTCCATACAACCCACAGCCTTAAGACTACTCCTCTCTCTCCCATCTTCAACATTCCAAAATTACATTTGCTACAGATTACTTTATCTTTTTTTTTTTTTTTTTTTTTGAGTCATCTGCAAGCTCTGAAATCTCGACAGGCCTTTTAGACTTGGCAAGAAAATTTTTTCCTTTGCCAAAAGAGGAGGAAGTTCATACAGTAATACCACCAAAAATCAAATGTGGATATTTTATAGTGGGAAGAATCACTCCCTGTCGTTCTTTACATTTCCTGGCATGCTTGGCACGATCATTTCCATTGGTTTTAGTCAATTAAACTGAGTTGTTCATTTTAGAAACAATATTTTTTTTATTTGCTTTAGGAGCAAGTAATTTCCACTGGGAAAAAAGAAAAAAAAAAACTAAAAATTGACCTACATCTTCTGCATAAGGTATCTTTAATGACAAAAATTATCCCAACACCCCAAATGCTTCTTAAACTCTTGGCTTAATGAAAACAAATAATGCCTCAGCAACATTACCTCTTTTTAATAATTTTTTTGGGAATGCTACAATCTCATACTAAATCTCATAATAAACCATTACGCATCTTTTCATCCACCAAATTATTACTATGCTTTATAAACCTGTATCACAATCTGCCAATATATTTAATTGTTGGAAAATTGAGATAATGAGTGACATGAGTATGAGCCACACTGAGAATAAGTGAAAAAGCAGCAATCTACATAAAAAGAAATTGTACCTGACAGGATTCCCCTCTATAAAGTGGAAATTATGAGAAGCTTGATAATGAAATTTGAAAGAAAGAATTAGAAAGGTTGCTTACTCTGTTTCTAAATCACATACCCTGCCCCCACATTAAACATAGTGCAAATCTGTTTACACTTACAGTACTCCAAGAAGACATGGAGCAAAGTTAGAATTCAGATGTCTTCAATACTTTGCTTTGGTGTTGTTACTATTTGCCACAGTTTAGAATGAAAATGATGGAAGAAATATTTCCTAGAATAAGGATCTAACTAAATGCTGTTGAGAGTGGCTAATTGAATAAGAAAGAGCTGTTCTTCTGGGACCCCCTCAGGACACTGAGCTGCCCTAACTTGTCACCTGTCCTGGGAATCTTCCCTCTCTTTTGCTCACACCAATGTATGGGCCAGCAGCCACAGAAGACAGTTAAAAGCTATAAGCAAATACATAAGTGATAGCCATATTTGGGATAGGTAAGAGGACGTTCTTATTCACTCTTCTTATCAATGTGCCTCATGTAAATTATACCTTCATACAAAGTCAATCTCTTGTAGATTATTTACTTGAATTTTGATTTTACCTAATAATTTTGCAGATGAGATATGCCTGACATTGCTGGTCCCAGGAAAACTTAAGTCTCTTGTTACTTGATAGAAAAAAAAAGTAGTCATTAATCATTTTTCAAAAACCAAGAAGCTTCAGATAATAAAGGTCACAGACTTATGTGACTAATAATTCTAACGTATCATGTGAGGCAGAGAGTAGAGGACGATTAAAAGTAATGAAATCTCAGAAGGAGAAAACAAATCCCATCAAAATCATGTCCAAATTACTATTTTTGACAAAGAAATGCAAAGTCCAACCAAATGGCTGAAAAAGGGGGAAGATGGGAGACACAGTGCAACGTGTGGTGGAACCAATAAACGTTGCAGTTTTTCAGGAAATACATGTTTGTCACGGACATTTCTCTCAAGCCACTCTTCAAGAGATCAGAAAAACCTTTTTTCTGTCCTACTTCTACCATATCATATACTGCAATGTAGAAAGATATTAAGCTATAGAATCCAAAGAAGGCTAACAAAATGGTGAAAGGCTTGAAGGGACACCATGTGAGAAGCAGCTGAGGTCCCTTGGTCTGTTCAGCCTGGACAAGAGGAGACTGAGGGCAGACCTCACTGCAGTCACAACTTCCTCCTGGGGGGAAGAGGAAGGGCAGGCACTGATCTCTGCCCTGCGGTGACAGTGACAGGGCCCGAGGGAATGGCCTGAAGCTGAGTCAGGGGAAGTTTAGGATGGATATCAGAAAATGGTTCTTCACCAGAGGGTGGCTGGAACAGCTCCCCAGGGCAGAGGTCACAGCAGCAGCCTGACAGAGCTCACACAGTATTTGGACAAAGCTCTCAGGCACATGGTGTGACTCTTGGGGATGATTCTGTGGAAGGCCAGGAATTTGGAAGGCCAAAAATTGGAACCTTTATGGGTTCCTTCCAAGTCAGCATTGTCTGAGATTCTGGGATGATTCCTTGTAATGCACTATTTCACATGAAAATAACTAGTGCTGCCGGATGGTGGTGTGTTACTGCACAGTACTCACAGCAAGATCTGAAATACTTTTATACTTCTTTTGAATTAATTTTCTTAGTGACAAAAATCAAGGATAGTTACAAAACATTTCACCCCCCCCCCCAAAAAAAAAAAAAAGGCAATGCTTGACATGCACGCAGTGTCATGAGGAGGAATATAAAATAGACTCTCTACAGTTCCTTGGGAAGTCCCAGCCTGAGTAACCAGAGGAAGGGAACTTTGGCTTCACTGACTCACATCAAGATGTTCCAGTGATATTTTTTTTTGTTGCTATTCTCATTTTTAATCTAAACATAAAAAAAACAAACCACAATTCTTTCTGTATAGCTATGAATGCATTTCCTATTTACTGCATACCTTTTTCCATGTTGTGCATTTCATCCAGCAAGATCAAACTATAGAAATAAATAAGTCTACTGTAAGCTCTCACTGCATTACAGAAACTAAGACAGAGAAAATAGGTTTTCCTCTTTCATACAAGTCATCACTAAATATAATATGGGATGTAGATCAGAGAATATAAACAGTATAGTTTGGAAAACTTTTGCCATGTGGGTTGGTTTTTGAGGGGTGGGTTTTTGGTTGTTGTTTTTTTTTTTTTTTTTCCCTCCAAACACTGTTGCTAAGACACAGGGTTGTGAACAGTGACAGGATATATTTTCCAGGACATAAATGGCAATGAGTCTATATTCCATTTAAACTACTGAATGCCTTAAGCAGGAGGGAGGTACTTGTATCTGCTTTCTGTCAACTTAATATTTTAAACAAAGATGTGTAGGATTAGTGGGCTTTGAAATGGAGTTAAAGGGTTTTTTTTAAATGCAGTGATACAGCTTTTCAGTAGGTATAGCACACCAAAACACCAATAAAATAAAGATGGAAAGAATATTTCTCAAAACAGACTAGAAAATCAAAATATTTGGAAAAATGGATGTAATTTGCATGTCTGTAGTAGACTTCAACCCCAAACTTGGAATTATTTTTATCCTTTTATCCTTTCTATTTACAGGCTTTTACAAGCAGTAACAAACTAATGCTACTGCTGTGAAAATATCCAGAAGAGACAGAAAAACACATTTTTGGTTCTATTCATCAAAGACTTTTTCTTAATATTCTGTACATCACAGGAGCTGTGAGACAAACTGGGAGAACAAAGAGAATATTTGAGCCACTACAGCAAAGTACTGTGCTGATCTATGTGCCCAGACTATCTCAGATTCAAGTTTTAAAAACCCATTTTCAGAATGGTTATTTCTACACAGACTCACAAAAATACAGCCTTATGCAATTTATGCTAACCAGCACATACAATATGTGAGCATGAGTACAGCTATCGCTGAAGACAGGTTTCACCAGTTGGAAAGAAATTAAATTCTGGGCATCAGTTCAAATAATATGCAGCTTCTGCAATGCAAACTGCAGGAAAAGTTTTCTTCATGACTAATAGCATGATATACTTCTTGTATTGACTAAATGGGCAGCAGTGAAAACAGAGAGCACTACATTAATTTTGCCTTTCATAAACAACTATCATGTTTTTCATAAATAGCCATAGGAGAATAAGAAAATGCAGGTATTCATTGAAATTAAGCACTCAAAAAACATTGAAAATTTAATGTCCAGTAGTACCCAATATGGACAAAATACTCAAACTGAAGTGTCATATATAAAATAAAACTACCAAAGAGTTCAGGGGGAAAAAAACCAAAAATCTGCTACAATGGTTCAGTCTAAGACCTTGTACTATTTTAAAATACTGAAAATGAGCTTGTTAAATTAATACCAAAAAAAGGGGCATTAAAATGTGATTTTAACATGTCTAGAAATATCTCTACAAAACATTAGTGGAAAGATCACTAACAGGAAAAAAAATAAATAAAAAGAAGAGGTAAATGGAAGATAAAGCCAAAGATTTAGATTGAAAGCTAAGACACATTTTCAAAAGCAAGGTAAGTTAACCACTGCAAGTAGTTCTCCAGGCAAATGGAAAACTTTGCATCACACCACATCTTTAAAATGAAGTCTGAATATCTTTTTGATCAGAAGACATTTGTTTAAAGCAAAATACTGTATAAACTGGTATATTGAGAAATGTGAAAAAATGACCAGAATAGGCCCTTTGGCTTAAATTCCAGAACCAGTGGTATTTCACAATCTCATTTAGCCTTTTCCCCAGTCTACAACCACAGGAATTTAAAAAATAAACTATTTAAGAAATCCTTAACCTAAGATACCATAATGTCTTCACATGCATCTAAGAATTAAATGAATAAAGTGAAATGTGTTCTAGTTTTATAATAGATAAGTAATCATCAATAGTGGTTCAAGAGGAGTTTCATTTTTAGCTTTATTTCATCTTTATAAATTTCCAAAATCAAGAAATAATAGAATCCATTTCAACTGATGTTTCCTTCATTTAGCATTCTAAGTTAAAAGAATATCCCTGGTACTCTGTTGCAGTTTAATTTTAATTAAGGCAAACCAAGATAATCCTGAACCTACTTTCAGTCTTTTCTATTTTTGCTTTTACTCTACTCCCTTAATTTTATACAAAATGTTTGCAATGCTTCAATCTACAGGAAGGAGTAATACTGTAAAAGTGTAATCTGACTTTATACAGAGACTAATAATCTGGCTGATATTAGGAATAGTAAATTTTTTATTTATTGACTTTGATACAAGTTTATGGGTCCTATTTCTCACCTGAATTTCATCATATCAATAAAATGAAAGTCATTGACACCAAATTTCAAATGGAAGGTGGGAAAAAATTTGATTTTAAAATTAAGTCATCAAAGAGCTTTACAAGAATTTAAGTATTAGTGTTATTCAGAAAGGTTATTTGCAATGAATGGATATTCTGTAAATAATAGTATACTGACCATTGACACCAGTATCTACTTCTGGTTTTTAAAATCTGTCACCCATGAGTGTTTTGACTAATATGACTCTGAATAGCAAACCAGCCATCAGTTATCTGAGTTCAGATACATTATGTCATCTTCTACTCAGAATTAATATTGCTTAACAGAATAAATATAAATAATATCAAAAGATACTTCATATAATCCATATAATGTTACTCTTAGAATTCCCTTTTTATCACAGGAATGGATAGAAACTGAGCCACCTTGGTTGAAAAATGATATTTTTCAGCAGAGATGGAGTATAATTAAAACAAATTTAAATAATTACATGAACATAGAAAATCACTTTGTTTTCAGAAAATATTAGGCTTAAAATGGTGACAAATGAAAAGGCTAAAAATGGTAATATATGGATGATACAGTATGTTTTAGGGCTGTTAGCATCAGACTTATATTTCTTAAAGAATCTTACAGTATCACAGTCTCCAGCAAACTCATGCCATTTCCTGAATTGTAAGAATTGATTACTTTCTGGATGTTGAGCTGGCATAAAATTCACTATTTCTAATGCTTATTATCAAAGTACAAAACCTGTGAGAAAAACAAATCTTCAAATCGCTAAGAAAAATCATTGCAGCAATATGGTTTTATGCACCATAAAATTGTTCCACTCAAGGGGCTGGCCCCCAGTTTTGAGGCTAAATAATTCCCATCAGCAGCAGATTAATAAATACACCATGGGCAAAAAATCTTGCTAAAGAACAGCCTGCTCCACTCCCTGTAATTGCGCTAGATTTGATAAGAGTAATAAAGACTTTATGAACGTTAAAGTGAGCAAGATCTACTACAATGCCACAAATTGCCATTTTAATATAATCACATTTGTATTTAATACTTTCTCCTATTGAGACTTGTATAGGGTACTCTATCACATGTACCTGGTGCTGAACACAGCTGATTATCACTGTTCTCATGCAGCACCATTTCTGTGCCCCACTAATAAAAGATAATAATATTGTAATGCTCCATTACAAATTTTCTTCTGTGCACAGTAACTAGACCTTACAATTCCCTTTGTGAAGCTGTTTTTTTGTCAGGTCTTTGAGGATAAAAATAAAAAAATAAAAAAGAGCACGGGGTGGCACAGAAGAAAGGTGGGATAGTGATGTTTGCTACATTGCACCAGGGATCCATAAAGGACTCAAAATGCTCACAAAGTACAGGGAAGGGAGGAAAGCCTGCAGGTATTCGTGTTCATGTATATGGGATTTCCCTTTTCTTTTTTTCAGTATTGTTGGATTCCAGCTCTGGTATTTACTGAAGAGAGAGAGCTCTTTTCCTCCTGGCTGCTTAATTAACATGGCACAGTTGGCCCTGTGACTCTGTCAGAAACAACACATGCGTCAAAAGTGGAATGGGTGTCCTTGCTGCAAGGAATTCTATTTTTAAGCAGAAATGACTCATCAACTACTGGGGTGTCCCAAAAGCTACAATTTGTCAAGCTGTCAGGAGAAAAGGCAGGGAAAAAAAAGCAAAAGAGGTCACATCTTTATTTGTATCTGTAGCTTAAAAAGCAGAGGGGTAAGGCTGATTATATGTTTAACTCCACTCTAAAAAGCAATATTCTATGCAAGCCACGTTTTAATAACAGCTATATGGTCTGGTATTTTTAAAGCCTCAGCTGAGTTATCTCCTCTTTTAGATTATATAGATTTGGGAATTTGCCCAGTGCTAAGGAAGAGTGCTTCTAGCTCAGTGTGCACAACTAATCTGTCTACAGGGAAAGAAAGCAGGGGACAAAATATTTGCAGATGCATTGTCGTATGCTTTGGGATGAAACAAAAAATGCAGACATTCATTTGGAAAGAGGAAAAAAAAATAAAGAAAGATTCTAACCTGAATATCAATTATACACTGGTGGGGTTTTTAAAAGAATTTGAATTGTAATTTAAGAATATGTTCCCGTAGCAATACTGGAAACACATCAAGCAACAGGGTATGAGTTTATGAAAACAGAGAAGTGAAACTGAGCAGGCCATAAATGTGATTTATACAGTTTCCTTACACAAACTGACCTTCAAATTATTGTGTAGGTGGTGAACACCAACACAGGGCAGGTTTCCTGAAAACTTGTTTCCAGTGAAAGTTACCAGAACCTAAGCTATTAAATCCAAGCAAATAAATGCTAGTCTAAATATTTTTTTAACCATATTTCTTAAGTCAGATCCAAGTCATTATCCAAAAAATGCATATGTAAGCATAACAGTGTCAATAAGCTTATTTTATAGACGCTCTAGAAACAGTAAATTATTATTCAGAGACAACAATAATTAGAGTAAATTGTAATTCATGCCAGCAAGCAAGCTTGTGCTTCAGATGCTGCATAACATGTAGTGCTGAAACACAAACATAATTTTCAAAATAAATATAATTTTTTGCATATAAATTTTTAATATATATTTTTATATATAATTTTTGCAAACCACACAAAGGAGAAACTGAGATGTTCTATTACTTTTT
Organism: Motacilla alba alba; assembly: GCF_015832195.1. NCBI lineage: Eukaryota > Metazoa > Chordata > Aves > Passeriformes > Motacillidae > Motacilla > Motacilla alba. Next base: position 13,422,836 of record NC_052021.1, on the reverse strand, counting down.
TTTTTTTTTTTATCCATAGTCATGGGTAGAATTTTAAAAAGAACATTGGCTCTGGGGTTTTTTAGATAACAGACATAACTTTTAACACTTTGGTTTCACTGGACTCAGAAACTTGAGTTCATGCAGAGATATGAATTGCATATGGTATCAAAACTAATGCAAGATTTATGAAAGCAGCACAGCAGAGGAGAAACTCCTGAACTTAAAACATCATTTAGAAGTATGGCTTTCTAAACAAGCCTGATTATGCCTGACATCTACCTTCAGGTGAACCTTCAGGTAAAAGACCTTACTCTTGCACAAATCAACCTTTGAGATCCTGCCCTACAGAAGCTAATGGAATTTAGAGCAGATGGGAATAATCTTCCCAAAACAGAACTAGAAATCAATGAAGACTGCCAGGAATCAACTAGAAGCAGCTGTCAATTTGCAGTTCTTTTTCAGCCTGATGTTTAACCTGATGCCTTTGGATTTCTCAGTACACAAAAGCAGAAGTAACTCATTGGAAAAGAAAGATGCTGTTTGGCGAGGTTGAATAGTGTTATTCAAATGTCCTTTAACAACGAGCACTTGCTTGGAGAAAACCCGACAGGTGAGACAAACATCTGCTACAGCCTTTGTCAAGCCTTGCCCCCTCCACTTGAAGGAGTTCAGGTATCCCACATGAAGCAAAACAGCATAGAAAACTAAACCACCCCTCAAGCAGAGAGAAAAGAATTTGACTCAAAAGCATATTATAACTTCCATGTCCAAACATACAGGTTTAAGTTTATTTCTCGCTAACAGCTTCAGAACAAGCAGTAAACTTACTTGCCATAAATGCCTCTTGTCATAAAGTGCCAGAACAGACTTGGAACACAGCAGGGGGGAAAAGAATTTTCTACCTCGTGGTACTACATATTTGTTGTATTTGTTATTCATTTTCAGATAAGAAATAAAATGCTAGCATCTAACACGGAATTCTCAGAAACATTTCTGTATGTCTACACACAGCCTCCAGATTAAAAAAAAAAAAAAAAAAAAGAAAACAACAACAAAACACTCACAGATCAGTCACACTAAATGACCGAAGTATTATCTAAGTAATTGTGGCTTTAAATGCAAAGCAGCAATGTTATGAAAACAGAGTCTGCCCTGAGCTAGGATCACACATCTTCCCTGGGCTTGGGTCCATTTGTATTCTGAGAGTCCCTGAGTTTACAATAACATCAGTAAGAAACTGTCTTACAAAACATGAAGGTGTTAAATGCTCACTTTTTATCCATGGCAGTTTTAGGCAAAAAAATATTCCTGTAAGATTGAAATTGTGTAGACACCCTTGACACTCTTGCAGGCTTAGATCTTCAGAGCAACAATGCGGTCCTAATTTCCTTTGAGCTCCCAGGCCACATAGTCAGCTTTACATTGCAGAAGACATAATAATCAGATATTCCAACACGCCACCAACCGAAACATCACTAGGTATAACTTGTACAAGCCAAATACCAGTGATGCAGGAAATTCCACAATCATCCTATGAATCTCTTTTCCAATACTTCCCCATTGTCACAGCTATCAAATTTTCCTTAATCACAAATCATATAGATTTTAGCATTTCTCCAAACACCATAGAGAATGACCCATGAGTACCATTCTACTTCCCAACTGGAACAGTGCCATGTCTGCCCTCCCTACACCACAGGGTGTGATATTTTAGTGTAAAATCCTGCCTCTTTGAAAAAGCCTTGTCATGTAAATATAGCTAACAAGCTATTCAAATTAGACAACATCTAAGTCAGACCTCCATTCCCAATTAATTTCCCCCATTCATTCTTCAAAGAGAGAAACTTGAGAGAGCAGCATGTCTTACTCTCCTAAAAAGTGCTGTCTTAAAAATCTGCCAGTGGTACATATTTTTGCCTATACTGAAATCAGATTTCTGCCAATCAACTAGAAACTGCAGAAGAAAAAACCAATGGCCAAATGTTTAAAAAAAAATTAGTACATTCCACCTAACCCTTAAAAAAGAAGGATCTGATTCCTGAAATACAGTACTCTCATCTGTCTAAGAGATGACAAGAATTTAAACCATATAAGAATTTGCTTATGAAAAAGTGAGGACTTAGCTATTTAATGATCAAACTCTTAAGCCTGCTATGTTCAGTATAAACACATTAATTTAAGTGACAGATATTTACTTAAAGGACTATCTAGCAACATTTTCATACAAATAAAGCCAGTAAATATCGCTGCACGTACAAAGTTTTGCTATTTCAGATTACTGACTTATTTTTGGAGTAATAAAATTATGCAAACTTGAACTTCAGTGATTCCTTAGCATAGCATGCAACTGGCTGCAGCTGGAAAGCAGCTTTGCAGAAAATGACCTGAGTTGAGAAGTTCACTCTAAGCCACCCATGAGCTCTTGCAGTAAAGGTCAGCAGCATTTTCCAGGCTGCTTTAGGAAATGTGTCTCCAGCATGAAGACATAGACACTGGGGAGTGAGACCAGTGAAAGGCAAAAGATGTTAAGGAACTGGGGTCCTGTCATATGAGAAGGGGTGAGTGACACTTTTGTCTGACAAATGCTCAAATACTCTTACCAACACTTATAAATACCTGAAGGAACCTCCTTCAGGTATTAAGAAGAGGGCCAAATTCTACTCAGTGGTACTCAGTGGCGGTTTCTGAGATCTTTTACAAGGCCCAACACTTCAGAAAAGTAATCCCATTGGAATTTATCTCATCATCAAGGTTGTGCATCACAATTACTAAGAATTTCTGTAGAACACCAAGGGATTAAAACGATACCCCAAAATTTCCCCAGAGCTTGATTTGTCAATTATTAGGAAAGGAACTCTATTTTTGTTTGGCATTTTATCATTCACAGTGTTGCTCATTTAATTCATTTGCAACAATTCATTTTCATTATTTAGCAAACACAAACTACTGGCATTGATTAACAGAAATTTCATTACAGTGGTTTGTCTAGAGAACTCAGAATATTTCCATAATGCCTAACCAGAGATTCTATACCACTAGCAAAAATCAGTGTAATCCAATGTTATTTCATTAACATGACAAACACATACAGGGTAATTTCCTTTATTCATTATTATAATCTCCTAAATAGATTGAAGGAGTTGTTCAGGTAGTGTTTTACAAATTTTCTGTATGTAATTTGCCAAACTCAAGCTCTCTGAACATGTCAGAGGATGAATGCAAACACTGAGCTTAGAGACTGATAGTACATAAATCATGAATCTAATTTTTCAGTATGCCTCACTATATCCAGATTTTTTTAATAATTCAAGGTAACATGATTGGTGGTTAAGGGACAATGTCTAACAACTAAACTAGGAGACATAAAATCATACCTAATCCCTTCGTCCTAGAGAGCCAAGTGCATAGCAACACATGGACAATCATTACCAGGTGTTTTCTTCCCTCCACTGTGGCCTGTTTCTTTTGGTTTTTACCTTATAATAATCATATCACTGCTGTTGCTGGATTTGACTCATAATTAACACCATCTGTGCCTAACAAAGACCTTCAATCATCCTGGTATTCAGTTGCCTGCAGAGGCCATGCATTGAGCTGCACACCCACCTGGCTTCAAGTGCAGCATGCTAATGAAAGCAATGAATTTTAGCTATGGACACTTTCCCAGGAAAATTTGCAGAGCAGTGAAGAAAATTAAAGTTCATTGTCACGAATAAGGCTTTCTTCTGGAAACCACTTTTCAATTAAAGCAATAATGGTGTACACTCAGCACCGACTACAAGCACAGTAAAGATAAAAATAAAATACTTATGACCAAAAGTCTTATTTAATGATGTATCAGTTTAAAGGGTATTGACTGAGGCTTTATGAACCACAGATTTTGTGATTTGCTGAGAATCAGCAGTAGGAACAACTGAAGTTACAATTCTGTTATAATACTAAAAACCAAGCTACTTCAAAATAAATACTCACAATAAATTTATATATTTAAGCTAAATTTTCTTTGAATCAGAAAATTACACCTATCACTCCATTTGACAAGTGAGTAGTTAATAAAACTAAGGGGAATTAAAAGTTTATTTTTTCCCTTTCCATGTAAAAAAGAGGTGAAGAGAACACATATAACTGGATTTCCTTCAGCATGGAACAAAATATATCAGCTCAAAGTGGCCAGAAACTGATGCAGTGTTAACAAAATTTAAATTAGCAAAATATTAAAATTTTACAATGCCACCAGCTGCAAGGTACTGTGGAAGACTTCCCACCCAAGAATGCAGGCAACAATAGTGGTAGATTTCATTATAAGCAAGAAGGCTTGAAACAAAGTTTAGTACAATTTAAGTCCTACTTACTTAACTCCACAAATATTGAAAGGCTATGAAGATTGAAAGGCTATGTAAAATCTGTGCACACCCAAAATACTGGTAAATACATACTTGAGAGTACAGAACCATGAACTGCACAGGATGACCTCAGTAAAATGATACAGCATAGCCCTAAACTGGTTACTTCAGAAAAAAAAAAAATCATTCTTTTACTTTTCTATGCCTTGCAAATTAAAAACAAATAATACATTCATAAAAACAAACTATAACCTGAAAACTATAATAAAATCAAAGCTCAAACTGAACTTTTTATATGAACTCATTTTTGATCCTATCAGACTTATCTTCATTTTTTTATACATCAGGCCAATCAGATCCACTTAAAATTCAGATGTAGCATTGTTGACTTACAAATTAAATTAAAATTGCTATTTCCTTGAAGGGCCATGAAACCAAGAAGGAATCATCAAAAAATGTTCTGCAGATTATTCCAGTTAATATGGAAAAGCTTAATGACTTGTAATGAAAATGAGATTGGTATCTAAAACTACTTGAGTGTTTATGTTTACACAGACTTACTGAACTATTCAGATAAACTTCACACCTCATACAGGTCTGTAAAAGGGGTAACACAGACTACACAAATGAAAAAGATGTGAATTCTCCTGGGCAGTAACACTGTATCTGTAAAAAATTTGAATAAATCATCCCCACCAGGCTTGCAGTATTTTTGTAGAAGATTTTGCTGAGCAAAATCAAATGTCTCTCAAAAGACAAAACACAGAAGCAGTAGCAAACAAGCAGGAAAGCCAAACACAGTACGCTATCACAACTTAGCCTCAAATGTTCCCACAACACAAGAGAATTCATAAGGACTTGAAACAAAGTGCTGTTTTTAGGGGAAAAATATTTTTTTCAAGTAAGACTTTCCAAGAGAATTTGCTAATGACACTTTTCTCCTTGTGCTGTCACACAGGAAACTTCTCAAACAAAATATATAGATTTCCAATGCCTCCTTCCTTCCTAATTTATTCCCATGCAATGGCAAGAAAGCAGCATGAATCCTCCAAAACAAGAAACCAGACTTTTCATGTTGCACTGTTTTGTTAAGCAAGTTCTGTTGTATCTCTGACGTGTTTCCAGCTAAATTGCTACTAAACAAGTAGACAAAATCACCTAGATTGGAATCTAACTGTTAGCATAGCTGGGACAGGCTTGTTTTACCATAAATAATAAGGACAACACCCAAAAAAATGAACCCAAAGGCACCACAGGAGACAGAAGAAGCACAAGAAAATTGTTTTCCTTGAGGGAATCACAATCCTTTCAAAATGCCATCCACATACAGAATAAAAACAAAAATACAATTAAGTTCTGCATGGCCAATATCCAACACAAAAATACAATTAATATCTGTCTTCAAGAGTGAACTTTTATGCAGTCAGATACATAGCAGGATACTTTATATATATAATAGAAGTTGGAGCAAAGAAAGAACAATGATGCAGTAGTCAGAATGTCAGCAATGAAGTTGCAACCATGACAAGGTGGCTTAACACTTCAAGATGTTTCTATATTTCTTATAAATTATTTGATTAATAATTTGTGGTGGCTAAAAGTATCTTTTTGTGATATCTCTCCTGTCATAACACTAACGAAAGGGGTATGGAGATGTGCAGGGTATGTAGGATATTTTCTGATAGTTTTAGAAACATATAAAGCTTTAAGGAAAGCCCATTTTTTTGTGATAAAGTATGGTACAGAATCTGAAGTTTGTACCAGAAACAGAACCAGTACAGAAATATTTCATAGCAACACAAAGCTACTTAATTGGCTCTGCTGAGATGTAGGACTAACTGGCATGGAGGATGTTAAAGCTGCACCATCTTCTGAGCTCAGATCCCTCCAAAGAGCATTGCACTGGATGTGCCATTTCATCTGGTACTACTCTGGCAGAGCGTCTGTCAGAGTGATGAACTGGGTAACATAAAAATGTTCTTTGTTTCCTCTCACAGCTGTGACAACCTTCACACCTCAATTCAGCCTTCATACTACAATTAATTATGACACATGCTTGCTTGAAAAAATTCTATGGCCTTTTCACTCTTCCCTTCAGTATCTAATGAAACAATGAAACAGTGCTGTTTTTCCCATCTTTCTTGATGCCCTTTTGGTATGAAGTCATCAGGACTCCTTTGTGGACCATCCATACACCAATAAATATACAGGCAGATTAAGGGTCTTGGATGAATAGATCACTGCCAAGATCCATTAAATGACTGTTCACACTGACACTCTTCAGCTTTGGATTGAGACACAACTTTTCTAACTCTCCACATAAGAGGCAGTAACAGGTGAGAGTCCATGGCCCAGGCAGAACACACCAGCCCTGGAATGCATTGTTAAGGGAAAGTACACCCTGGTGCATGCCACCATCTCTCTGGTGGGAGCACTAGAGCCTATTGGTCCCCACTGATCTTGGGCAAGCTGCAGTCTCTGTTGTTCCAGCTGCATTTTTGGGGATACCAGAAGCATTCCTCTCACCCTACCTTCATTATTTCCTGTTTGACCAAGTTCTCAAAGCAATTACTTTTTCCAAGCGTGCACTTGCAGATCTTAAATAGACTGATATAATGCTGTATTTGATTCTGCATTGCTGAAATGGGTGTCAGCAGCAGAATAAAATTAAGCAGAACTTTTCTCTTTGGGGATATATCTGGGGTGTTTCTAACATGAATTAATCACTAAGCATTTAAAAAAAAATACAGAAAAGACCAAGATGTGCATGTAGAACTGAAGGGTAAGAGGGGAGAAAGGAAGAGAAACTGAAGAAAAAGTGTGCAAGTACAGTATGCTAACTTCAGGTTCCTGAATTTAAACTGCAGCACAAGTTAAACATGGACTGAAAACCAAGAGAAATGCCCAGTCAAAACACTTGTTGATCAAGCAATCAGTAAGCTGGTAGCACTACATGGATTGGGTGGCCCAAAGAAAGCTCAAGTGTCCCACACACTCTCCCATGTTGTCAGCTTTGCTCTCCTTGAGGAAAACAATCAAAGACTCAAAAATGTAGTACCTAAAATTCATCATATATTCCATTAGTTTCACAAAAAACAATTACCCTGACACATAGCTCTAGTTGATCTGAAATTGAAACATAAGTAAAACCAGGTTTTAATTTATGCCACACTTTTGACCTGGAAATATCAGGTATCCAGAAGCTTTGCCACTTTGCTTTATAAAGTTTTACAAAGGTCTTCAGAAAGGGACTACTTTATGTACTTCAGTGGTGACATGCTAAGGAAAAATTGCTAAAATTGACAGAAACACTCATTGCAATGTTAAGAAGGAAAACCAATTGTCCTCACTTCAAGGGAGCTCAAGACAGAACTTGAGTTTTCCCATCACTTGGCTCCTCCCCACAAAGAAAACCTCTGCTTTAGTTATTTGCATTATACTTGACACATCAATGGCTTCAAACTCGCACAATACAGAGTTGGCATCCACATATCCAAGAATGTCTTCTGCTGGTGCCACCTTCCTAAATATCAGGATGCACAGAGGTCAACAGTGGAATATCTGATTTTCTGAGTCACAGAATGACTGGTTTAGACCATTACTACTACCATTACAGACAGTAGGCAGGCTCACATGGACTGACTCTGGCATACAATCTTAACAGTTGCAGTAATGGAAAGGCTTAAACTAGCTCAGAGAAAAACAATAACCATATCATCATAGAACTTAAAATTGCTATTGATTCTTCAGAATATCACTCTCCCAAAAGAACTGTATTCAAGGAAGAATATTTTTTAAGCCCCTTTCTATTCATTTCTTCTGTGTTAGGCTACCAGTCCGCCTGTTACAGCACTGACAGTGCCCAGCTCGATGTGAATTCAAGGGTGGAGTATGAACGATATCAGAATATGATCTGAGTTATCTCGTTTGTATCAAACCACCACACAGCCTGATGAAACATTCTACTGCCTGGCCAAAACCACAACACTGTATGATAACATCAGAGTAAACCTAAGAAATATTGAGATGCTTTGCAGACTATTAGTAGTTCACCTTATCTTGGTAGAAACCTACCACGCTCAGAAGCTGGAAATACAGAGATGCAAGATACAATGCTCGTACAGTCTAACTCACGCAGAGGTTTTCAGAAGTGTTCTTGTCAGTCTCCCCAGACGCTGTTTTCCTCCTCCAAACTGCAATTTTCTGACAAATATTTTTAGCCTGTATTTCTTATCCTAGTCTTGATTTTGAAAGATTCTACACATGCATAATGAATATAAAAACTGTAATTTTGCAATAGTATGTATAATCTCAATACACAAAAGTAGTTTTCCTCTCCATTCTACAAATCCAATGTGACTGTGTTCAATTTAGTTCATGTAATATTTTTTTTCCCATTCTTAAGTTATTTTTGTGGAACCTTTGCTATTATAAAGTTCTTTGCACTCAGGCAATGAGACCAAGCACTGATTTGAAGTAGATGAATGGAGAAATTCAGAAATGTGTAATTGCTGCAGGAAAGGAGGGAAAGGAAAATGTACTGAAATACTCACTTTGATGAATCTATGAAGTATATTACAAGAGCACCAATACTAAGAGCGAAGACTAAGACAACCTACAAAAGAAAAGAAAAGAGTAATTATTTAATAACATTACCATTTATTCTTTTACATACAAAAAAAAAAAGACAACAAAAATAAATCATAAGATAGTTTATTTTCAGCTCTGATTTTCTTTAGAAAATTAGTCCTACTTGAGTTTCAAGCATTATATATTATCATAGAATGCTTTCCTCCATTAAAAAGAGACAAAAAAATCTGACTTTACCAGACCTATCCTTCAGGATTGCTCATTGGCGCATAAACCAAGAGTGACCAAACTTCCATTTATAGACATGGCTGTGAAACCCACAGGAAAACTGTAAGAATTCACTCATGTCCATGGAGACTACAGTGAACTTTCAAACAGTTTAAAGCAATACTTGATGCAGCACATCATGACAGTTATGATTCAATACAGGCTTCAGACTTCTTTCTGAAGCTGCTGTATTGTGAACAATCCTGACTGAGGATCACAGTGCAAGGAGGGGACACACAAGGTTTTCATTCCAAGTAGACTTTCTGAAACAAGGTAGACATTCCTCTGCTCCCAGCTATCACTCAATGATGTAAAGGCAGCATCTGAAGCACGGTATAATAATTACTACATAACCAAACTCCGAAGTTTTGCATGGCCAATATCAAACATGTACATACCTTCCAATAAATAGTCATAAATGTATAAATATTACACAATTACTACTAATTGTTAAAATAACTATTCAATTGAAAGCTTAAATTTTTCCTTACTTTTATATCTTGCTGACCATAACATTTTTTACTTTGTGAATGTCTGAAAAAGGGTATTTTGCCTGAGTACAAGTATCTGTTGTCTTGTCTCATGCCTTATCACCTGAACCAGTGAGATCTGTCCATCAAATTCAAAAATTGAAAAACATTAAATTCATTGAAACAACATTTTTACTACCTAAGTCTAATATATTGTTAACATCTGGAGTTTAAATCTTATTTCATTGTGTACAGGTGTTGCAAGGTGAAATAAGCTATTAAATTCATATCAACTGGTAGGAGTCTCACCATCACAAGAAATTATAGTGGTGAATAGAACTTGCGGATTGTTATCTGACAATATACCCTTAATTATGATTAGCAAAAATCCCAAGGCCCAGTTATCTCTGAATTAAGATAGTGAGAATCACATTGTTATGCACACTCTGTCCTACCTGTTGGAATATTCCAAGCTACATACAATCACAGTTTCAATCTGAATCAAGTCTGCTCTATTATTTATTATCAATCCATTTCAAGGAAAGTCTTCATTTTTTAAAAAAGAAAATTTTAAAGAGTGCTGAGTGTTCTGAGAACACAGAGCTTCAATTTTGGCAAAATTTTTGCTTTTTCCCAAACCAGTTTTAAACACAGTTATTCACTTTCAAATAATTTAAAGTCAAGCATTAGTGGTAATTTTTTACCCTGCATTGTGTGGAATCATTTCTATAGAAACAGCACCCTCAAAGCCACTATTAAATATAGGTATCTCTTAAAAAAATAAAGAAAGAAAAGAGCAATAAAAAAACAATAAAAAGCAAACAATCTATAAATAACAGAAGAAAGAAAAGAAAAAAAAATCCCCAAAAGCCACAGGACAAAAGAGATTTACCCTATGGCAGGAATTTTGGGTTGCAGAATGCTGAGATGGCCACTTAATGCTGGAAATGAAATTTTAAAAACTAAGCTTGTAATCCATTTAGGATTCTATATAAATACTCTTCTCATTTATTCAAGTGTCATGAAGCACACAAGGACTTTGTAAAACTTTTATTTTCCTTTTCACATAGCAAGTTTTGAGCTACAACTTTCAGTCATTGCCTCCTACACAAAGGAGCCCTGTAGAGCAAACCCAGGAAAACACTGTATCAGCCTTACGTTTCAGTTATAGCCAATCCTTTGTTAATCATCACTGTGTTGCTTAAATGTTATAGAGATTCTGGGTCAGACTTCCAAAACACTTAAGGCTTTTAAGTGTTCTGTGACAGTTCATGTAACTGCCACTAAAATGCAAATATCTGTATTTTGCAAGCCGCTCCAGATTCCCATGCTACACCAAACAGTGAGATATGTATGTATGCAAGACTACAACATGACCCTTCTGTTATATATACATATATATATATACATTTGATTTTCAAGCAAGGCTTATTTTCTCTTCTGTTGCCTTGAAACACACACCTAACATGATATATAATGTCTCAAAGAATCACAGAAAGGGTATCAGAAGAGAATGGAACACTCAACTCTATTCCTTTTTCCTGCTAGCAGAGAAACACCTTTTCATTTGCTAAGTGACAGAGGAGTTGAGCTGAAATTGAAACCATCAAGTGTGTGGGAAAAGCAGATCCTGAACAAATCAGGTTAAAGTTATACTAAAATAAAAAATCAAAGAAATAGATTTTAACAAACCTCAAAGTCTTGTGTGCTATATGATAATGTCTCAGACTCAAGTTTTTTGCTATATTCCCATCTAAAGAACATGGAGTGTAACCAGGTTATTCAGATTCTGGATGACAGTTACTGAGTTTGCTCTAGTGTTCCCTAGATTGCCAGGGGAGATAATGTCTGTTTTAGAGACTTTACTAGGCTAGAGGTGTGTCACAAATACAGAACCATACCCCAAATTCACAGCAACTAAAACCTGAGGGAGGGAAAAGCATACATGTATGTGAATTACTGCTTTTCTTGTTAACTAGGCCATGGCAAGAAGTTTGCTTCCTTTGTTTATTATTTCAATATATTTGCCAAAACATTGCAATTGCTGCACATCTATTATAACCCTTCTGTACAGAAGGAAAGAATCCTTTAATTTATAATAGCTTGCTGTTTGTATAAGATTGAGAAATGCAAAATCATATGCTAACAGCTATGCTGACTAAGCACTTACTAACAAATTAAAAATAAACACCAATCTGATTAAAAGAAAGAGGGGAAAATACATGGAATAGTTGCTGCATATCCCTAAATCTTTCATAAAAAAAGGAACTGAAAAAATCCAGACCCAGACTTAAACAAAAATGTAGAATGCCTTTTTGAGGCAAGAGTCGGAGAAATGGCAGATAAAATCCATCTAAGGAAAATTAAAAATGTTTTGACTGATTCCAATATGCTTTAGAAGAGCTCTGACTGCAGTCAAAATTTAGGCATCCATAATAAATACAAAAATTAAAAAGAGAAAATAAAAAAGGGGAGTTTTGATAAGGGTGTAACAGCATAATAATACTGGAGGTAAGCACCAACTCTGAGACACACTGTCCCAAATAAACTCACCTTCCAGGCCCCAGCCTATGTAACAAAGGGATAATCCAAGGGGTGGCACTGTTCCCCCTACAATTCCAAAACTGCATTATTGAAGAAAAAAAGGGAAAGCAAAAAGGCTGGTCCATTAGACAGGAGGGCTACAGTTAATAATGAAGAGCCAAGAAGGGACTCTAGAGCAGGAACTTCAGTCTCATACCCTGAAACACTTGAACATTCTGTGAAAGCTGCAACAGAACTCTTTGAAGGTTCAAAGGCAAATTCTTGCTTATACAAGATTAAATTATCCAAACATAATTAATACAAAATAGCATAGAACTCAAGAGGCAAAGCAGAAAATCAAAAAGGAACAATCATCTCTTTTTATTTTCCTCCAAAAATTAAGTATTAAAATAGAAAGTATGCCGTAAAAAAAAAAACACCAAAAAAACCAAAAAAACAAAAAACCCAAAAAAAAAAAAAAAAAAAAAAAAAAATAAACAAAAAAAAACCAAAACAAAAAAAAAACTTTCAGAAATCTCTAAGCCCTAACACCTCAGGGCATCAGAGAGCTCTTATTTTTTCTTACAACAATCTGTTCTGTACTGTTCTTCAAAAATGCTTCTTTCAAACTCTTATTCCATGGTTAAATTATTCAACACAAAGGCTACTATAATCCTTAGAATATACTAGGTTTTTAGTTACTAATATTTTTTTGAAAATCACCTAGTTTTCATTTCTACATTCACACAGTAAATTCTGTTAATAAGATACTCAGTTTTATCAGCTATGATTTCAAAATAAAATTCCGTTCATTTTTCTATTTATAATTAGTTATGGAGAACACTAATTATTTCCTATATACAAGAAGCTAAAACCTCAATGATCCATTAAACTTTCATTACACAACATTTGCGCTATTAAGATGTGAACAGCCTGATGTTTTGATCGAACTTGGATGAAAATTCTCATACCTTAAATATAAACCCCAATTGTCCTTTAACCATCAAATAAGAAATCAATTGAAGTTCTTTTATAGACAGACAGAATTTGCTTGCCCAGATTTGTGAGGAATAAAAACCATAAAAATCTAGGGACACGCCTGCTTCAAGCTACATTTCATAAGTTAGCAATTACTTCTAGCTTGGCAATCCCAGCATTACTTTGCAGACTCTAGGAGACGTACCCACATCTCTGCAATTAATTGCAATTTAACACAAGTAAGACCTTCTTAACCATAGAAGATCCTGAGTATCTTACCTAAAATTGCCAACTCTTAGTTACTTAATTAACTTAATTGCTAACTTACTTAATCGCTAACTCTTAGTTACTAAATCTTAGTTTTGAGCTTGAAGCAATTAAAACACTAAATCCAAACTTTGCAATTTTCATAGCCACATAAAAAACTTTTCAGAAACCCAGGCTTGAAAATATTTTACAAGATTCTATGTGCAAGTAATTTCCTTTCAGTTACATTGTATGATTTTGTTTTTTGTTTACCGCTGTTACACAAAAAGGAGTTAACTAAAAAGTTAATCAGCTATTAAATTTTACAGTAACTAATTTAGTCATTAGCACGCAGTAAAAACAGTACTGCAAATTTTGGCAGATTTACAAGATTTTTTGCTATATAAATTTTCCCCTTCAGCAAAGCTCATATAGACTTACACTTTGCAAGACGAGTCTGAGTTTATCCAAAAGAGGAGGTGATGGGGAGTGAGAAATGACTACCTGATAAACCAGTGGGCAGTAAATTCTCAGTGAACTTCTCTCAGAAAATTCATAGCAAGGATTTAATTTTAAAACCAAAAGGCATCAAAGTAGGCCAGCATGAGCTCTGATTGATGACCATGACTAATCAGAAGACTTGGTTATTGTCCCTAGTCCTACCACTCTTGTGATGTGTGACTTAAGCATATTACTTGACTTCTTCAGGCTCCCAATTCTCCCTCTTGCTTTCCTTTGGCAGGAATACCCCATGTCAACTTATTAGGGCAACTACTCTCTTCACTACAGGTGTTTGCAGTGGATCTTGCACAGCTGAGACCTCTCCTGAGGCCACAGTAATCACCAAGACCCCAAACAGGACATGGCATCAGTGGCAGCAGCACTGCCTATGACAGCAAAGGGGCTTTCTGCATTAAAGGGTTTTATTTAAGTAGAAACTCTATGATAAACTCTATGATAAACTTTTTGCCAATTTTTCTGGAACTATATTTTTGGTACCATTAAGTTACTACCCAGTATAATAAGGTTTTAATTTATTATTAAAATTAAATTCTGTACTTATGGTAAACATATCTTTAAAAATACAGTTCATATGTAATGCATCTCTTTTTACAGACTTGAACAATATTGATAAGAAATATAGAAACATTTCTGAGACAGAAAACAGATAAGAGCAAACAGAGAAGAGTTACCAAAAAAAAAAAAAGGCACATATTTAGTTCCCAAATATCGAATTTATGCATCAGAGCAGTAATTTGGGAATATCTGAAAGGTACAAGTAAAAGCCATGGCAAAGGCCTGAATCACTGTGAGCTTGCCTAACTACTCATGACTGTAGTAACTGATGTAATAGGTCACTGAGAATAGAACATGAAACATCTCTGAATGAAACCACACTAGGGAGAATCAGCAAATTCAGTCTGCTTGCCACAAGCTCTGTTTTCTTCTCTCTCCAATAAAAGATTCAGCTTTCTTGCATAGACTTGAACAGACTACATCTCATTTGAGCAGACTGCTTACTATAAGGAATGCTGTGAAATCAAAATTAAGGAATTATTAGAGTAGACATCAGACATGGAAATACAAAAAAATCAAACCAGAAATTAAACAAACAAAAAAGTATCCTTATGTACTTTTCCACACACAGTTCCAATCTGATTTGAGGAAAGATTTTTTAAAAGTAAGTATTTTTGCTGTGATCTGTTCTGTACATGCTTCAATATATGTTAATCTTTCAGCTTCATTTTGCTTTCTTGACACAGATTGGGTTTTTTTTTCTCAACTTTCTTCTGACATATTGACAATAAAATGAAAATTTCTCTTAAATACATTAATGTGAAAAGACTGAGATTTTCTAATTAGTGAAAAAATACAAGACAAAAAGTCCCATCTGTTAATGGTGCTCTGTAACTTGAAGTTAATTAGGTTTGCTGGGAGAGTGCCTGGCAATATGACCAATTAAAATACATGCAACTTTTCCAATTCAGTATCATTAGTGAAAAAAATAGCAGTACCTTCTATCAAAATGTGTCACTTTCTGTAGCTGAGTGGATGGCATTATATATCTGTGAATATCTGCACATTGGAGGGGCTCTTCTGCTCCCCGCCCTAAAAGGTTCTTCCTCCTGATTACCTAGCAGTCAGCAAATTAAGGTCAAATTCACTCTTTGTACATGGGTAGAAGAATAGCTCTCACAGATTTCCACTTTGAGCAAAAGCGTTTTGTTGGTGACCATCACCCACCAACTACTGCAGAATGCAATGCTCTCCTTTCCAAGCTCCTCACTGTCCCACTGCAGATAAGGGCTGCTAATAAGCCTACTGGCACATTGTTTTAGAGAAACCAGTGGTGAGCTGTCCATCAGATCCTGCAAAAATGAAAACCCACCAGCTCAACTGCAGAACTGTGCAAAGGCCAAAGAATCCAGGGCAGGGTCCCCTTCACACACTGCACTGCACCAGAGCAGCACTTGTACTGGTGGCTGATAACTCACAGCCCCAAGCCCAGGGCAGGGTCCCCTTCACACACTGCACTGCACCAGAGCAGCACTCGTGCTGGTGGCTGATAATTCACAGCCCCAAGCCCAGGGCAGGGTCCCCTTCACACACTGCACTGCACTAGAGCAGCACTCGTACTGGTGGCTGATAATTCACAGCCCCATGCCCATTGCTCAGCCCAAGAAAGCCTCTGGCTATTGTGTCAGACCTTGAAATGCAGCATGTGGTCATCAATTTTTTCTCTGTTTCTATGTTATTATGCTTCAGTTGTGAAAAAAGGGGGTTTATCCCCACATGAGATTGGAATTGGAACCAGGTAACTTCAGCTGGAACACTTTGTTCTAACAAAACTTTGGCCAACCTCTGGCTAAACAAAGTGATCAAGGGGAGATGAAGAAGCAAGCTGCACTTTTTGGTATAGTGCCTACACAAAAAAAATCTCCACCTGTGCATGGAACATCTTGGAAAACATAAAAGTGCATTAATTCCTCCATAGAATAAAAGACAAAACTTTACCCCAAAATCACAATCAAGTTCTTTATAATTAATTTATAAACCAATCTAACTACATGATGGTGCAACATCTGGGAAATTAATCAACTTAAATCAAAAAAATATATTTATCAGTAAAATGTAATGTAGTCATTTGCCAATCCCTGTATCTGGAATGCTGCAATACAGAACTGAAAAATCAATAAACTATTTAAAAAAAGAAAATACTGGAAAACACTGTCTTTTTGAATTAGGCAATTATCTATTTCTTAATTAGTGTTTATTTTAAAAATAAAAAACATTAAAAATAATAATAACAAAAAATTTAAAACCCACAAAACCAAACAAAACCACAAAAACTAATTTCACAGTTCTTGTCCTTACATCAATACCACACTCCTCATCAGTTACCATTCACAGTTTCGTAACTGGCAACAAAATAGGAGAACATCCAAGAAACTGCCAAAGAAAATACAAGACAGAAAACAAAGAATAGCAGTAAAAATGCTAGAAAAGAATAATACAGTAGGGTAAACAAAATGCTGTGTCTTTAAAATGCTAAAATCAGAAAGATATCTTTGAAGTAAATGGTTTGAGGTAAGGAAACCACTCAAATGGGCTCTCAAGAAAAAAATGCAGTCCAAAATGTGAACCTTCTGAGAATTTAGGCCTCTTCCTCCAATTCCTCCAATTGTGCATTTGTACAATATTATACATATTAACAGTACTGTTAAAGGGAGCTCAAGCTTTGCTGCCATGTCATAATAAATTACTGAAAGGAAGTTCATTTCTTTGTGAATGAATCACTTTACGGATGACATTTAATGAAATTATTTACCTTATACATTCAGAATTAATACTAGATTGTATGGCAGACAAAAGGAATCCTCACATTTCTCAGTTATTTTGACATTAGTCTGACATGCAACCTACACAACAGACAGTCATGCCAATAAATGTTCAAAGAAGAATTAGAGAAAGAGGTTACTTCTCCTTGCTAAGGTTTCATAATTGAGTAAATTGGTAAATTTTCAGATTTTGCATTACTCAGATTTCCTGCTACTATTCCTCAATTTTCAAATAGCAGAACTCCACAAACACAGAAAAAAGTAACCTCCCATTTCAACTGTTTAGGTTCTTAGTCACCAGAACTCACACACACAGCAAAGGTAGATACAGCTGTGGACGTCTTTGAAAAACTGGAAGCTCTTGGCTTCAGTAAAACCTAGTAAATTTTCATTCAAGAAAAAGACTGAATCAAGAATGCTGAAATCATTCAGCACATGACAGAGCATTTGAATGCTTGTCAAAGAATGTACTTTAAAACATTATGAAAACAAGACACAGAGGGGAAAAGACTCACTGCTAAATGCATCTGACAGGCTGCAAAAAGAGTTTGCTGCTGCAGCACTAACATCACAGCTCTCATCTTCCATATACCATTACCTAATGTAGGTTTTATCTTAAACCTTTTGTAATATAATATAATAAATAGAATTTAGCACTTCTATTTCCAGACCAAACATAGAGTATGACAATTTCAGATACTTGTGAATATATTGGTCAACTTCTACTGTAAGCCTAGAAAAATCTATAACTGTTTCATAGACTTCTAAAGAGAGGTAGCCATCAACATGACTTTTTTAATAGGGACCACTAAACCTTCGGCCATTCACACAAGGATTTTCAGGAGCTCACTGCTCCTCAAGTCATGTTCTCTGCTCAGTGATTTGGCACAGCTTAATGTCAACTGTATCAGAAGCTTTCTGTGACAATTAACAGGGATATCAAACACAGGACCATCAATAATGAAAATGAACAAAAGGAAACTACATGACATAGGAAGGGGGGAAACTTGGCGACAGAGCTAAAGAGCACAGTATTTTTGAAAGTCACCTTTTAAAGCATCTTTTTCCTCCTTTTTCTCTGCCATTGTTTGTCCTTCAGTCATTTTGTCAAATTTGATGGCTTTGACTGATAGCCACAGGAAAATCTCTCTCATACCAATCTGCTTTGAAGATGAAAAAATTGACTTTTTTATCACTAGGAATAAATTTAAGCCTACTTAATCATCCAGCTATACATGAGAATTCGTAATACAAAAAGCTGCCTTTAATTGGTATACAAAAGAAAATGATAGGGAGCAAGTCTGAGCATTGTAAATTGTAGCACTCGCTAAATTTTAGTCATTTTAGTAATTTAGCCTTAACAAGTCTGATAGTTCTAAAAGGCATAAACCTCAATAGTTTTACAGAAGCTATGTCAAAACATAATTCTTATCAGACCTCTCAATTTCTGACAAAAGGAAAAGAGACAATGTGAGCTCTTCTGGTTTTTAGACTAATTTGAACTGAAAAGCCTGCCAATTAATTATTTGATACAGTCATTGATCATGAGATGTGAGTTCTCCATATAATTAGAAAATAAAATCTAGTGATTTTAAGGGAGCAGCTAAACCTTAACCTAAAGCAGACTGTTCAGGGTTGTGGCGATCTTGATTTATGGGTAAGCATTCACTGACAGTAAGAAAGCCATTTTAAGTGGGCTTTGGAATAACATGAACAAATGTTCATGCAGTTGTTTCTGCAACTTGGAAAAACATGAACACATATTTTCCTTTTATCTTTCCTTTTATCCTTAGGTAAAATCTGCACAAGCATAATTATATGCTACTTTAGGTCAAATCTTGACTCACAGTTTGGTGCAAGACTGCACTGATATGCAGACCTTGATATTTCAGAGAAAGGCAAGGAGGCCTTTGATGCCATCAATTACAGGCACTGGTGATTTCCATACTGTAATTTTCAAGGTGATGGCATGTTGTTGATGGAATATTGTTAGTCTTGAATTATGATTCAACATTATCTACCAAATGACAGAAAATTCACATGAGGTATGAAATGAAATCAGTGATTTGCAACTATCGCTAAAGAGCAATGCAGAAAACAAATGATGCAGCAAGCCAATGTAAAAGCTATTTTACACAACAAACCTTTTCTTGAAGTGAATGTTTTTTCTCAGTGGTAGGACGGAAAGACTAGTTTCTCTGTTAGGATGCAAAGATTGATTTATTCAGCCAACCTGGTCCCTGCAGAGGAGCTTTTCTGTTTTGCTATGTAGTTATAATTCTAAAACTGAGAGCTTTTTCTATGTGGTTTGAAGATGGCCAAAGGCTTGCAGAATCAACTTCAAATGTAACTCTCTAACAGCCTTGTATAGTACCCTACTTTTGAAAAAATACAGCACTAAATAAGGCCTTGAAACCAACTGTTACCTCAGCAGACTTCTTCTATTGCTAGTGACAATATCATCAGGTCCTTTAAGATTCACGCTCTGGTGTCATGGCTTTTGTTATTCTTTTTATATAACATGAAGAGTTTAATTTAAAAAAACAACCAACACTCTCAAAGTGTTTTGACACTTTCCTCTGGGTCCACAGTCTTTGCATCTTTGTCTGGCTTTGCTAACCTACAGTATTTCTCATCAACATCTTTATTTTTCATGCAGACACCATCTTGAGGGTAGAGACCTAGGAAATTGCCTGCCTTCCCACCTGCTTTATAGGGTCCTTTATAAGGGTCTAAGAATGAAAGGCCACCAAGTTTCTTTATGGTGTGGTCTTATTCACAGACATGAAAGAGAGTGGAGAATGAGGAACATCCAACTTCAGCTTATGTTCTGTCTCATAAATGTCAGCTGGTACATACTTTTTCCCCTTTTCTGCATGCTTACGTCAGACTAGCCATAGTCTCTTTTCAAGGCACCTCTGAAAACCACCAAAAAACCAAATTTGGAAAAACTACCAGGCAATCACATACTTGTCATGGTGAAACACATTTTTAAGAGATATTCTTACTACTCCACGTCTTTATGTTAATATGCAGTTTTAGTTCACATTTTAACAACATTACCTAATGGGTAGAAGTTGAAAGTACATATTGGATTGGAAGGTTTTTTTAAGCATTGCAAAAAAAAAAAAATATTTTTTATGAACTATAAAAAACATCCAGGAACAAACCTTGTGAAAGACAAAGTGGTTTTCTCTGAATAAGTACTGCAGAACCTGGCTGAGATTCCTATAAGGTAAATTATGCCATTGAAGTGTAAACCCGTTTTTTTTTTCTTTAAATGTGCTTTCCTTCCCTGCCTCCTGAAACTCTACTCACTATTGAGCTCCTACAGAGATTCAGTCCAATATTGCTTTATTCAAAAACCATTTTATTTTAAAATAGGTCACCTTTCTAGAATCTATTCTTAAACAGAAAGTTTGAAAAGCAGATGTCAATGAAATTACCTTTTTAACACATCTTTATCTGTAACAAGAGTTTAAGTCTTTAGCCTGGGATGAGAAGTTTCTCTCTCCCAGTTGTAGGCCCAGCTGCTTTCCTCCACTGTGCTACATCCACTTCTCTGATCCTCAGCCCCTCTCCAAAGACACTGTTCTTGTCTAGTAAAGGAAAAGTTGGCAGGTAAAAGAGAAAGACTATCAGGGTGAGTGAGTGGTCTATTTTGGTTTTCTATCAAATCAAAATCTCATCAACCCCTGGGTTTTGTCAATGACCTCCTCCCTCCTTCGAACCAGTTCACTGCACTTGCAGCCCCACAGACAGGACCAAAAAGTGAAAAAAAAACAAGAAAATTATTAAAAGTAGTCCAATGACACTTAAAAAATGGCAATAACACTTGAAAAGTGTTTATACTAAATCTGCAAATGAGAAATATTTATACTGCAGTGATGACACTGCACAAGAACGAAGACTATCAAGTCCTAATACTAACAAATAATTTGTTTTCTCAACAGCTTGCCTGATGTGCTTCCTTTCTGATTCTCAGGCAGAGCTGGAAGACAGAGCTTTCAGCATTCATAATTTCAAACACTAAGTTAAAATCCCATTTGCTGATTGCCTAAAACCCCAGAATGCCTCTCTGATCAATCTTACAACAAAGACCATGTAAAAGTGTGCCAAGGCAGACTGCTGACTCTGAAAGGAAGTCCATGTAGTGATTCATTAACGCGACTGCCAGCAGCACTGACGCATTCCTTGGAGATATCTTGCTGAAGCAGTTTCTCAATTCGTAGTTTAGTTTCTTATCATGGTTACAGGTATATTAGACATCAGGAAGACCAAGCACACATTCATATGTGCTTACAGGACTGAAATTAAAGCTGCGCCTCTCTCTTAACTATAAGAACTAGACTAGGATGTCATTACTGAGAAGACCATGCTGCAGGGCTACTCCACAACATAAAACATGGGCATGAGGAAAGGCTGCTGTGGATGAACAGAGACTCTGTTAGGACAGGTGACACAGAGTTTGCATAGAGACTCTGCCACAGACAGTATAAGGTATATGCGGCACAGTAACCAAACAAACAGTCTTATTTTTGTACCAGTTCTTGAGTGAATTAGAAGCAAATTACCACTGTACTGAATAAATAGAGCATTTTTTTGCTGTGGTTCATGTTTTATTTTGTGTTTATTGTTAAATGGTTCATTCTATTATCCTACCATGCTTTTACTTTCTAAAAACGGAGCAAGATTTTAATATCAATCATCTTCTACTTCAATAATCTTGACACTAAAAAATGTTTGGTAAAGTTATTACCTCACCACTTTTTAAAATCAAGTATTTAACAGCAATGAGTCAGTTATTAAATAGTTCTCATTTTGCCCAGAAGCTTTTAAACTCTGTGGCCAGATCAATGTTTATGTATTTGATGTTCACTCTCTAGTCTCCTGGTGTATACACAAACTAAAATGAAAAATGTACATTACCCAAGTGCACTGGTATTCCTTTTTAACAGAAAAGAAAGTGTTTCACAGAGCAAAGTGCTCTCAGTACACGAACAGCATTTGCTCATGTTGACATAGACTGAAAGTACGAGGATTTTACCATCTTAGTTTCATTTATTCTGTATTTGTTCACATGCACAATATACTGTCTCCAGCAGATTGATGAAAAGCCCATACTTTCATCTTTTTTACAATAGAAAACATTTTAGTGGACGAAAGCTCCTGCCTTCAATTCAAGCTCCTGAAGCCTCTTCACTGCGATGCAGAACTCAAAGGAGACTCTGAAATATTACTTTCAAGAACACTGATATAGTAGTGGAAACCACAAGAATTAATGGGGTTTTTGCATATTTTAAGCTCAGACTGTCCATGGGAGTTTAGGATCTTGATTGCTATAAAACTCCCTAGGGTTTGCATGGCCTGGTTGTGGTAGTAGGGCAGGGGGGTTGCAGGGGTGAATTCTGGGAAGGTGCTGGAAGTTTCCCTACACTCAACACTGCTGTTACTAAGGCTGAGCCCATCAGTGATGGTGGGGGCCCTGTGGAGGCTGTGTCAGGGAAAAGGCAGGAAGCAAAGCACAGACAGACCTAAACAAGAAGGAAAATAATATACACAGCATATACATTAACTTCTATATAACTCTAAAATCCCACATATTAAAATTACCTGTTTATAGCATGCACATTTTCTTCACACTATTTCTTTCAGACCACGTGGACTGATATAGTTGAAAAGCAGGCCATGCAAGTTTCACATGAATTGTGCACTTCAAAAATTGTTCTGGCAAATCGTTTAAAGAGACAGGTTTTTCTCTGCTAGTCCTTGCTCAGGAAGATGTGTTTTGAATCTGAGACCTATATGTTTGAATATCTCATTGGAAGACCACAATTAAGATGCATTGTGTGAAAACTGAACCTGTTCTGAAAACATACAACCATTTTTTTAAAATATTAACTTCATACTTACTTTTAATTCTTCTGCTCATTGTACGTGTGACTAAAATTCACTTCAAGTCCTACTTTGAGTCAGGAACTTAAGAGAACCTGGATTGTCTTTTTTCCTGCACCAAATCAAACTCAGTTTGAACCAACAACTGACACTCAGCCATCTTCATGATCCTATTTTTCCCGGTGATGACGAATTCAAGCTCTTTAATGATCTATCACAGCTAATATGCATTAGTCAGCTTCTAACGTCACAGCAATAAAGTTGCATAAGCTATGAACTTAAGAGCTCCTTTAGTTGCAATTTCATGGACTGTAGTTTATAATACATCCACATGTTTGAGGTTTTTTTCACCATATGGAAGCAACTTGCCACTTATAACCAACCCGTCAAAACAAATACTTCTTAATCTAATTCCTTCTTTTTTCAGCTAAATTATATTGCATTTTTTCATTGATTATTGTATTGTTGTTTCTTGAGTTTTATATGACTTCTTGGATTTCTAATTTGGTGAGGCCTGTAGAGCTGAATAATATGACAATATTAAATATAAAACAGATACAGGCAATGTTTTAAATTTGAATGCCAAATATGATGGAAATCAGTGTCAAAATAAGACACTTGCTCAGATATCTTAACAGATTAAGCTCTGGTACACTAGGCCTAACTGGTATTCCAAAGAGCAAAAAATGACATTTAGCAACACTTGTAACACTTGAAAAATTAATGAAAAGTATTTCTATTTGAATGCTATTTTTTTCCATTTAGTAATAAAGACAACTTATTGGCATCATTCAGTTCTGAAAGCTTACTTAAACCTCAGTTAAAGGTAAATTTTATGGCAGGAAAGTATTGTCTCTTTGCATTCATCAACTTGATAAACTGTTCCATCCAGTAAGTTTTTCTTTTAAAACCTACTTTTGACACAAACAAAAATATATAATCTGTATGAATTTTTCTGTATTATTTGGAATAAAAAGGAAGTCAAAGTGCTATTTCAACCATTTCAAAATTTTCTTTTATTTCAGAAATTTTTTGTATTCTAATAGATAAATGTTACTTGATGAATAAGAAAATTATTTACTGCTTTGTGCAAATTAAAATAGTATCACATGCAACTTTAATTGTACCAACTTTTCAGACATCACAAAAATAACCTGCCTGACATATATTTCCACCAGTCTCACTGTTCTTTTACTGTCTC
Source organism: Motacilla alba alba (assembly GCF_015832195.1). NCBI lineage: Eukaryota > Metazoa > Chordata > Aves > Passeriformes > Motacillidae > Motacilla > Motacilla alba. The sequence continues at coordinate 13,398,502 of NC_052021.1, read as the reverse complement.
TACTTTGTTTCCAAGTGAAACTGATTATTCTGCTGAAGTATTACCCATCTGGAAATACATCAGTTTCTCAAGGGCCTTGCTGATTTACTAACTATCAACAACGAATTTCCTTGGTGAGTTTCCAGTTTGCAAAGACACTCATTAAAATTCACAGGTTTAAGCGTTTAGTGCTTTGTTCTCCTAACAAACACTGGAAAGTGCTGTTGGGGGAAGAAAAATAAATAAACCTCCCAATGTATCTTATGAATAAGTAACAAAACAGAAAGTACATTATCAGGTTTGACTCATTGTTTTTAGCTCCAATATGATGTCACAGCATAACAAGGTAATTAATATATAATTACTAGCATCAGTAGCAAAAGGATCACTTTGCATTATGTGAACAAAACCGGATCTCTTCTGCCTCAGTGTGTGCCTTTTATCTACTCTGCATAGCTGTTACATGGGCAAAGAGAAACTAATTTTGCTTGACTTCGTGATTTTTGGAGTGACATTGAAGTTACAAATCCTCTGACATATTCAACTTGAATTTATACTCAACAGCCAACTGTATCTTTATTCTAATGTAATGTCTCTGTCAAGCAGTATCTAATTTCAGTATATACAATCAAATATCTTCCAAATCTTTATTAAACTTTTAAATGCAAGACATGTACAGAACTTTACCTCATACCAACAAAATTAACTTGTAGCAATCTTTTTTGTTCTGCTAAAATACATTCCACAAACTAGAGAGGGGTATTCTCTTTTCTCTCCTCCATTTGTACATTTCTTATCAGCTCCTCTTCTCCTTTCTTTCATTGCCTTACATTCACAAACAACTTCCCCACACACGTTTTCTTCTTGAAAGATGTACTTTAGATTTTTAGGTGACAAGATTTTGTGCTCCATGTATATAGATCACCCGTAACAGGTTTGCCTTTGGCATGACAAAGGGCAGGGTCTGACTCTGCAGTGTGGAGATGTCAGCTGGCTGCCCCTGCCTCCCCAGGCTGTTAACTGGCCACAACTGCTCCCTGGCAAACCTGCTCGTCCTGCCTTTAATCTCCGTGCAGGGCTGGCTGAGCACATAGCACATATATTGCATAACACTTGGCATTACACATTTATTCAAAATAGCAGAGGATAAGGATAATTTTATTGAACATACTAATAATAAAAAGCAAACTTCACCTGAAAAAAGGAGAGTATGTTTCCATTACCTAAAAAGGCAAAACAGGCTGTGGGCTTTGACAGATACTTGTTTTGCAAGGCATTAAAGTCCAGACTAGTTTAAGACTTAGAAGACAAAACTGTATTTTGATTTTAACCAATCTGATAACCATGTTCTCTGCTGCTTCTAAGATGGATATATACATTCATACGAGCTCTCAGTTCTCACAAAACCCTGGGGGAAGATTATCACTAATAAAGCCTGGCACTTGATATGTTCTAATATTCAGCTCTACCCAGCAGAATAGCTCTGAAAAAAAATTTTCCTCAAAATAATTCTATTCCTAGAAAATTTTTAATTTCTTAAAATAACTTCAGCTAGGTATCAATCACACTTTTTCCTCCAGTTGCAATAAACATCCTGCTCTGGAAGATTGTGATCTCTACTGTCTCTAGACTGACAGCAAAGTGCCACATGAATTTTTAAATATACCACTGGCAAATAAACATGGTGATGGATACAGAATCCAGTCTTGTACAAATAACGTAAGCAGGAGACATAATTTTCAGGATAAACAAGACCATATCCAAGGCTACATCCAAGCCAACTTCATATCGTGAAGCTATATGAAGATCAGCAGCTCCATAGGAACATCATACACAACACACAAACTTCCCAAGAAACCAGATAAATAGTCAGACATCAAATGTATAGTAAGCTCCATCTGCCCTTTCTTTATTGCCAGAAGTAACTCATTTGGTTTTCATAGAACTAGTTTTGATACCCCAATATTACCAATTATACTTTAAAGAACAAAGCTGATTCATTCTGCCTTGAAAATAACAGCTGTGCTGTGTTAATGAACGTGTATCAGAGATGTACAAGTAGCACTCTCCTGGTGTTTTCCAAACTGAGTAATGGCAATGCGGGGGCTTACTGGGTAAACTAAAGGCAACAAGCATTAGTCAGCTGCTGAGGTCTGTCACCCTTCTTATGAAATACTACTTTTACATATAAAACTTCCCATTGAAACAGAGCTATTTGGAAGACTGTGTGTGAAGTTTGAATGGGGATAGGTGTGCATGTTGCTTTTTTCAATGCAAACATTCACAAAGTTCACACAAAAGTCTACTCGGCCAACGTGAATACCCGACATAGATGTTCACTGCAAAGTTGTACAGTTTTGGCACCCAAAACATATTAAAGAAAGGAGTAATTATGAAAAATATAGTTGTGATACTGAGAAATGAAGTCATTTTAGAAAAATTAAGATTCTGCATTATTTAAGATTCTCATGCCCTGACAGATATCCACACTTCTAAGCACTGTATCATGAATATGTCTCCCAGATCCCAGTTCTAGCTGCACACTTGACTTTAGCATTTCTCTGTATTGAAGGGCTTTTTTCATCTTTGAATGGAAACTCACAAATTTTTTGCAGGGCTCCTTGATGGACATTACTTTGACTCCAATTTAAATCTGGTTTGGTGATTCATTTAACTGCTTTTAAAAGGAGGTATGGACATTCTGGTTCAATGAGGTACAATGACTTCCAGAGCAGCAAGAGAACAATTTTCATTCTAGAAATGATAATACATTTGGTGGCATTCAGTTTGTGTCAGTCCCACCTTCCTTTATTAATGCCCCATGTTTAATCTTACCTGTCTAAAATAATTTTCTGCTCATTAAAATATGAATATCAATGGCATGCCATCAAAATTTGTGATTTGATATTTATATTAAGATATTAAAAAACCCAAATTTTTAAATTGAAAAAATATTGAATATTGTCACAAAGTGCAAAGAAGGACATACTCAGAATCAGACCAAATTGTGATTAACTAAGAAATTATCTAGCTAATGAGATTAACAAAGGGATTTATAGGCTTTCACTTACATGACAAAGACTGACAGCACACAAAGTTACACAATATTACTTGTTCGACACAATATTTTAATGAATACACATTCTTCATCTTCTCTGCGTACACCAGAAATACTACTTTTTCCTTTGTTAAAACTTATGAGATGATAAATATGACGATGAGGATTGTTTCTCTTGAGAAGCCTTTCTCTTGTATATCTAGAGAAGTGCACAACCACATATCCTAAGTTAGGTTGCTAAGTTTCTGGGTGCTTCAATGAATTTCAATTTATGGGCCACAGAAGAAGAAGCAAGAAAACAAACTTCCAATATACTAAAAAACTACACATTTCAAATATACTCTAAAAAAAATGTAAAATTTATTTGTACCTGCATTTCAAGAAGAAATAATTATTGCAGGCTATTACAGAATGGTGAAACCAATTTAAATTTCTAAGTCTTTGTTTTTCCCCTTTATTGCTTTATTTTTTTGTTGAGGTTCAGCTAATAAAAACTTACTTTAAATGAGGTGAAGCTTGTATTTTTATTCATTTTTAAAAGGAGTGGTAGAATCCTTCTAGAAGCTTTAAAAGTGTGCCCCTATGGACAATAATGATGTTGATTCTGTGTTCACTTTAATTGGCATCTCTTTCCTTCTTTGTTCATTCTACAAAATCTCCTGTGTTTTTTTCCACTCACCCAGCTATGTTTCTGACCAATTTTTTTTGCTATGCTTTCAACCCACACTTCATCTCCTGCCAAGGGAATTTTAAGTCATTAATCGCTGTCAGATTTCCATACTCACAACATTTAACCAAATTCAACAACTCATTCATCTATATTACAAAAAAAAATAAATGAAGGAAAAAAAAAAATAGAACTACTTGAGAATAATGGAGAGCACTAGCTTTCTAGAGTTTGATAATTTTGCTTAGTACATAAATATACTGAAGGGATAAACATGAATTAATCAGGATTGAAATTACCATCTAATCACAATTTATTTTTTCTGCTGTAGCTATTTAGATATTTGCATTAATAGAATCAGAATGAATACAAGAAGAATGACCCAGGAGTGATCATGCACTTACTGCATTGTGCTTATTTTTCAAACACTACAATAATTGTTTGAAATGCAGAATTTCACCAAAAAACTGAATAGTATCCTAACATGTCCGTTGCCAGTCATTAAGAAAAAAGTCTTCACTAAGAGGCCAGTGCAACATTGGAATAGCTCTCCTGGAGACATTATGGAATCCCTGTCCTTGAAGGCTTTCAAGATTCAGTCAAATAAAACCAGAGCTGATCTCATCTCTTTGGTAGTTTACCCCTGCAAGGATTCATTCTGCAAACGTTTTAGCAAGTTCTCTCAGCTATACGTTAAAATCATCTATTGTGGAGTCCCTAAGTGGAGGGGAATGAGCAGCCCACAATCACAAAATCATAGAGTGTGCTGAGCTGGAAGGGACCCATCAGGATCACCAAGTCCAGCTCCTGGCCCTGCGCAGGACACCCCAAGAATCACACCATGTGCCTAAGAGCATTATCCAAGTCAACCTGAAGAGTAAATAAAGTTCATCAGCACTGTGACACTGCTCAATTTTACAAAATTCTCAAATAAAGACATAATAAACCAAATTGCATAGTCAGGTGACTGCAGAATTCTCTTAATTATGATTATGAGGGAAAAAATTAAAAAACAAAAAATTAAGTTACTACTTCAGAAAAAAACCCCAGGCATTTATTTAACATAAACTTGAAATTCAAGACCAAGAAAATGATCAGTAGGATGAAGTAGAAACTGAGGTGACTAGAATGCCCAAAAAAAGAACAAATTCAGATAAACTACGAAATGAAACAAGGATATAGGAGCTGAAAATTAAGATTTTGGAAGTTTTTCTGAAGTATTTTATAATATCCCTTTCAAGGTCATTACAGTAATGTGGGAAGTCTGATATGTGCAAAGTGCCTGATGTTGCTTCTCATAGAAATGTTCCCTTAAAATCAATGGTTTTGGTGGTTAAACATGATCACAAACATAAGTCAATTTTAATTTTAAACAGCCTTTTCAGCTGGAGGCCGTAAGGTCATGGTTAAATTTCTTATAAACAGACCTGGACCAAAATAAACTGAGATTAAGCAGGATCTAATAGAGTTACAGTTAAAGCATTACCTGCAGAGGATTATAGTAGACAAGCAGTCATGTTTCATGCCAAACTATGACCTTTGTCTTACACAAATGTCATATTCATTTAGGAAAGGTGTCTCTACAAGGAGAACAGCACTCTCTCAACCAGTTTTTTCTAAAGCCTATGGATTGGCATGTTTGATGTCCTTCAGTAAGACCCACATACAGTAGGGACCTATATTATGAAACTTTACAAAGCTCCATTCCACTGAATGGAAAGCAAGACTAACACTCAGGACTGTACTTTCCCTTTAATGCATATGCAACTTCTGACATTACTAATGGAGTATAATTACACTCATTAGTCCTATTCAACATTTTCTTTTCAAATTATTAATTGCAATAGGCCTCATGCTTTAGTGCAGCATGAAATGAAGCCCACACCAAAGGAAACAATCACCTTCTCTCCACACTATTAGATTTTTTTGTTCGTCTTCTAGCTTTGCTTTTTATTAAGATGTTGGAGGATGGGATCTATAGAAAACATAAAACAGATTTAAATATAATAATGTTTATTTAAATTTAACCATTTTGCCACCTTTTCGTTGCCTATTGTATCCTGGTAAATGGAATTGGGAAAAAAAGACATTTTGCCATGGATTAACTCCATGAATTTAGAGCATCGGTCCTCTGCTGGAAAGAGACACAGGAAAGAAGCTGCATAATCACCTTGTTTCTAAACAAGTTAATTTATCATGAAAAGGTGCAGAAAAAATAAACCCTTTGATGGCTAGGAAGTTAAATAGGGCACAGGGATAAATAAATCATAATAAGTACAGGGAAGACATGGAAGAAGAGACAAAAATTATGTGAAATTACCAGACTTCAGCCAGGCTACAGATCCCTGACTGTAACACAGAAAGAAAAGCTACAACCACCATGAAGTCACTTTGAAATTTATTTTTTTAAATAAGGCTGTTGAGAATTTGTAAATTCAAATATAGATTAAAACATTTTTTCCTTTGTAGGCTCTTCTGCTTTGTATTAATGAAGCCATAGCATTGAAAATATATATTGCAAATATATCAACCACAACTAGGGCCTGAGCATTCCATGGTTTTCTAGCACCATCATTTGCTTCTGAACAAGGATTCAAAATTTGAACTTTGATTTGTTTAACTACCATTGGAAAAAACTTTGGAAAAATGAATTAATGTAGCATCATCTGCCTTACAAAATGAAAGAACAGCTTAGATAAATACAAACTGTCGGAACTACCTTGGAGGTTCTAAATACTTTTATTCCATAAATATAGGATTCTCTGTGTAGGGTAGTTTTAAATGAGAAGTCAGTAATGCTTATTATTCTGAAGCCAAGTTCACCAACATTTTCTTTGCTGTTCCTTCTCTCTGTTTCATTACACACTAGTTCATACTTTTAGTATTAGCCCTTACAGATGAGCAGGATGTTATCAAGGAGACAGGAATGACAACAGGAATTGAAAGAATAATCTATCTAAAATAATAAATTTATGTATTTATGAAATGATGTGGTCACTCAAGCACAAAGACAGAAAGTAGAATAATAGCATGTGACTGTCAATTCCCTTCTCTTCCTCTAGGTTCTAAGTGGAGATCAAGAATGCCACTGCCAGAACTGAGGAATAGCAGAATGACGAGCAGAGCTGAGAGTCAGTCAAAGTCTAGTCTGAAACTATTTTCATGTATGCATTTCTATTATACTTATTACATACACTACGGAGGAGACTATATCACAGCAAAATAAGCTGAAATAATTAGAGACATTAGAGGTCAAGGAACAAATTCACCCTGTACAATATCAGAGTTGCTATTTGTACATTATAACATCATAGAACATATCTGGCATGTCAACAATTTCATAAAGCTGAAAAGGAAAAAATATTCAATAGCCTTTTCCTGACTTGAGTTCTGTCCAACTGCAAACACCTTTATAGGAAACACTTCATAGGTTTGTTAAAGCTTGTACTGCAAGGCCATGGTCATGGTAAATCTGCCAAATAATGGGTGGCCATTTGCAAAACCCAAAGCTGGCATAAGCAGAAGCATTTTCACTACCACCAGTTCTGCTGTGCCTACTTTCACCACCTTACATGGGGCTTGAGAGCCCAAAGATTTAGGAATCTTGTATAATTAAGTACTGTAACAACATTTTGATGAGTTACCAACATATTCTACCATTAAATAGCAAGCAGTGTTTCGAGTACCCATTTATCTTGCAGCTCCAGGGACACCACAGTAAATGTGTTCTAAGCAAGACTGTGCTCAATATATTACACGTGTGCATCAACACCAATGGCACATTTGTTTCTGGCTTTGTCAGGTGGACTTCCCCATAAGATTTCTGCAGATTGCCTGAGCTCAGAACATTACTAGAAAATAATTTATTATTATTATTGGTAATATATATTATTAGTACAATGCATATATTGTTGTAATAATATTGTGATATAAAACTAATATTTTGCTTAGTACTGTAACAGGTTCAAATTTAAAAAACCACATACAGACTTGCAAACTGTTTGAAAAGCAGCTTGGTGTGAGAGCTTTCTCAAGCAGTTGTCACAAACGGTAGTTGATTCTCAGTCCTGCTTCAGGAATGGGACTTAAAGCAACATGACCATACCATCTGAGCAGCTGAATATTACAAACACCTCCTTTATCTCTGCATTTTTTTGCAGACTCAGACAATCTAAGCCTTCAGAGAAACAGAAAACTCATACAATTAATCTCAGGCAGGATGGTTGCTTTGAAAATTATTAATTAAGTAAAAAGCATCCATCACTATAATTGGCCTGAAAGAAAAAAAAATTAAAGTAATGCCTAATTCTATAATCTGATTCCATTAAAATAACAAAATTAATTTTGGGAGGTAGGGATGAATGATGTCCTGATTGCTGAGGGCATGGCCCTGCCTGCCACTCTCCCTTTTCCCTAGGCAGCCAGCCCTGTTGCTCCCTGGCACAAGCTGTTGAGGTGCAATAGGTGAAACAGCAGGCAGAGGTTCTCTGCTTAATGGGCACTTACAGGAAAAAGAAAAAAAAATCAAATATGCCCTTAATAATCCACAACCCAGCTCTAAGAGCAAAGGATCCAAATGGAACAGGCAACTCAAAACAGTCTAGAAAGTCATATCTACAACTCCCAACTTCACTGATTAGGTAAATTGTGGATATGAAGATATCTGTTCCTCTCCATCTCCAAGGCCTCTCACTGAAGTTTTTTTTTTTTTCATTAATAGGAGCAAGTTTACATAACACTGCAGAAAGTGTTATGATGCATGAGACTTCCAATTACTGGGGTTTAAGCAGATTTTTTGAAAATAAACTTTGCATATTCCCAACTCCAAGAATAAGCTTGACTGATTAACAGAGAATATCAACTGAACAGAAAAAGCAACAGAACCACAGAGCAGGAATACCACCAAACAAAAGAGACCAAGATTCTGAGCTGCTGAGAAACTTGACTGATTTCTGCTGGATTTCTAGGAAATTAACAATTTGGGAAGCCAAGTGAAACTTGTGCATACACTAAGCACTATTTGGGAAGCCTTTCCACCAGTGATGTCCTCCTGGATTTTGTACAGGTAAGCACTGGCACTCACACACACACAGAAGACAGTGAAGACTTCAGTTTGCCTCCTCAATCTATTTTGCTCTCTTCCACAAGAGGACATACAGAAACAACAGCTACTCTGCAGCCACAAATTGAAAATTTATTAAGCAAGACTAACCATAGTAAGTCCTTAACAGATTTAAAAAATGCTTTAAAAACTTTAACAAAAAATATCTGAATTTTACACAGTACAAAGATATTATTCATTTTCTTCAGAATAAATTACTTAGAGCACAGATATCCTTTTCTCCGTTCCCTTTCTATTTCTTCTTACCTTTGAACTACTGAAGATGTATTTCAATCTTTAAAATGTCACAAGTTAGCCTATGAGTTTATTACATGATCACATGACAGGGTCAGCATTCAAAAAGGTATTAATTTTACAAATGTACTGTGTGGCAAACAAAACTGACTATTTTCAGATTACCCTTCCCAAATGGACAAGGCTTACAAGTCAGGCATCAATTATTAAAAGACTTTGTTTTAGACCCAAATTCAGTGTTCTTTTTAGTCATCTTCTGGTGTGAATTAGCTAGAGACCGTGCTTTTAAGCTTAGCCCTGAGGTTCTTTAATATATCTTTAATTAAGTTTTAAGAAGAAAAAACAAGCCAATACTCTGAGACGTATGAAAATACTGTCATATTTGTAACACATTTGTGGGTGACCTTTTCTACAAATATGTATTTAAGTAAAGCCTTTAATGAAGCATTCTGTGATGAAAACAATCTATCATTCATATATCCTAAAAGATCAGGTTTGAAAGGAAAATATAATTCTTTACATTGATGAAAAATAATTTAGGTTGACATGGAAAGCTCTAAAATATATGGAGATTTTAAAAGGCCAATAAGGATGGATGAACTGACATTTGAATTTTTGGGGGCAACAGAAGAGATGGAAACAACACTATTGTAATACTGATTCATAACAAAAAATGAATAGTCCTTAATTTTCTTATGAATAGTCAGCATAATCCTTAGGACAACATTTTTCTAATTTTTTCCACAGTAAACTATTTTAAATATGTGATGTGTCGTTCATTTTTAAAGAGTACATATTATAACCTTATTTTTTTTCAAGACAAAACTTACAAATTCATTAGACCAGCTTAATTTTTATTATGCTTTTTTTTGCATTATATCTATTCATAGAAACATGGAGGTCAAGGACATGGTTTATAAAATAAAAATATATATTTTTTAAAAAATGCAACCAGTTAGCCAAAGTGTCACGCTTCCAATGTAACAAATCACAAGATAGTAAAAAAATATTTCAACACAAACATTGTGAACAGATAATTCATTTTGTATATAGAAAAATAAATGGAGTGTGGACAAAATATATGGTTTTTTATTTTTTTAGTACTCGAAAGCTATGCAGTTATTTCACAAGTATCCAGAGGACTTCTGAAAATTTCTGTATCTAGGCTGAAAAAATGGATTCATTAATCTAATCTGTTCTGACAGCTGCAATCAGAGATCATAAGCTCTGGAGATAAAGGACCAATTTTTTACGGTATGTTTATATATTGTCATTTGCAAAATGTGCAAAGCCTAAACTATTACTGTGTTTTACATAATAAAAACCAATGACAGTCAGAGACTTCACAGTGATGTGAGCACTTTTACCCCATAGCTGCCCAGCCTCAAAAGGTGTTTGGGATTCTGGCAAAGTATCTTCTACTGCACTGCATACTTGTGATGAAATCCTACTTATTTTTTCCTATTGCTAACACTTCCTTCCCCCCAGTGAATCTCTTCTCATTAAAAGCCATTCAGCACTTTGCTATAACATTTATAAGGTGATTTGTCAACATGGTGACATGTCTATATAACAAACAGATGCAAGGTCCCTGACACCTACCTGATTAATGAGAACAAAGTGTAATGAGAATTTCTAGTGGCTAATGTCACAGCAAGAAAGAACAAAAAAACACTGAACACTCTTCTGGTACAGACTACACCATATTAGAACTATGTGAAATATGGTACTATTTGTCTAAATCTGTGAACTAGTAACAGAAAAATAGCTCTAAACCATGTCAAACCTTAGCAAAATCAAAACAAAGTAAGTAAGTATACGCTGCAAACTGGCCTCTGAGAGTGCCAAACATTTTAAACTGTCCACCCAGAATTTACAACAGATGCTCAGGGGGTTGTGGCAAAATTGGGTTTTACCTCTCAGTAGAAAGAAGCTCAGATTAAAAAAAAATTTAAAAAATTAAAAAAAAAAAGGCAGTGGACACAGCTGAATGAGGAAAGCTAACAAGCTAACTGGACATTTTCTACTATAAGGAAATGTAGGATACCAGAGGGAATGAAGCATGCTCAAACATTGCCATGAAATAAGACACTCAGAAGCAAAAACACATTCACTGCTTCTGTCTTAGGTTATTTCCCCTTCTGTCAGATTACCAGCCATTCCCTTGCATATCACAGTAGTAAAATGAGAGCATTCCTGACCTACAGTCTTACATCTACAGGAGTTAACTAAACTTTGAAAACCAGCTATTTTTGGAAATTTGCACTCTGCATAGATAGTCACAGAATTATGCAAGTGAAAAGCAGAAGTAAAGGAAAAATTAGGGTAAAAAGGCAAGTCATTCAACCGTTTCTGCTTCTTCAGAAAAGGCTATAATTTTCCTGAAAAGTCTAGCATCTGGCTTGCACACTACAAAAGAGGTAATGATTTGTAACATGCACTAATTTTACTCAAATATTTATTTTATCACCTGACTTACTGGCTAAAATCAATGTTCAAGTTACTGGCCTAGTTCAATGCTCTGAACTGAGGGGAAAACCAAAAAAAAAGCATTACAAGATCATAAAGAGACCAAAGATAAACATTTCTATATTTTGCTAAGATGGTATATCCCCACTGATTGTGGCCAAATGGTGTTTGATCCTGCTCTTACTTTTAACTAAAATAATCAAAACTTTGACTTTAGGAATCTCATTTGTTAAAACTAATAATATATTTATGTTTTAAAAAAAAAATTCATTTCTTTAAGGCTCATACTCTTAAGATGTCTCAGATGACAAATCAGAACATGTAAATCAGGGTCTTGCTTTTAAATGGCCATTGAAACGAGATACTTACTATTGCTTTATTCCAGGTTTTCTCATCCTCTCCCCAGTGTCATGGTATTACAAAGAGCAGTTTACCTGTCCAGCAAATGTTTCTTTTTAGAATAGGAGGTAGGTGCTGCATTACCTCTTTCCTTTGAAAATGTTGTCCAAGGACATTATACATCCATCAGAACGACAGATTTGTACATACACACACCATGTTGTGAGCCAACTCAACTCTGAAAAGCTGACAATTCTGTCACACACTGAGGTCTCACAGCTGTTGGTCAATTAGATGGATGAACAGAGTTAAGGGTCCTTTCTAAAGAAAAGTTAGTGCTAATGACTACATTTTTAAAGAGGGAACCTAAGAAGAATAAAATGTAACTTTGCTATTCACAAACTGGAAGTATAGAGATACATGAACATTATTTCAGACCACTTCTCCTTAAAGATGGACAAAGCAAACAATTAGATGGGGTCATCATGTCAGTGGCCAAAAAACAAACAGCTGATCCTGAGTGGCACTAGTAACCTGGAAATCATGCCTGAGCTTTTAAACTATGAAGGAAATCTCCATAATGACTATGCCATATGCTAGCTTTATTTTTTTTATCTTTATTACTATTGAATAACACAGATGTAGACTTTTTAATTTGTCATCTTACTTAAAAAATAAGTTTGGATAGCTACAGAAATTTGTCTTGATACTGTGCCTACCGTCACATTTCAATGAGATTTCTCAAGGCAAACAAGAACAGGTTGCCTACTATGACTCAGGCATCCTTTGAATCATACCTACTATTATAAATTGGCTTGGAAAGCATTATCATGTTATTTTTTGTGCTTCTGGAAGTAAAAGCCATTGCTGCTTTCAAACTACAACCCTCTATTGCAAAAAAAATAAATCAAAATATTTTTAAAAGTTACACTGTTCCATACATATGGAGATATACACATACATGGATTTATTTTCTTGAGAAAAACCAACGGAAGAAAAAATTTAGGAGAGTAAAATGTAAAGGAGAAGGTTTAAACAGTTCCCTCAGAAGGTAATTCTTATAAATTAAATGGCAGCAGAAAATTCAAATACCCTATTTATTACAGTAAACTGAAGATCCATTGCATGGAAGCTCCAGCAAACAGGTACATGTGCCTGGATTTACTAAAAATGCAACACTGTTGGGTCATAGTTACTTCAGTCATATAGCTACTCCCCATTACAGAGAAACCTTGCATATACACGGACAATATAGAATTACACAGAACTAAGAGTACAGTCTTCAACCAAAATATTATTTAAAGGAGGCTCCTTCATGATAAGCACACTATTTTAACATACCATTTTAAACACATTGCTTGAAGTATTTTTCCCTAGTGATCTAGAAACAAATATCAGTCGTTTTTACAACCAACCCCAATACATGTCTATTCATCTTCAAAAGGGAAGAGCAAGGTAAAATCTCTAGTAACATACAATCCTTTTCTGTCCACATTTTTTCGCACTACTGAAAGTGGTGCGGTTGCCAGAATCATTCTTTCCTTTTTTATAGTTCTCATCTGTCTTACCATGTTTTCCAAAGCAATCTTAGTTCCATGAAATTCTTACTTGCACTAAAAATTCTTTCACTGATGCAGTCTGCGCACCATCTTCTTTTATATCTTCCTGATCGGCCTTGGAAGTTCTGAGGTACAGCCAGGCAATGTGTTCAAAAGACAGCAAAAATTTTAAACAGCCTTAAATCACAGCATAAAGTACACTTCCCATAAGCTTCTCCTTTCACCCTGCAACACCTGAACTGGCTAACACACTGTTTACATTTCAGATTTCAAGATCTGAATTAAGAGTCCAATGAGCTCAACAGAAATCTTTCTGCTGATGTCATTTGGCTTTGGATCAGGTCCTAAATCGACTGAGGTCATTAAATTGTTCTCTTGCTCCTTGCTTTTTCTCTGTCAATTTCACTATGATGTCATTCAAAGATTCATGGAAAATGGACTGACTTTTTATACAGTCACATTAACAAGACCTGATAGCCAACAACAATATTCAGGAGTATAGAAATTCACTTTTCAGTACATTCCAGTTAGTGCCACATCTTGGTTCAGTCAGCCAGCACCAATGAGATAATTTTTGGCCCCTTATTTGCAACTTAGTGTTTGGAAATTAACAGTTTTGAACTCCATTAAGAATTTCAAATATAGAACAAGTCTGTTGGAAACATCCCTCACCCATTTCAAATCTCTCGTAAATCCTGGTTTGTATCTGTCAAATTTTATAATGCACAGTTATATTCACATGAAAATGATGGCATAGAAAAGAGTGTATTTTAATGAATTTTATTCACGTTCCTGTAAATGATTCCCTTATTCTATGCTTTATGTTCCTATCTTTATCTTTCTTTTTGCCTATCACACCCCATTTATCTGGGTGCTCAAGAACAAAGCAATAGCAACAAAGTACTTCAGAGAATTTGGGAACATTGAATGCAAACTGCACTCACACTGACCCTCAGGGAAAAAGGTACCTTAAAAACATGTTTTATCTGGCAACAGAAATTATATAATGCCTTTAAATGACAGGAGTGATAACATCTAAAAGGTTTCTAAAATCTATTCCACAAAAAAGTAACTTGGTGATCCTGGAAGTTTGAATAAATCACAAGCAATTAAAACAGCGTGTGAGACAGACGACGGATCTGCCTTCATTTCAAACCCTGTAAGCTCAGCATTGTGCCTTTCCAGGCTCTTTACATGATCCAGAAATAAATCCTGCTATATAGGTTAGAGTGAAACATGAGAGTGCACAGACTGAGAAACACTGCTTTGTGGGAAAGCAATGCACAGAATAGCTTCAGGCTTTTAAAAACTAATAAATCTGGCCTCCTGCAGATGCTGTTAAACTAACTTACCATTTCTGCCCTCAGTGCATCTGTTTGGCTCACTATATACCATGAAATGTATTAGGAAGTTCATTATATCCACTTATCTAAGGTAGTGCTGAGTGGCAAATATTACCAGCTGAAAAAAGAGTAAGGGGGTGGAGTTCCCTGATTCTTTCGAAAATATCCTCTAATACTGAGTGGTTTTAGATTTTGTTTCTATTTCCCTTAGGCATGACAAGTAGTGAAGACATTTACTGCTTATTATGGTACTTTCAGCATTTCATAGAATTAAGTATGTGATGTGACTCAACACAAGAGCAGTTTGTGATTTCTCCATGAAGTAGAGACAGCAAAAACCTGTTGTATACTTCTTTTGAGTATGGTAATTACACTGGGCATTCAGTATGTTAATGAAGTAGGGAAGCTACCTTAAAACAAAAAGAAAAAAACATTTAATTTTTTTTTAGGAATACTAGCGGAGCATCACGGCAAAGTAAAGCAGTCAGCAAACAATTTAGTCCTAAAACAATGAAGAGATTACCCCATGTGCCTGCACATATGACACTGGCCTGAGGCTTATCTTGTAAGCACAGTAATAATGAGTTTTATTTTTGGGAAGCTATTATACTAAAGAATGTGCATCTTTAGAAAGCATATATATAGTTACTAAGAATTCTGACCACAGACTAGTGGCCTCTCTAAGCAAACAAATAATTTTGGCTAGATTCCATTTTATATTTAGCACTAGCAAGTTCCAACTTAATTTTGTCTTTCAGACTCCGTGCAGTGGGACAATGCTGCTATAGTGACCAAGGCAGGAAAATCACTTTTAAATCAAACCTTTCCTTTACTAATTACTACACTGAATGTGCAGTCAGTAAATTCAGCCCATGCAATTTAAAAAAAAAAAAAAAAAGAATCCAATGCTAGCCTTCTTACTCTAACAAGTTGGCAGTAGTTCCTACTTAAAACTCTTCTCTTCAAAGTAATGAAAATGTGGTACCTTGAATGATACATGCTGTATCTTCCTCAGTGCTAGTGGTATGTTCCACTCAGCAGGTTAGTTTAACAATTTGTGGGTTTAGTACTAAAAATTATCTCCACTGTTCTCCTGAAGCATCTGATTTGAATGATAACACGATTGAGGTGAGGTGGGAGCACACTGGCAAGAGAGAATACTTCAGACTCTTACTTCCTGGTTTCACATCATTTTATAGAGAAAAATGAATCCAAAGGAAATAGTCATTTTCTGAACCATAACAGCAAACTTCCTGAATGAAAATCAGGGAGTGTTTCAAAATGAAAATTTTAAAGGCTGTCCTGAATTTTAAGGCTATATAAAGGATTGCAGCATCCCTTCATTTCAAGAATGGTAGATAATGCACAGATTTATAAAACTGTAAAGGGTAGAAATTATAAAGTCTAACTGCAATTCGAAATTCAAAAATTCATACACACAAAAAGCATACAAACATACATATGTACCTATGAAATTTGACTTCAGTAGAAAAAGGACTAGGTTTTTTCTGAAGCATTTAACAACTGTTAGAGATACTTTTAAAAATAAACAAAAAAGGGTTTCATCTACTAGCTCATAAACAAATTTTTCCACTGATAAATGTATAAAGATCTAAAGATAATCTATTTTCCCCAAATAGATGTGCCAAAAATTGCATAGAAGTTTGTTATTCAGCGTGCTGATAGACTTTTTCAAAGGCCAAGGAAAATTACTTTTATAATTATATTGTTCCCACCATATACTGTGCCTCACAGAAAAAAATTCATAGGAAAAGCAAGGAACAAGAGGAGGACTTCCAGAGGAGTTCCACAGAAAGTGCTCAGTGAAGTGATCTCTTCATGAAAACAGCATTAGCAGAATCCAAAGAGAAACTGACTCAGAGCTGCAAATGCTAACCACATACATGCTGGGATAAGAAACAATTTCAGTATCTAAACAAGTTAGATAAGTTTGAAAAAGAAATAACTAAAGTTTAGAAAAATGAGTATTTTCATGTTTAAAGATTTGAAAGTTTTCTTGGTTCTTCTAATATTTATGAGGCAGGCTCAGCTTGCCAAGAGAGTAATGCCACTGTTGTCAGCTCAAGGATTTTTAAAGCTCAGGGCAAGCTAAAATCTGCCTGTCTAGGACAGCCTAAAAATCACTCACACAATAAAATGTCCAGTAAACACTTCACTGTCTCTAGCAACCACCTGCTCTCCTCGTATGTGGTAACTAAAAATTTAGTTATTATAAGCCCTACCTTCTTCACTAAACATTATTCATAGATGAAAGCGATCTTTGTTTTTTAAATTGCATGGTCAGTGTACCGAGAAAGTGAATTCCATTAAATCTCACTCACTAAACTTGTATTACTGCCTTCCCTTGAGGAAATGTGTTACTCCTTGGAACACAGAGTACAGATGTTACTATTACATTGGACATGTCTTTATTCTATAATTGGGGTACAAAAATCCCAGAAATCTATTGTCAGTTTCTCACATGAATGGAATGGAGGGAGAATTGAAGAATCACAAACAAATGTTCCTTCACTTTCATTATTTTAAAGCACCAAGAGGAATTTACTTTATGGTGCTGGCTCAATCATGGTTCTATGTACCATGAGCTATAATGTGCAAATAATGGCTTAGTGGGGGCTGTAAGAGCTATCCACAGCTAATTCTAATTACTTGCATTAAGTGGATGTCTAGCTCCTTAAATATCACCTTAATTTTCTAATTTGTTATTAGTCCACATATCCAATTACAAAGTTTATTTTCACCAAGTTTTTGCCTCTTCATACCAGACAGTGTAATTCATTTCATAACTTGTTACATTCATCTGCCTGCTATTGTGGCATAAAGCTCATTGGATGTTTTAGGTTTCCTGTTCATTGGATGTTTAGGTTTCCTGTTTTCCAGCATCAATGACTGGGATGCAATTAAAAGACTCCTAGATCATAACAGGTTAAATCCTTAAGTGTAATAAAATCCAAGAAACAAGGGAAGACAGAGTAGTTGATGGAGAGGAAGACAGAGCAAACAATAAAAAATAAGCATTCAAGGCTCTGAAACTCCCAATCAATGCAAAAAGAGAATTGATCCAATGTTTAAAGAGACTGGTCATTTTTAATGACTCAAATGACCAGTTATGGAAGTTAAGTGACATAAAGTACAAGCTTAAATTTATAATTTTATTCACTGGATACTGTTACAGGTGTTTGGCCTCTATCACTAATTCAATATTTCCATAAAAAAAACCTACAATTTGGAAGGTTACCACCTAGTGTTTCGCCTGCAAAATTTTAACTTGGTTTTTAGGAATCAAGCAAGTGAGTGATGTCTGAGGAAGCTTTTCTGGTGGAGCATAGTGCCTGTCTGCAGCTAATCTTGGACTAGATATTTGTGCTCAACCTTTTCACAAGCACCCTCACAAATCATGCAAATTAGCCAGAGATGGCTGGAAGCAGTTACTGAGCAGCAGAGTCCTCAGGATGCTGTATTCTGATATAAGGCCTTCAGTCCTCTTTGCTGTGCCTCTCATTTTTCTAAAATTACATTAACTAAACAAGGAAAAATGTGCATGCAAAATAGTATGATGCCTACATCTAACTTCCTGACATTAGGTATATAGTTATATATATATCACTAAAGATCTTTGCAATACAACACTGAGTCAAAGCAACAACAGAATAAGCAGCCCAGACTTATTCATGAGTTTTGAATGCCAAGTGTCTCTTTCTACATCATGCAATGAACATCAGACCTATATAATGGAAATGCATGATGTCAGCTGCTGTGTCTGGATGCTGTGAAAGGATGCAAAACATCCCGATCCTGTATTTAAATTGACATAGCTTACTATATTGGGAGTTTTTGCTGTCTCAGTGGGACCCTGGGGACTTTTGGGGGTCATTGCTGTCAAACCCAGCAGCAAAATTGCCCTGTGAAGGGAGCTCTGTCAAATTCATTTCCATCTTCCATAGAAAAATTTTCTCCATGTTGTTCCTATTTGGAGAATCCCTGTGCTTACTTCAACTTCAAAACCAAATATTTAAGTTGTCAGTCATATGAAACAAATTTCCTCTACAATTCCTTTCCATCACATCAAAGTGAAGCTAAATAGTATTGCAATTTTCTCAGTGGTATGTTTCCTTGTTAGAATCAGCACTGAGACCAACTAATTCCTATTTGCTGCAAAAACAAACAAACAAAAACCCAGAAGGCTGAGTCTCTGCCACCTCAACACCAACAAGCTACTGACTAGTCCTCGTCACATGTAGCTGCACATGTACACGTATCATACACGTCTGCTTATCAAAAGCTCTCATGAGTGGTGATCTCATGCCAGACAGACTAAAATGCACTATACAAGAGAAGCTATATATTCAGTACAGGAAACAAACCCATTTTGACCACAAAAGTTGCTTGTGGCATATGTCTAGACTTTTCAAAATCTACTTGCCAACTTACTTTGGCTCAAGTAATCTGTGAGGGAAGGGAAATCAGTATGGAAATGAAGATTTCTGTGAGGCTGGTATTGACACAGATGATTTTACAACCATTCCTTACGCTGCCTTTGCTAAAAACAGGAGAAATGGAAAGAGATGACAGCTCTGCTCCAGAGCCACATGAAAAAATAAATACCAAAAAATGAGCAAGAAGAATTAGTAACTTCAGTTGTATCCTTAATCTCATCGAATATGTTATTAATTTATAACAAAGAATGATGTACAAATTTTTAGTAGTTTGCTATCTTAAAACATGTTTTGAGATTTTTTGATGAACTAATATTTTAATCATAACTATTTGTGGGGATTTTCTTTGTTGTGTACATTAGAATCCCAGGCCTTATTACAGACCAAGAAACTAATTAAATCAAATTAAGGGAGCTGTTTTCTGAAAAATAATTTCAGGCCTAGACCCATTAAAAAGGACAATTACTGATTTGTAGTAATTGATCTCTTATAGTCAGATCTCCTTTTCCTGTTTCAATTATTCATAGATATTAGCTGTACTGTAGTGTAAACATGGAAACAGATGCATGTTTCCTCTTGTAAATGTAAGACAACCCCAGCACCCATAAGTGAATTTAGAAATTGACATTCAAATAACTTATTCTTGTCTGAAGAAACTAGGTTTGAAATGCTGGGGGAGTACTTCAACATATACAGAGAAAAATTGTAAGTTATATTGATGCTGTGAATCAAACCAAGAAAAAGGTAAAGTTTGTTGTTTTGGAAGTTCTGGATCCCTGGAAACTGTGGTACTTGGCATTATCAGGTGCTTTTAGTCTATAGGCATGATTTATATACTAGAAAAATAGACCTAGAGCTAATTGTATTGCACCTAACTCACGTGATTAAGAGTTTCCAGTTAGGTACTGCAAGCTCTTCCCAAGCAGTAAAAATTAAGGTCTTTGAAGAAAGCAGGACCAGTCTGTCATCTTGTCTTTGGCATGCTTAAGGCTTATAAACCACTTTTAATGGAGCTGTTTTGCACCATTACCTAATAGTTAATTTTCTTTACAAAAACAATATCAAATACCTTATTTTCCATTTCCCACCTGCTTTTTAAGTTAAAATAATTATTTAATCAAGCTTCATAATATATACATACATACAATGTGTGCACATGGGAAAACACCTATTCCAGGCAATGTAAAAGTCATCGCTAGCTGTTTTTTTAAGCAGAGATGAAACTCAGGGCATCTCTGTTTAACTGACTTCTAAGAAAGCAGGTTTCTGACTGATGAAAAGGTGACACATAGTGGTGTCTCCCCTTGAAGCATTGTGACAAATGGAAAAAAAAAACATTTATTGTAATGACTGTCAATATCAAACACTCAAGCTGAAAAATAAAGACAAGCACATTCATCCTGCAGCTCAATTAAAGGTATTAATTTGAGAATCCTAGAAATCTCCATTACAGATAGTTTAGCTATGCTTAATTTCTTAAGCAACAGTAGTTAAGATTAGACTTCATATTAATCAATAACCATAGACAGAGCTTGCTTATGCACCCAAGTCTATTTCCAATTACAGACACAATTACATACTTTGAGATTAAGAAAAGAGTAAGCTGATACTAGGATTCAGTAGCATAGAAGCCTCACTAAAGCCCACTAAAAAGCTAAAAGGTTTGGAGAAAAAAAAGTGAGTATAAAAGCATCTGAAGTCCCAAACCATCCTAAGTACTGGAAAATCACCCAACAGCTTATTACAGAAAATTATTATTTCTCTGGAAAGACTGCAAGACTATTCTTCTCATGCCAAAAACACAAACTGAAGACAAATAACACAGCTTGATTCTGACAATTGCATTTTGTAAATGGAAATTGTCAGAACACTCTCTTTGAAAAAATCTTTCGTACATTTAATATATAGTAAATATGGAATTACCAGGATATCACAGAATATCTCAAGTTAGAAGGGACCCATAAGGATCATTGATTCCAACTCCATGCTCCTCATGGGAATATTAAAAACTAAATCATATGACTAAGAGCATGACCATTTCCCTGGGGAACATGTTCCAGTGACTGACCAGCCTCTCACTGAAGGAGCAAAATCCAATGTCCTGTCTGAAATTACCCTGACATAGTTTCATTCCATTTCACTGATAAGCAGAAAAAGGAGACCAGCACCTACCCCTCCTCTGTCCCCCGCTGAAGAAGTTGTAGACTGGGATTAAGTCGCCCTTCAGCCTTTTCTTCTCCAGGCTGAAGAGACCAAGTGACTCCAGCTGCTCTTCATGTATCTGGCCCTTAAGATGTTCCACCATCTTTGTCACACTTTTCCTCTGGACACAATCTTTGGAGATGCCCTCCAAATACTGAGGCACCCAAAACTGGGCTCAAAGTGAGGCCACGCAAGCACAGACTAGAGCAGAACAATCATCACTCTCAACCAGCCAGCAATGCTGTGCCTGATGCACCCCAGGATATGGTCAGCCCTGTGGCTGCCAGGGCATACTGTTGACTCATATTTAACTTGCCATCAACCCCAACTCCCAGATGTATTTCTGTGAGGCTCTCCAGCCTCTCAGCACCCACCTTGGATGTATAACAAGGACTACCCAGTCCCAGGTGTAGAATCCCTCACTTGCTCTTATTAAACTGAGAGTTTAAAGAGCTGCTTGACATCCAGCTCTTAGTCTGTCCAGATCTCTGTAAGGCTTCTCTGCCCTCAAGGGAGTCAGTCCACAGCTCCTCCCACTGTATTGGCAAACTCAATGCACATTCAATTCTTGTGTCCAGGTGATCTATAAACAATTGAGCCTGTGCAGCCCCACTGGTGACTGGCCACCAGCCCTGTGTAACCCCATTTACTGTAACACTGAGCCCAACCCATCAGCCAAATGTCCACCCAATGATTTACAGACTTCTATAGCTTTATGCTGGACATTTTTCCCAGAAGAATACTGTGAGAGAGCATACAAAAAGTTTTGCTAAAATCCAAAAAATCAACTTCAGTAACTAAAATCACCTGCACACTTCATCCACATCTCAAGCCATGCTATTATTCTCCCAGCAGAATAACATGAACAGGATAGGGCCTATTCAGGAATTCTGAGAGGATTTTTTCAAAGCGCTTTTCTGATGGTACATGGAAAGTAATTATGAACCACGTGTTGTGACAGTTTTGGCTTCCCTACCCAAATAAAAGCAGCTCTGAGTATGGAACAAGCTTCAAACTGCTCTAATTACAGAGCCAGTTAAGCAGAACACACCTGCAAGGAGACCCTAGAAGCAGATACTGTCAAAGCAATTTCACACATTAAATATTGAACACTCTTCTCATAAAGTATTCAATAAACAGAAGGGTGAAATGTGTTTTCTTTTTATGTAGTCTTTTTGTGTTTCTGTAGATTAACTCTACTTTTCAATGCAAACAAACCAAGAAACAAAAGATAAGTCATTTGTGTATGAATCAAAAAACAAAAGTCATCAAGGATGAATGAAAGTAACTGCACACAAGACAGTCCTACATTTCAAGTGTCTGCCTGTGTAACACTTGAAAAATATTTGATAATGATAAATGGATTCTCATTTCTAAGAGCTGCATATAATGAAAAAATATGAAATATAAAAAAGAGACCCCAAGGTATTTTAACAAATCTGAAATATATCTCAGAATTAAAATTCAGACATTAAGATGATGATGAGGAGGATGATTATAATAATAAAAATCTTTTAGGGATGCTTTCTTAATGTGTTTAAATGCCATCTTTGAAAATCTAAACTGAAAGGAAAACATAAATTTAAACCAAGTTTTTATTTAACTGTGTTACCTAGAAAAAGCAGTACAATTCTAAATTTCCTAACTTACACAAAGAGATACTATCTTTTAATAACTACAGAACATAAAAAAGCACCAGAGAAAATATTCATACCATATAGGGTCTACACAATGAATGAAATTATCGTATAAAATTGAGGAAAGGTAAATTGTGTGTAGTTAGCTATCTGCAATGATTTCCCCATATTGAGCTCTAATAAGACCAGAAAACTTGATCTCTTACAGAGAAGTACTAAGCCATATATAGGGTGATGATGTGAGTGGAACTGGGTAAAGTCATTCCTGATAGGTTTATCATACAACAAAATATTCCTAAGTGTGTGTAGGTTTTCCACCCAACACTTACACATGGGTGGATTTTCTAATATTCGATCATTTGTCTGGTATTTTAGATGTACAGATAAAACAGAAAGAACCTACTCTGTCCACTCCTACTACATGATCAGATCAATGTTTTGCCTTGAGCATGAGCAGGAACAAAAAGTGAGTCATCCCTAAAGGTGTAGGCTTGGAGCACAGCAGGCTGCCAGCCCGCAGAGATCTGCCTCCACCAGCTGCATTAGCTTCTTGGAGTTGCAGCACATTTGTCCAGATTGCCATCACTGAAAAAGCAAGTTACTAGAGTTAATGTTCAGTTGTTATTCAGTCCCAAAATAGCACATCCATCTGCTGAAACAAGTGTATAATTACAAGACTTATTGTTACATAAGCTATTTATTCCATACTCTTCCCTTGACAATTTTGGAAGGTGCTAAGCCAAATTCTCTTCTGGGGCTTCCCTTCTATATAATTTAGATCAACTCATTATTCAAACCATTATTTTGCTATTAGCAAGCATAAGATACCAAGGGAATGCATCTAAACTATCAGGGAGAAACAATTCATCTGCAAAAGGGCCCAATGATGACTATTTCCTGAACCATCCAATTTCAGCCAGTCATCCTTCTACAACTCCAACCAACACTGCAAGTCACAGCTTCTGCCTGAGTACCTTCAGAAAGGTCCTCTGAGGTTGAGGACAAGGCTAGTTACAAGGCTACAAAATCCAATCGAGATGCCAAGCTGCCCTCTGTATCAGGATTTGTCCCAACTGTTTTTTAGGTTTCGTTCCTCTTTTTTTTTTTTTTCTCTCTCACTCAGAGATATGGTAGTCTAATCTGTGGTGACAGAACTGAGACTACACAATTTCAATCAGTTCTTGTTAGAACCTTCAACCTCACTTGATTGTTTATACTAAAATTTCCATTTATTGTATGATTTTTTAAAAATTCAACTGGAGGTCAGAACTCCAGTATCCCTATATCTTCTAGCACCAGTTCAAATCACAGGTTCTTAGAATGCTGCTTGCCCTCTCCAGTTCTAACAGTGTGCTGAAGTAATCACACAGCTCAATCACACTCTACAGGCTCCAAATCAGATGTTAATGCAATATGAAACTACCAGAAATTGCTGAGAGAACTTATCTCAGAGACAAGGGACAAAATAATTCACAGTGAGCAAATGCTTACATGTAATCTAATTCTAGTCATCTATAATGATGTTGACTTGATAGACAATCTTGTACTCCTGCACAGCTGAAGTAAACATTAACCAGAAGAAAAAAAATATTCCAAAATAAAACAGAAACTTCAATTTAAAGGCCAGAAAAAGGTATAAACTTGGGTATTACTAAATTCTGAAAAAAGCCTAATTGAAGAGGTTTTCATAATCTAGAGCATAACAATTACAAAAAAGGTACATAATACTATATATTAATTTATATATATATATATTTAACTACTGAATGCTTATTTCATCAATGACATTAATAAAGATCTGATGACATCTGTAATTTTGAGTAGTGTACTTCAAGCAAGAAGCTGGTTCAGAAAATGGAATCCAATAGAAGCTTCTAATGTTAATGCACATTAAGATTTCAATGTCTGACTAGACAACCAAGAGTTTGTCCTGATGCCATGAAGCTCTTAACTTGGGCTTCCATGGATTACAGGGCTGAGGCTCAGTAGTTCACAGGGCAGCTAACTTAATTCTTCAACAGAACATTCAACACGGATTGAGGCTTCATTCTATTTTTCTAAGCTATCTCAGGACTCTGACTTTTCTCTGAAACAGAAAAGAATTTATAAAATAAAGAAAAAGGCTTAATACAGATTAAAATGAATAATAATGAAATACAGTGTAATGCTTATATCTTTATCAACAACACACCATAGCAAGGCATTCATTAGTTTTCCCTGTTGTGGCTAATCACCAGAACAACTTGTATTAAAAATGCTTTTTTTGTAGTTTTCACGCTTTTCATGCTTATGTTTGCCCCATGAAAAAAAGATATTATTTGTGAACTAAATTTGTTTTCAAATAATAAGAGCTATGCTGTTATTTAAGAAATGTATGGTTGTGTATGTTCCAGAAATAGCTACTCATTTAAAAGAGGTGCTATGAATTTAACAGAGAAGACTAGATGGAATGAAATCTGCCAAACAGTGGAACAGTTCACATTGCTATTTGTTCAAAAGCATGTATTTGCCCAAGGGCTTTCAATAACAGCAATCACTGAAGTACATAATGCAAATTCTACAAGTCTGAGAAGTCTATCATTGTTTTCTTCCCATCAAAAAAATGTATTACCATTTGACATCTATAAAGAACTCTGCTATGCTTTACAAGCTAAGGTAAGCCCAGTCTTGCATCTAAATTTTGGAGAGGCAAAAGAAGAAATCCAGTATGAAAGCATGATCCTTTCCACAGGTATGACAACTGTTCCTATGACATTTGACAGAATTAACATTTATTTATATTGCTCATTAAACCATACATTATTAATCAGCTTTTCACAGCCAAAATCCTGTGCCTTACATAAGCATGAAGCATAACACATGCCTTGAGAAACCACTGTTCTCAACAAACAAGGAATCAAAGGAATTCTGTAACATTTTATAAATATAAAATATTACTGTAAGATATATATATAAACATTTTTGATACTTTGAGGCACCAGATCAGGGTAGCTCTATTAACAGAATTAAATTTATTTGAAAAAAATTCTGTAGGTTGTCAACTTTGACATTTTTAATTATTTAACTGATAAATTATTAGGAATAGTTTGGTATTAATGCCTTGTTTGACATAATGACTGATGCAGTAATTTCGTATATCAAATATCAATCAATATGTTAGCATAGCATACCTGGCAGGAAGAGGGGGAAATATGATAAATGCCTTAAATTACAATTTCCCCAAAATAAATTGATACAAAAGTAGATGCAATGGATTAAAATTCTATAGATCACATTTAAATCATCTCCCTCTTTCTGAAATTAGGAGAGGCAAATATTTTTCTTCTATAGTCACACAGCAAGCATTTTATCAAATTATCTTGGTAACTGAGACCCTCCTGTCACAGAAATTTCCACAGAACTGGAACCAGTAGTTAGCTCTCAACCACTGCACAAAACAAATCTCCTTCAAAATGAAAATACACCATTTTCATACCCTAATATTACTTTTTACCCTTGTCTATACTTTGCCAGTGGAACTATGTTTTCAAAAGATTTAAAGCACAGTTTTTGTACCTAATTCAAAAGCTTTTATGCAAGTATGTATGTTCGGTGTCCAAAAGTATCAGGATAATCCATGCAAACTTCACACACTGCACATTCCAGTATAGTGTTCAAGAACAGATTAGCTGAGTTATAAAGAGTGACTATAGACTGTAGAGGATCAAAATACATCTACAGTGAACGTCTTAAACACTTAAGTAAAATTAATGTAAAATAATTTGTGTTTCTTTGTTTCAAACATTCTGAGGTCCAATATATTATTGACTTCACAGTATCTGAAGCACTTCTGTTCTGTAAGAGTAATTAACCAAATTGCATCAGGTGATCATACAAAAGCATCCATGCTATGAAGAAATCACTCCTCTTGGGTCTAAGGTGGACAAAAGCACTTAAGGAAACATCTTCATTTTTGTGTAGCCTGGATTATTTTAGATGCATTTTGTTAATATTATAAACCTAAATCTAAGAAAACCATCACTTACATTCTATCACAGTGATGCTGGGGGATGGAACTGGGGAGTGTCCATATTTAAATACATATTTAAATGAATGAGCATTTTTAGTTGTTTAGGATTCTTCTACTGTTAAGATTATAATTTTACAGACAGCCTTTGAACAACTTGGAAGGACAAAGGAAAAATCGAGCACAAAGTTTAAATAGCATGAAAACCAGAGAGAAGTACTTCTGAACAGATACTAAATTGCACTCTAGACTTGGATTAATGGGGAAATAATTATTAAGTCTCTGAGAAAATTTTAAGTAATCAACATAAGAGGTTTTTCAAGGCAAAAAAAAATTGTTGGGTAAGGGAGCAACAGGGCACCCAAGGAATTATCTACACTCCTGACATGTTTCTTTCAGTCCTACAGCTGTGCCTTAGCACAAGCCATTCCATATTAAAGTTAAGTATCCTAGACTATAAAGTTAAATATCCTTATACAGCCCCTCTTACCATAGTATCTAACCACTAGTTAGGTGAAATAGCAGGTTACACAAGGTAGAAATGCCACAACACACATTTGGAAGGGGGGAAAGAGACACTGAGTGGTCAAATGTCTTGACCAATCTCACTTACAAAACCCACTCTGAAGGAAGAAATAAATGTGTCTCCAAAATTTCATACTATTTTAAGTATTTTGAGTGGAAAGGGAAGATCAGTAAACAAATATTGAGGACAGAAACAGCTTTTGCTCAATCTGTTCATTAAGAGCTGTCCTTCAATAAAAATAAAATTTAAAAAAGAGTTTTGACTCCAGGTATCACAATACATGTAAAAAAATTATTAAAAGGAGAAAAACTCTCAGAAAATTGAGGTGTTGGTTGAAGTTCAGCCATTTAATAAATGAGGATATGAAAGCAGTGAATTAGAAAAAAACGTGTCCAAAGCACCTTGTTAACAATACATTAACTCAGAAGCCCACCAAAACCCAATTTTTTTTTTTTTTTATTGTATTTGGCAGACATCTCTTGGGCAAGAATGGATATTAGGTCACAAAGGAAAGATCTGTGCCTTGCTCGTTACAAATGGAGGAGCAATGAAAAGAGGAAGCATCTCCTACCAGTTCAGTATGGATATCTTTCAATGGGTTTGGGAAAGAAAGGACTGAATTATTGTTGTCTGTACTTGCTATGAGACTCTCCTAACAGCAAAGCACTGCAGCTTTCTGTGTTAAGATTTCTTTCAAAATTTTCAACTGTCCTGTCTGTTTAAATATAAGCTTTTCAGAGCAGAGATCTTTATTATTGCAATTTTCTGACCTTTCTCTCTGGCACCAGCCTCAGGTGGGGCTTTTAAGCAGCAACATAATGTCAGTGCAGGAGTTAACTGTAACACATCACATTTTACCATGCCAGTGACTTGTCTTCAAACTACATTTTTTTCACCATATGAACCAGCAGACTGAATCAATACAATATGGACAATAAGGTTTCTCTGACTGTATTGAATGCATGGCAGCTTGCATTTCTTAACATGCACTTTAAAAAGTGATTTTTTTTCTTCACTTGGGTAAAAGTTTTCCCCAGCATTTACTTTAGAAGTCCACTTATATGAGTGAAGCTTTGAGAAACAGACCTGAATGTTTTCTGACTAGGCAAAGGGAATTAAAAAAAGCTACAAGAGTAAATGCTGGACCAGACAACACGACAAATTTGCTTGCTCTAGTCAATGGGCAGATGTTGCCACTGGAATCAGCTGCTATGTCCTAACAGCTGGAAATGGTGTGAATGAGAAGCTAACTGAAGTATGGAAATGACCAAACCATCTATATTTCAAGTACAGTAAAGATTCTGTGGCAAGAAAAAATAGCAATGACACTGATAAGGCTTGAATAGAAGCTTGTTGTGTTTGGATATAGATGTTCCAGTGGCAGTAGATCTGGTAGAAGTGTCTGAAGAGACAGACCCTCCCAGACTACTTTTTTAAGTGCTTCCCCCTAAGGGGAAAAAGACTGCTGTCATATCCCTAACCTCATGATTTTTCGTGACAGAGAACAGCAGATATAAGACCAATCAATCTTACAAGGCAAGCTGAGAAAACTGGTGATGCAGATCACACTTACATTAGACTAAATATAAAGATTATCCATAGAAAACAACCACAGAAAGTGCTACTGTAAACCTTCAGAATTTAGCAAGCTAATAAAACATTAATCCTTGTCAAATTTAAATATCTTCTATTTTTAAGAGTTCATTTGGCTGCAAATGGCTGTCATCCCTAATCCAAGTACTGTGCTTATAGCAGATGTTGCCTTAATAAAGTGATCTGTGCCAGAGATGCTTATAAACTGCACACAACAGAACAGGATTTACTGCTCCAGTGCTCATCCTCTTAGATTTCAGGTTCTGCTCCTTCAATGGAAACTTTATATTAGGCTGACAAAGGCAGATTTCAAAACACGGTGCAGCAGGGCTTGGCAGACAACTGAGGGAGTAGCTATAAGGATAGAGTAGTGAAAGGCATGGTCATCATAATGGGCCTGATCCCCAGGGCAGCTGGAATGTCTTACTTCAAACACCAACATTATGCCAGCTGTTTAGCTATCATGTCAATCACCAGTGAAAAGCAGACCTATTTTGGAACACTTTTCATAAACAAATTCAACTGAAATGAATCAATAATTTCAGTGACATAATGGATGAGAGGATATCTTTATTCTGTTCTTGAACCACCAGCTATAATCAGGGCCTTTTTTGTTGTGGTCTTTGATTTTTGGGTTTGGGGGTTTTTGTACATTGGTTGTTTGCTTGGTTTTTCTTCTTTAAAAGTAGCTATAGTGTTTACATACATTTTTAACTGGGACAGCTTTAGTAGGGCAGATTATCACCAGCCTCACTTACCACAAAGCATGGCTGGGCAACCACATAGCTTCCTATTCCTTCCCAGTTAGATAGAAGCTGCTCACATGTACATGCAAACTCTGAAAGAATTGAAACTACTGGATTTATTTTATATGGACTTCAGAACTGTCAGGACAGAGGATGTGACACTGAGGCAGTGACTCAGGAGACAAGTGAAGAACAGGACCTGAACAGCTGGCGCAGTGAGTTTCCTAGGTTACACAGGCCGACTATTCATTGATACAATTTAACCTGCTTTGAAAAATCAAAGACTTGTATTTCCTAAACCTACTGCACATCTAGAAATGCATCTCATGCATTTGGCAAAGATAGGATTAATAACATTTTTACCAGTTGTCAGGTCTAAGGTATCCCTTCAGAGAATATTCTGGAAGACATACAAAGTGAAATTTGTCATTTATGCAATATTGAACCTTTAAAAATCAACAAGAACCAACTGCATAAGCAGCCACATGCATAATGATAAAAATTTCATTCAACTGCGTACAGAATCTTGGAAAAACTGAACAACTGAAGAGTATTCTATCCTATAATTAGAAAGAACGTTTACAATCAACACTGAAAATCAGTCTTGCCTGTCATCTAAATTGAACTTCTGTGAGCACAGCCCACAATTTACAGGGCAAACTGGAGATATTAAAAAGTCTATGCACAAGATTAATTTTAAAAACTACTTTAATAATGAAAAAAATCTAGATTTCAGAGGGTTGTCTTTTTAAGAGTAACTAACTTTAAAGCCTTTAACAGATTATAAAGAATTCACAGCAATTGCAGCTATAACTCCCCTTCAATACAGTACTGCCACAACAGAAAAAAAGAGGAAGCAAAGATATGAACTGACAGAAAATAAATTAACACTCAAATCCAAAAATTCCTACTTTATAAATACTACTTACTTTCTAGGAATATACTAATTTGATGCAACAGCCCAGGTTGTTTGGCTCACAACTCACTTAACAAAATCCAGTCATATAATCTCCATTGCCACTTAGTCTGTAATTCTGAATGTTTCTCTCCATGACAGACACTGTTCCTCCCAAGATTTCCCTCTTTTTCCTGCCAATATCTGAGGCTTTTAACCTCTCACTGTTGTTCTCTGTCTTAAATTCCAAGATCATCCTTGGCTTTTCTCTTTACATCTCCAGGCGCTCAACCATATTAGGATGTAAAAATGTCTTCCTTCCCTCAAAAGCACAAACCACCACATATATTAACTGAAATATTAACAATATGCAGGAAAAGCTGCAGTCAGAATTCAGACATGTACTAGAACTAAGAAAGAGAATAATAACATTGTCTGTATTTGCACTACAATGTGTTAAAAAAGATTTTAAAATATAAATCCTAACTTCCACCGTGTTGAACTCATGAAGTTTTATCCAGTTTCTGGCAGTATGAAGGGAGAAAAAGAAAGATTGATTTCAAGGGTCAAATATGTTTCCAGTTTCAGAACTAAGTTCCAAGATAATTAATTCTCAATAGGAACTCATTACACTTTGTAAATGAATTCATCTATTCACCATCATTTCAGAGACAAAGGTTCTTGATACATGGATTAAACTCTCAATTGAACCTCAGTTCTATCACCTCGTACTCTCACCTCTCCTCAAATTGAAAATACAAGTCATTCATTTGGAAAACCTATTAGTTCCTTATTAATAGGACAATGACCTTCTGATCAAAATGTCTGTCCTACTATTCAGTGAAATATTTTGTTCACTTGAATTTACGATAGAGAACTGCCACAGTTAACTCTTTGGAGACAGTTTCAGTATTATTTAATTACAATAACTTTACATCTGCATTATGCAATCCACATACACAGTAACATCAGTATAATCAGCAGGTAAAATCAGATCTATTGAATAAGGAAAGGACCATGTCATTAATCAGACTGGCTTAGTGGTCATTTTTGTACATCCTCCAGTTATTGCATGCCTGACAACATCAATATCTTCAGGAGTAATTTTGAAAAGAGAGAAATACTGAACAATTTAGAATACTTCTTTTTTCCTCAGGCAGCTGGCAGTTGTTTTCTGTGTTTTTTTGTTGTTGTTGCTGTTGGTTTGGGTTTTTTTTTGTTTCCACATGCTTTACATTACTGCTAACTTTTTTATAGGTGATGTGATCAGTACTATTCATAGTATACTATGAATAGCACACCACCAATATTTATAGTATCCAGTCTGGCAGTTTAACCAAGCTTTGGAAAAGGCCTTATGTTATACACAGAAAAGCTTGTTTGAAGGCATCTTGGTGGAATTTCTGGGTGGTATTTTAAACTTCTTTCATGCCTTCAACATTGAAATCAGTACAAAAGAGGTTATATTAATCAAAACAGGTTTGCTCACTCCATGGGCCCTAATCTTTATGTGATTAGAGACAGGAGTTCAAAACCCAACCCAGCTTCTGAGAACTCTTATACACAAAAGCTTTCTTATCAAGGGTGGTTCTAAAATGTGTCACTATTCATTTTCTGGTTTTGACCTTTTTTTGCACTTCATAAAGGGTATTATCTAAAAATCCCAGCTCTTAGGACATTGCCCTAAATGACTCCAAAATTGATATCGAGGTTAGGAAATGCTGGTCTGCAGGCAGATAATAATTCATTATTATGTTCCATGTACTAAGATGTTTGTCAGAATACAGTTCAACATTTCACTTTGGCTGTCTGCAAGCAACAACACTCTTGCTTCAAACTAATGATAAAATAAAGGTAAAAGTTTGAATATTTGAGGAAGCTTGCTTTATTTTTATTAGTTGTTGATGCATCTTGTCTTACCAGTATCTTCAGTGCTGTTCAGCACAGTCCTAAAGCATCCTCTCCTAACAAGACTTTACAGCAGTTAAAATTTTCATTCCCTGCCTGAGATCTTCAGGAAGAACAGCAATATTAGCACTGCCAGACCCTCACCAAGTTAACTATGACATCCGATGATTTGCACATGTATACTAGCATGTCAGGAGTGGAACACTACTCCCTCAAACCTAATATAGTCATATTGCTAGATTAAATTACTTTTTAATATCACAATAACAAGACAAACATTCAGAGAGTTCCAAACTGAAAAAGGGGGCTAACTTGCAGAGAGACTGCATGTACATTGCAGAGAGTTTTATTTCCTGAACTTTCATGTGCTCTAGTGTTCTGATGAACCTCTTTGCATGGTGCCAAACCATTGTCAACAGTGCCAATGATGAGGGACAAAAAAACCAAGGGATCAAATTGTGGCACTCACTCAATGAGAAACAGCAATACCAAACTCAACTTGTTCTGAAATAGTGAATACTGCTCCCAACTACCACTTATGTTGTCATTTTAATGCACTATTTAGCCCATTATACTGGGTCTAATATAGGATCTCTAATATGCTCCTGCTAGGGTGTTAAAAGAAAATCTCACACCAACAAGTAATGAGGGACGTTTCAAGATCATATAGAAGCAATTGATTTATTTAGAGTGATCTGCAAAGAGCGGGTGGTTTAAATCATAAAACACTTCCTGGTTTAAAATACAAAATTACAAAATGTGGTAAAATACAGAGTTGGAAACACTTTTGGCCATTTTCCAAAAAATGTTTTTACTAGTTTTGAAAAAGACAAGATTGCTTTAAACCCTCCCTTCCTTGGAGATCCTTCCTTTCAGTAGGAATTTCAGCCGCCAACTAATCACAAAATTACCCCTGTAAAAACCAGTAAGAAATGATCATACCTATTATTCAGATACTTCGTAGGCAAGAAGTAATCTGGATTAGTCCTGCTAGCCTATGTTTTTCCGCTGATTTCTTTCATATGCCCTTTCATTCCCGCTCTATCTCATTCTATCCTCAAAAGAAAATTGTTTAACATTGCTTAGCATTTAAGCAATGTTTAATTGTTTTAGCATTGCTTAGCTTTCTAAGTTTCATAACTGAATTCAAGCCACAAGCTTATTGTTCAGATATGTTGCATAGATTGAGCTTTACTATATATATAAATATATATATATGGTTCCTTACAGGTCTTAAAATTAAAAACTCCATCTTAATTAACTTACTCCATTTGTTACAGATGTGCATGTAGCAAATGCTGATTGAGTGCCTCTAATTGGTGTAGAATCACGTCATATTACTCACTTGAAAACCAGAAGATTCTTCAATAACTCATGTCATTCACTTCATGACAGACTGGCATAAATTTTAACTTCAATAACTGGGAACACTAAGTATTGTATCAGTAGAATAGCCCTCTCCATGTCTATGTTTTATCAGTTCATGAGTTGCCTTGGAATACCAGGTAACCACACTACAATTGTTGAAAGTTTGTCTTGTGTTGCAACCCAACAGAAATTACGAGACTGGCAATGGTTACAGTGAGCTAACAGCATTTTAGATTTCTCACGTAGGAACTAATGCAGCACTAACTTTTTGATTAGCTACAGCTTTCTGTTCCCACATCATGCCACCCACATGTGGCTGCTGCACACTGCTGCAGCTTCCCCATGGAACACTAAAGTACTGTGATTCAGTGACTGCCAAAAAAGTTCAAATGCTGGTTTAGATACTATATGAAAATATAAACTTTCAGGTGGATATTATTTCCAGAAATCCTTGTTTCATAAGAACTTATGGTGGGGTTTCCAAATCCAAACCAATATATTCCACTTGTGTTGAAACCATGCTATAAAGTAGCTAAATTTCACTGGCTTTTGTCAGTTTTGAAACCAGGAAAACACATGATTTTTTTGTTGTTGGTTCTGGAAAAATTATCATAAAATTATTTAATATGGTTTTCCCTGAGGGCCCTGAGTAAACAAGCATCAAGACAATGAGCAAACACAACAGCCACACAGTATCACAGCAAGATAATGAGGCAACCATGTACACTCTCCACTAGTTACCAACAGAGACTTCCCATAATTAAATTAAACTAAATGTCAAGTAAGTTAAATCACATCAATTCCTTGGATTTAGGGATATACGCGATTAAGATTTATTTCCATTTATTATAATCCATAATATTTTGTGGAAAGGAAAGGAGTGGATGTGAGCATTAGAGATATAAACAAGGCTAATCAGACTACAGTCAAAATGCATTTAGTAGGACTATTGTATAAATCCCATACAAATTGTATGGCTGGTTATATTTTTCCATGCATCTTTGTTTTGTCTCACAAAGTTGTCCAAGGATAGTGGTTTCGTTTTAAAATTTATTTCAAAAACACTGGCAGAATTAGAAGTTAGTCCGTGAGGCAGTGGGGATTTGAAGATGTTTGGTCTCTCCCTGCCTGTGGCAGTTTTAAGATGCTTGGTCCATGTCCGGGGTTGTTAGATCCACGTCTCAACCACGGCAGTTAGAATAATTCCAGCTTTTTCTCGGTCTATCCTCAAAAATCCTGCCCCTTTGTCTAGAAAATTCCCTGTCAGTTATGATTTTTCCTCTCTGCCATTGGTCTGTGTCCAGGTTGTATTTACAAGTCGCCATTCTAGCTGGCCGGACAGTGCCCTCCCGGGTTCCCACTCCCCTCCTACGTAAAAGCCGCTGTTTTCTCTGCTTCCCCGCTCTTTTTGCCGCTGTTCCCCCGTTTCGAGTCGCATCGTTGCCGCGTCCCCCCCGGCAGAGCGCAGACGCCAGCAGCTCCGGCCCGCTTGTCGGCTGCGAGGGAGAGGAACGCCCATGCGGAGCGCAACAGCTGCCTTGATCCGGCCACGGGAAAGCTCCGCCGCCCCAACTGCTGCCGTCCCAACGACGGGAAAGCTCCGCGGCTGCCTGCGCGGCTCCTGCTCACGACAAAGACTGCCGCCGCTGGCTCTGCTGCTGCCTGCGAGGTTGTGTCGCCTGTGTCGCCTCGGCGCTGCTCCCGCCGCGGGAAACCATCACCGATCCCACGCGGCGCCGTCCCGGCACCGCTTCTGCGCAGGAAAGAAAGAAAGAAAGGCAGCTCGGAAACAACAAGCAGAGAGCCCTTTCTTCTTCCTTCGCCTCCATCCTTAGACGTTGGGTCCACGTTTATCGGCCGCTCCCAGCGGTGTGGATCTGCGCCAGTGGCCGAACCACGATTCCTGCTTGCCCCTGGCGCGCCGAGAGCGAACGGAGTTGGAGCGCGTGGGTGACCGGCGATCCTCCCGCGATCGCAGCGCGACGTCAAGTCCGTGTGAAGATTTTTTAAATTAAAAGCTTATACTGTCACATTGTGTTTTCCATTCCTGACTAGCATTAAAACTGAACACATTGAAAGTGACCTGCATTTCAAAAAGTTGCAAAAACATTAAGACTTTTAGGATATTTTTGGACACACACCATTTGTGATATAATCACAATGTCAGTATTAAACATGACAGAAAAAAATTTAAAAATAAAAAGATGTAAAACCCCTGAATCTGCTTAGTAACAAAGTGTAGGTAATATATAAATTCCTTAGCCAGCAGATATAATTCAAACTCTGAGGATTACAGACTGTGCTCCAAGCTATTAAATTACAGAATTATCTCACTAAAGTAGTGCACATATTTGATCATCTGGATGAGTAGATAAGACAGTGTCTAATCAGTTTAGAGCACACAGGCAGGTATGACAGCAGAGAGCGACACTATTATTGCTATCCATATGTCTAAATCAAAGAGGCAAATGAGTGAATTAAGTACCCCAAACAACCTCTACTTTGTGAGAATTGGATTTTTGTCTTGTTTTACATGTGGTGCTATTTTAACTGTGTCCAATATTAATATTTAATCTGGTGTACCATCTGAACACAG
Source organism: Motacilla alba alba (assembly GCF_015832195.1). Taxonomy (NCBI): domain Eukaryota; kingdom Metazoa; phylum Chordata; class Aves; order Passeriformes; family Motacillidae; genus Motacilla; species Motacilla alba. The sequence continues at coordinate 13,361,798 of NC_052021.1, read as the reverse complement.
TGTCGAAAGTATAAGAGACATTACATTCTTTTTTATGATGAAAACAATCACTTAGCAATTGTTCATCTTGAGTCTTTACCTGTGAAGGAAAAAAACCCCTCACACAATTCTCTTGTAATAAATGTCAGCAAATTGGAAACATGAATGAGGACAAAACCCTGTCAAGGGACAAATGAAGAATTAAACATCTGAATACTAGAGCTCTGCTACAATGCTAACCATTAGACTGCAGAATTAGATACCTTTGTTTAATGATGGTATCATTAAAAAGGCTTCTTCTGTAGAAATAAGAAAGTGATCAAAGAAATTTAATTATCATAAAACTTTTTTCAAGAAGGCCAGAATTTCTTCCAAGAGAATGATTATGTTATAGCTGCAACTTTCAGGTATTACGTGTTGCTGCGATAAATATTCCACGGAATGGCTTGAGTTGGAAGGATCCTTAAAGATCATCAAGTTCTAATTTCCCTGCCATATGCAAGGACATGTTTCACTAGACCCATCCAACCTGGCCTTGAACATCTCCAGGGATGGAACGTACACAGCTTCTCTGAGCAACCTGTGCCAGTGGTTCACCATTACTCTTATTTACAGATGACTAAACAAATACATATGAAATTTTATATATTGAAAACTATAAGAAGCTACTTAGTAAATCAGTTCAGATGTAGAGTTCATAGTTAAAACTCATTTTCAGAGAACATTTACAAGTTCTTACTGAAGTTGGTACAAGATTCAACAGGTGGCCAAGACCACTAATATTTCTGTACATGATTCAACAGGTGGCCAAGACCACTAATATTTCTGTTATTATCTCCAAGTATCTCAGCTAAACAACGGAACCAGTAGGCATCAAGTCTCTTTCTTTTCCAAGTCAAGAGAAGAACCATCCCTACATTACCCTTTTAAGTTTTCCTTTAAAGTTTTTTTCCTTTAAGTTTACCTTTAAAGTTTTCCTTTTAAGTAGTCAGCAGAAGTCAAATGACATTGTTTGCAATCTCCTTCAAAACACACCTTGCAGCAAGCCTTTCTAGTAAAGTGGCATTGCAATTGAGTAAAACATTTTCCAGGTGATGAAGAATGCTACAAGAGAACATCGTTTTCATATTAAAACTAGATTGCAATATGTAATCTAGAAACTGAAGCTTTGTGTTCTGGAATTCTAGGCAAGTACTGAGTCAACCCCACAGTCTCCATACCCACATAAATACAATACAGAAGGTGACAGCAACTTCGACTTCCACTATATTTAATTCAGCATTAAAACATATTCTGGTAAAAAAACAGTGTATAGAAGGATAAAAAAGGGGAAATTTTATATAACAATAACAGAAAAGTAGGGGAACACACCCAAGAAAACTGCAAAGCAAGCTTTATAAAAATCCTATTCTTCCATCATCACACACTCACTGTACAGAGCCTCTATCCATCCTATGGTAGGCTTTTCACAACACAGCACAAAACTAATTGTGCAACGGTGGGTCTGAAAACCTGAAAGTAATCTTGGAATTTCTACAGTTCATGGTCCTAAACATAAACTTAAAACTCTTACTGAGTTTTACTTACTGAACTAATACATTATTTACAAGCAGCGTGAAGTTCACTTAGTTTCTTCCTAAAGTCTTCAGCAGGATGATAGAGAAAGTTAAGAAGTCTACATTCATATTGATTTCTGTACTGGTTCATATTACAAAATTTTTTGGTTTTGTGTTCAAGGTTTTGGGGCTGCTTTTTGTTTTCATTTTTGTTTGGGTTTTTTGGTGGGCTTTTTTTTTAAGAACATTTTAGGATACATGTCTTTTTTTTATTTCAAAACTTAAGAAATTAAGCATACTAAGATTAGCAATATCTTCTGCTAACCTGATTGGGATTTTTTTCCCCCCACACTCACGCAACAGAAACTACTTCAGCTGTTATGTAATAATTTTACTCTTCTTTTCCAAACAGAGGAAAAACAAGAGTTTCCTAATACAATCTGACAGAATTGGCCAGGCATGCTATTTAAAGGTAATACTATTTGAAAGCAGGTTACCTCATCTGAAAGGGCCAGGGGAAAAACCCTCTATAGTAACCTGTCTGCATAATAGATCCCAGGGGATTTCCCCTCATCCAAATCACCATTGTGCAAAGATAATCATAAAGAAGCCATCTGAGATGCAAAGTAAGCCAATGTTAAATATGCCCACGTTTTCTTTCTGCCTTGAAAGGCTGGAAAGGGATATAACAGATGTTATTTCTCAGTGCTAGCTCTTCTCCAAAATAAAAGGAAGTCATAAACCCTTTTTCGTTATTATTACAAGACAAACAGCCAGAATCACAAAAGAATGGGATATTTCTTCCAAACAGGATAACTTGGCTAAATAGTCTTACCAATGAAACAGCTAACTGCAGTCATGAGTTTCTGAAACTGGTGTAGTGTAAGATCATAAAAACAACAAACTGATCAACAGTCAGGCAGAGTGAATCAATATTCAGTTCTGATTTTTGACTATTAACACCCTGGGTCAGCGTTCATTACAGGATTTGAGTTTGGCTCTTATATATCCTCTTTCCATCTTAATCTAACTGAAAGCTCTCTAGAAAAGCACTTGCTCATGTTCTCGTGTCTTTGCAGTGCTTAGGAAAGTCTAGCTCTGATTTATGAGACATTACAAAATTATTAAAATTTTTATGCATTTGTTTCCTAAACCTAGACAAGGTTTCTTTTATTGACCTTTTTTTTGCCCACAGGGCCTTAGTAAAACAGGAAGAGCTACCGATATAGCTTTCTGTTATATTAGTACAGCAAACTCATTCAACATTTTTTAGGTAAGACTGATATGACAAATGAGCAGTCATAGAATAAATAAACACATATAAAAATATAAATAGTAAGCATAGCCTTTACATTCCAAGTACAAATGAGAAGAAAGATTTATGGGGGAAGAACTGAATTTATTGAAAACCTTTATTCTTGGGCTTTTTCTTTCTTTCTTCAGGTGGTAGATATTTTTGCCTCTTGTATGAAATTTCAGCCTGTATATCATGGTTCTGACACTATCTCTGTCTTTCATGAAAAAGAAAAAGGACTTTATTGCTAGTGTTGAACATGGTACACTCCTTCAAATGAAAACTCAACCCGAGTGTTTGTGTGAAAATGGAAAGAAGCAAGAGAAATTCATCACTTTTTCCATGCTAGTATTCAAAAGTTAAGAAATAAAACATTCTTATAATGAATGAGTCATACCTCAGAATATCTTACAGGTGAAAAAAAAAAATGGTACTAGGTAAATGATTTGCTCTTACAGACTCTCCTGGAAAGACAACTTTTGTCAAAATAACTGCATCTGTAGCAGGACATCTGTAAGTACAAACATTTTACCCGTCATAATCTTGAGTACTGTACCAGGGAATAGAATAATAGAATTCTTCAAACAAGAACAGAATCATTTTTTTAAAAAAATTAATTCAAAAATAGGCTAAGTCAGTGATTCTCAAGTGCAGGCTCAGTAGCCTGTGCTCCTCATCCAACTGAACAAAATATAATGGATTACTGTGTTCCATAGATGATAGCATATAACTGCATAAACTGTTCCTGGGGAAAGCCAAAGGTTGCTGGCTCAACCAAGAAGCAGTTTCCAGGTTATGTCTAATATCTGATAATTACTGATAATATCTAATATCTGATAATTACTGAACACCTGCCAGAATTTAAGTTAAGCAACTTCTCTTTTCTGGCTTTTTTTCATGAGTACAAGTTAAATTTCCAACCGTAGTTAATTGAAATCATTATGTTGTCAAGATATTTCATAATATTAACATTGGATTGATAGTCTTTTCATGTAACTGTTTCAAAGTACTTCTCAAAGAAATGCTTTGCAATTTACTATGTTAATTAAAACACTACCAGATCTATTGATTTTAAAGGAAAATGTTGACACTAATATAATGCTTTCAGTATAAAATATATTGCCTTTTCCACAAGACTGGCTTAACCTGGCTAAATATAATGGGGGGGGGGGGAGGAGGGGCTCTACTACAGCAGGACAAGAAAAACCCCTATAATTTTCCCTTACCTTTTCCAACTACCATAAACTACGCTGAAATGTGCCTCCCATGCAACAAAGGCTTTTTACTTCTAACTCATGCCTCTATTCAGTGAAATACTATGAGACTTGATTGCTGCAATGGTCACATTAAAAACATGGTTTTCTGCAACTATAAAAAATAAATATTAAGATGAAAGAAAAAAACCCCAAGCATTAAGCTTTGCATTATTATTTCCCTTTACCTTGCTTTATTATACAGCAGCATGAAGATCTCTACATGGCTGCATTAAAATATTTTACAGAAAAATCTTATAGATAAGACCAATAGATAACGTCATGCAGTGTAGGAAAGTACACGATTTAATACAAAACTTGTGGTTTTTATAATTTGTCACAGAACACTGAATCTGTCAACAAATATAAATCTGTCATTTAAATTGCAAGAATAAAATTCACCTTTGTTTATTTATTATCATTATTATTGATTGATCTATGCCACATTAAAGGAAATCAGCATGGCAGTGAAGAGAAATGTCCTTAAGAAAAACTCAAAAATTAAATCAAGTTATCCCATTCTCCGTGTAGAGCAGGTATCTTTGCCTCACTGTGGTGCAAATGAGCAAATACTATTTCAAAAGACTAATAAAACCACTAACCAAATCTAATCCCTATACTTTAAAACCTACGCATACAGTTTAAGTAAGTTAATATTATGGCTAATCCCTGCTCCCACTGCAATCTGCAGAAGATACACACAGTCAGGAGTTTGTGTTTCCTTTGCTGTCTTTTGAGAATATAATTACTGAAGTACAATGTGTAGAGATACTTGTGTCCTTGGGAATAACCATCGCATGGATGCTTTCCATGTAAGCAGGGGTATAAACTTAACAGACCTTTATTTCAGCAGGAAGTGCACTACTAGATGACTGTATCAGAAATTATATTTTGCTGAAACTTACTGGTTCACAATCTCTTCCTACAAAAATGGGGAGAAAAATGGTTTGCTAATTTCATAGAATTTTACCAAGGAAAAAATGGCAAGGCTTCTATTGGGGGGGAGGGAAAAATATAATTCCCTAGTCAAACACAAGGGTACAGACCTCACTGACAAGTCTAAAAGTTTTACTAAAATTTCCAGCATTGGTTTTCCATCTTGAAGCTCACAGACTCAGACTGCAAGTAAGGCACAGTATCCCAACACTGAAAAGCTGTCTAGAAAACTCCAAGTGCTATAGAGAACCATATAAAAACCAGAATGTCCCCAAATTCACAAGAACCTGCTTCAGCCAAATTTTTGCTCAAACTTGAACTGTCACTACCATTAAATGTTCATATCTGGTCCTGCCAAAGGAAAGGCTTGACAGAGAGAGTTTGGGCAGAATTTCATTTCTATTCAAGAGCATCTGACATCAAGCCTAGAAACTCCCTAGAGATGGTGGCAGGAGAGTTTTTCTGCTATGCCTTCATTCTAAAGCCTATTCATCTTCCTTTAGGAAAAGAAAATCCATAATTAGTGTTACATTACCAATAGGCCTGTATAAGTATTCTCTTTAAATTTCTTGTAGGAAGACAGGTGTCTGCAGTTCTGATAAAGTTTCATTTGGCTCTATGACAGGAACATGCTCTTCCATATATGTTATTTTCATCCTCGAATATAGCCATCTACATCTGTCCTCAATTAAACCAGTGTAAATATGGATTGACTGAGCTAACTTCAATTAAATTACACAGCTAAGTACAAGACCAAAACTTGACCCAGAAGCTAGAAATGAATTTAACTTTGTGTTCCAATATGCTTTCAGTCTTACAGTTCCTTAGATTTTCTCTGAACTCTTTTTTAGCATTTTCACCAAGAATCGCACTACATATTTTTAAAGCAAATCAGTAACCAGAGGAAGGTAACTCAAATAACACATTTGTCGACACTTCTGTCAGCTAATTTATGCTTTTTAGATATTTTTGGCATTGCTAGCAAATAAAAGCATGTATTTTGTTTTTACAGTCCTTGAAAGTGTAACTGCTTATCACAGCAGACATACTGCTGTCAACTTTTTCAACATAGAGACTTTAAAATTCAACTGGTTTACCTTTTTTCTGGTCTAAAAAGTAGAAAACATCCACACAGAGACCAAATAAACAGTCAATAATATTTGCAACTAGTACAAAAGGTAGAAGTGCTAATTATAAGCATTAATATTTAATGAACGTTGCCCAGGTGAAGCTAAATTCTTGATAGTCAGTTATAGTCAGTTATTCATTTTTATAACAAAAGCCACCTTTTCACATCTCTCATGCTAAAACTAATCCAGCACAAAAGACCAGAAAACAGGTCAGGAGGCACTTACTGTATTCCTTTAATGTCTATACCAGAATTTTCGGACATAATGATATATTCTGTTAGAGAAATCAAAGGGCTTTGTATCACCCACAAGAATAAAACTGTAGAAAATGTATTGTGTTAGGAAATAACAGGCATGTACACAGCTCTCTGCAAGTGTGAGACGCAAAGGTGCCCTGGTGTCTTTTAACCTGAGAGATGAGAGCAAGGCACGGTTTATCAAAACACACTTTTTATTGTTTGTTTCAACTTAAGGGTAAAGCATGAGAGACTATACTGCATTTCAAACTAACAATCCCTGATCTGAAGCAGAATCCTTGAAACAACCACAGAAACCTCCCAATCTGGTATAGTCTGACACATTCAATACAAAGAGAAAAGATGGGCAAGATTAAAGGAGGACAGAGCATTTTTAATGTTCAAGAATAAACCTGCTGAACTGGTAACAAAAAACATTAATTCCCTCATTTATATGATAAATAAATAAATGATGATTAATAACAATGATATGATGAACCAGTAGGTCGTTAATAGTTCAGCTTACAGTACTCAAGTTGTATCAGGTGCTATCACATAAAGAACAGAAGAGCATGCCTTAGCTTAGTATCAAGTGAACTGGTTGAAATATTCATTAGGAAAAATGTAAAAAGTCTAAGAAATAGGGTGTCATTAGTTCCACCCTCCTGTGTTTCTATCAGGTAAACACAGGCCTTTGCAAATGCCTAGCAAAATTCTCTCTGTAGAGTGTTTTACTGGCAACTACATATTATATTCCTAAACAGCTCATGCTGCCATGATTTGCTGACAAAAGGTCGGGAGTCTTGAAATTTGAATCCAACCATATCAAATGGTGATGCCTAATTTAATGTAAAGACCACTTAATAACAAGAAAAAGAAAAAATCCCCAAAACAAAAAAACAAATCCAAGTGCACCCAACCAAACTTAAAACCGTTTCTTCTGTGCTTTGTGTGTTACTGACAAAAACAATGGGCCTTCTTATACAAACACCTAAATAACACTAGAATACCAATACTCATGCTAAGTCAGAAGTTGTTGCAATATTAACGTATTAGAAACAAAATGGGAAAGAGGATTCACACATACTCATCACGTACCTGTAAAGGAGACTTAACAGCAGATAATAAAGCTATTTTCAATTAGTATGCTAATTGTGAAAGTGTAACAAAAATTAAGATTTTTTCAAGCTTTTTCATATATTCCTATTCCTTGAATAATCAACAAGACAAGTAGAGATTCCATACAAGTGCAAGGATCTGATGTCAGGATTCTTAGCTACAGAAGGTAAGACAAGACTCAAGCCTCCCTCAATCCAATGCTTACTTTGTGGCAAACTAAAAGTTTTCAGGCTTCATCATATGCTTATTCTCCTAATTCCATATCATTGAATTAACTCATGATAATTCAACTAATTATATAATTTCATTTTTATAAAACCAGATTTAACTCTTTTTTTACCCTACAAGATGCATTCTCTAAGTAAAATAAAACATCTCACACAGACAAGCTTTTCATTTGTAGAAATAAAACAGTGGGTTTGAATATGCAATGGAAGTGCATCATTAAAAAATTGGTCTTTCATATCAAGAGCCATGAGCTATAAAGAGACCACAAGCAACTAGTGTTGATGCCCAAGGCTTTTTCCAAAAGAGAATACATAATAAGTCTAATGGGCTGAATGGCAAGGAAAAATTCAGATTGTTTATCTGTCTGCACCTATCAGACCCAAAAGAGATTTTTAAAAAAGCAGAAGTGCAGAACAAAAATGCTACGGAAAAGAGCCTGTATAGTAAAAAAAAACTTGATACATGAGTATACAATCTCCAAGTGCATAATATGGAAGTAAAAATTGTTCCTATACAGGTACACAAAATTTATATAAAGCAGACATGCATTTCATATTACTAGATTGATTTAACTATATAGGACAGAAATGTATTTTGGACCAGAAAATGCGTTTTGGAAGAGAAAAAAAAATTCTGATTTCACTACTTTTTAAAAGCTGATTTCAATGCTTCTTACAAGCATGGGTAATTAATCTGAATCCTATCTTGCACAGAAACAAAGGAGTAACACAAAGTTCAACTGCTTGTTCAAAATCATGCAAGTTACTGTTAGATCTGAGAACAGAAAACATGTCAAACTTCAGCAGTCACATGCTGCAGCTACTGAATTCACACTGCTCCCATTATTTTTGAAGACTGACAAAAAATGCTTAGGAAATTTAAAGTTTCTGCTATGGACCATACCATCTATTGTGAATCCTCTAGTATCATTGATACTTCAACGAGAGAAGAGTTTTCTGCCCAGCTAACTCCTCCAAAAGCTTTAAGCCAGTGGCTGACAACCTTTTCCACCCTAGAGACACTTAAAATTATCTATTGTACTTAAAAATATCAAACAGCAACTGTAAACCTATCATCTGATGACTTGATTTTCTTAGTTACTTTTCACAGCCATCTGCAACAGCAAATTGAAAACCACCAACCTACCCAAAATAACTTTGTAATATTTACCATGAGAGAAAACAAGGCAAATCAGAAAATGTAATCTTTAGGGAAATTATTACAAGAATTTTTTACAGATTGATATAGAAATATCTACAAGTTTCTGCAATACTTTTCTGTTAGCATGACATGCTGATTTATGCTGCTCTTTTGTAATAGGGAAAAAAAACTTTGGTTTCCCATCTATTTCATTATTTTTGATATTCACATAAAATCCTCTAAGTATAGCACAAAACAGCTTTCAAACTTTGTCTGACAGTGTGCAGCTTGATCACATTCATTGAAGCAAATCATACATAAGCATCAATAACAGAATTTGCTCTGGCCATGGTTGAGAACAAAAACCACAAACCTGTAGCCTTGTAAAAATACATCTGAACAAACTTCTATAATTCTTAAGAAATATCCTGCTGAATTTCTTAGAGCAGAATGTGGAACTCTCTGATTTAGCTGAAGCAATAGAACTGACTGGTGCAGCTTCTGTTTACATAAGCATGGGAGCTAAACTGTTGCATGGACAAGAAATGGCAGCATGGAACACTGTCCAGACAGTCCCACGACACTCAGCCCACACAGATCAAGCACCAACTGCACTAGTGCCACTCTAAAGCTGAACTCAACCTTAGAGCATCTGAGTTGGCTCAGTTTGAAAATCCAAAACAAAACATCCAAATTCACAAAAGACTTTCTCCCTTGTCATAATGAACACATTAAAAAATAAGGAAAAAAGATAAAATTAAACAGCTGACAGGGATATTACAGTTTGCATTGTTACTAAACTGCTGACAATATACTCATACTTGTTACCAAGATACATTTCTATACTTTCTCATGGAACATTCAACATCTTCAAAATACATGTTGCAGGATTAAATATAATGGCTGACAAGAACCAAGAGCTTAGTATTCTACAGCAGGCTCATGACAGGATCACATTTTGTATATCACAACAATCAGATGGCTCACTAAAATCTACTCATCTCTACTGAAGTAATTTTTACAAGATTTTACCCCTGACAGGCACAAACTGATTTTTTTAACAGTCTGTAGGAGTTGCATGTTTTTCAGTGAAGGGACTGTGGGCATCTGACAGAACTGGATGGCTTAGTTTGCATGCAGTCTACATGAGGCAGAATTGGGTTCCACATTTCACTTTTAATTCCCAAGTGGTATCCCCATTCTAAGCAGTAACAAGTACACTGTGTTTGAAATTTTATTTTTTTTAAGTTTGGACCAGAAATAGAGGAAGAATCAGATTATGTTTCCTTTCCCATTCTATATTTACCCTGCCTCAATTATGTCAGTTTTGTGACCCCCTCTTCACAGTCACAGTTAGCAATTCCATAGCTCATAAGAAGGCATGGCATTACATTGCAGAAATTGCCTTTTCACCCACCTATCCTAGATAGCTCTGATGAATAGAAGCAGTCTTCACGAGACTCAAAGAGCCAACAGGACTTCTCAAACTCCTGAAAGGTTCTCTTTCCCTTTTTTTTCCCATCTTCCCTACTCAAAACGTTGTCTCCTAGCTTTATCCCAAGATGAACAGAAACATTGGCAGGATGAAGACTCTAACTAGGAAGGAGGAGCAGGATCATTCAAGCAGACAAAGAAGTTTCACTCTTAAACTCATGGCATTTTGCTCTGGATTTATGGAAGGTTCTGAGAGCTTCCAGCTTCTAGATGAAACCTATGGAACAGGCAGTTAATATTCCCTGACTTTTGCTTCTAATTGACAAGTTCTCCATGGTAGTTTCTACCATTAGATTACCAGCTTCCTTTTCAGAAAGGCAAATATAAAGTTACTACTGCTTCAATTGAACCAAGTCTTCCAAACCTTACCAATACAGACATCAGACTTCACAGGAAAAGTGGGACTTTCTGGAGCTTTAGTAGTAAGCTTTGAAGTTGTCTCTGCTGCAGCATTTAAAGCTAAAACAAAGCATTAATTAAAGCAGAGAGGAATCTCCTGTGCCAAAGAAACACAAATTTAAGGAGCCACATAAAACTACTGACACCAGGAGGGATATGCTGAGAACATTCCTCAAGAAACCTGTGAATGTTCAAGAAATACCTAAAAATAGTTTCAAAAAGAAAAAATTATGTAAGAAGGAAAAGGTAATCGATTTTGATAGACAATATTATGTGTGAAAATTTTGCTGAACATCAAAATGGAGATTTTTCTTTTTACCACAAGCTTAACAGTTTGTTCCATTTACCCCACGCCTCAGAAAAAATGATTGATGGTAGAGCTGTACAAAAACATACAAAGAATTTTCTTTAAAAATATTCATTATCACATCAGTGTTTTGATTACAAGCACAATTTTTTCTACTACATTAGGAACAAAGAGAAAAAAAAAAAACATAAAACCCCCAATATTATCAACTGCATCATCAGAGCAGCCCTTCACATGGGAACAGCACAAATGCCTTAGGGAAGCCATCTGTCTCCTCCAGTGAGCTTTGTAAATAAGCAAAATTGTGTTTGTATCTTTTGTTCGATACCTGGCTATTGTCAGTGGCCCATAGGTGGAAGGTAAATTTCCCCAGTACCATACACTAATCATGAGGATCAACACAGCATTACCACAAGGCACATTTCTGTATTTACACACTTTCATGCTAGATTCGTGCAAGAAAAAAGTAGCAAAGACTTTCCTTTACTTATGTTTGACACGCATATACAGCAATCCAGGTTATCAATAGTGACAGTCTTACAACAATTTTTCACCAATGAAGAGCTATATAACAAAAATTTACCTAAACTGGGTTTGCCATCTGAAGGGCAACCATGTTCTTGACTGTCTCCAAATAATCACACCATTCAAAACTTTACACATTATTTTAAAGTGTGTTTGCTTTTCTTCGTTTTAATGACAGAATGCCACGGATACCTTAATTTGGACAAGAAAGGAAGTGGTACTTGCAAAAAATGTTAGCAGAAGATATTTATTCCCACTGTAAGAAAAGCCTCATGCTTTCAGATACTATTAGAATGGTTTCTGCAAGCATGGTCAACTGTCTAGAGGTCGCAAAAGTCACTGCAACACAGCCCTAAGTCTGAAGATAATTTTCAAGTGGGTAAGTTCCATAGCAGCAGCTGTAACCTGACTGAAAATAAGGTAGACTAGGCTACAATGAGATGTGGGTTACAAAAAGGAGGCCTATAAAAATAAGGAATTTTAATTAAGATAATTTACATGTGTTATGTATACACTAATTTTCTATTTTTCCACCTTCTGAGCTAAGAATTCAAATGCAATGTTTTAAGTCCAGTTCTGAGTATATTTCATGCCATTTCTTTATGAGATGTACTGTTTATTCTTTTCTTGATTTGATTTTACCAGTTCATGCACCTTATGCTAACCTTATCCATTCTTCACACAGCAATACTTAAAACTGGTAAAATTGAGTAGAAAAAATACAGTTTATGTTTGATTAGCCATATAACTCATGAAAAACCTCATAAAAAAGAAAATTTAAGACTAGCATTTGTTAATCATAGAATATGCTGAATTGAAGGGATGCATTAGCCAACTCATGGTCCTGCACAGCATACCCCAAGAATCACCATGCAGTATGCATTATTCCTTTAAGTTCAAGATCCACTGAAATGGCAGCAGTTTCCCAAAAATACAAAGTACAGCGACAATCAGAACTGCTACATCTACACGTAGAACCTACCTGCACCATTTAATAATGCAGTTTTAAAGACATATATGCAATAGAAGAACTTTCTCACAAGACTCTGGGCAGAAGCCCACCCTTCAATCCAGAACAAAAAACCTGCAAAAAAAACCCTTGCTACTGTCAATAATAAATAAATATTCAGAAAATGCATAACTGGAACTTAAACTAGCTGCAGTTACCATAGAAACAAACAAGACTTACTCAACACTTCCTACTCTATTCCATTATCATTATCTCATGAACTTACATTGTTCCTATTCCTATGGAAACGCTGGAAAGAGCCCCCATCATTGTCACAGATTAAGGCAATCTAGAACTCATCTCCTGGATTCATTTATGTGCCACCAAGGCCTATGAAAGATTAAAAATAACTAAACAGACAAAGTTCATTTCTCAATAGAGATGAGCAGAATCTAAACCATTCCCCATATACAGCTGGCAGGTGAGTACCAAACACTGACAAGCAGTTTATAATCTCTGAACATCTGCAACGATCAGATCTGTGCAGTTACACTGACACACTGCAAGGTACATTCTCAGCAGTTTGGGCACTGTCTTTTTACAAATGCCCCAGCCCATACCACTCAGGGCATGGAACATCTTGTGATTCCTGCCTGTGGACAGTCAGATCTAGAAGCTGAGAAAGACTTCCCCTTTCCTCCTCAAAGTTCAGAAACCTAGACCACAGCTAAAGGGAAGATATGGCACTATTTATTTTTGCCTGACTAGGGTATTCTGTAAGTCCCACCAAACCTTGCATAACTATCTAAGAAAACCTGTAATGTCAGAGCAAAACAAATTATTTTATCAAAGAATGCACGCGCTTCACTGCTGCAAAACTAATGCCATTTTTGGACTTGTAAAAGGCTTGGAATATTATGAGTATGAAAGACTAAATCACTGAAGCATGCATTCAATTCCTATTCTCTAGCCAATTAATATACTTTATTTTAAATTAAGTCCTATTCAGATTAACTGCATCCTAAGAACATCACACATGCTCAGAAAAAAAAAAATATATATATGTTAATTTCACAGGATTGGTTACAGGACATTTCCAGGATGAGAGGGGTCTAAATCGAAAGAAAAAGAAAGAAAGAAATTTATGAGAGCTTTGCTTATCCTTGAGAAAATGTATTAAACTTTATATTTGAATTCTGAGATGTTGCCAACTCGTGTTTGCTGAAGGTTTCTCTTCCTGCTTTGAAAATCTAGTGAAATAGCTGATACTGTCAAGAACACTGTCAAAAAATGTATACGCATACCAACAACACCTGCTTCTCCCATTTCTTATCTGTCAAATAGCAAATTATCCTTTGGGCTCCTATTCTCATTAAAGCAATGAGACAACAGCCACTGTCTTTGGAAACAAGGAGAAACCCTACAATTTCTGTACTGTTAAATTTCACATTGGCTAGAAAACTATTACATATCACAAAAGGTTGTAGGGATTTTTTCCCCCTCAACACTAAAAAAAATTGAGTCCTCTCATTGAGAAAAAAAAAATTAAAAGTAAACAAAAAGCAGCTAGAACAAATCTAGTTCTGAAAAATACTGGAAAAAAATCCAAAACAAAAGGAAACAAAACCAAAAAGCATATAAAATACCTACATATATTTCCCAGGAAAATTTACTATAAATACTTACATAATTAAAGATCCACCAGTTTTCCCCAAATGAGTAGTGAGGCCCTGTACCATTTTTTAATAATTCCTCAGAAGTACAGTCAAGGGGCTACAGATTTCCATAGATTGAACTGTGTCAAATTCAACAATATACACATGACTTCATTCTGTATATCAAACACTCCATCTAATTAAGAAAATCTTTTTCTTCTTACTCAAATGATATAATTTCAGGAAGCAAAATCAGTTCATAAACATGTTTAATTTCCTGTATCTTGAGATTAATTATGAATGTGTCTGATTCTTCTTTGAGAAACTTACCTCATAAATCTGATACTTCCATCATCTACAGCATTTTACAGCACTTCAAAGTAAATCAGTATTTCCCTGAACAAATTTTATGCAAACTTTTACCTTTTATTGTTATTTATATTTATGCCACTCAACATCAAATGCAGACAGAAGTGCACGGGTTCAATTAGCGTGTTCTTAAATCATGTGCTTATGCAATTGAACGTGGACACAATTTTAAATCATACGTCAAATTCCCATCTACACTGTTTAAGAGCAAAAGTCACATTTTCAAAGGTTGTGGCACCAAGAACATTATATTTAAGTCGTGCTTCTCAAAAGTAAAGTATGAAGAAAAAAGGATATTCTGGCCACACAACTGTATGCACCCTGCTTAACCAGCTGCACTACTTGAAAAAACAAAAACAGTTTTTAACTGAAGGACAGTCTGCATCTCCTTATATACAAATCTCTTCCTCCAAAGCCTGCCCTTCAGATGAAACTGGGTAGTGTGAATATTTCTTTGTGCCTAAACCACTTATGAAATGTCAGGAACAGGATTTAGCTACTAAAGTGGTAAGAATGTCTATTTCTATTTCAGTACTTCACTATATTCACATAAACTACTGAAACAATTCAATATTAGTACAACTCCATGCACATGCCACTTTTGCATCTCTTACAGACATGAATTACAGGCTAGGAAACATTCACTTGACATATTGATAAGCAAGTGACAGTGACATGCTTTGACAATTCAATAGTTTAACTATTTAAAATCTCCCATTCTTGTTTCTCATGATGCTCCCAACAACAACAAGGTTCAAATTTCTCCTCTTTGTTTATTCTTTAAATGTAATTTTCCATCTAATGAATGAAATGAGAGGACACGAGATGACAAACATGGGTGGGTTTTTTCAACATTCATTTCAGGTACAGAACCCTTCCTTCCCTCACAACCACCAATGAATTAAACATTTTTAAGAAAACTAGTGTCAAGGACATGGGTGGGTTTTTTCAACATTCATTTCAGGTACAGAACCCTTCCTTCCCTCACAACCACCAATGAATTAAACATTTTTAAGAAAACTAGTGTCAAGGAGAGTCATCTCTTTCAATGACTTCAGTGTTTGTCTCTGATTGGACTAAATAATTTTATTAATTGTCTCCAATGACCCAGTCCACGAATAACAAGTTACATCCCTTACTTTCCAGCAGGTGCACTGAAACACATGATTTTGTAAATTATGTTGGAAAAAAAGTATTTTCTGACTTTAAAGTTTTCAAGTCATTCTATGGCTACAATGTTGCCTAAGGCCTTCAAGTCTGCATCTGTTGTATAAATAGAAATATTTTATTTCACTAGAGAACTGTACAAATGGCCCAATGCCAATCTAAACGTCGAAGTGTATACTACACGACAAAGCTATAACCTTTAAACATGTATGTTGTCTTGTATTTTCCATACTGCTGGCCTTTATTTTCTTCACCTGTGGATAGCCATAAAGGTTAAAAATTAAAGGGGTAATTATGGGAGCACCCACTATTTAAATATTTGTTTCAATAGTCACAAAGCACCTGGACAAACTAATACGATAAATTAGAAAGCTGTTTTGTAAGGTTACTAGGGAAGAAATAAAGGCTAGATCAGACATGCCAAAGATATGGTGACAGAACCCAGAAATGAGAGTTGCAAAAAGTAGCCCTTTTAGATTCCACAAACAGCACTTGACATTCCACTAAGATGCATTGTGAAAAAAAAGCCTGTCCTGGGATAATAATGATGGGAGCTTTTCCCACGAGCAGAAAACACAAATAAGCTTCTACTTTACACTGATGTGTGTTCCACACTGTGCTAACTTGTCTCCTTCACTCCCCAAATAAACCCAGGCAGCAGTTTCACAATAGCCTTCAGGTGACCCTGCTGAATTAAAGTTCAATTACAACTCTTTTCCCAAGTCCATCTTCATTGGACAGCTTTTGAAACTTTTTTGTAAACATTGGATGTATAAGGTTGATTTTAATTTATGTATAAGATAAAATTTAATTGAAAATCCAACAGTGTAAAAGTGTACAATAATTTCTTTAACTGCAGATATCTATTACAATTTTGATTTCAGAGAACTGTAAAATCACCAATTCTTTCTTCTTTAGAGGAAAAAACAAATTCTGCATTTCAATTCAGAAATATAATAGCTGTCAGGAATAGGCTGCACTAAGTCAGTAGTAATCCATGATTAAGTCCTAATATCTTCAAACAATACACTTCAGCATAAATATTGATTTGATTTTGCTGCATCCTATATCTAAAAATAATGACATTATTACCCTATGGACAAATTTTCATTGAAGCAGTTAACCTTTAGCAAATATTCTCAGAAAGTAAAATTTAAATTAACAGCCAAATGGTCCATTCTGGAAAGGACCCTCCATAAATTATATCCTGTCAACTCAAATACTGAATTTCATAAGTGCTATAATTTAAAAAAATGCACCTTGTTTCCTAAACTGACTAAAATTACCAAAGAGGTTCCATGCATGGCTACTTATTTCTCAGAAGGTCAGGTGTATTGATAAAGCCAGATGTGCACAAAATGTGCTGCTATACATTGACAAGACCATAAATATACACTAAGAAATAACCTAACCCAATGACATTGGCCAGCTGGTCCCTTATAAAATGCAATACAAAACTCTAAAAAATACCCCAGGGAAATAAATGAAGTCAAACAGTGTTGAGTAATTTCTCCGACTATACTGAAGTAAAATGTATTTTATGTTATGTACATTAGGTTTTGGTTCCAGTTGTTGGTTTGTAACTGTGTTCACATACAGCCCAGTAAAATCAACACAGGGCAATTTCTGACTGCAGAGGTGGGAGCAGAGGACTTTGGCTTTGGGGGATTTCTAGCCTTGATACTTAAATTGGAGCTAGAAGCATGACTTTAATGTTTTTCATTTTTAATGCTGAAGATGTCAGGAAACATGCAAAATGCCATTTCTTAGAAGACAATCACTAAAAGACTGTCAATGTGGAAGCTGCACATAGAAGACATGTAGTGCTAAAAGCAGCAAGGGAACATATTTTCCAGCTATTGATAGAAGTCACCAACTAACAAATAAAAGTAAAGAATGGTATTTTTAGGAAAAACAATCAAAATACTCTTCTTGCAGATCCAAAAAATACAGTGGCAATTAAGTCACCTCAACTTTTTGCTGCAGAAGACTTGATTAAGAAGTGCAATCTCTTTTCCTCCATTTCCTCCTCCATCCAAATAATTACTCTATAGCCCAAAACTGATTCACCATAAAATATCTCTTAACCAATGAAAACACTCAAAGACAAAAATCCTTTTTCAGTTCAACCCAAACTAGTTACAAAGTTTCACTGGGATTCTCTGAAGTTTTAAATGGGATTTAAATCACTTTAGTTTCTAGTTTATAAGTATGTGCATTCTAAAATGAAAGATAATCCAAATTAGATAAGACACACTTTTTACTGCAGTGAACTCCACAGAAAACCTTTGCAGTTTAATATTTAACAATGCTCTAAAGCAATTATGTTTAAATAAAGTGAAAAAGTAAAAAGTTTTTTTCCCTTTAAACCATGTATCATCCTCCGTCTCCATTTGTTAAGTAACTTTTCACAGGTTTGAAGGATTTCTACCCTAATAAATAAAAATATGAAGGGAGTATAAAATTATTATTAGTCTATTGAATATATCACAGATCTCTTTGCATAGCTAATTCAATCTTGTTTTTCTTTACAGTTCTGACCACTCTCTACATTTGTAAAACTTAATTTCCAAGTTAGCTTCCATTCTTCCAAGCACAATTTTACTTTCAGATAAAATAGGTCTACAATTTTAACACCTAATATGAAATTAATAAATTCACTGTTTGTAGTTCAAAATCATGGGCCAGAGGAGTGAAATATGCTGGGGAGTGGACTAGCAGTAATTTTTTCTTACTTGCTGTCTCTGCCTCTCTCTTGCAGTGGGAATTAGTCTGCTATTTTGCAGAGAAAATTGAGATTGACTCAGTGCTGATGCAACAAACCAATCAAAAATCTGCCACTCATGCTGGGACACAGTGCTTCTTAAAAACATTCTTTAAAATAAAAACATAGAAAGTCATAGAAAACTTACAAGTACTCTGCCAGTTAATGTCTGGGCAGATATCATGACTCCTGCCCAATCCTTCACAGACGTCATCCATCCCACTTCTGCTGCCACATTCTCCTCTTTTTCATCTGTTGGTTTGCAGGCTCCATCTGCCTGTGTATCTCCACCACCATTAATCTTCTGGGCCTCCTGCAAAATAAGTATTTGGGTTAGATAATGTTTAGCAATTTGGCAGTGGAAGTCAATATATAGATGGGGCCAAGAACAGTAATAAAAACCTGAAAATCTGTCTTCTGCTAGGTGAAACTAAGAACCTACTTGGCCACATCTTTAGAAATAAGAGAAATAGAAATGTTCTATAAGGTACCAGACTAACTAGATAATAATACTCTCCTTGACATTACATCTCCAAAACATATACTTAGCACCAAACATACGATATGTTCCTTCATTACAAGCAACATTATTGACAACAATTCTGTATGCAATTACAGAGTTACATACAAATGAATTTGTCAGACATACACCAAAAGACCTTTCAATGTATCAGTTCAAAATAATGCATGCTAGGTGTGAACATAATTTATGTACAATTTTAATTTCCCATCACTAGAATTAATTATCTGAGTAAACCTTCACTGAGAAGCATGATGTAACAAGACAGCAATTATCAAGTGTGAGGGGAACAAAATCCATCATAAAGGATCTGCAGGGAGCTGCCACGCTATCAGTGAACCTGTGTTTCAATGAAAGTGTTTAATATATCACAGGAATTATTCTGTCAGTAAGTGGCTCTCACAGAAAGAAGAGCTAGAAATCAGAGGAGCCTCAGCTGCACCAAGCTCGCTGATGAGTAACACTCACTGGAATTCATATCAGTCTCTCATGGATGCTGCAGCAAGGATGTCGTGCTCTGTAACTGCCTGCAATGTGCTACAGTCATGGGTGCTGCACAAACATCAAGGGAAATGACAGAAAAAGCCAGTGTGGATTGTACAGTGTTTAAATCATACTGCATGCAAAGCATCACTGTGCCACGAGCATGCCTTTGGTGACAGCATAATACTAATGACTTCCTGAATACTTGACAAGTTATGCTAAACAAAAACTGGAGAGGCAGCAAAAATCAGTGCTGAAGCAAGTCCTGAGCACTAAATCTGCATTAGTGTTCCAAGCACTCTGCACAGACCAACACCTTGAAAGATCTTGTTTATAGATTACTTGTCTGGAGGCCACTAAGCAGGAAATCAATTGCCATTAATCCCCTTTGGGATATCTTTTATACAAGCAAAGATGCTTAATGGTGGTTATGTGATAATTACTACAGTAGAACTATATCCTGTGAAGGTCAAAACCCATAGCTGTGAGATGGCCTTGAGGACACAGCTGGACACAAGGGTACAGGCACTTCCTGAGAGTAACACTGAACTAATAAAGCAATTTCATTGAATCTGCCAGCAAAGAACACTAGAACAATGCTAAAAATGTAATATGGAGACCAACAATTGTTTTCAGTGAAGCTTAACATTGCAACTTAATTAGCTAATCAGATTCTTTTTTCTCTATTAATTTCCCTCCCAGAAAGCCGGCTCCATGTTCTTACTAGTGATTACAGCAAAGTGTGATGTTACTATATTGATAATAACAAATTATTCAGAATTACAACAGTAATTCAGTACGCTTCCCAAGCAAATAACGCAACAGAGGTTTAAAATTACTTTGTATTTGCATAACTGGACCTCATTCACTGACAAATTTGGACACAGTGAATCAGATGTTCTGCACTCGGCGTTGAAAGATGTATCCTGTGCCGCACACGCACGGAGCACAACCTACAGGAATGAGCTCATTGCAGAGGACAGCGACGTACAACACGGAATGAGGCGTCTCCAGCAGAGCAACACTTGCCCGGAACCAACTGGTGACCCAAAGCCATAGAGATCAGACCCAAAGAAATGCCTTCACCACCATCAAGGTTTCGATTATAAACCAGGAAAGAGAAAACTAGGCCCTACACTCCAAACAATATTGAAGCCTAGGCAGCCTAGACATATCTCCAAGGCCTCACTCATCCTAGCTGCTGTCCCCATGGTCTCCCCTGACTCGGACACCCTCCGTGGCCCAGGACACCATTTCAGCCCCATCCAGCTCCCACAGCCCTGTCCTTTCCAGCCTTGGTGAGGCCACAGCCAGTTCCCCCTTCCGAGCCACAGGCTGGTGTCCCAGGCTGGCCCAAGAAGGCTCCAAGCCAGGGCCTTGTCCCACCCCCCCAGCCAGGGCGCTGGACAGGCCCCTGGCCCACAGGAGCCCCACAGCCCTGACAGCTACAGACTGCTTAAAACACTACACATGCCCTTTCTTTCCCTCTTCCCACCAGTTTCTCTGTCTTTCATAACTGTTAGAGCTTGTCTTTCAGAACTGTAAGCTTCACATCAGATTTTGCTCCATGGTCCTCCTCTGCATTGCACAGTGAGCTTTCGTACTCTGTACAAGTTCATATTGAATGAATTCATGTGGTTTTCATAGTAAAGGAGGTATAATTATCCCTTCCTCTCAGATGAGACACTGAGGTGGTGATTAGGCGCCTAACTCAGTCACTAGAGAAGTCACTGGCAGTCAGAATAAAACCACCATCTTTTTTGATCTTTTCACCCAGCAACTCTTGTTTAAAAGTGCACAGATGCACACCTTGCTAAAAACACTCACAATTACAGACCTTGCTATAGAAAGTCACAGAAGTACAGATCACTAAACAAAAAGCTGAATAAAAAATTCTATTTTATTGAACTAGTATTAAGGGTAGAAAATTCTTTTATTGTGCACATGTTCCTTACCCCCAATCTTTTTGTCAATAGATGTGATTGCTCATAAGATAAAAAAATAATTTGAAATTTCCTAGCACTCAATGAAATAGTAGGCAATTTACTTAATTGAAGGAAAAAGGTAGCTTTTATATTTTGAAAAGGCTTTCATAACCTGCAGTTCTTTTGCTGTATCGACTTCTGGTTGCCAATAGAATAGAGCAGTAAAACATGACAAACCTATTCAGTATTTGATTCTCTAAAGGTATTAAAGTTCTTAATGCATTTGAATGGCTAAATTTCTGTATTTATACTACTTATTTCACCTCTATTAAAATCTCCCACCCATATTATTTCTTAATTAAAATTTAAGTAAAACAATCATCCCCTGCCAAGTATGATTTGGAACAGACTCTCATGATCAGCCTAGCTCCTGCCATTATTGTAGCTATAATTAACATGCAGATTAGTTGCTGTTATGTAATATTTGTATTCAGTTGGGATATTTTATATTTTTCATCTACATGGTTAGCTTTTTATCTTACTTAATTGGCAGTTGAGTATTAGGAAAAGTTTATCCCCAAGTCATTATGCCATTGTGCAGTGATCAGTAAAGGAGGTTTAAAGGCTGGGGTTTTTTTATACTGAACAAAGAATTCAGTTCTGTTATTAAGTGTATAGTCTTGTTTCATTGCTATTTCCTCATCCCAAAGCACTGAGTAATCAATACCAACACCTGAAAAAGGTGCTTAAAACAGTAACCTGACAGTGACAATAGTTGCTTAATTATTTACATGTTGAGTATTACAAGTGACAGATCTTTACCCACTCTGCTTACTGGTTTTCATTATTTTAATTACTTGGTGGCTGGAACATGCAGGTAGATTAAGTGAAAAGCAGTATATTGTGAAATATATATTTCCTGAACTTAATGACTAAATGGAAAATAACATGATGAGAAGGTGTGTACATGAATCAGTACTCAGTGTTCTACCAATAGTTTGACACAGACCTGGACCAGAAACTTCAATGGTTTGTCTTCTATTTTCAGAAATAAATATTGATTTAGATTACATAAGTTCTGGGATTCTTGAAGACAGTCACCTTAAAGAAGAACAACTCAAAAAGGCAAAACTCACTCAAATATAATAAACAGTTTTGAAACATAGTCCTGCCTGTTCCATTTCACCTCTAAAATACCTATATATATGTAGAACCCCTGCACAGACACCTCATCCAACTGAGGACAACACAAAATAAAATCAGAAAATTATTATGAAACCTTAAAACATCATCTAAAAATAATCTTTGTAAGAGCCCTAAAAACAGAGGACAACATGAACACAACCTGGAAAATAGTCTCTGATGTATAGTACTGAAAAAAAACTTGCAATCTTGTTAAAATGTGTTTAAAAACATATGAAACAGGGAGTCAATGTGAGGGAAAATACCTCGGTTGAAGTGTGATGAAACAAAAAAGGTATTCGGTTATCTCATTTATCTAACATGTAACTAGATGAATGTCACATAAAAATCACTAAGTATCACCTGTAATGAGATACAGAGCATTGAGTCATGGCCACGTCACTCAAGAGAAAGTAGTATGCTCAGCCTAAGCAGATGTTTAAAAACAGTTAACACCAATGAGGCAAACACAGTATTGGCCTTTGACTTCCACCCTAGATAACATGAGATGAGAAAGAGCCTGTCAGAATGGCAGCTGCTCCTAGTTTAAAGTATGCAGTAATGATACAATAAGAAAATATCATTTTAAGTAGTTAGGAAAGATCTGCTTTAGATAATGATGCCAGCAAATACCAATTTTATCTCTATTAACTGCCCTTCAATTAACAGCATTGCATTCCTAGAGCATGGCATTTTATGAAATGTTTTATATCACATCAACAACACTATGATAATGGCCATTCTTACAAATTAGCAATCTGTATTTACGTTTCTTTCCTTTTCATTCACCTGTTTCCCCAAAGCCACCAAGAGGTGCTATGTGAAAAGGAAAAATTTCGCATATGAGACTATTTCTCCTTTCTCTTGGGCATATGTCTAAAACACTGTGTTTAAAATCATTAGATTTCTATCAATCATTTCATTTCATGTACATTCACTCACCACTTTCACATCTCCAAATAGGGGTCTTAAATTTATATAAAACCATAATATTATTCTGCATTCTCTGAAGCTGGGCAACGTACAGTGATTGTTAAGACTTCAGGTACCTACGGAGTATGTTGCCATGGCAGATGCCTTCTGTCAGATAAAGTTACCATCCATTGTCTCCATCTTAACAGTTACTAAGTACCAGTTCATCCAGTGCTAAAAACAAGCAAAACAAAAAAAACACCCTGAGCTCTTCACCTGTTCTGGTGCAGTTTAGGAAACAGAAGTTTTCACTGGAATATTAATAAAGAAAACAAATGGCAACATGAGAAATGAACAGCTTTATGTAGACTTCCAAACCTCTTTTAAGTCAGACTTGTAAGAAAAGAGAAAGCAAAGGCTAAACTAACTAAATGTGAGGTAAGAGGCATTTCTAAACTGGCCTATCCACAGCATTTCTTTGCATATTAAGTTACACTGACGTCAGTTATCATACTGTAGCTATGGTTCGACTTGCTTCAAAGGATTAATTATTGATACCCAGACAAACATGATTCCTTTCACTGAATAAAAGAACCAGAATGATCTGTGGAAAACATGGCTGATGAGATAACCCAGCATTTTGCTCTCATAAAATATTCACAAGCCATATAAATTTGTTGTCTGCAAATTTGGAAGATTAAGAAAAATAAGTCAAAAATAGAATACAAAGGTTTTCTTCTTAGTTTAAGACTGAGATGGTATACTCTGTTTTCTGCATTCCCAAGGATTTCTGAGAAGCATTTTGTGAGTCCTTCCTTACAACCAGAGCCTTACTTTCTATGCTGACCACCAGAAAATCTTTTTTCCTCTTCTTGCAGTGACCAGCTGCACTGTTGTATTTGTGCAAACCTTCAGTAACCCTCACAGATTTCATGTTCGGTGACCTTCATATTTCTGGTACAGGTTACTCTTATAGAATTCCCTTTTCACATCATTGCTTTGACTGACAAAAATTGCTGCAGTAGAGGCTTTAATTCTGAAACCTTGACCTGAGAGACAAGAGAAACTAGACCAGTAAAATACAGCGTTCCACCCATGATTCCACAAATAGTTCTCCAGTCTGTCAAATGAAGGGTTGCCGGGTATGGTTCTCACTTAAGAATATGAAACAGCAGACACCTACATTATCTGAAATCTGAAGAAAGTACAAAAATATTCATTTCAAAGATTAAAAATTTCTACACATCAATGGAAATGTTATAATGTAACACTTTATAAGAACTCCAGAAATAGGGAAATGAAAAAGGAAAGACAGTCACTGCAACTTTTTGTTCAAAGAGACAAACAGTGCTTTTCAAAAAACATGATTGGTTCAATTTAGCAGGAGTTCATATCAATAGTTATGTAATCTTTCACCATAAATTAAAAAGTTTGGGCGAAAAATTTCATGTAAATTTATTGATAAAAATATAATTAAGCTTGCTTTTGTAGCTTCTGATCATGTATCAGACCACATTGTTAGAAATAAATAACCTCTGAACTTGTCGTAAGATTACATAACAAGTGAACTTACTGCCTGCAATACATAAGTAAACAAAAAAATAGGGCAAGTCAGTGATGTACAGGTTAAAATTACTCACTGAAAATCTTTCACAAAATGTCAAATTAATACCTAGCCTTAACATTTCATTTCCTTTTTTATACTTAACAGAGCATTTCTTATTAATTTTCTCTACTAAGACCAAATTATTATCACATTAAAATAGTCTCTGAAGGCCCTTTCAATTACCAAGTAGCAGGCAAGAGGGCAAACAAGCATTTCACTTTATTGATGGGGGCACTGAATTTAAATGAAATTACACTTTTCATTATTCTTTGGTCCCTACACACCACAAAAATATGTCCATTAAGTAAATTAGACAACTACTATGTAAGGCATCAGTCTTTAACTGCATTTTCTGTGGTTCAAGCCTTATATTGAAATCATTCTTTCAAAATATGCTTTTAAGAGTCCTTTTAATTAGATTAGCCTTAAATAGGATATACACTAAACTTGCAAAAATATGTGAAGCAAGTTTAGATGGGACTGAGTTATTAAAAATACAGACAGGCATTCCTTAATAGAAAAGCATAGAGGACAAAAAGGGGCATCCATTTTCTGTTATCCTCCTGTTTTGTTTCCTCCCACCTAATAGAAGGCAAATCAAAGTAAGCATACAATTGAAAATAAAATTGATAAATGCGTTGCCATGAAATGAAAACTACTGAATTACCTATCTTACTGAGTGAGAAATATCTGTGACAGATGACAAAATGCTTTCAGGATTTATCTAAAAGTCTCAAAGCGCTTCAGAAATGGGAGAAAACAGTCTCAAATATGAGAAAGAAGTAAGAAACAGGGGGGAAATTTCCTAAATTGTTTATCTTGATTACAGGAAGTATTCTAGTTGATTGCTTGTAATTTTGTTGCTGTTGTTAGCATTAAGTAATATGCAATTCCAAGACTTTCAGTCATTACCTCTCGGCACTTTTTTTTACTGCCATGAAAGAATGAAAGATAGAAAAAAATACATTTAACTTTTTCTCATTTTAAGAGAAGTATGACTAGTAAATCTTTTCTGATTTATAGGATCTAGATTACTAGCATAGTTTTCATAAAATAACTATGTGATGGATCCAGCAGTAAGAAAAATAATGAAAAAACTACTCACTGCAGGAATAGTCAATTAAGTAAGTCATTAAAATGTTCCAAAAGTAGAAACTTTATTTCACTAGAAGATACACTCAAGCACCATTTACAAAATAAGTATCAAACTGCTTTGCCAGTGCAGTGAAACTTCACAGAATCTTCTCAGTTGTGTTTTTCTCCATCCTGCTCAATCACAGAAGGGAGGTTTGTACTACCAGCAAACGGGATATTTTCATTCACAGCAATAACTTCCCAATACTCTCTCACTCGTGCTATCAGAGGTATCCAAGAGAAGGAGATGTCTGGACTGAACTGCAGAAGGAAATTCTTTGCCTCTTGTGCGAAACACAGAGTAGCAAGGCAGCAAGCACCTGTGACTGAAACTCATGTTCAAAATCACATTTCTCTTGCCCAAAAATCACAAAGAATCCATGGATTAGGAAAGGCAATGCCCAGCTTAAAGGACAAAGCACAAAGTACTATAGCTACTCCAAAACAGGAATGTTGGTCCTTACATAAAAAGAATTAACCACTCATTTCCTTAGCTGAAAAAACAGGTTTTCACCTGAAAAACTTGCTGACAGGAATTTGAGAACTTCATTTGACTCAAATCAACTATCTTCACAGAAAAGGGATGGACTTAAACACTTGAGTTTTCTTTATATGTAAAATAGCAAGTTATCAATATTTTATGGGAATACTGGCAAGCCTCAATGGGGAGCCTCAAATAGAATTTATTTGCATACACATTTTTATAAATAGCATTATGATTTTTCAGAGGGTTTAAAGATAACAGCATTAAAACGAAGGAGAAATGCAGTGGCACAAAAAAATGAGAGACTCCAAATATAGCAGGTTGATAATATCATAAAACACTTGTATAACAATAATTTGAAGAATGCCAGAGAAGCATTCTATCATCTGCCAAATTCGATAAAAGAGTCATCTCTAAGGTGTTTTTGATTCAAGGGTAGTACATAATATTTATTCTCATTGTATTACAATCATAAAGGAAAGCACAATGAATTAAAGGCAGCTCTCTGTAGGATATAAAGCCATACCTAAGCCTATCCTGATGCAGGAAAATAAGTTCCAGTATGCAGCATATAAATATTTGAAGAGCAGCAGGTCAGTCAATTAAGTAATTAAAACTATTTACTAGCACACAACACTTCTCACTCCAAGATTACAGAGTGCCATGCAGCTTTCAGACTGCAAGAACTTGGTGCAGGGGGGAGTCAGAGGGCACACAAATGTGCAGGAATCTGGAGCAAAGATATACAGCTCTACTTCTCAAAATATTGAAAATGCAGATTTACTTGCCAACTGTTTTAATAATTACTTTGAAATAATTATATTAGACTCAGCATTTCCCTCTAAAAGACCAGTTACATCACATAGTAAAAAATGTGTAAGTGCTATAATTTAATCTAGTAGATGTGACTTGATTTATTAGCCACTGCTATGGAAACAATTTTGTGTAATGTTAATCTCATTACTCCCTTGCATAAATGGCAGACAAAATTTTTTAATCTACAAGGAATTTTTTTCTTCTTTCAGGTTAAATTTCTTTTAGGTAGCTTATATTACTTTGGTTCACTTCCTAGACAGCAACTAGCAGCACCCAAATTATCCAATATCAACACCTGTAGACTATAAATAGAGCACCTGATAGATTTATGGTACAAAGAAACACACACAGTTGTTCCAAATTTACAGATACTGACTGAAATCTGAGGCAGAGAGAAAAAGGCTGATAGATTTCTGACTTGCATATTACATCTCCATTAATCGTTACTTATGCTTTATAGAATGAGAACAAGCTCTGTGAATTCTCTTTGACTTTCTTAACTTCATCACCTTAAATAACAGGAATAACTTAAAGCAGCACAGAGATCATCCCTTGCTCTTGTGTGCAGTGATGCAATACTAGGAATTGATGCATGACATTGAACATTGCCTTTTTAAGAAATCAGAAGTTGAACTAGTGGAAAATAAAAATACATGGTGTCCATTCTTGGCTCTCATAATGCATCCTGTTCCAAGGCAGGATTGAATCTGCCTGCACCAAAATTTCTGTGTGAAGCTCCTACTCTGCTAGGTCATTTTCTAAAAGGAAACAGCAACTCTTTGAAGCTCCTCAGAGGCCTGAGTGCTCAGAAGCAGCCCTGGCAGAGTTGCATTAGTAGCAGAGGGCCAGTGAGGCAGGCATTGTTCTGTCTCATGAGTCTGCAGTTTTTGGTTTCAAAATTTATCAAACCAGCAGATACAGCATATGTTACAAAAATATGTTACCTCTGAATGCTCACTCTACCTATAAATTATGCATGACACAGCAGGCAGTTATTGTCACCTGAGCAGAAAAGGTAATGAACAGAGGTGAAAGCATAGGTCAATATAAATTTCTAGCTCTTTTGCTAAGATTAAATAAGAATAAGAAGAAATTAAAGTATAACTACTGTTAAATCATCAAAAAGTATTGAGCTTTAATTTGCTCGACCTTCATCAGAGCAGAAGTTAACAACGACAGATAAAGTTAAGGCTACTGTAGAAATTTCAATCTTAAATGCTGTTTGTTTCTATCTTGCAATTCTGTGGCAATGTGACAATGTTATTTTGGGGACTAGAACTCCAATTTTTTCTTTTAATTTTTTTTTTTTTTTAAAGAGTTTGCAGCAGCATAAAGGTTGAAGAGTTCATCAGAGCAGGCTGACACACTGTACACTATTCACAAGATGTGTTTTGCTGAACCTACTCATCAGCTTGAAACTTGAGACTTTCTCCATTTACTATGCTGCATAATTACTTCACACAGCTTTTCAAGATGCAGGTGCCCCCTCCCATAATTAATCTGTGAATGAGATTCATTGACAAGCCTATGCAAGTATCACATGACATGAAAAATTTCACCTTAGCTACTTCTGAAAAGAAGAAAGGGCCTAATTAAGCCTTAGTAAAAAAAAAAAAAAGTAGTAATGATTCATACATCAGTAATTCACATCTTCCAAATATCTGATTCTAGTTTATTCAGCAATAAGACATTGAAGTAATACATGTAACCAGGGGATACATTTGAGAAATAAATAATATTTCTGCATTTCAGATTCAGCTGAAGGAAATTGGGGGGTTGGGGAGAGAAGGCATGAACTGCAAGATCAGCTCTTTTTTTTTTGAGTTAAAAGTATTTTTTTTATCCTCACAAAGTAGTTTAACAAGGAAAATGCAGGTTACAAAAGCCAAATTTTTATGCATAATGAATCCCACTTTGTCTGCAGATCTAAAACTAAGAAAAGGAACCAAGGATGTTTTCTTTCTTGGTCACTTTCTAAGTCCTCACTGGTACCATGGGACGCACCCATGCATAATTCAAATGCTTCAATTTATTAACACCTGTAAAGTGCCCAATAAACTAAAAGTGATGTGTAGTTGTTACCTGATGTCCACACTGGCAGCCACCATTGCCTAGAAGCATCTAATGGCCATCACCCCAGGTTGCAAAAGATTTCTGCTGAATAAAATGAGCTTTTCGCGAAGCAAGCTTCTTCCTGAAGACTAAGTCATATATCAGATTTTTGTACTGTGATGTTTAAAGAAAACTTGACTTCAAATATATTTTAAAGGCCTCTCCATGGAAACAAAGTCTCCTTGTTATTGATTGGGTCAAGAGAAAGAGTTGTGAAAATTCAAATGGAAAACTTCAAAAACTTCATTCACTTTTCACTTTTTATGGGATTCAAAAATGATGAAACAATTCTATTTCCTCTAAAAGCCCACTACTACTACCTATAAAATTAAGTTGGAATCCTTCAGGTCCACAGAACTATTTTCCTACACTGATTTCTTCCCATGCAGATTACCACAGCAATAACAGAAAACTATAAACTAAGCAAACTCCACTCTCTACTAATATTTTATAAAGCAAAGTGTGTTTTACACAAAGGTCTAAGCAATTACACATAACAAAGGCTAGCAGGGGAAAACAAACCCCACAGAGCAAAATTGTAAAGGAGATACTTTTTATCATCTTTTTTTTCCCTATAACTATTTGCTTCATCCATCACACACACCAACAAATCCACACAACCCTACTGCTTCTACATGTCACAAAGCAGTATTTGTGAACTTCTATTTAAGTACACACCACCTCCTTAATTCTCCTGCTCTATGATCTCCAGCAACATCTTTGCAGGTGGTAAATGCAGTCTCCTTATCTCCACTAATTTATGAAGGAGGTATCTTCCTTCTTAATTTTTTTACTTTCTGTTTGCTTCATCCAGGAATTGGAAATTTGGGGTTTGCCTCCCTTCCCCTCCCTTCAAACATTACACTTTGTCATTTCATGCCTTTCGAGTTTGGCTTAAAGTCTCCAATTCTTTCAGACCACCTTCTACTGTTCTCATCAACTATGGTGGCACTGAGTACTGATAATGTGATCGACATCTGCACACACACCCTGGATGAAACCCTGCCAACCTCCTAGGATGACAACAGATGTTTTTATTAGTTCTCATGTCTCATAGGAGCCAATACTAACCCAGGGAAAGAGTCAAAAACTGAAAGTAACACTAACAGCCAGAACAATACTATTGTCCACTGCCACTGAGGTCAGTGAATTATTTGACCAAATAATTCACCATAGCAGTAAAACACACCAAATTCCCATAATGAGTTGCACAGCCTTTCACCGTGCTAGAAAGATTTTTTTACTACAACAAAAATAAAACACAATTCTAATGAAAAAATACCACTAGGATGGGTCTAAACCCAGTAGTGTGTGGCTGTACTGTTACCGGGAGAACGGAAAGCTACCAGATAATCAAGCTCCAGAAGGAGGATGGAAGTTCATTGTTTTGAGCATTTAACTGCAAAAACCAAGCATATAGGAATTGCTGAAACAAAAGACAGTCTCAAATATGGCAGGAAGAATGGTGGAAAACAGAATTAATCAAGGCCCACAAATTTTTCATGCTTGAAGTAGGGCAAGTTTCCCATCATAAGTGAGATTCTTAACTGCACTACATGAGTCACTTCATCTTGTGGGAAAACAGGTATGAATACAAATCTTGTTCCTGGCAACCAAATTAGTGCAAAGGCTACACTGACAATTAACTCATATCAAAAAAAAAGGGCTAATTTCTTGCAAACATTATACAAAGCTGTTGACAATTAATTCTAGTTTATTAGAATAGAGCTTTGAGAGCTTGCTTCCTCCTGTCCTAAGGCACCCAGCATCCCAGTGATGGTGGCATTGCTGCCTTGCTGTGCTCCAGACCCTGGAGCTCAGAAGAGTGTTTTAATTTCATTACTCAGAGACCTAGCAACAGTGATATTTAATAAAGTGATCATCAATCATCTAAAAAAATACATTTTAAAAAATGTATGATTTTCTGCTGTGCTCTGCACTCCCTGTAATCAGAGTTTTCTGCTGGAATCTAAGTGGGGGAAATTTTTCATCAATACAGGCATATCAATTAGAATGTCAGCCCAGGTGGATGCCAGATTCAAACTGGTTTTAGGTAGGCTGTTTATGAGACGGCTGAAGCAAAACAGTAGAAAAGTATAAAAATAAATTGAATACCTAAGAGAAAAAAAAGTAATAACAGAATTATATACTTTAATACAAATCATAACTCACTATAATAAAATTCTTCCCTCCTTCCCTCAGTGTGAGTTTGGGGTTTTGTTTTGTTGGGGATTTATTGGCTCTTGTTTGTTTTACAATTAACTCACTCTGATGTACACACACTTTTCATCCAGGATACTCTCTAAGTTTAGGACAAGATTTTAGCCTAGACAAACCTGATACAAGGACTGAGCTGCTGGACAGACAAAAGAGCTGCTTGAGGGCCTCCCCACTTACCAGCCTACATTAATATTCATGTTGTGACAAAACTATTCCAGAAAATAAATTTGTTCATGCTATCAGTATTTTTACCCAAACATCCAAAAAATTTCACCTCTGATAACTCTCAATCTTTCACCAGCTCCTCTGAATCTATAAATTCTGCAGAGGTTCCGGAAGATGAAAACACTAAGGCTTTCACTTTTA
Organism: Motacilla alba alba; assembly: GCF_015832195.1. Taxonomy (NCBI): domain Eukaryota; kingdom Metazoa; phylum Chordata; class Aves; order Passeriformes; family Motacillidae; genus Motacilla; species Motacilla alba. The sequence goes on along the minus strand of NC_052021.1, from coordinate 13,329,538 downwards.
TGCATGCAGACTTATCTCTAGAGCGTAGAGCCAATACTTCTTCCTTTTCCTATGTGTCTTTGCAACCAAAACATAGCTTTATCAACAAATGATCCACATGGTCTAATCAAAGTTATAGTCCTGATTATTAGAATAGACAGGGTTGTCACCTAGGTATTGGCAGAACAAAATCAGGAGGATTTTAGCTGGTTACTTTGGGGGTTTTTTGGGGAGGTTTTTTTGTTTGTGGGGTTTTTTTTTGTTGTTGTTTTGGTTTTTGGGGGTTTTTTGTTGTTGTTGTTGTTGTTTTTTTTACTTAAAGAAATGCCAATTCAGTGACCTAAACAATAAAGGTGTATTGATTCATAAGAATCGATAAGGATCTGGGCCAGAAACTATAAACACACATTGTTGCTGGGACAGGACAAAACATATGGCTCTATAAAATTACTCCATATGATGGGGTTTTTTTGCTGGGTGTTGGCTTGGAGGGTTTTTTTTTTTTGTGTTTGATTTTTTGCTATTATTATTTTTAGTTGCTTGGGGGTTTTTTCAGTCAGCAATGTACAGTAAAAAAAGATGTACAGTCTATCTTCAGGGTACAAACAAACTAAAAAATGAATACCTGCATGAATAGGGGTTAAAGGAAAGACTTAAGGGTTAAGGACTGATACCTCTCTGCTGTTTCTCTAGCTGAAGTAAAGGTAAGCTTTTTCTTAGCTTGGGTAAATCTGTTTCCCTCTCAGCTCAAGTCCCCATAATTTCCCTTATCTTGACTACTGTGCCATGACTCCTCCTCCACTTTCCAGTAATCTAAAATTACAAGCTGTGGTTTATGTATTGCATCACCTGCATTGATTCACACTCTATGACCTTATAGACATTTTTAACACATAATATTAATGTTAAGTGTTCAATTAAGTAATAAAAATTTTACACATAACAGCCTTTATCATTACATTTATGAAGTTTTAAACCTGATTTTACCACAAATACCTGTGTATTTTAACTTCAAAATGTTAAAAAAATATTCCATAGGCTTCTAATTAATAATTATTTATTAACAAGATTTACTTGTTTCGCTGAAGTTTCTGCTCACTATAACAGAGCTGCAAATAGGAAAACTAGTTTCAACATCACTTTCTCTTTTTTTTTTTTTTTTTTTTTTTTTTGGCAATACTAAGAAAATTACAATAAGTTTGCCTAGTTATATCTATTTCTAGCATAAATATACATCTGCTTTGGATTAAGGTCCCTTCCAACCCAAACCATTCTATGATTCCATGAACAAAATTTTTCAGAAAGGGTGTGGTACTACAGTCAAAATAGGTAACAATTTAAGACTGCTGTTATATTGACTTAGTCATGACCAAAGCAAACAAATTACCACACTGTAAACACTTTCATGTCTGAGTCAAAGGCAGCAAATAAGATTATCTCACAAGTAGAGGTTCAGCAATTTGTAATTAGAAGCATTATTCATTGCCTCCTTGCTGAATATTCTCTTAAAATTGATAACACATACTATACTAGCACACACAGCAATTCACATGCACATACCCACCAAAATACACACAGCCAATTAACATGTACAGAAACACTCAAACATAGTTCAGAAACCATTTTTATTTTTAAATTAGTCATGCTTCATTTCTTTCTTCATTGAAACCAATTTAAAAAAACCAAGTAATTGTGATCTAGCATCAACAGAATCTGTTGCATTACTTTGGTTTGGTCAGTTGAGTGGGGTTTGGATTTAGTTTTTCAAGAGGAAAGGAAAAAAATTAAGAATATATATTAAAATAAGGATGACTTTATTATGATTGATGCAATGAGAAAAATTTCCTTTCTTACTTAAAACCAATTTTACTACATGATATCAAGACTTTTCATAGTTTTTAGCAGTCTTCCACTTAGCCCTCTGCTTTACAGAACTCCCTTCCCCAGCTAGAAACAGATAATCAGAACAACTGGACACGTTTTTGTGATAAATGTGATTTTTTGTTTGATTTTTGGAATATGTGAAAGCACTCGTTCTTTCAGGACATGCTGTCATGATACACAAGGACACGCTCTTCCTGGCAGCACCCGTGGGCGTGGGGAATCACTGCGGCAGGGTCGGCACCACCCCAGGTCACCGTTCACACCCTCCAGCCCAGGCAGCATCACTTTGGGCACGGGGATTTGATGCTCAGGGTAAGCAGCTACCACAAAGCTGACACTTGGGAAGCAGAACAACAAAGAAAAATCTGCCTAAGCAAGTAACGCAATCTTTGTGCAAGGGGGATGTGAAAAACCAGGATTCTCCAACATTATTAACAGGAATGGGAACAGCAACCTTGGGATCCAGAAACATATGTATTAATCAATGCAGATTACTTTTTCTAACCTCTTAGGACATGTTGCTCTCATCTGAGCTGCCTAATTTTGTATGCGCTAATTTCATTTACTTTTCTAAAAACAGAAAACAGAGTGATCTGTAGGCAAAACAAGTTTAAAGACATACTATCATGTTTCAATTAAAGTTCAGTTTTCTATATGTGGGAAGTTGCATGCAGACCACATAAAACCAGTCATTTGCTAATTCATCTTAGCTCCCATTAAACTGTAGAAGATAAATAACAGCACAGTTTAGAATTTTCTTGTGTAAATAAAAATACAACAAAACAAAACATAAATGATAAATGTAACTGAAGCCTGATTTTATTTTCTATGTCAATGAAGATGTATGTATACATGCTCATCCTTACTTTGGAATAAAAAAAATACTACAAATATTTTTCTGACATGCACAAAATACAAATTGTAACATCACATTGTAAAGGAAAACATACTACTGAAAATAGAACATAAATAGAAATAAAATTATTTCCTCATATATGCTGAGCAAAGGAAAAGCAAAAATATAATAATATATAAGAAAATAGTTATATGTTGAAAAATAAATGTTTTACTTTTGCTAGTCTGTAGCAAACACCTTGAAACTAACAAGAATTCAGTCAGAGAACCAGATCTGGATGCTGTCAGGCAACTAATAAACATTGAATTGTCTACATATGATAGCATTCTTTCGAAACGGAAATTACTGTACTAATCCTGTGAATAAACACAACCTACATTAACCTCAGTACTATTAACTGAATACCAAAAATCCCTCATTTTCATTCAGCTGCTTCTCTCAAAACACTGATTCTGTAAAATTGGAACTTCTTTTTGCACACAATATTAATTGTATTAGTAATTACTAATACAATTTGGGAATTCTACACCACTCTACCACTGAGAAACATTTGGAGACCAGAAAGGTAAAAAGCTAAGGGACAAAGTGCCTTCCTTAAACGTGAAGTAGAATTTTAGAACTTAAGATGACAACTTGACAAACTCAACTCATTTGTACACTTGAGATTGATTAATTACATGGTCTCAAAGTGGAAAGTTTTCATACCATGATCATTACTTATTTGAAATCAGATTATATGTTTTAAGCTATAGCACTAATAAAAAGAATAGCCTTCTTCTCTCACTTGGTGTATGTAAGCAGAATGCTTTGTCTTGGTAAATAAACCACACACAGTCTTAATTCTGAGACATCTTTTGTGTGTCCCTTAGGTCATTTTTCAAAATTACTTCTTGTTACTTGGTGTATACATAAAATGCCTTACTTATAGTCTGGATCCTTTGACAATTTGCTATTCTAATTAGTTTCCATTGGGCTAGAAGACATAGTACTTCTCAGGATGGTAAATTTAGCCCATGTCCTCATTTTTCTCCCTTTTACTAAAATGAAAGGGTCATCATAAAATCCAAGCTAGCTCCTAATCAAGTTTTGACAGTGCTTTTTTGAGTCTGTGTCTCATCATAAGATGTCTTGCAACGAAGTTGCCATTTAGAAGGCACATTGTCAATTTAATGTTTTGATTAACTCCTTGTGTCTGCCACCAGCAACTCACTCTTGGAATGTAATAAAATAAGAGCAAATGGACAGCTCCCAAATACAGGAGAAGTGAATAAACCAGGAAGGTAGCTTTATCCACATATCCTAGTCTTCTAAGCCCAAGAAAACATTGTTCTTGTTATGAGAAGATCCATTTTCACCTGAATAACGCTTTTCAGGACAACTGTATCTGAAATATTCTCAGTCAAAAAAGGAACTGCTACTTCACCTGATGCTTAAGAAACTCCTGCATACAGCAGTTGAAATCAACCTCGATTCCTGCCTGCCATACCAAGGACTTACACTTCATTCTTTTTCTACCCAAAGAACTGATATTACAGCCCGTAAAGAAAACAATTTCAGCCTTATGGAAAATAGAAAGAAAACTTTACATTCCAAACAAAATTTTATTTTTGCATACAGATGTTTAGGAAGCAGAAGCTAATAATTCAGAATTAAAGACACAGAGACTCATGGTATAAGCAACATCTCTTAATTGAAGACTAATCCACTGGCTGAGAACAATACAAAGTTAGTTTGTGTTTTGTTCTTTTTGGTAGCCGAGAAAGTAAGAAGTGAACATTAGACTAAAGACAATCAGCAACAGGTTGCTATGATTCCTGAATAGTCAGATCTCAACTTATGCATCAGCTTTGCTAAAAATTCAACATTCTACAAGCTAAACTATCACCATTAACCTGTCCTGCACCCAGTTAGCACAATAATCACTGGATTGCAAGATCAAAGGTGATATGCCCAGTCCTTAACACGATGCCAAGGAAACATTTCACCACAGAATAGAAAAATCTCCCGGAGCATTTTTGAAGCATTACTCTAGAGTCCAAGCAGCAGCAAAAAGTTCTTCAACAGCTATGAAACAGTTTAAAGCAATAATAAAAAGCTGCATGGAACTTTTCCAACAGTCTTTTGATAGCAATTCATTTAATATTTAGGAGCAACACTTTTGAAATATATGTTTCTAAAACAGAGAAGACCATTCCTGGAAGCTCTACTATTGAGTACTTTCCTATTTATTAATCAACATACAATGGGAAACAGCTCTGTGAACACCAAATTACATGCCTTTAAATTCTTATTGTGCCAGTTCAGACTCGCTACAATTTCTTTAACTGTATTCCAACATTATTTTTATTTTTCCTAATTTTTGGGGCTTTAGGGTTTTTTGGTTGGCTTTTTTGTTTTGTTTTGGTTTTGTTTGTTTCTTTTATTTATTTGGTTTTGGGGTTTTTGTTGTTTTGTTGATTTCCTTTTGTTTTGCAGTTAGCATTCCTGTTTCACTTAATGACAACTACTCTGCTGTAAGACAAATAATATATAAAAACACTGAGGAGCCACTTAAATACAGTTTTTTTAGACACTGAACAACTTTCATTCTTTAAAATTACATGAGAAACTTCCACAACATACAGAATTCTCTCCCAGATTAGTTTTTATAGTCTTCTGGCATTTTCAAACACACTTCTGAATTATACTCCATATCTGTATTTGTTAACCATAAAGTCAACAAAATATGGCTCAGAGATCATAAAAATCAAGGAGGATTAATTTTTCAGCCTTTTAAATTCCTTTTTTCTATACATATACTGCAAAGAGAAATTATATTATTTTGGAACCTGTTAAATAAATAGAACAGTGATAGTGATACTGCTTAATTTTCCCCTCTGATGAGCAATTCAGTGACCTGCTGTGAAACAAACCAACCAGACAAGTGCACCTATTCCTGAAAGTTCCCTCTTCTGTAATTAGCTGTACCTTGAATTCCTTCTGAATATATTTCCACATCAAAGAACATTTCTGTACTAAAATATGTACATACAAAATTTTTGTTACCATTTTAAATTGTCCCAACAACTGTGACAAATTACTGTCTCATACAATGTAGTTATAGTTGTTAAACTAACACTTGACTAAGCGCTTAAAAACCTACCAGAACAATTTTAATCTCCCTTAACAAAGTGTGATCAGAATTATATCAATAGGAACATAAGCTAAAGGTTACAGGAAGCTTCACTTGAAAAATAGTGAAAGTAGTCTACTATAGTGAAGTGAAAATACAGTATACTGATATGAAAATGAACTTATAAATACTCATCTAACAGAAAAAAAAATCTTATTTAGTCTTACATAATGAAGTTATTAAAGTCCTTCATGAAGGATGAGCAAAAACCCCAAGATTACAACAGCTGGATTTTATTGATTAAGCAATAACATGTCTTCCATCCACTTTTTCTTTCATTAGATAACAGATTTCCTATGATAACTGAATGTAAACATGTAGAAAAGGGCAGGAAAGAAGTAATTTCCTACTCAGTCTGATGGCAACTCTTGAGGATTTGGTTTGTGTAATGAAAATTTTCATCTGAAAGTCTCACTATATCACTGATAAAGTTTCTGCATCCAAACATTTATCCTTTCACACATGGAAATGCAAGCATCTCTGAATCACCCATAAAATACAATTTTCTGAAAAGCCCCTTAAATTCAGAAAGTTTAAATTTTGTTTTCAAAAATTTTAGTATCACTTATCTTTGACCTGAAATTCATCTTGGGTAATTTCTGGCTTGTATCAACCTTTACAACCACAACATTAGTCATTAAAAAGAAATGGTTTTGGTCACCACACTAGATTCAGTTGGAAAATCTGCAGTTTACTGCTCTGGATCTGTTTAGGTTTGGTAAGACACTGAACAAGCTTAAGGAAGAGAAATTTGTCATTTACTGTCTACTGCAACACTTGTAGTAGTAAAAAAACCATTGTGTTTACCGCACAGCAACTATACAGTCCTCAAAAATCATTCACATTGCAAACAGCTGAAGGTCTGGAAAGGAAAAGGAGGGACAATTATATATACCAGCCTTGCTTAAATATTCTTTTATAGGCACCCATTCTTGGCTACCATTTGCAAAAGAATATTTGGCTATATTTATCTTTGATACAAATCTGCTAACTGTGTTTCCTTTATGTAAAGTGAAATTATTTACTTAGATTATTAACAGTAATGTCTGGCCTTGGTTTAACTACTCAAAAAGAAAAAGCAGGGCAAACAAGCCCTCATAAAGAAAGGAAACACTTTGAATCAGTACAGCTAAAAGGATTACAGTCACTTACCACAACATACAAACATATGTTTTGTGTCAGAAATTCCAAGTTACACACATGTCAAGAAATATCCTCCTTCTATGATCAAGTTTACAGGTAGAAGAAAAAGAGCTAAAAAAAAAAAAAAGGGCAAAAAAAACGGAAGAAAGCTGGTGACTTAAAACCTATGGACACAATCTGGCCTGTACATGTTTGTGTTTTGATTGTTGTAACATTTGCTTTGCTGTAACAACTCGGGGAAAAAAGATACAGAATAGAAATACCTATACCTGATTAATTTAAAAAGTCACATGAGAAATGCATTAAATCTGGTGCTCCTTGTTTTTTCATTTGCTTCACATGTTCCTTCTTTAAATTGCCTTCAGACAAACATCAGGGGAAACATTCTCTAACTCTGTTTTTAAAAGGCTGATATAGAAAGTGTAATTCTGTAATTGAAGGACAGCTGGCTGTTACCATGATATGCCAAATGAAGATCCTTTCCCCTGGAATTTGTGGCTACCACTGATTATGGGTTAAACTCCCAGAATTAAAACCCCATTCATAAGGATTAGAAAGGCAGAGCTTAAGACTTGCCTTCCATATGTGCCTGTTCTCACAGAACAGTGGATGCTGCTTTGTAACTGCCCACAAGAGCAAACAAACAGCACAAAAACATGGCTAAAGGGAACATCTTTAAACTATAAATAAATGTTATTAACAGAGATCCAGTGCATGCTGTGCACCTTATTACAGTCTAGCAAAATGACTGTGCCTGGAAAAATGCCTAAAGCCTTAAGATTTCCTTACTTAATATATAACATTTGAGCAATACAATGATTTCTTAGGCAATTTTTATGCCACAGGCCATAATTTATAGATGCCACACCTATAAATGGTTCTGCAATTTAAAAAAGGCATTTTCTTTACCCATTATTGCAATTTTCTGTTGATTTAACTTTATCAGGAGGCACAGAAAAATAATGGACTCAAACTGGGGTTTTTAACATATGTTGATACTTATTAAAATCCAACACTACATAAGGAGAGCATATTTGTAGTTCACAGTGTAAACGATCATAAACTATGCTCGCGCTTCTTAAAGGCACTAAAATCCAAACCTGACAAACATGCACTGCTCATGAGATTCTGTCTTAAACACAGATTCTGAATGGTTCTCTCCAACACTCCCACAAATGAAGGTCTACATTGGAGTACAAAGTTCCAACTGATTTTAACAGGAGCTAGTCCATTTTAGTCTACAATACAGAACCACATGTTTACCATTCACTACAGATGCTACATGCACCATATTGCCCACCAAAGTTACAAGGCCATGTTGCTGCTGGAGGCTAGAATAATACTTTTTCAGCAAATGAGTTTTGTTTACTGCCTCTGCTGCTCAGTGAGTTAAAAACCATCAAGTTTGGAGCTGAAAATGCAATAGAATCAGTAGATAAACTGTGGATCCATGCAGCTAATTGTTTCGCTTTTGGCTATGGCATATGTATTACTTGATTGCCAATTTCACGCTCTGATACTGCTTCTTTATAGCAGCAGATGAAACTGAAACTCAAGTACACTGTTCAAAGAGGCTGATAAATATGTATTCCGCCCCTTTGCAATGTTTGACACACTCCTCACCCATTGTTATGCTTCCCTTTTATGAAGTGCAAAACAGGCCCCTATTTTAGCTCTTATTCTTGCCTCTGTCAAACCCAATTTAGATATGCTTTTGGCTTAATCAGTATGCCAAAAGGAATTTTAATTTTCCTGTTTACAGAAATCCTCTTATAATTTGTTGTGTCTGTAGAGTATTTAGGTTTGAGGTGGGGGTTCACACTGCTGTGCAATTCTTAAAAAAAAAAAAAAGCCACAAGAGCACAGCAGCCCATTTCTCTCCAGATGGGAGAAATAAGCACTGAAGAAATCATACTGCTCCATGTGCACGACTGAGGTTGCCAATTAAGGTTGAGATTCAGACTCCTTCTAGGAGCAGCAGTATTGCTACTGTAAGTAATTCAGACCTAGCTAGCTCTAAGGACTGCCTGAGACGAAGATACAGCTCTGTAGGACAGACAGCCTAAGAGGTGGCTGAGGAAACCAAAGCTTTGGCTGGTCCCTGTATTATTAGAACACAGCAAGCAAAGTTTCTAATGTTACCTTTAAGGAAATTCAAAGGACATAAAACATACTGAAATCGGTCAAATTCTTGATAATTACATAATAGTGGATCAGACAAAAACAATAATAAAAAATGAATAGTTGTGAAATTGAGAAAAAATAGAATGAAACCAAAAAGCAAGTCTAAGGAGATAAAGCTTACTGGTTCAATTCAAATATATTTTTATCTTCACTGAAATATCTCCACAATATTTTTATTTCCATATTGTACTATGATTCTATGTTCTTACATCCCCTATATACAAGGAATTACCTATAATACTTTTACTGTCAAAGAACCCATAATTTCTGCATTCCAGTATTTTTTAAATAGAAATTTTAAAACTTCCATTTTAAAAATACTGGAATGCAGAAGTTTTGGAGATTTTCTTTCTGTTTTCATGACACTTCAGTCATGTCAAGAATGAGAGGGCTTGGAACAATTAAGTCTTTGCTATACTCACATATGAAATCTAAGAAGTGAAAAAAAAAAAAGAAAACAACCCACTAGTGCATGCAAACTTGCAAGTTCATACAAGTTTTTTAATTTAGCAAGCATATATGTATGTATACACACATATACACACATGCATTCATACATATAGAAACAAACACATGACAGCATACAATTTTAGATCCTGAGCCACACAAATCTGGTTTCCTATAGAACAGATCTTCATCATTGCCTAGCAACCAGAGCTATTTTTATGTCAAACTGTAATAATTCAACATTTCAGCTGTCTTTATGGAGATTTGGGGATGGGGGAGATCACTTAAACCCCATCTCTTCCCATTTGTCCCTCCAATATTCTGACATTTGAACTTGCTAAACCCAAAAATCACTTCTTCTCAGAAGTCAAGTTAGGACAATTTCACCATATAAAGCACAATTTGGAGGAAAGCTCTGAGTGACAGAAAAGGACACTTTAGCAAACACTTTTCATTCTGTAGATCGCTATGGTTTACTATAATTTTTATTTCTTATTTTCAGAACTCTCTATAGGTTCTGATGCACTCACAAAAGGGCTATGCAGCTAATACTGCCTAATAATGCATAGCACAACTGGTTTTTTTTTTAAGAGCTCAGTCATAACAGTATAGTCTTTGACACAAAAAAGCACTATAAGCTGCTGTATTGCATTTTAATAACAAAATTAATCAGAAGAAATGACTGAATACTATTGTCTGAGGATTCTGCACATGAAGTTAACCAAAAATGAAATTCCCTTGAAAGAATTTTAACACAAACATGGAGGAGATGGGAGTTTAAAACAGAAAACAGGTATAATGCTTTTCCCAAATTCAAAGCCTGTTTCTGTCTACAAATAAATAAAAGCTAAATATACTGTGTGAAAATATCATCCTTGCACATACATAAGGAAGATAAAGACAGATGAGGTATTAAAAGACTCAGTCTTGCATATTCAAATTGGCTGTGCTATCATGAAGATAATACTCCCCTTCCTGGCACATCAGACCTTTACGTGGTTTACCTTCAGAAAAATCAGAATCAATTTTAACTGAAAGACAAAATTCTGATGCATCCACATAGCACCAGAAGGGAAAAGAATGTCTCTATGGCGATTCTCTGATGAAAAATAACAGAAGCTCTTAACATTACATAATCTAAAAATGAACAAGATTGAAACCTCCGCAAAAGACGAACCAAAACACAGCCTTTACCTACAATTTTGCACAAATAATACATGGAATGAAGAAACCTACAGAAACTTGCATTCAAAACATTCTCCTGGCAAGTTTACTGCTTCCCATCAAATAATATTCTTCAATCACAGTGTACAGCTGCCTTTCGCACTGTCCTTAGGTAAGGATATGAAAACTAACTAAATTAAAAGTCAGAGTTTCCTCTTAGATATGCATTCTTCCTGTTTTAGAAACAAGAAAACAGCAAGAAAAGAGAATTCAGACATTTCCCAAAGACACTGACTTTAGGGCAACTGTGAATTCCAGTGCTGAGTTCCAAGATGAGCTTTTCCAAAAACGGGAGTGGTTAGAAGATTACACAGAACAGAATCAAGAGAATTTGACTTAATTCCTTTCCTTCTTTTCAGTATGCTTGGAGATAAATCAAAAGGCAACTGCAGTGGTTTCTGAGCTATGTAATGCACCAAGTAACCATTACAAAGAAACCAACCAACTCCAAATCTTTGCTTATTTAAATGCTATGGAAGTCTGTAAAGCTGCTTTTCTCTGTAGAGATTTTCCCAGAAATAGCTTTAGGTAAGGTGGCTTTTCTCAGCTGTTGTCTTTGGAATTCTACTTCTTTCTATGGCATTTCCAGGAAAGTGCTGTTTGATGGAAAACACAGCTGAAGCCTAAGAACCACCTTCAGTCATGTTTCAGAAAATAAATTATAATTGCTTAGAAAAAGTCTATGGATTTATATAAAAGCAAAAAACAAGAGTATAGAATGACCCTTTAGAAATTCCTTTCTGTCATCCAGTAGGGTGGGTCGGTGCTAGCCTCAAAGCTTTTAACTAAATATGAACACAGCATTGTCTAAAACTAATAGACGATTTAAAATAATGTACTCCTGGTGCTTATTAAAACCATCCATTTAAAAAAACAGCAGAGAAATACAATTCAAAGACTACAACAAGAAGCCAAAGAACACATAGTCAAATAAATTCCAAGTAGGATTTCAGTTGGCATAGGCAAGACAAATGTCCCATGCTACACAGCAGGCAGTATTTGATTTTCTTTCCTAAACTGAAAAACTACCAAATGTAATGTCAAACAACTGTGTTTGGAATCTCCAAGCACAATCAGGACTTGGAAAACTGACACAGTTTAAAGTTATAATTGTGCATAATACCTGTCCTTCACAAACTTAAAAGTTTTAAAAACACAAAACACACAAAAAACCAATAGCCTCGGAAATTTAAATCCCTTCAAGGAAGAAAATTATCTGACAAGTAATTCACATCCAAACATTCTCCATTCACTAGCACGTTACTTCCTTCAGCTTTTGCTTTTCTATACTCTTTATAAGCAAAATTATCATAGAAATCTGGAACTTTTTATTAATTAGTCCACTGTTACACTACTTGCTCTTTTTTATGTCAAAGAGTTCAGATCTTTAAAAGGTACCACTCACACCATGCATGTACATGTGTATTGAAAACATTGGAAATTTCATTTCCTACACAGAGGCATAGAAGTCTAATGATATAACAAAGCTCTTTTCCTGGCTCAGATGCTACGTGGTTATGGAATACCTCCTAACAAAGGTGCACTTTAGCAGCTCTGGGAATTATAATTGCAAATTATTATCTCCTATATTAGCTCTGTTCTTCTAACAGTCATCAAAAAAAGATATAATGTCCTCAAACCACATCATTATTTGCCAAAGATATGTCCCAGTTTTCAGTTTATTCAAATTCAGATTTCTGGCATTACATATATTTTCCAGAACATTATTGTGTGTGTGGTAATAGCAGTGTAAATGAGGAGTAAGGCCAATAAAATTGTAAAAGAAATAAAAAGTAAGCACATACAGCCGTAGTCCTGGTTTTTCATACACAGCAGTCTTTACAAGAAGTGGGTAAAATAAGTTCAAACAGTCTATTAACCTGGCCTCAATTATCCTAATTAAAAAAATAACACCAGTAACAGGATATAACTGCATTATTTGTTTAATGTTTGGGGTTTTTTTTTAGTACTCCTCATGTGTTCCCCCTTTGAGATACTGTCCATCCCAGGCTAACTGAGCAACAAAATGATAATTCATTCTTCACAGGTAACATTAAGGAGTGTAGTCCTTACTTGCAGAATTTACCAATAGATGTAGCTGTGTCTCATTCTTAAATCTGGCTATCAATGTGCTTCAATGAAGCAAGAGGCCCAGTTGATAAATTTATATTAAAAATTATTAGCTTAAACATATAATAAGTAAACCAAACAACATTATACAATTTTTGAATTAGAAATCTTAAAAGACCACCATAATTTAAAAAATCAAAAAATATCTACACATTTTAATATATTTTTCTAATGCTGCTACTGCAGTCATTCAAGCCTGTGCAGTCTATGAAAACTAGGTCAGGCATGTAATTTCATTCATGTAATTCTGGTTTTGTCTATCCATTCAGTTTTCCTTCTTCTGTGGCTTCAACCCAAGGAAACATTATTTCAGGGAACAAATAGGAACTGTAGTTTGATGGTTTTTTTTTAATTCTGTATGACTGGCTTAAGAAAAAGGCAACTTAAGCCCAAGAGATGCAAGATGAGGTTCATGGTATGGTTTCTAAATAAGAATAAAAATATACAGTTCCACTTGCTAGAAATATCCTAATATATATTTTTTTTAAAAAAAAAAGAGAACAGATCTAAGAATGATTAGGGTACTTTTCTCAAAGCCATGCAGCTACATTGCAGCAGCAGGGGCAAACTGCCACATCTTCAGTCACAGCTTTCCCCAGGAGAACTGGTAATGAGCAATACCTGTCAATTGGTGGTTTAGGATTTTTCCCCAAGTATTTAAAGGAAACAAAAAAAAATAAAATTAGAATTCAAAGCCATTTTGCTATGATGAAAAGTTAGAGCATGGCATCACCTTCTACAGTTAACTTTGCCCATGTTCTTGCTATTTTCCTCATTTATGTCAAGTAGTCAAAAAACATGCCTGGGTATGAAAAAAATGTAAACTTATGTCCCTTTCACTGTAAATGCAGCTTAATTTACAGACCACAGCAGGAACGAAAACTTCCATTATTTCATTATTGTTGTTCTTTTTTCAAACATGTAAATTACTGTTCAATTCAGAAATGCAACATGTAAAACTCTTTTTGATGAAGCATCATTAAGGAACATTTAACATATTTTATTTAAATGACACAACTAGAGACAAACCACACAATGTTATATGGGTCATCCATCACAAAACAAAGACCCCATTTAGCACTTACTGGCTTTTCAAATTTGTAGCTTACGAAATACTTTTTGCCATTATATCTAAACAAAGCTCTCTGAAGGATGGTTGAGAGCTGGTGCCAGACAGGCCAAAAATAAAAACCTACCAAAAAACCCACTCACACCCAACTTCACATACACAGCTTCCACCATGTGTTCTCACAGACTAATATTTGATTTAGAAGACAGTTTGCTTCCGGCAATTGCTCTCCCCAAAAGAATCAAGATAGCATGCATGTCTTCTAATTGTTTCACAAAAAAATAGCAAAAAAGCTTTACATTGCATCAGAAGTCTTGACCAAAATGGAGAATATCATAGAAGTAGAACATTACAAAAATCCTTTCATGAGATTCATCACCCTAGGGGGCTGAGGGGGATTTTCCCCCTGCTTATTTTTCCAACATCAGCTTGCTCTCCACTAAAAGAAAAATAAATTCTTATTTCAGCATTTCTAGTAATCAACATAAGACCCTCAAATGAAGCATTTTTTTTTCATTTTAGAAATAATTACTAGGAAAAGATGCAACAATCTTTGCCTTTAACTTACATAAATCCTATCAACTGCACTAGCTTCACTAGAATTTTACTCCACTCCATTACGTGTGTTAATATGTCAGCTTACACAAGTCATGATTGTCTTCCTCACAAGAGAACCATGTTTAAGGAGTTTTCCAGTTTCAAAGCTGTCACCATTTACTGATGTGTCAGAAGGACCTTGTTTCCAAGCTCTAGGGCACTTCCCAGCCGTTTCTAGCCGAATGGCCTGAAAACCCTTCTTCAGAGACCGAGTTACTTTATTGCCAGGTAAAACTGATAGTGCACAGAGACTGAATCTAACTCAAAAGCAGCTCAGAACTAATGCTAGATGAAGTACACTCAAGTGTTTGACATCATCATTACAGCTTTGTCCGTTCAAAGGAAGGAAAACCTTTGGGTTTTTTAGCTAAGATTACCTTGTTATCAGATAAAATTTGAAGATAACAAAACAAAACTTCAGAAAATTTCCAAGTTTATAGACTCAGTCAGTTCTACTCTTTTATTGCCACAGAATCAATATTAGCTGAAGTTGTAGAAACAATTACCATTGTAACATATATACATGTAACATTGTACATATTACAGGTATGAGGTTTCAATTGGTAATGCCTTAAGTAGTCTAGATTTTTTTCCAGAAATGGAAATAGCTGAACATATACCTTCTGGGGGAAGAAAAGAGGTCAAGCACTTTAGAAAATTGTTAATCAATTATAAGCCTGTTTGGTGGGTGGGGTTGTTAGGCTGCTTCACTTCTTTTTTTTAATTACAAATATTTATTTCACCTCTCTTGGGTGAAAGAGAAAAGACCTTCACAAAAAAAATTTCAAGACCATTCATTGGCTGAAAATTACTTAGGAAGAGAAGAAGATCATGAATTTATGTTTGCAGTTGATTTGCCTCAAGCATCTAAAGATTTTGTAAAGTCACAAGGCAAAAGTAAGACATCCATCTATCATGGAAGACAGTGTGATTTGGGGACCTAAGATGAACAGTTCTCCTAGTGACTAAGGGAGAATCAGTCTTTCAAGACTAGTCTAGCAATTCTGTTACAAAACAGAACACAAAAATAACCCTTCCTACCATTTTAAAGGATGATGTAGATGAAAAAAATTTATTCTAGGCTATGCCCAAAGGAAAAATTCTACAACACTTATGCAGAATAAATGTGCACCATAGCAGCTAAATAGTTAGAAATGTAATTGAGATTTCTGAAATCTTGAAGCAGTACACAAGCTTATGAAGTGATAAATGAAACTGCAGAATTTCTAAGCATGAGCATTAACCCAGAATTATAGGTTAATTTCACATATTAAAATACAGAGAAAAAATATTATTAGCAGCAGTGAAAACTTATTCACGTTAAACAATGCATTCACAAATTCCATGGAAGGTAATTTCTCGCCACCTTGCTCTAATACTTCTAACTACAGAATAATTTAAGTACGTGTCACAATAAATAAAATAATAGTGCTTATTCACCAAGCAGCATGTGGATCTGCATTGTCCACATAAACAAGGGCAAATGGCAAACAGGAAAGCAAGTCAGGAGAGATTTAATTGGCATCCAACTGAGCTCTTGGCTCCTGTGATTCAGAAGCTCTAAAAAACATTTTTTCTTCCATATAAATATTTCAAGGGAAGCACAATCAAAGCCCCTTCCATTTTGCAGGTATCTCACAGCTTTCATCCACTCTAGATATAAAAACAGTTAGAAATTATATTCTGAAATGGCAGCCAGGATAAATCTTGCTTAGGAAAGGGCTAGGAGTGGGACTGTCTAATCCAATTAGAGGCACCTGGTGATACGACTGGCACTCTCCAGAGTGCCATCCAAAGCGGCAAACATCCAGCAGAGACAAATTAGGATTCACAACAGAGAAATGGGAATTTTTAGAGACTCAGATGTTGAAGTAAGACCTCAAATGGCAAATTCTCAGTATTTCAATGTTCTCCCTCTCCCCTCAGCCCAAATTCATCAAGGAATTTCACAAAAACAGATCCCTGCAAAACAATTCTTGCACAGGAACAAGAACGGATGTGGAATATTGCCTTCCCACTGAGCACCCCATGTAGACATATCCATTACTCTATCCACATTTCTGTATTCCTCTGTTCATCAGCAACTCCTGTATTCTATTTCTATGTAATTCTTAGTCACAGATGGATTGATTGATTGCTTTTGTGACACACTACCTGTCTGCTAGACAGAAGTAGCTTCACTTGCTAATCAGAGCTCTAGAACAAGATCTTTTTCAGAAAATTGAGCAGCAATAGTACAACTGGATTTACAACACAGACTTTCTGATTTAATGCATTTTATTCATCCAACTTCAGTTAAAACAGCAAGTTTGGTTTAGTTGAGCCAACATGATAGAAAAAACTAAGATAAGAAATTTATTTTTTAAAGAAGAGAAAAAAAAAAGGAAAAAGAATTTGACTACAGCCACAGAAAAACAGATAGTCAAACTAGTTATGAGAACCAAACCTTTCTGTTGCCTTAGAAAGGTGGTCAGGGATCACATGTATTTGAGCTATTCCTGCTCTCTTTTTTTGTGTTACCAGCACAGGTAGGTCAATACAGAACACTGGGAAACACTCCTTACTTTGTGATGAGTGAAATAATCCTACAGATATGTCAAACTTACTCCCCGATGCCATGGCTGCCTGCAGAATCATAAAAGTTTCATCTTTTTACTGT
The DNA here is from genome assembly GCF_015832195.1 of Motacilla alba alba. Taxonomy (NCBI): domain Eukaryota; kingdom Metazoa; phylum Chordata; class Aves; order Passeriformes; family Motacillidae; genus Motacilla; species Motacilla alba. Next base: position 13,312,194 of record NC_052021.1, on the reverse strand, counting down.
TACATTTATAGGGGTTTCTTTACATAGGAATTATGGCATTGATTGTGTTCAAAGAAAGAGGTATTTGGATTTCTTAACTCCCATTAAAATTCACAGGGAACTGAGAACAATTCACTAAATCTCAGGTCAACTAATAGTAGAGATAATTTATTACTACAGAAAGGGGTAAATTCAGGCATTTATTTCTCAGCATTGGTAGACTTAACAGGTTTTTATGTCATGTCCTATCAGTGTTAGCATGAAATGCATCATTTACTTACCCAGATTAGCTGTATCTAATTTAAAAAATAATAATAATTGATTTTGAAAATTACTTTTCAAGTCACTGAGCACAGAGGAATTACACAACAGTCTAGATTTAATGAGGATTAAAGGAAGCAGTGGAAGTTATAAACTAGAATGACAAAATAAACTATCTAGAGAAATGGGATGAGCTGCCTTCAGAGTCTAAATGAAACAATACTTGAAATTAATTCTGCTGTAAATAAGTACTGTTATAATCAAAATTGTCTTTTGCATTGCTACAGTACTGTCACTTGGCATATAAAACCAGATTTATTTTACTGCATCTCCATGCAGGAATTGAAATGCTATGTAACTTCATAACAGCCAAGTGCCTCTACTGATGTCTATTTCAGCATTATTTCTTAATGCTGAACCATTTATGGCCAGCAGAAGTTTAAAGAGTTCTCCAGCAACAGTCAACATCTTCAGGCAGTAACACTTAAAGATTGCTGATACTTAACACCTCCAAATGAACTTAAACAGTAATCTTGACTTGCAGGAGATAGTTATAGAATAGAATCAAGGCTAGTCTTAGTGTTAAGAAACCACTTTCAGTATGCCAAAGTGAAAACCATATGAAAAATAATGTTTCAAAAGCTTAGGTTATTAAAGATGCCAAGATGATGAAAGATAAGTATTGAGAATTCCTTATAGTGGCACTCTTAACACCACCAAGTTCAGCTTATCTTGCCTACTCACCAATGTCCCATTAGACACAGTTTTTATATGAAAACCATGTCAAGAGACTGAGCTCAAAGACAAAACTGACTTGGAGTTTTGCAATTAAGCTTAAAAAAGACAACATAATCTATTATTTTTGCCCAACCACCCAACTGTTGCTACAGTGAAGGAGGTTGTGAAACCAGCTAGCAGGAAGGATTCTGACCAACCTGGAGTGGAACAGAAGCCGCTCCTGATAGAAGACTACATTTACTTACATTTATTTACCTACACTACCAGTGTAGGTAAGTACATGAAAGTACAATGTCCATAGATTTTGTGTCTCTTGCTTTCTCCTCCTGCTCTCCATGGAGTGACTGGATTAGAAATGATGTTCTAAGGGCTAGCACAGATGAAGCATGCTTTGGTAAATATGGTACTAAATAGAGAGCTTTTAATAAGTTTAATTTGGCTACTGATAAAAATGAGATAGTACCCTCCTCCCTAAGAATCAGCTTTATTTTCCCAGCCTTTCTTTCCTCTCATTATCAGTTGCAGTCTCCTAGTAACACCACAAACCACAATTCAGTTTAGTACATCAGTTCTTTAGGTATCACAACAATTCTTCACAGTTACTTTGTAGCAGATTTTTTGTAAAGTTGTTTTACACTCATTTTCCTGAAGTTTCTTAACTTTCCACTAGAAAAAAATCCAAGCACTTCAAAACTTTATTTTACTTAAAATGGAGTATTTAAAACCATAGACATAACTCAAGTATTTTTAGTATATTTAAGTATTTCAACAAACAAAATCATGAAAATCATGATAAATCCTGAAAATGGCATAATATGCTCTAGCATCCTGATCCCAAAAGGGCCTCAAATAATAATTTGGAAATTATAAAATAGCTTATTTTTCATACATGAAGGTTTTACATTCTGTTTAGCAAAGGGGGAGTTTACTAAGTTCTTCTTAAAGTTAGTAATACCAAAGAAAAGCAATTGCTTTTTAACTGAATATGTGCTAAGATACATACATGCTGAACAAGAAAATACTGGTTCTTTGCTCATATTTCAGTTTGCAAATCTGGCCCAGCATGAATGGCCACTGACTTGCTCCTGCACTGAGACTTTCCTAAAATCATTCTTCACAAAAGTTATCACACTGTCATCATTACAGTACAGAGGCAGGAAGAAAAAAAGAACATCAGAAAAGGAAATGAAATAATGAAAAAAGAGCAGAGCAATCAAAATATATTGGCAGTGTCCCCAGAAGTGCTGGCAGAGAGTAGCTGCATCCTGCTGACACCTGGAAACCCCAGCCTGGGAATGGCCCCTGGCATGCTGCCAGCCATCAGCACCACTGTCAGGAATCCCGCTCCTTCCCATCCTCACACCCCATTCAGGGATGCAAAGTTTCCCAAACCACATAGGGGAGATAGAAAAAATGGTTTGTTATGAAATTATTCAGGTATTGGGTCACTTTTTAAATGGGATTTGTCCTCTTTTCACTTCATTAAAATCATTCTCTAACAGTAAAAAACAAACAAATAATAAAAAATTAGATTATGAAATACAAAAAGGCAAAAGCGCGGACTGCACACTTTAGTAAAGGCAAGTGATGTTACTGATAATAAAACAAGAATTAGGCCAACCCTTAGAATTTTTTTCCCTTTCTGTAGTATATGGAATTCAAGTAATCACAAAATAACATGTATTGTCTGATCAATATTTATCCCCTCCTGGCACAGATCTAGCTTTCAGAAACTTCTCTACATTTGAGGATTTGTGAACCACTCATACTAGTACTTGATTACAGCATATTAATTTAAAAATGCAAGAAAAATAAACAAACCACAATCTATGCATTATTAACAATGTTTTCATTATTTTCAGACTCATTAGAAAGAAAATTCACTTCCTCACCCTTCCTTTTAAGTGAGTTTAGCTGTGTCCAGATTTGACCACAGTGAATCAGTGAGGGAATTGGGCTCCTTCCTCAGTTCTGGCTTCTGACAACACAGTAATCACAGCATTCTTACTGCCAGCCACTCAGTATCTTTGTCATCAATCTTATCTTTAGCTGCCAGTCAAGGAGAGAATGGGAATATAAAGCATCATGATGTAGTAACCCAGATAAAACTTATCAGTGACTTAAATTACACCAAAAAAGGAAAAAAAAAAAAACCACCCAGGGAGATAAAACTTCCTCAAGAGGCCTCTTGGTAGTAACTGACATCATCCTCCAAACTTACCAAAATCATTCTATAAAGACTTCCAAAGGACAGGCTACTGTTAAAAGGAGATGAAGAGCTTTATTGAAGTTTACATTTCACATCAGGGATATAAAAAGTCTCCTGTACAAATGCCATTCATGCAGACTACTGTAGATGCAAATTAACTTGTTCTAAGGAGTTGTTATCAGATAACTATTTGCAGGACTAAATTGGAAGCAGTGCTTCCATTATCAATTACTTGTCCAAATATCAGATAAATTCTATTTCTGGAGACCATTAGGAAGGCCCTGCTACAGTGTGACTCTAGAGTTCTTCATCATTTTTTCTTTACAGAACTGCAAGACCATTGAATCACTCAACTGCAAAGGAGCCACCAACCCAGCAAGAGTCCCCCAGTGCCAACCAAGAAGCCTGTGACACCACAGAGGTTTAACGAAGGTCTCTCATGTCCAGTACCATACTGTAACAACTAGATTTTCTCATCTCTCGCATTTTGCTTTCTGCAAGAATAAAATTTAATAATACTAAAAGCTGAAAAAAACCTTTAACTGTGTAAGTAACTGGGAAGCATGATTTGAAAAAAATAGAGACATTAAACAGCAGAGACTATTTCAAACATAATTGTCTCTCAAACTCTAGGCAAGCTGGAAAATCAAACAACCAGGAAATACTGTACTAAAATTTCAGTCAAATAATATTTGGGTTGCATACTTCAAGAAAATTTGGACACGAAAGTTCACAGAAAAAGTGCTGGTGAGCACAACCTCGCGAGTAAATGCTGCTCAGTATGACCCATCTTCCTCACTCTGGAGTTCCAGTCAGTTTTACCTCTTTGATTCACAGCCTCCAAGATTTTTAAGTACCTCAGGATGAGTCTAGTAGAACTAAAAATTAAAAGTCAATAACTACAGACTTTATGGTCTGCTTTAGTTTTAACACCTCTTTGAGTTAAACCAACAGTTAACTGTTCTGAAAATTTAGTTTTCTTCTAGTAAAACAGGTAAATCTTCCATCTTCACCCTTCAAGATCCCCATGCACACATCTTTAGCAGTCTGGGTTTTTCCTAGTAACAGAACATGAAAACAAGCTTTCATCCCCCTGTACTAATTTCATTCAATGTTCCACTTAGAGGGAAAAAGCTCTGGAGCACAGAGGTCAGGCAGTGAGCTCTTTCAGCATTACTCTGCAGAGACTACAAGGCACAAGAGGAATGATAACAATAATACACAAATACACACCGGAACCCAATTGCTTTCTATCCTTCATCCTCCAGTGTGTGCTCATATTTTTATATGCACCCTAAAGATTTTCACATCATCTCAGATGCTGAAATTTCCTTTTCATAGGCATGAAACAAAAAAACACAGCAAGCATATCACTCTTATACAAGATGCAAACAGAGCTCAAAAATCTGAATTCCAAGTACCCTGTGGGAAATATTGCTGGAGTATGAACATTCATTAATTATAAAAACTGATTAATTTTTTCCTTCTTAAAGCCTTAAGGTTATTTTCAGATTCTGCCTTCCCAGAATTGGGTCACCTTCATGCCCTGCCCCCCATCCCCTCCTCCCCAATACATAATTTACTAGCATTAATTACCTTAATTTAAAATAAATTCAAATCATCAGAGCTTGAGGAAAAGTATTCCAGCAATACGAGGATGGCCTCTGGAAAGATCAAGGGGAGCAGAAGCAAGCAGAAAACAAAAAACCCCTTCTTAAATATCTGACAGAAACCTGTATGGACTTTCAGGACAGAAAGTACAATGCTGACTACTATCTAGACTCACTGCCTTCTTGCCAATTGCCTTATTAATAAACTTTGACAAAGTTTGCCAGTACCCAAAGCAATAGTACATTGTGAACAAAAGACGCGGTAAAATTAATCCGTTGGAGAATCCATAGCTCTTGAAGTAGAGGGTGAACAGCAGCCCATCCTGTGACCTCCCCGAGATGACCAAGAGCTACAAAGGGGAAGTACATGAGGCCCACCTGAGGAGCAGTAACAAGTGTTTGAGGCACAGAGAGAAAGGGGTTTTTTGCCTATTTTTCTAATCAAAACTGTGAACGCAAGAGAATGATAAAGGAGTAAGAAGCTGTTAAGAAAGAAACCAGCTGCTGAAAATCCACTGCTAAGACTTGAGGCCTAAAAGAATAAAAATAATCAAAAAATCTACGCAGACAACACAGCAACAAGTTCAGAACTTCCACTTGTCTGTAACTTTGAGAAGGTAGCTGATATAGCCAGAACAAGAAGAGAAAAGGGGGAAAGTGACAGTATGAAGGACTATGGAAAAATGGAGTCAGTTCTGCCAGTGATGAGCAATTATTAGAACAAAGGAGAGCAATCATACTAAAACTATTTCCTAATTAAAATAATTACATTAGCTGGCCTTTAAGGAGATTTATTTATAGTAAGTGTGACAAGCTATTAAGTATTCAATTTAGATCAGAAGTCTCAAATTATGTCTTTAGGTATGGGGTGGAAGTGAGCTGCTGTCAAGCAAAATAACTCATCTTAGAGAGTAATTTGTCTCTGACAGGGGACATAAATGGAATTTTTCGGCTAAGATCAGATTTCAAATAACTATGGACACATGTAGATTGCAAAGTGTGATTGCTACAGTCAAAAAATGTCTACAATAGTCATGAAATGACATTTGATTTGTAGGAATTCTGTCATAAGTTTTCTTATACAAATAGAACTTTTAAAATTCTTATTGTTTTTGTCTTTTTAAAAATCAATTTCTATCCAGTAAATACTAAAATCTACATGGTTTTCATGGTTGTATTTTTTCCTATATTAAAATATTGCTGAAGACATTTGGAGCCTCTCACCTCTGATCTCCCTATGCAGATCCTATGAGCTGTCAAAATATCCAAAAAGAACCAGCATATTAAGACTGAAATCTCCACACCAATCTATCTAAAAGGCAGTACATTTTAGAGAGCAGTGAGGAAGGCAGGAAAAAAAATCATAAAGAATTCAAAAAATATTTCTGTGTTCCTAATTTTCATCACCAAATGTAGCAGAACTGCTGTCTAGAGTGGCAAGATCAAACAATGGGCATCCCAAAGTCAGACTGTGAAATCAATAGTTTGGACTTGCTTTTTCTAAATGCAAGTTCTCTGTTGGAAACACAAAATGCTTCTCCTGCCATGCAGATTGCTCATCAAGTTGGTCCTGAAGAAAAAATACCCTTTGTATTGTACAGAAAAATCTCTTGGAACTAGATCAGAGGTACTGAAGGTACACCAAGAGCTTATTGCCAACAACACTCAGCAGAAAAGCTCATTTATGTCACTCAGAGCTGGCAGCCTATAGACATATACTGCAATTACTGCAACTCATATAAGTAGACTTTTTTTTATTAATTACTTTAATCACACTTTAAGAGGTACAGCAATATGCTAAAAAGTAATATGTGTTATGAACTGAAGGAGAAATAGTTTCACTGGCATTTTTAAACTCAGCTGTTGTCTTCAGTATTTCTTATCCGGCAAGAGCTTTTTCTCATTAGACTTCCAATGCTTGCCTGCTTCCTAATCCTAAACCCTTGCCTCCAGATACTGAAGGCCATTTAATTCACCTTTCTGATCCCATTTCATTCCACAGATGCTGGTATTTCCAAGGAGCAATCTTTTCCCCTGTAAGCCCTGATCATCATCCCACTCCAAGTACTGACATACATTTTTCTTCTACCCCATTGTTATCTGCAGTGATTTATTGATGAACCTAGTTTTTATTTGGCATGTTAATAATCCAGTGATTATTTTAGTATGTCAAGGTTCCCTTTAGCAATGAGGGAAACTCATTTGGTGCCACAGAAAACAAAACAGAGTTCTGGTGATAGCAAGACTAAATGAGAGAATCTAGAATCCTGAACATGGAATTACCTGGAGTGCAACCCACTGCTTAATTAATTGGCAATTAATAGACATCATCCTCCAAAGGAAACCAGTGCCATAAGCCACTAAAAACTCTCAAGTTTGCTTTGCAGTTCAGAACGGAAAGGCCACATAATGCTACAAGAATCTTTTCCTTCCTTTTCTATTCACTAGAAGCAGTGGGCATTCAGAAACCCTCATTTTTATTATGGAAAAACAAACTGGACAGAGATGACAATACCCAAAGGGCTGAATAGCTTTTATGTTTCGTCACGATCTTCATGAAAAATGAAGCAAAACCAAAGTAAACACCCCACAACACTACTTCAGTTAACTACTAAGTGGATGGAATTGGTTACTAGACATATCTGACAAATTCACCACTGGATCAGTGCAGCTAAGCTGCTTCAAGGAGCCCAAACTTTCAATTGCCTCTAGTACCTGTTCTGAAAACATTACCATCTGACTACCATCCACTATCTCCTTGTAAAGCAATTGGGCATGTTACCTTAGCTTGGCCTCTCAGGCTCTCACTGCTTTCCTCTTCTATGATGCAAGCAATTTCCACAGCAATGAAACATGTCAGACAAGATAACAGTCCTACCCCATGTAAGCCAATACCAAAACCACTAACTTTTAGTCTACTTTCATCACATTATCTGCAGAAGTGTTATCTAATAAGCCTATGGGTGAACTAGATTTAGCCCTCCGCAGAGGGATTGAGAAAGCAATTTCTACCAGCAACAGTTACGGTTCTGACAGCTTTACATGGAACTCAACAAACAGCAACAAGCCATTTCATACAGGTCATTCAGAAACCTATGCTTGTTCATATATTCTCTGAAAGCATATGCTAGATCTAAATTAATGATTAAACAATTAGATTAAACTTTCTAAATATCTATATTTAACTGTTTAAATACGTTATAAAGCAATAATCCTTTTAAGGTGGATACATATCCTCAGCTCTATCATTCCACAGCAGTGTTACACTTCAAAGGATTCACAATGCACTTCATACAGCTATTTGTGCACCACTGTCATGAAACTATCTCCACCTCGATTAGCAGTCTGCTAACTTAATATTAACAACATACACAGCTGTACAAAATACAGTTTTACAATACATGATACAAATATAATTGCTTCAGTTCTTGAATTTTAAGGTAGTCAATAATTTGGTAGCACATATTCTAAAATGAAAATACTTTTAAATTGTATCTAATAGCCCCTCCCCAAGTAACCTAACTTTTTTCCATATTGCTTTTCAAATGCTACTACTGAAAACAAGAATAATAACAATGACCTCCAGTGACATATTTCAGCTCTAATTTAAATTGATCTGATTCCAAGAAAGAGAAGAAGAACATGCATGTCCTCAATAACTTACATCAGAAAGACAGAGCTCTGCATTTATTATGACAGTCCAAAAGCACTTTATCCTACAGCACTGGAATGAATTCTTAAGTCCCTCCATTTTATTTAATCAAAGCAAAGAATTCATTCCAGATTTGTGCAGTTCATTCATCAGACTGAATTAAATTTTTGATAAGCCATTGTTAAATTTTTCATAACATAACTATCTGAACTTTAATAGGCCTTTCACTTGCTTCTCCTTTGTCTTCCCAATTTCCATGCTGTGAGGCACAGTGAAGGGCCTAGGAACTGGAGAAGACAAGCATGAGCTTCTTTAAAATACAGGATATCAGAACAGTCATAAAGCTTCAGAGATTAAGCATGAATACTCACAAAGTAGTAAGCCAGCACATATTATATTCTTATTAGAACCAAAACATTGTAACCAGGAAACAAAGTTTTGTGAGAGTATATCCAGATGTAATTCTGCAAGTCTATCCCTCAAAACGCCAGGTATTAAAAAATTGTTCTCTTACCCCCCCAGAATCCCACCAAAAATAGTACCCGAAGATCATGAGAATCCATTTCTACAGACATGTTTGTACGAAACACTTATTCCATCAAGACCAAGAACTTAGGAAAACTATCTTGGTTGTTCTGAACTTTCTTCACAAAACAAATTTCTACCCTTTGTCTTTTACTGTTTCAGCTGTACATTTTATGAAAAATCCTCAGTCTGTATTCCTGAGACACCCATGCTCACATCAACTGCACTCAGAGCTCCTGCCTCCTGGTACCATCAAGCAAATCTCTACTACAAAGCCAGCTCGACTTCACTTTATTACAGGTAAGTTAATATGGCATGAAAAGCTCAAATCGATTATGATAGATGGCAACCAAAAGTAAATAAAAAGCAAACAGTCTCCCAACCCAGATTACTTTTTTCTTGCACGGGGTATTTGTTGCAGCTATTCCCAAAACACATGTTTTATTTGGCATCAGGAAGAAGCAGCAGAGGTAAGTATCTGATTTTTTCTGATGAGCTTCCAGAACTAGTCTCCACTCAGCTTTTATCTAATTAATTAGCCGAAGTCCCCGAAAAGCTCTTTGGGTGTTTTTTTTAATTCACATAGTCAGCAGAGATTTACATCTTACTCATTTTTATATTTTCATTTTATTAATCATATATGAAAAACAACTTTTAAATCCCAGTTCCCACAGAATCTTTCACAGAATCATCCAGACTGGCAGGAGCCTCAAAATATCACCTTGTCCAAACTCCTGCTCAATATAGGGAAAAGACTGAAATCAAAATTTCAAATTCAGGTTGCTTTGGACTTGGACCAAGCAGACCTTCAAACATGGCTCTCTGCCCTGAGTGCTCCCTCTCTGCCTCTCCAGATGTTCTGGTCAGAATAGACAGGTATATACAGTAGGTTTTGACTGCTTTATGAAGTAGGAAGTTAAGACAATATTTTTTTAGTCATGCTGACTCAGTTTATCACAGAGGTAATAAGGGGATCCACTCATGTCTAGTTTGTGCACTTCTGTACTCATCTTAAAAATTAATAGTAAGAGAAATAGTGTTTCACTAGCTTATGCTGTTAATGGGATTCAAAATGTAGTCTCTGCATAGTCTTCTCAAAAAACCACAAAACCCATGTCCCTATAAAAACTCAAAACCCAAAAGAGAACAACTTCCATAACAAAAACAACTCCAAAAGCAACAAGAGAAGGCAAAACACTCCACCTACAATTCAACTACTACTGCAAACATCTTGCACCTCATAAAGTATGAAGGACCTGGTGTTTTCTGAGGCTCAAGAACAGAACCACGGAATAAAATAAAAGAAATTTTACTTTTTTTTTTTTTTTCAAAATATATCCTTCAAAATAATCTTAAAATCTGTTACACACAGAGTATTTCCCACTTCAACAGTTAGCTGTATGTGTAAAAAATGTCCTTCCTAACACTGCCTCCATCCATTAGAAGTGTCCAGCAAATCTTTCTCCACACTCCCAAAGCAGGAACTGAAAGAACCCCCTCAGGTGCTGATGGAGAACTTAAGGCTTGGAACAGTGGCTGTAATGACACTCTAAGACTCAGCAGCATTTTCACTGAGACAGTACAGTCTGTGGTTTGCATACCATCCTCAGATGAGGCTGATGCTGTTTGGTACATCCAGGAAAAAAAAACAGAGGAGCATAGCAATGGCTCAGATTTACACAGTTTTAATCCCATATAATTCCACAATAGGCCCCATGCCTGTTGGTCCTTATTGGTTGGCTCCAGGCTCCCAAAGGCATGTAGCCAGTAGCAAACATTAGACAAAAGGACTTAGGTGGAATTAGATGGCATTTAGGCTGGGCAAATCTGGGCCACACCATGCCATCCCTTTTCTGAAAGCCCTGAGCACTGCCAGCATACTTTGACCTACAAAAATAACAGATAACTGGGAAAGAACTACATCCAAGCCATGCATTGTACTGCTCTTAGCACACACGGTCCATAAAAATTTCCAATTCAGTTTCCCCAAAAGCAATGGGTTTACAGAAGTTCACGGACTGTAGTCCAGTGGGATATGAGGGAAACCTCCAGTTCATAAACTGGATTTTTTAATCACTGGTTTAGTCTGTGTGTAACAACACAAAAAATTGCTGATCTGTGACATTCTGCTCAAGTTTCTGCTCTATTCCTTTGCTTACATAAGGGAGACTATTGAGAAACATAAAATCTTATTTTTTGAAAACCTCTCTCACACTCCACAGTACAGATGATGTTGTTTTGTACAGCATTTTATATCAACTGAACTACAGGAAAAGGGGTTTAGAATGATAAAACCAAAGCCACATCATAAACAGATGAAATATTTTTGTGACTATTGTATGGTGTTACTTGCAGAGGAAGTATCAGCAGCCTTTGTTAACCTACTACAACTCTATTTGGGATTAGAATTATTTAAACTAGAGCATGTATTAAAGGTCACTGATACCATTATATTTATACTATGTGCAAAAGTGCAACAGATTTATTTTCAAGGCAGAGAGAAGTTACCTATTATTTTCCCCATGCAGATTATCCAGTTTAAAAGTCGAGAACATAAATTCCTTTGAAGAACACTGAAACAATACTAAAAACAAAGCATATGGCTTTGAACAGACAGCACAAGCGGAAGAAATTTTCCATAAGTTACCTGTCTTTAATCCACTGAGAGAAACATCAAAGCAACATCAAGGATATTGCATAAACCTCCTAACTAGTCTGCACATATCAATATCAAACTTAAATCTTTAATTTATACAAACACATTAAGTTTACTTCTTGAGATAACATAAATCCATAAAGCGGAAATCTTACCATATGGCAAAGCTCCAGAACCTCAACACTAATCCTCAGGTTTTAAAACTAGAGCATACCAAAATATAGTGCATTAAAAACCAGGAAATCCAACTGAAGTAAATATACATTTTGAAGATGTCACCTACTCCGTCTTTCTTGACAATAGCTCTAGTTTTACAAGTTAAGAACTTCAACCTCTCCTCTGACCAAACTGCCTGTACAGTGGAAAAGATGAAGCTGACAAAACCAATAGGTGACTTGACTAAAGTTCTGAATGTTCATCCCTGATATATGCATATTTATTTATAAATTATACACATGTATTGCAAATAAAGGAGCACGGGCAATACACAAGAAACTTCATAAAAAGACTGAGAATTTACAGAATGGTTAGCATTACTAATGAAGGGAAAGGGGACAGGGAAACTTCTGTATTTAACTGGTTTTAGGCTTAGAACATGTTTTTTCTGTATCTTCCTGAACACAAGAGTCATTTGAAGGGGACGTGCTACAAACTGAAGAAGAATTTAAACTTTCAGTCATCAGTGTTAATGATTAGCTTGAGCTATTTAATAGCTTGAGATAGTTAATAAATCTCTACAGCTGATCCCTCCAGGTCACAGAGAACAATAGGCACTTTAGCTGCAAACCTCCGTTGAAAGGCCAAAAAAACCAGAGGAATGAGGAAATATAAGGATCTTCACAGAGCCTCAGGGGGTATATTTACAATACAGCTTCTTGTTCTCACAAAGGACAAGTGAAGTTGCATTTTCCTTTGCAATATACAGTTGTAGTCTACCAGAAGCCACTCCTGCTAATGCCAAGTCAGGCACATTTCAGAGCAAATAGATCATTTAAATGAGAACTGCACATTTGAAGACTGAAGTGCAGAGCATGATGCATAACTTTGGTTTCCTGTTAAGGAAGCTTGATGGTCTTACCTTGCCCATTATGCCAGCTAATTATACCTCATGACATCAGAAAGCAATTTTCTAACTCCCATATTCACATTCCATTAGTCTCCATAGTAAAGAACTGGTAAAGAGTATTCATAAGATATCATCACAATAAATTTTACTCTCAAACACTTCCAAATGAAAGTGAAATTTTTGTATCATTTGGAGCACTATTTAACACCTGTTTCTTTGGGTGCTATAACAAGCAGACACTAATCCATTAGGTATAAGTGGCCTTTGCTAACACTGTTTAATTTTCTAGAGACAAGGTAGGACACGGAGCAAGGCAAACTGTGTGCTTTGCACTTAGCAAGAAATGGATCCCATCAATCAACAGTGGCTACATCCTTTCTTTAAATCACTCCAAGGAGCTGGGATGTCAGAAGTGACTCAAAGTGCAAGAGTTAGAGAGGTGGGAGAGAGATCACAGTATCATACTGCTAAAAACTTCAGCTTTTAGTTTCAGAAAAAACTTGTCCTCAACCCTCACACCAATAACAAAGAATCTGTTCCCAGAGTACAAAGTGCATCAATAGTGACCACCACATTACTTTTTTGACTTTTATAATTGGTAAAGGACTGAAAGTAAAGGACTCCTTTTGTGTTTTCCTCATTTGATTAATGGTCCCCCTCAATGGGTATACTAAAAAAATTAAAATACTCCAAAACAAATTAAATTTCAGATTCCAATAAAGTATTTAAAAATAACCATCACCAGAACTTTAGTACACTGGAAAACCATCACCTACAAGCAGAAGTACAGGAAGATCATATTTTCCAGTTGGCACCTTAGCATATTGGTCCTCTGTGACTGACACATGGGATATTCTCACACACACAGTACCAGGAGCACTTACATTAAATCTACCCCAAAAAAGAATGCAGATGCAAAACACATTTCCTACCTCTGCTTCTCAAGGAAATTCATACAATATGTTTTCTCAAGACATTTCAAATTTATATACAGAGAACACCAAGATGTGAATGTCTCAGCCCTAGAGAATTATCTACAGACTGAATAAACAGATCGCTGTACTGTCTCAAAATACAGCTTAACCTTTCTCACCCTAAGCAGAGGAAACACTCCAAGAAAGTCACAAATGAAAATACAGCTATGGTTAGATCTTTAGTTACACCAGGAACAGCAGCTTGTGCAGGCCCTGCAATAAATTGGTGCTGAACCTTACCAGGTTTTCTTTCCTATGGAAGGTTGTTCAAATGCAGACTAATTACCTTTCTTTATTATTTCTAAAGTTATGTTTTTTCTATTGGTATTTTTAAGCAAAATTGCATTGAATAGAAAAGCATGCTATCCAAATTCTGGATATTGGATTTTCTAAGCAGACTTTGGTGTTACAGTTCCGTTATTACACTGAACAAAGCTGCCTCATATTAAATACTCAAGTTCACCATGATTGGCAGAAACACAGTCACAAAAATATGACAGTACTACGTAAGAAATATTTAAAACAGCTTTAAAATCTTGGTATGTACAGAAAAAACTGTGCCTGGTGGCCCACTAAAGCATGATCAAGTTATTGCAGTGCTGTGGTTCTGTGCTGACAGCTCAGTTTAGCTCTAAAAATGTACCCACAGGCTTAGACATACTGGTTTTGGCTAAAACCAGTTATAGGCAGCCAAGCAGAAATTATTCCAGAAGTTAAATAAAATCAGTAATTAAGTGACACTTTTCAGAAATATAATTTTAGTTCTCATTTCCTTTTTTTGCTAAATACTTTCTGGGCTGTTATTTTGAGATGGCTATTAACCGCTAGGTTATTTTTAATGCCCTGCATGTGACAGATGTCTCTGGAAGAAAAGGCAGCTGAAGGACAACAAACTCCTTCTCCAGGATGGGTTTCACGTCCAGTGTTACTGTAAGGATCAACTCCAAAAATGCCCTAATAAACTCAGGAGTCACACTGACAACTTATGTATAAAGAATTACTTACGACTGCATTTCTTTTCCTTTCTAAAGCAAGCCTATATTTGAAGGACATTTAGTCTCAGCGAAGGAAACACGTCTGACCATGTTGGAAATGCACTAAGAGTGGGATCTGATTTGGAATTGAGACAGGGAGTAAGGAAATTAGGGTAAAGCTAAAGGGTATCCTACAGAGAAATCTGTAATTGCTTTTGGTTCTGGTGTCATTAAAATGACAAGAGGGACCACCATACAAGCTCTCAAGTCAGCAGCTTCCTGAGCACATTGCCAGGTACCCAGGAATTGCTATAGAAAAAGTGAGGAAGAGGGAGAAGAGAGAAAAACAGGTACAGAAAAATCTCTGTAGTAGAAGATACCCTTAATACAGTAGTAAATGAGTTATTCACTACTGTCTGAGCCAATGCAGGATCAAACTGAGTCTGCAAGATGAACACATTTCTGAAGATATCTGATAAATTTAGCAGCGAAATGATGTGATCAGACAGGAACAACGCAGCCCATCTCTTTGATCCAGAAAAAAATTAAAAAAAACTTCAGACCACTCTAGATTAAATAGCAATCTTTACTGAAATGCTTAAAAGAGAAGCAACAGGCTGCCTTGTGGGGTTGAGACACAAGATCCCTTTCTCTGAGTCAACATTTGGGCCTGGAATGAACTTGAGCTTGAAATCTTCCATTACATACTATGGGAGTATGTTTGCACAAGCATGTGGAAGTTCATCCTCCTCTGAAAAGCCTCCTCCCTGCACTGACACCCCTACACTGTTCCCTAAGTCACATTTGGGTCACAATGAAAGGATAGCTAAGATGTGATGAAAAACACAGTCCATCATTACTTTTTTTCAAGTAGGTTACATCAGTCCTTCTGGATGTTACTGAGGCAGAATGTACAACAACAGGTGCCAGAGAAATCCATCTGCACTCCTTGGAGGTGCCAAAACACACAGAACTGGAAAATGTTGCTGCAGACACTCTCAGGTCCAAAATTACTGAAAAAGATGAAGTAAACCACGAGCCAAGGAATCTAGTAATTTATGGCAGCAATTCTGTTCTTGTCCCAATTAGAAATAAAAGTGAAAGGTTTCTAATACCACTGTTTAGCTGCCGGGTATTCACTTTTAGACCAACATTTGAAATAGACAAGTTAGGCTTTATTACAGTTGCTTTTCCTATGGATATGGCACAGAAAATCACATTAGAAGAGAGATAAGATGGACAAAAGTTCCAAAATTCTCTTGCATCCAAATATACTCAAGAAATCAGAGATTTACTATCAACAGAAACCTGAATTTTTAAGTACTTCCTTAGAAATTCATCCTGGTTTCAATTTTGATCAGACATAACTAATTTAGTGCCAGTTTCCTGTGGACCACTTTGACTTGGTTGACTGATGTAAAACAGAGTGCAATATTGAGGTTTTTATATATCTAGAACTTCAAGGACCAGAAACCATAGCACTGCCTATATCAAGAATTATGGAAGGAGGAGCTTACTAAGACTTCAAGTTAGATTTGCTAATCAGCCTGCTAAAAAGACTAGAAATTCTTAGAAATTTAAGCCCTTATTGAGAGTTTAGCGACTTCTCAGGGATAAGGAGCACTAAGTTTTTGCAACTGTGCATAGTATTGTAAAAAAGCTGTTTTGTCTGGATTCATATAAAAAACTTGAAGGTGGCAGCCTGTATATATTTCATCAACACACAACAAGTAATCTTGCATGAACCCTAAGACATAACAAAACAGTAAAATTGAAAGCTTGGCAATGTTGATTAGCATTCAAAACAAAATCAGAATTATATTTTTGTCTCAAACAAGCTATCACTTTTCAGTACTTAAATACTACTTCTATTACTTCTAGTGAAAATTCAGGTTTGAATTGTATGTACAATTCACTTTAGTTTTAGAATGTGTACTTAAGACTGGCAGAGACAGGTGGAAGAAGATGATTTAAATCCTAATGACTGCTCAGATCAGTTTAGGCTCTGTTAAAGACATATGTACAAGAAGGTATGGAAAGCCTCTTATTCATGGAGAATAAAATATAAATAATACTTTTTTACATAATTTTCTCATTTGAAGCGAGAGAAATAAACACATCACTATGTATCAAAAATTTTTGAATTTCACTTCAGCCTGACATGATTTCCTTGAGTAAACTTCTGCATCTTTGTAGTCAATACCTTGTTCGTTTACTTGCTAATTGTATAGATTTTTTAAAAACAGATTAACATGGTTGTACTAGAAGACAATAAATCATTGGGGAGCAAGCAAAAATTTCCTGTTTGCACAATGCTTTGAAGCCTGAAATGGCTAGACAATGTGTCCTCAAGATGACACAACAGGGAAATAGCTTACTTGGTAAGGCTATTCACATGATGTAGAACTCACGGAGTCACAATGCACAATGAGTTTTTTATTTTGGTATAGCCTCAAGGATATGACAAGCAAATTAGAGCTGTATCTACTTTGCTCCCTCACATACCTTTTCTTTCTTCCTCCTCATGCAAGACTATGAAATTAATTGCTGCACACTTTTGACCTAGTAGAATTTCTATCTTTAGTTCAGCAGGACCTAAATATTATCTCCAGATCTCAGAACACTATAAATAATTCCTACTATTTCTTACCTGCCATCAAAAACTACGGAAGACTTTCAGAGATTTTGTATAGCCCGCACTGGAAAGCAATTTCTCGCTCTGCTGAAATTCAGCCTCACATAATAAGTGCTCACAGAGCAAAGCTTAGGACAGTCTGAAGTTTTAAATAATCTTCTCTAGCAGAGCTTCCCCCTGCCCCCTAAAATCTCAACTGATTTCAGCTTTTTCTGTCATTTCGGCAGCACCTTGGGCCCTTCCTTATTTCTGTCCTTTCCACTTAATTCAATTCTCTGTTAAACAAGTGAAATTTTTCACTATTGGCCAAATTTCAAATCTATGATTATTCCCCAAGACCTGAAGCCCAAATTTCCCTCAATTTAAGTTGCCCTTTTTAGCTTAGAAACAAGACAGAGTAGATTTAATAACATATCCAGCAAGTAAAAAATATATTAGCGCACATATCCTGTGCACTTACTTGTTGACTTCCTTCACAGAGCTACCATTACAATAATTGTTTTATTTTTAAAACCAACTTTGTGCAAGAGAATACTGCCTTAAAATGCCTTAAGCTTTTCCTTAAATTTAATTAAGTACTTATTAGTTAATATGAGGGAACTCAGTATATTTTTTCAAGGAGATCTGAAGTTAGCAACAAAATACAGACCAATTAAATATAGGACCACAGTAAATACACTCCAGGGAAAGGATACTACACTGAAAAAGTCCTGCAAGGGTTTTTCCTTAGTACATCTATCCATTACCACACATCCTTGTTTTTCATTTTGGAACTGTGCTTTTGGGGTCAGGGGAGCATTTTATTTTATGGGACAAAGGAAGTAAGGGAAATGCAAAATTATCTAAGGCATTAAAGCAGCTTAAAAGCATCTAATGCCATAAGCTGCTCTCAATGCCTTCGATCTCTTTAAAGGAGGGTAAGGACAAAAAATACACAAAAAGTATTTCTGAAGGAAAATAAGAAGCCTTGGTGAAATAGTGGTTCAGGAGGCATATATAAATATGATATAAACTTTCAAGGAAGACATTTGTAATATTTGGGGGCAAAGATATGAAAACTCAAGATTAGCTTTCAAGAGGATGCCGTGGTGGAGTTGACATTACCGAGTGCCTAATTTACTCTTGGTGATGAATGGTTAAGGCTCTGGAGTAGCTTTGGACAGATGTGTGTGTAACAGTGCAGCTGAAAAGGGAGAGGTGAGGGGAAGCAGAACAGGTGACCAAATACAACAACAGAATGGCTGAAGGCACAAGCACACACAGCAAGGTACCTCAAGGCACAAACACAAGAACAAGTCTGCCTATTCAATGAAAAAGTTGTTTCCTCTACCTGAAACTCACATACCAAATCTATTACTTTGCCAGACTGCTGGAATTGAATACATTTATATCTATAAAAAAGCAAGAAAGCATTTTCAAAGTGAAAAGGAGAAGTGAAAACGTATTCTGATGACTCAGGAAAAAAAAACAAGCTTGAAAAAACCGGTATGCATCAATTAGACAAGGTCAGTGCTGGGAGACTTCGTTTTTCCTTTTCTGGACACCAATATTTACCTACTTGAACAATCAAAAGTGAAATCATAATTCATTATGATCCAAATTACAACTATCATCAAATGATCATGAAGAATCATCATTATTGTCATAATAAACATTTTCCTTAAAAGGGGAGTTCCAATTCAAATAAACCATGTCAATTTATCTTTAAATTGAGGAACACGGAAAAAATATCAGGTTTTAAGGCCACAGAAATGCCTGTTGAAATTTATGTCAGCAGCACGATTTATAGGTCTAAAGGCAGAAAAGTAAACATATTCTACCCTCTAAAAACAGCATCAACATCACAATTTTGTGGTTCTGTTTTTTCAGGTGAAAAAATGTGGAAAGAAGGACATCACCATTTTATTTGCTCACTTCCGATTTCAAACGCCATTAAAATACCACCGTTTCTGAGCTCTACTTAGAAATGCTTCCAGTAATGCTTCATTTTTCACCATCTGATGCCACCCACTGATAATAAGCACAGAGACGTGGAAATCAAAAGGCAATGCTCACTGAAGTAGTGGGGGTTCAGATGCACTTTACAGTGGAAAAACATTGTGCCCTAGGTAAGAGAAACCCTACCCTTATATCCCACCCTCACTGCACCTTGTCAAGAACTTCTACCACAACACAAATATATCAACCATTCCTGGAACTGTTATTTGCTGCAAGGGCTCAGACCACACCAGTGCTGAAGGCTCACACCACCAGCCATTCTGGATGCCACCTTCCCACACAGTAATGATTTCTAGTGTGCAGCATGACCTCACCACCCTTTAGAAAGCTGTGCTTCAGAAGACCAGAGAAATATTTCAGAAAATGGCTGTAATAACAACACAAAATTATTACAGAATCTAATTTTGGAAAAAAAAAATTCTAGAGCTTTTAGCTTCATGCTCTTCCCCCACTCTGTACTGCTCAATCATTAGCATATTCATATTTTCTGGATCGTGTTATCAAAATCTACATAACAGAGATGAACTCCCTCACACAGCAAATACGTGTGAACATCTCTTAGCAACAACCGGTCATGAGCCAGCAAGGAAACTTAACAGTGATCCCACTTAAAACATCCTACTTATGCATACCAAATGATAATGCCATCAGTAAAAATCCAAACTGTTCACTAAAGCAGCATTCTCCTGAATGCTTGAAATTAAATCTTTCCCACAGAAGCCAGACACCAGAAGGAGCTGTGCTTCGTCCTTGACAGCTATTCCAAGAACACTTGCTAGGGAACAGTAATGTGTGCTTCTGTCCCCAGTTGCTTCAGCTCCAAAATTCACATTCAAGCACTGCTTAAAATTCACTATGCACAGAATGTGCCTACATTACCATCACCACAAAAATAAAGGAAGAACAAGAGGGAAAATATTAACAGTTTTCTGTATTACTCAACCATGTGGAAAAGTAATTTTGCCAGTCTAATATAGGTACCAATCACTGCAGCAACAAATATCAGACTTACCAACTGGCCTCTATGAGGTCTGAAAAAATATGAGCAAGCTTGATGTCAGTGGCCTCCTAATTGCATGTGTAATAGCAATATCTTTATGATATTGAGGGTTTGTTAGTCAACTACATGCACTGCTCCAACTGAATGGAGGGCAACATTCAGTTAAATTAAAAATCTGATCTTCTACTAAGCCTAGTCTCTTTTCTGCCCTATAAGGCCTTTAGGGGTAATCAGAGCAACACTTACAGGTGTAACTCCTCTGCTTTGCCATCATAATGTTCATTGCTTTGAAGAAGGTGAGCCTCTAAAAAGTCAAGCCATATTTACGTGCCTACAGATGAACTGTGCAAATTATTTCATGCACACTTGGTTTTCTCATATTTATATTGGCCAGAAAGCACAGCTTCTCACAGCCCCTGAGAGTTACTCAGGGGGTAACAAAAACCCCAACTCTTTTTCGTTTTACTCTATGCTTATAATGCTTAACTTTATGTATTTCTCAAAGGGCTGCTTATACCTTAGATAACAGGCAATTAAGTATTCACAAATCTATTTGGGGTAGATGGGAAGAGAACACTGCCATTAAGCATAAATCAAAAAGTGATAAGTCAACTGGTTCAGAAAGATGGATAGAAATAAAGCCTGACTTGACTCTCTGAGGAACACAGACTACACAGAGAGAAGAGGGATCAGTATTAACTTCACAAGAATGAACTTCCCCCAAACAAGGTAATAAAAGAGACAAAAGCCAAAGGTGCTGTGTTGAGGAAGTGAAATGTAATGGAAAAAACGGCAACAAAGCAAGCAATGCCTTCATTAAATTCAGTCCATTTTCTTGAAATACTTGAAGGCAGGCAGTGAGTTTCAATTGACTGGAACCTACCAAAGAGGGACACTAACTGTTTGTTACCAAGCTAACTGCTTCTTAGTAAAAAAGACTGAAAAATACATTCAAAGTAGTTTTTGAATACAACTTTAATCTCAAAGAACTGGATCTACACATTCTTGGAAAAGACATGTGTTACAGCTTTTAGGAAAATGCACTAAATACTTCCTCTAATGCAGCAGTTAGTTCTTACATTACATGGAAAAACTAAACTTCTCTCAGCTGATATTTTCCATAACATCTAACATCTTCTGAAGTATTCCTCTATCCTCATGCTTTTGTCAACTTTTATTTGACCTTAAGTCAAAAACAGATATGCATTTTTCATCTTGAATCCTTCAATACACACAGACTTGTTTGAATTACAATAGTTTCACTGAAAATTATGTTGCCATTCAGCTAGCTGTGACAGAAATAACTGTCTGAATTACTATCTAGGGGAAGCAGCCCTCCACTAAAGTTAAGACCATTATCTCTGCTAGATACTTTATTCAAAATCATCCAGCTTCAGTGTGGGTTGTATAGCTTCATCACTTTTTTTGTACTAGAATCTCTCATATTGAGTAAAAAGGAAATTATTCTTAAATACTCAACATAAAATGATCAAAATGTTTCATAGCTTATCAGTTCAATCCTTTCATATTCATTTTAAGCATATACCCTGTAGAAGTCTCCGAAACTGTAAATAGTAGTTTTAAAAATATTACTTGGTAGGTTCTGATAGCTGTTATCAGGCATTAAACTATTCAACAATGAAGTTAGAAGCCATTCTCCTTTATATATTGTACCACTTGTACATTACTCATACTTCAGGAGCACAGAAGTCCTTTGTTGATTTCCCACTGATGGCTTAAGCAAAGTATTTGTTTGTTGGAGAGCTGAACAGGACAGTTATTGTCCAGCTGGGATTCTGCGAAGCTGTATGTCAATAACTTGGGAGTTTCAATCAAATGCTCTAAGTAATAAACTTAGAAATAATGCAGTCTTTTTTAATAACTCAAGATTCTTGCTATTCAACATACAGATAATGCAGTAAGTACAACTTATAGCTACATGAAAGAAAAAATACTTCAAACACCTCAAGCATCTTTTAAAATATTTAAAGAAAAAGAAAACAGGTTTCTGATCTGATTTCAAGATTTACTTCCCAAAGTAGCAGTTTGCTGTCATTCTACTAGTTTCCAAGAACTTTTAACAGGCAATTATGAAAACAACCTTGAGATGAAACACAGCATGAGGCTGCACTTCATTGCTATCCCAATTTCAAGTTCCTATACCTTGCACGGAACTTCGCAAATAAATTTATTACAGCAGACTTATGTTTTTAACTTTTAGCATGTCTAAGATCAAATAGTGGTTTAAGTGAAGAAAGCATAAAAGGCACACTATCAGTGCCTCTCAGGGACAATGAACAGTGGAAGCAGGGTTTTGGGCAGTACCTGGGGGCATCAACAACCCAAACAGCACGTTTAGAATTCAGAAGGCATCCATGTCCTGCCTAACTGCACGTTAGCAAGTCAGAGGTTGTGTCATGAGGTAATGGTTTCTGAGATGAGACTGACAAGGCCTCAGCAGGGCAGAGCATTCATAGTTCCCAAAATCTCCCAGATCATCCCACAGTCAAATGGGGACATTTATTGAGAGAGAAGTCAGTAGCCAACATGCAAGGATAAGGAGTACCCCTCAAAATTAAAACGTAAAAATAAAATTAACAAACACTGGCAGAATAGCAGTAGGAATACTCCATCTATGTGGCATCTTATGATTCATTTCATGTCCACGTGAAATGGAAAAAGTAAATGTGTGCCTGCTCTGATTTATGCTGGCCCATTTTTGTGGCATGAAGCTACATTATTAGCAATCCTCTGGAACGAGGAATTTGCTTATAAGGCTAGAGGGGGACTTAACTAACAGCGAATCACCTATCTGCTGATCAGGTATTTTGGCAACCACTGGAAACTGAAGATGGTAAATGACACCACGGACAGGCTGGCCACCACCAGTACAGTGTTCTACAAGATTTCAAAGAGCTTCTCACTTAAAGTCTGTCATAATGCCAAAAGCACGATCTGTTCATAAATTGGAAGAGAAAGAAACTGGGTTAAATCCAGATGGGTACTTTCAGTTAAAAATCCCTTAGCAATAGTCTAAAGTGATACAATTCTGCAATCAATTTATTCTGTCCTAAACAATTAAAAATGTTTAAAATGCATAATCTAGAAGAATGTAGTCAGAGAATAAGGCAGAAGCCCCTCTCTGCTCATACAAGTAATTATGTATGCCATTTGTTGTTATGCAGCTGAAGTGACTCAAAGTTCTGCATTAGCCCTCACATTGCAGCCCCTTTTCCACAGAATTGCCAGCTTGAGTCTACTCCCACAGTGCAATGAGCACGCCATGAAGTGGCTGTGAATCACAGATGGTGCCAGCAGAGATCTCTCCATTCTCATCTTTAGTCATTCTGCAGGCAGGGGAATGCACTGGCTGCAGAGCCCCACCTCCTGCAGCTTCAGCAGCAGTTCGACTCTGCTTTGCCACAGACAATCAGCTTACCTGCCACTGCCCGGCTCTTTAGCCTGGAGACGTGTTCTGTGTTCACTGCACACTAAATCCCTCGTGCACTGCTGACACTGCAGCACTTTTTAAAACCTACAGATTAAGCCACTTATGCCCTGCCTCGGTCCGCAAGGCAGTTCTCATTCACAGGTGAACTCTGTGCACACATCAAGGGCACATCGTGAATTAATAATGTACCACGCCTGGTAACGCTTCAGGTTTTCTCCCTTGTAACTATTTCTGCAGGTCGTATTGTTATGAAACATGGAAATAACTGTATAAAAAAACAGAATCAGAAGTTTCACTTTCTAAAACTGGCAGGGTGAAATATTTCAGCATACCTAATATTCAACACTTTAAAGTAGCCATTTGACAATATGGAAGCAGAAAGTATTTGATACCATTAGCACATGGTTCCATCTGTTGTAAAACTTAATCCCCCAGAAGTCTGAAGTTACTTCTATATTATGCTGAAGAAACAATTTATTGGTCTCTTGGTCAGCAGCATTATAGGAAAAACATCCTGTTCTTCCTTCCTTTTCATGATTAACTCCTGACAACATCCAAAGGAAGTCAGAAGCACTAGCCTAGCCAACTAGAAATATCAAGTATCTTTACCAGAAATCAGGACAAATACTCCCACAGCACAGCACATTGCAAAGCACTGGGCTAACAATGGCTAAACAGGGGAGAAACAAGGAAAACTCTCCAAAGTACTTAACTAGCTTAGTATTAAAAGAGGCCTGGAACACAGTGCTCAGACAACAGCAATATCTGTATGACAGATCTATGGCAACTAAAATCAACGCTGATTGCAACATGAAAAAGCAGAGTCCCTAGGACAACTTGCAAGGGAAGGATCTGTTGTGAAGCAGCAAAGGAGCTTGGGCAGCACAGCCAGTGGTGAGTACAGAACACAGCTGTGCAGTACAACTGCATCTGCTTTGCAGCTGCCTTGCCAGGAGAGCATACCAATACCCTAGAAGGCTACAGCATTTCTGTTGTAGATGTGACCTACATACAGAAATCTCATCTTGCAAGTCTTGTCTGCAATACCAATATACATTATTCAGAGCACAGCCAAATTTCCTCGTGTTCTCAGAGAATTCAGGATAAGCTTTGCTATGGCTGTGTTCCTCCTCCTCCCTTCACTTGTGCAGAATCGATGTTTACCCATGTTGAAAGCTGTCAAGGGGTTGGTACATCCACACAGAAAAAGTTAAATTTAGTAAAAATGTAAAGCCAGTTCTGCTACACTACAACAGAAAAATAACACCTGTTCCTCCAAGGAGAAAATGTTTCCTCTTGCTTTCCTCCAAAGTGGGACAAATCAGCCTCCACCCATACCTGTCTCCCTCTCTAGCCTGCCAATGCTATCATGTGGCTGTGATCTCAAGAGGAACAGGCAATGGTTTGCTGAGCTGTGTATCTGAACTCAGAATGATTAGCTGAGCCTCTGAATTTTGAATTTCACTTCATACATGGAGTAGATACATGCACATACACAAGCGATACGGCATGTCTAAGTATACACACACACATATGGTACAGAAGAAATACTAATTTGCTCTGAACAGTTGCTCGATGAGTGGAAACAGTAACCCAAGGTTACCTGAAATGTGTTAGCACTGTCAGAAATGGCAGAGTTTATAACAAGTATGAAGACCTGCAATGCTTACTTCATCATTAGCTTCTTTCTACCTCACCAGGAAATATTTTAAGCTTCAGAGAAAAAAAATCATAGCACATTTGAGGCTAGTCTTAACTAACATCTAGTACTAGCTACTTAACAGCTCATTATCACGAAACATGGTAACTTCTTTGCATTTGTAAGAATTAAACGGCTTAAGGACCATCTCCGCAAACAGACATATCAAGGAGGAAGTATTTTTATTATCTTGGCAACATCAGAAAGAGTGGAAAAAACCCAACCCTATGACACTAGCAGTTATTATCTATTGAAAGTTTATGATCTGAGAACAATACAACTAAAAATGTACTGCATAAATTAAAGACGAAAATTCTCAAAGATCAGCTATTAAAAAGCCTAAGAGTTCTCTTCCATTTACTCTTTTCTGAGAAGTTTGACACCGAGTAGCAAGGTAAAACAGGATATTCCTAGACTTCCTGACTTTTAACTTCAATGGCTTTTTATTTCTGCGTAAACTGAAATACTGGCCACTGTTACTAAGCTGTGACTGTTGTGTTAGCTAAAAAAATATGGCAACATAAAACTACACAGGCACATTCAAAAAGGACATTGCACAAAAGGCTCTTTGAAAAGAGGTTTTAATTAGGGGCGTTCACATTTACCACTTCGTAAATGTTATAGGCCAGACAAATATTAGATAGTATTTAAGTGAGAACTGGCAATATTACAGCATTTAAATTATAAATTAATTATCTGAATCTAATTCAGACTGGTGTGTGTGCACTCACCTGAGCACCACAGGCAACTGCAATTTTGTAAAAGCATATATTGACTCCTACATGCAAACAGCAGCTCAGCACACCAGCTACTACAGCATAAGGGAATAACAGTGTACCATGCCCGGCTTCCTCTTGAAAGCCAGCAACAACAGATAAAATAAACTTCAAAAGCAAAGTTCAAAAAAGTAAGTATTTTTATCTATTTTCCCTTGTCCTACAGTTACTCTTTGGGACAATTTATCCACACACAATTGTGGGATCAAAATGGGAGCAAGTCTGCTTTTTTCCAACTAGCATGTATCACATTAAACAGCTCATGCATATCCCTAAGCCTCAAATTTAAAACTGAGCTAAAAATGCCTTTTTTGGTTTTTTTTTCCAGGTTCTTTAACCACAACCTACACTGAATAAGGTGAAGTCACCAGCCTACAGTATCCCACCTCCTGTATCTCCTGAGCAGCTGGTTCTGCAGGACTCAAAGAGATACAGAAAAAAGACGGGTGAGACGAAGAAGAGAATAGGGACTCAACATCAAGAGATCTCTGCCACGGTGCCATACAAACCAGACAATGATATTTATGGCTGAAGCATGCTCACAACATTAGCTACTGTCCGTGACCACTGTCTGCAGAACTCACAGACACCTTGTAATTGGCATCTATTCTCAGCCACACAGAGCAAATACCAAGTTATTTTGAGACAGTTAAAACAAAACAAAAAGTCAACAACTAAAAGACTTTCACCATTTAACATTTTCCTATATGAGCTGGGAAAACAGAACCATTTCTAGATTTTCTTTCCCTGTTTATTTCTCTGCCTTTCCTAAATGTTTTACTAAAACCACAGGCAAGGTCTATGCCTACCAAAATACTAGACATACAGGCTATTATTTGTGCTCTTTCCTGCTCTGTGGCCTAGAGGGAGAAATACTTATTATGCTGCTCTCCTTAGAGCAACAGCACTGCTGGAGGCAGAAATAGTCCATCAGCTGTGGGAACTGGTGTGTACAGCAGGTCTACACATCATCTTCCCTGAGCAGCACAAATGCTTCAAAAAATCTCTACCAAATGGCTTTGGAGGGAATCTCCTATTTACTAGTGATCTAATACTTCTAAATATTTTGCATTGGAGGTTTTGTTTATTTATTTTAACTAAGGAAAGGGATGAAAAGTGAAATACCTCACCCACTAGTGACTGTTCATAGCACAAGGCAGGGCAAAATCCCTCCTTCAAGAGAATATGAAAAGAAATTTTCACTCTTAAATCAAAATCGGACCTTTTATCCTGGATCTTGCACATTCTTAACCAGTGTCTTAACAAGAGTTTTGTTGCATCAAAAAAGGAATACAAACACAAATACAGAAAAACACGAGAATGCCATCAAAAAAACCTGTCAGCCTCTGTCCACTCAATTTGAAACTGACAGTGTTAAGAAAAATAAGTGGTTCATATATGCTTCAGTCTTTAAGTTACTGGTGAAGAGAGAACAAGATTAAACAAATAAGGAAAAATTCAGAGTACAATTTGCATCTCTGAGCAGGATGACAGTTCTGCAGCCCAACAGTCCACATCATTCATTTGGATGTGTGAAATACCCTGTGGAGAGGTTTGAATCTTAAAGAAGTTCTCTCAAAGTAATGGATGAAATAGTGCATGATAAACCGACTTGTCAGGAATCCTTTTACAGCTATTCCAACTGGAAATAAGCAGTCCTCTCAAGGAACAGCGAAAGAAAAATAGTTATGTCTGATATGCTTTGTCTCTGAAGCCAGAAGAAACTAGTCTGAAAAGCCTATTTACAATCTTTAAGGCATGTATTAATGCAAAGGGACAGGAAAAGATTCTTTGCAACAGCTGGGAACTAACTACATAGAAGATAAAAACAGAATAGTATTTGCAGGAGGAAAAGAAAGATCAACAGTAAAAACTGATATAATTGGCACTCTTAATTGCCCCAAGGGAAAGGTATTACAACTTCTTCCATAGGGATTTCAGTATGCTATATAATAAAGCAGAATAAAATATTCTCACACCTACACTTAAGGGAATGAAATTAATTCTAAATTTAATATGAACCTAACCTATGATTTTTTTCATTTTATAGACCATAGCCTGGTTTTTCCCTTATGTGAATAAGCCACTGTATGGTAACTTACACATAATCGGCCTTTGCTGTAGATACAACATTTTGATATGAAGCTTCCTGTTTCAATTAAATTTAGTGGAATTATCCAAGTGAAGACTGATGGCTTAGTCAATTATTAAGGTTTGGACAAATAGTTCCTGTTGATAAGGATAACAATAACAAAAGAATAAGCATTAACAAGGAACTGAACATTTCAGCAAACTACTATACTCACTAAACACAAGAGCCAGCAAAAAGCCGACATCTGGCTTTTGCTATCTAGAGTCTCCCTCTGAAATCACTGTCACTACATGGATTTAAGGTGAAATCTGGTGCTGACTGATAACCAGCCTTTAAGCCACCAAAGATTTCTTTGGAATCAGCACTTTGGAAAGCTCTAGATTAGAGCAGACTTGTAATCAGGACAAAGTTTGTAAGCATTGCTAAAGACTCCTTTTCTTAAAAACACCCCGACTGTATTTGATGCCCAGGTTAACTCCACTCTGCCCTCTCAGGGTCCATTTAAGCAGAGGAAGTGGGAGAAAGTTAAAAGAGGAAGTGAAGAGCCAAAGAGCAAGGCACTGGTTCTCCTTTGGTCCCTCAGCCCACGAGACCACAGATCTGCAGCTCCTCTAAACAGGGAGCAGGGGCAGCTGTCTCAGACCACCCTAGCTTTAATTTCGCTTCTGAAATCTTTATAGACTTATATATAAATCTCTAAACACCTAAATCGATGTTATAGATGTTTATAGATTTATATATAAATCTGTAAAGTATTTCTCCATAGTGTTCTGAACACTCAGTAGAGATCTCAGTCTGGAGAAGAAAAATTACAGCTTGTTCCTTTTTCATTTTGAGCTAATCTCTGCCTGCCTGGTCGTACTAAACCTGGCTGGATTTCCAGCTACCAACATGCTGTATCTTGCCATGCTGAGGGCTGTCCCTCAGGCAACTTCAATATCTTTAAACATTTCCTAAATCCTCTTTTTTCACAGGGCACTTTTGTTACACATTAAACATGTGGCACATCTTATCAGCAGTACCTTTCGTGGCCATCCGCTGTTTTCAGGGTAATAGGAGAGGGAGCAAAAATTATCAACCACCAGTTAAAGCTGTGAACACACAGTAAAAATCCAGTTTGGATTTTTCTTTACGAACTGAAAGCCATTAAAAAACAGATGCCTACTACATTTAGAAGCCTTGTCTTCCATCAAGACACTGACAAGTGGGGCACAAAGCTCTTGTAAATCCTGAAGAGGCTCCCTCAGAAAAAGCAGTAAATAAAAAGGATGGAGCTGCTGCCTACAGACAGGACAGAATGTAAGCAACTCCATGGTGTGGCAATGATACATATAAAAGCATATAGCATGGTTAAAAGAGAAATAAATCCTCTTCAAATATCAAAGCTAGTGAGGATTTTATCCTTATTCTGCTAAGTTTTATTTTCAATATTAAAATCTGAACTTGTATGAATGCACACAGTATAAAGTGTGCAATGCTTGTTTCTACTGTTGAAAACTGATCAGTCATACATATATTAACTTACAGAGTTAAACTTCCTCTTTCAGCCAACAGTCCCGCAGTTCTGTAAACACAGGTTTTTAACTATGAATAATAACTTTGCTATGAATAGATTTCTCTTCACTGTGCTCTTCACAACTCAGAGGAGCAGAAAATTCTCCAAATGGCCATACTGCCCAAGGTGAAGAAAGAAGGTCTGAAGGAACAAAGGCTTGAGTTATATTGCACTGAAATGCTCCTCCCCTGTGCTTAACCCAGCCTTTTATATACACATAGGAAGCCAAAGAACTACATTTTATTGGGTTTTCCATCAATTAAAAATGATCTTCCTGAAAAAAATCCCCCTAATTCACTCTATTCTGGCTTGCTGAGAATTTTTCTTCCATTCCACTTGTTACCTCATCCTGTTCTTCCCTTTTCTGCATCATCCCCTGTCCCTTCCAGGAATTTATCTTTTGATGGGCCACTGCAGCAGCTGCATTTTTTACTCTCCTCCCCTCCCCCCTCTCATCTTCCTGACTGCAAGACTACATTTTACTATTATAATTTAATATCTGGACTGTTATGACATAGTTTATTGAATCATAGCTATAATGTCACTGTATTTCACAGCTGAAGTACATGGGAGCCTAAAACTTAGCACTTGCTTCTACAGCTGTATACCTTGCCACTCATACCTGGTCTATCAGCTGTATGGTCAAAGAAAGAGGGAGGGCAAGAGAGACTATAAAAATTCTATTTCATGCATATATTTGCAAGGCAACTTAAAGTACACAACACAAAAACTGTGGCAGAAGACTTACAAACTAATTCTGCAAGAATTTCTCTGGTAATCTACACCCCAAAAATAAATTATATGCTTTTAAAAAAAAATAAATAAAATCAAGTCAAATTTCACAATTCAAGTTGTGACACACAAGTTTTATGTAAAACAACACCAGAATTGACCTAGAGTGGAAAACAATTATTTTTCCAGTTTTATTCCAGTGTTTATCCAGCACAGAAAATTAGGTCAGACTCTACCACCTGTATATGTCAAAATGTGTAACTCAGTCCAAGAGTGTTTAGAGTTATTTTTTGTGTTACATGACATAGATACAGTAGGAGATAAATTCAGAACTCTCTATGGCACTACTCTGTCAGGCACTTTAAGTGCTGTTTGTTGAGATTTCAACAATTCCTTATAAAGATCTTTTCTGTACCTCTCTACATTTATTCTAATGAAGTCCATTGCCATACAGAGACTTTTGAAATAGACAGACTGGCATAAAGTTTATTTCTCTGTGCCAAACCTGCAATTTAATAAAGAGATGTGCTAAGTCACCAGGAGATTTGAAAGGACTAAACCTTTTTTATTCCGCAGATGGCATTGCTGATCAGCTGTGTTCTCTCTGTTTGCCCCTTATCTTAGACTGCCAAGTCTACAAAATCTTTCTTAATAACTTTCTAGCTAGCGAGCACTCACTTGTTTTGGTAATGGCTGAAGGACAGCAGTTGAAAACAAGATCAAAAGTGAGACCTGACATGCTATAGCACAGCAAGTGACAGGCAGAAAACAAAATATCTGGTAGGGCTGACCACTAAGGAGGGAATCTACCTCAGGGATTTAGAAACAGTTCAGCATCCACTCCATGAAACTGATCAGCACAATCTAGACCAGGCTGCAAGAGCAGTCTAAAATTAGCTTTTTTTTTTACTTTTTTCCTAAATAAATAAGGAAAATAGTATTGAAACTGCAATCACAGATGGAAATTTTTATTAATGCCATGCTCAGAAAAAGTCTGAAAAACCACAGGAATCATCCAGAATATTAGAATATGAAGTTTGAAAAGAATAAAGACATGTATGGATGTGAGGGGAGGTGACATCTGAACAGACATGGAGAGCCAGGCCTCCAAGACTGCCAGCACTGATCCACTGCCAAAGTAATAAATTCACCTTAAAAAGGTTTAAATAAACTAAGTCTATCAGCATTTAATATAACTGGAACTATGAAAAGTTACTACTGTAGTTATACTACACCAAAGATGAAAACCTCATGAGTAGTAGCAAGAGAAAGGGAAAATCATTAAATCTAAAAATAAATGTAACAACTTTTCTTGTAGCTTTTAGTGCAGAAAATAAACATCTCTAATATATATGGCTTTATGCTAATGATTCTATGTATTTAGAAGGTCAATTATGTTCTGTTGTCCATGCAACCTATGGCTCATTTACTTGTGTGCATGCATAAGAACACACAAATATGGTTAATGTGCACTAGCCAAAATTAAATATGGCATCCAACAGGCCTGAAAACCAGCTGTCATCACAATGCTGGTTTTTGAGGTTTTTTTAATACATCCTAGGAGCCCTTCCTAAGCCCTTAAATGGCATTTAAACCACCAGTCAAATGTTTAGAGGCCAATAAATATGCATAATGCTGAATCCAAACATCATCTGCACTAACTCCTGGAGACAACCAACCCACTTAATTAGAGATATTGGTTCTCTTATTACAGAAAAGTAAATGACCATCACAATTTCAAACAACAGGGGTAAAAACCCCACCAACATAAAAGTATGGTATATTTTACAGGTGTGGTGTATCTCAGTGATCACTCTGTATTACTAGAGCAACATGTATTTATCACCAGTATTTTATTACCTTGACAAAATAAGGCTGCCTCTTAGGAAAAAGTCATCTTCAACTGAAGGGTCAACACGAATACCTTAATAAAGGGTGCACTGTAATGTGTATGCAGCTGTTCTCTGATAGCACCACAGAAATCCTGACCATGTTTAAAAGCTTTTTCATAATAAAGAAAATTATAATAATATGAAACCTTATCATGTACCACAGAGCTACAGTGTGTTTACTGCCACTTCAGGAATGGATCCACCATGCCAACCAGGGAAGTTTTTGTCCTCTAGTTTTATCCCCAAGTTCCCTCTTGTCCCCTATGCCAGGAGAATGAGAAGGAGGACTGCAAGAGGGAAAAATGTATTATTTCATTGTTACCCAGATTTCTTCTTGCTTTGCCTTCTAGAATAGGCATGTTTAGGATCCCAGCTACACTGAGACTGTGCCTTCTGCTAAACAGGAACTACAAAAATCAGGATTGAGCACAAAAATGGAGGAGAGTCATAATTAGAAACAACCTGAAATTAAATTTCTGCAGAAGTAGGACTCCTAAGGGACTCAGCTTTGGCCCATTCTGATACCTTTTACCACTGACTTCAAGAAAATCCAAATTAGGTCAAGTCCATAGAATTTGAATTGTCAACATGGAAATTTCCTTCAGTAAATTTACTTTCTTTTCTAATTAGTTTTGCATTTATAAAGTTCTCTATACTCCCAACATGTTGCTGCAATTGCAACACACATTTTCAGATGAGAATCTAACATGAGCAACTACTAAGGCAGGCCAGAAGCTTTTCACTAAAAATACTGAAATGCAGTTACCAAAACCCTTGGCTTGAGTTCTGGGAACATTGTGAAGGGCAGCAACTTCCAAGTGTCCTCTATTATGCTGCCTTTCTCATTTCCTAATATACCAGGATCTTCTAAGCAGCTTAGAAGTGAAAACAAAAGAATATGCCATGTACCCTCACCATTTTGCAGTGGGTTATGTTAAAAGTCACCATGAACTGGGCTGAACCCCCTACAGCTACTAGGGGTGCCCCCAAGGACTGGCCAGGGACATTCACAGGGTTTGGTCCCTAATTGCAGCACCAGTGAGAACCACACTAATACCAGGGCACCTCCAAGGTATCATCTTCCGCATGTTCCGTTCTTCGGCTCCCAGTATGTGCATCAGTTCTCACACTTTATTTATAACTGAATAAGAAATTTTTATTTCAGTTGACATTATTTGCCTCTTGCAAGTTTTTCCTCAATGACATTTACTCTTTTTTAATTTGATACTTAAATGTTTGGTCTGTCTGGCACCACTGCTGATGGGCAGTAGAAAAAAAAAGAAAGAAGTAACAACAGCCTTTGTTTTTGTTTTTTTTTTAAACCTCATTTTCCATTTTATTTTCATGTGTTGTGGTTTAACCCCAGTCAGCAACTAAGTACCATGCAGACACTTAGTCACACACCTCTCCCCTATGGTGGGACGGGGAGGAGAATTGGAAAAACAAAGAAGTAAAGATAACGATGATAATGACAGCAGTTAGAGGAGCAGTAACAAAGAGAAGGGAGATATGAGAGAGAGAAAGTAATAAAGATGAGCGATGAATGCGACCATTGCTTAGCACATGCTGACCAATGCCCAGCCTGGCCCCCAGCAGCACCACCCCACCCAGTTCATACACAGAGCACCATGCTCCATGTTAGGGAATATTCCTTTGGCCACTTCAGCCAAAGCTGTCCTGGCTGTGCTCCCTCCCAAAATCTTGTGCACCTCCTTGGTTGCAGAGCAGGGGAAATAGAAAAGTCCTTGACTTGAATTAAGCACCACTGAGCAACAACTAGAACAGCAGTGTGGTATCAACATTATTCTCCACTAAGTCCAACACACAATACTGTAGCAGCTACGAGGAAGAAAATTAACTCTATCCCAGCCAAAATCAGGACCCCATACTACTTTCCAATTCAAGAGTCAAACAGCAGCTCTAAATCTGAGCTAACTCACTGTTACAGGTTCTAGTGTTGCTTCTCTCAGTGACATTTAGAATTGTGAAGGTAATGCTGTCCTTTAAAAAGGACCTAACAGACTTACAGATTTTTTTTTTATTTTTAATTTACTATGAACTTGGTCTAACAAACAAAATGGCAATTTCTCTAGGCTCACAGGCCTCTTGCAGAAACGACTAATAATTGCTGCTATTAAAGGAGCTAACAGAGAAAGTATTATCCAAGGTCAGGAGATTGTTCTAGCAGATTTTAAAACCTCAACATACGTAAGCTTTGCAATCAAATTTTAAAAATCACTCCCTGTTCCAGACATGTATCTGTGCAACTTTATTTATCCAAGACAGATGTTCTCATTACCAAATATATGTCTTGTTGTTCAGTTCTTACACAGATCGCTTTTGTTGAAACAAAACAGCCCAGGAAGAGTGAAGCTAATTCCACTTTGCTTTTATGCATCTAAAGTAATGTTGCACTATTATTATAAGAGATAGTTAACCATCTAATTGGATATTTTTCAGAACTCTTAACTTCTTTGATTCTGCCAAACTCCAGCATTTCTAGTAACCTTCCACCTACTACCTTCACAGGTTAGGAGGTACTGATTAAGGCCTGAAAGCCCAAATGCCACTCAAGTGTCATTCCTGAAAGCCACTCAAGACAGGTATAGTCTCAGGGTAGTATTTCTCAGTCAATTCACAGTTTCTAGACCATTCCCTGGCATAAAGATTTGCAAAACCTATCTCAAAAATATTTCACTGGTGCTTATTAGAACTGCATGCCTGACATTATTTCAATAAATAAATTCACTAGTATTATGACTATTCCCCTATCTTTCAATTGTTTGCAGGATCCTTATTTCCCAGAGTCTGTTCAACAGTTGCAACCAAAGAAAATTGGACTCAAATATAAGTTTCCAGAAACATTGAAATAAACATGAAACCCACCCTAATGCCATCTCCCAGCTATGCAACAGAACAGATTTCCCCCCCCCCCCCATCAGGACCTCCAAAAACAAAAGATACAGGCTGGAATCATCATCTTTGTTAATGTACCTACAATAGACATAAAGCCTCAAAAGGTTAACTTGGCCAGACAGATGGACCTTAACTTCTATTACAAAAGAGCGGGGTCCTTCTTCACTGGACAAGAAGATCTCATCTCAACCCTGTATCAGTGGACCCTTATCTGGACCACTCTGTCCACTTTTCTCAGGTTTTTAAATTACAATGATTAACTGAGGGTCTTTATATTCCTTCATATTCAACTGGAATGTGCTGCATAAGGATATATTGCTCTTCTTCAGTTTTAAGTATCAGATCTTGAACTTTTATCAGCAAGTTCTTTATTGACTTTTAAATTACCATAAATAATCTCTAATCTTGAAATATAAAGAGATTTTACAGAAGACAAAAGTTTCAGTGTAATTTGTGAAAACCTACAGCAGACAGGATATTAAAAGAGATTATTAAAGATTGATTATTAATATTGTATGCACATCAGATATATACTTTGAAGTAACAAATAGTAAGAAGGGTAGCAGGTATTCCAAATCACACTGGTGTCCATCAGATACACTGAGGATGTAATAAGTTAAAGCACAGATCAGCCACAAGCACAAAATGCATCTGATGCCCACTGTTTTGTCACTAAATTAGTCACCAGCAATTCCTCCTGCAATGCTTCTGAAGTTTTCCACACCATGGTATATTTTCAGAGCTTTCTGAGTCATTGGGCCTGGAAGGAGACACTCCCAAGCACATTATCTCCCTGAAAAAATGTCACACTGAACAGTATTTACCATTATAAGTACATGCTTCCCAGTGAAACCCAAATACTGCTTCAGAGGGAAAAGCCAAGAGGAAGAGGGGCGGGGGAAAGGAAGGGAAAAGTAAGTCCCTCAGCCAAAGCAAATTTTAAATACAACAGGACAGTAATCTCTGTTGCTATTTTGAATACAGTTCAATGCATGCCTCTGTAGCATATTTTCAGCAAATCCCAAAAGCACCAATTAAGCTATTTCATTTTTATTATTGTTCAGCTGATACAAACTGGAAATTGGCATTTGGGCTACATTATATCACCTTTGGCCATGCTAAGTAATATCTCATCCCTGAACAGTGTCATTTAATGTAATTTAGTTAATGAGTGCTTAAACAAGAGTTAAAGCATCATTCAATGAAGGAAGAGCATGAAAAAAAACTTCTGATTCTTGGTTGAAGCATTTTCGTCTGGCATTTGCAAATCTGCACCAAGTGTCCTGAAAGGTGCTTTATTCTCCACAAGGCAGCAAGTCCTCCAGTAAAACTGGTTATTAGGAAGTGGTGCGACTTCAAGAGGAAAAAGGTAACAACCAGGGCAAGAGTGAAATGGAAGGTGCACTAGAAACTTCCACCACTGGATAACCCATTCCTGTTATTCACTACAGACCTGACAAGTTATTTGCTGATACTCTGCAAACTGGTTAGAAAACACAGACAAGGTAGAGTTACACACACAGGCTGCAAAATCCAATCACGGATTTAACTGGAATAGCCTGAGAAAAGTCTCTGTGCTCACACATGGACAACAATTCACAGGTGTTTATACAGTAAATACACAAAGTGAAAAATGGCACATCCACAAAACCATCCATTCAAAACCTTGAAGTATTTCTTTTCAATCCCTAAATAAATAAAATTCTGTTCATTTAGTTGCAATTTTACTTTTTATTGGTTCAGTTTATCTTTTTGTTTCAGCTAGTTTATAGACACCACTTTTGTTATTAACCCCATTTAAAGACACCATTCTTGTGCTTCCAGGAAGGAACTATGAGCTAATTCTTACGTAAATGGGATATGTTAGTGCCTGAAAAAACATGGTTTAGTACTCTTAATTTCCTAAATATTATGCATACTATCAGTAAAAAACATAATTAATATTCAAGATCACATTCAAGTTCCAGTATTCTCATATAGGACAAAATATCTTCTCCCAAAAGGCCTTAATTATTTTTTCTTGCAGCACCTCCATTCCCACCAGTCTGCCATTCAAATATGAGTCTAAAACCAAAAGCCTTGAAAGAATCACCAAATATCACTACAGACAGATCTCTAAAGCACATCATTTAATCTAAAAAAAACCCAGAGAATCTCTCCACTCACTGCTTTTCTGAGGGAAGCTGTCACAGCAGGGATGAGTCACACTGCTTTATCAAAGATGTTCCAGATCAGGCCATCTCCATTTTGGTAGAGCTTAAAGGATTTTCAGTAGGTATTTGAATACCTTATAGCAAATATATTAATGTAAACTAGCTTAAATTGACAGAAGTAAAGCTAAGCTCTCATGCTACTGGAAACAAAACACGAAAGCATGATAACAAATGTGAGGGAATTTTCTATCAGTAGGCCAGAAAGACTAAAGAATGGAAATATATATTAACAGCATGTGTACTAGAATTCTTCATGATAATAAAAGCTCTCTGGGGTTTTGAAGTGATCTATGACATTCAGAAAAATTATCCTCTCCTTTTTTATATGTTACATTTCTTATACAGGTTTCCTTTCCCAAGCTTTTACACTTAACTATTTGGGGGCAGGGGTGAGCTGACTGTATTTTTTCTTTTTTAGCTGAGGTTCAAAATTGGAACTAAAAATAAGACTTCCTTCACAACATAAGGACAACATAAAACAAAACTCAGAAGTTGCCAAGGCTAAAAAGACAAACAAAGACAAGTTCAATCAGCAAGTGAGTTAGGATGTCCCTTTCCACAACTAATTTCCTTTGATTATGATTCTTAATTTTCTTTCCTGCTTATGACTCATTTACCTGGATGAGTCTATGTGCCAAATAAGGCTTTGCTACTGTGTGAATGTGTTCATCTCCTCCTTTCCAGAATTCTGCAATACACTGTTCTGGTTTCTGCTCTATGCTCTATGAAGTCACACATTTATATGCAGTATACATGGAAGAAAAAAAACCAGTTGCAGTCATTGCTTTATTAAAATAAACTGCCCAAACCCTATGAAAAGAAAAAGAAGCCTGGCTTTGCATATTGTTGTGTAGTCAGGGGGATGGTAGCAGAAACAAACAGGAATTGACAAAATACAGGATGACAGCCTCCCACCTCAAGAAAACCACCAGTGACCTTCAAGATGCTTCAAGTGGTTAATTGCACCTTGGCAGTACTCTAAGAAAGGCTCCATGAAGTTTATAATTCTAAATTACTTCCAAATGAGTGAATTCATGGTCATTCTGTTGGAAGCACAGACAAGTGCACCTGGAATGTTTCCTAGTAAAGTGCTGCAAGCTGGTCTGTTCATGTAGCAACCAAATGATGTAGACCTGAACAACTCTGCTATCCATCAATACTGGTTATTGATGCCTCCCAACACATATATGTCAGTGAGAAGAAGAAAGTCTGCTGAGGACATCATGAGAAACAGCTGGCAAAAGAGCTCACCAGTTCTTTTCAAATTGTATTCCACAGGCCCTGTGTAACCATGGAAAACATTGTAGAACAAATAACAAGACCCTGATTATTCCAAAGGAGTACACCCTTTCCCTTTCTACCATTCTTTCTTGCACCAGCCTGAATTTTTTATATTAATACAAAGTACAAGCCAGTGTTGTTTTGATAAGGAAAGGAACAGCTACAGATAACAAGGGGAACAACATCAGAGGTAAAGACTTCCACAGGTAAATAAGAAAAGTAAACTTCAGTGATAAATTTGCACAGACAGTGGGAGTAAAATCCTCATTATAGTAGTTTCAACAGCTGCCAATCTTTGTCAGTGATAAAGTTTTGCCTTAAAAAAGAGACTTCAGAACAAAGTATTCCCCTGACTATCACAGCATTCACCAAGCAAAGGAAGTACAGCTCTAGATGCACATATTGTGATCAGAGTGGTAAACTCAAAACAAGACACTAGTTCACAGAATGGATAGGCAAAACTGACCTCTGAACCTAGAGCTAAAGCATTCTGGGTCATATATCATCCATAAAGATTACTATACTAATTATAGAACAATATATAACAGCTCAGTATTTTAGAACTATCATTAGAAGGAACTCTTCTCCAGATACATTTAGGAAGTGTTATCTGCATTAGTATACAATTCTATACCTGTCCTTATTATGAACTGCTGTCCTTAGTTATCTTGGGTTGCAAGTTTTTTTAATGTACCAGTGTACTGAACATAAACAACAGCCATCTCACACAGTGTGGAAAACTGTGGAGGGATAGAATGTAAGAAAATAAGGGCCCTTTGCAAAAGATAGTAAACAGAACATTAATTTATGAAAAGCCTTAGGTTGATGTTCTAGACTGTGAAAAGCAAAACTAAATCAGAACTTAGAAACCTATGTTCTTACTGTGATGTGTTGCCTGAACATTTGTATACTGTTATTCCTAAGTGAGATATGTGAATATGTTATATCAATTTACCCAAACATACCTTTCTAGAGATGCTGCAACTTCATAATTAAAAGAAAGGGGGGAATTAAGGAGGGCTAGAATGTAAGAAAATAAAGATAGTGCAGAAGGTAATCTCACCCCTGAGGAGTTGCAGCTGTACCAATTATCAAAGATTAGGAACAGGCCTAACTTTAACAGGCCACAGCTGTAACCAATGAGAAGAAGAGTGCTGTAAGAGAGTGAGTTGGCTGGTTAAGAAGAGAACATGGGAACTGAGAGCTGGAGTTTGTTGGCTGTGCTGTGACAAAGAAGGAGTCAGTGCTGTGAAGAGCTACCCATGAGAAATCTCCAAGAAAGCATGGAACACTTGCAATAAGAAGATGACAACAGAAAACAGCAATTTTTTTCCCATTACTGTATTATAAGATATCTTATTATGAGTTATATCCATGAGTTTTATTTCAATACCATTGTGCTACAAGGTGTTTACAGAAGAATTTGTGGTTTTTTCGTGCTTATATAAAAGCACTACCCATACAAGCAGCGCAATACAGAAACAATAGAAAGTTGCTCTAGAAAAGAAACCCTCTGCTAATCCACAGATCAAGTTCCAAAAAAATGGCAATTGAGTAAAAATTCATACACATAACTATCACAGCACATGTCACCATCAGGTCAGCGCATGTGCACAGTCAAGACACGGCCACAACACACAGGGTATCAACCATACAATATCAGAAGGCTTTAAGCATCCTCCCATACACAGCAACACCTTACCCCATCAGAAGGCTTCAGGCATCTGCCTATACAGAGTAACATCACTCCACTACAGAAAACTGGAAACAGCTGCCCCTCTTGTTCCTTAGCCCAGCCTTTTATCCCCTCATGTTGATGCATTGCACCTGTGTGCCCTCTGCTCCCTTTGGTGGTTGGTCAGTGGCACTCCATGGCTCATTGCTGTCAATGCTGCTCACCTGCTTCTCACAGCTGTGCCCACTGGGGGGGATGAGGCTCAGCTGCAGCCCCTTCCCAATTACCACAGTGTACCTACACATAACATCCTAATAAAAGGCCTCTGCCTTAAACCAGAGGAAAGAACTGCCCTGATGTAGTATTCCTATATAGTATATTCGTTTCCATATCTGCAAACGCCTTTGTGGTGACTGCCACATTATGCCACCATTTGTTCTAATTGTTCCTGAAATATTCAAATTAAATATTCAAACTAAAATATCAACTCTTCAACACAATTCACTCTTAGCAGGCAGTACAGGGGCTAAAAAGCCCCATGCTCGCCAATCTCTTGGCAGAAACACTGGATCACAGGAGGAACATGATTATCCTGCTGGAGCCAACCCACACCCTTGTGAGGTGACCAGGGGCTTCCCTGGCCCTGTGAGAGAGTCCATGAGTTCCACTTGCTGCTCATCACACGGCACATGGCTGGGGGACAACCACCACAGCACTGTGGCGATTCAGGCTGTCAGGCAGAACACTTGCAATCACAAAAATCACTATTTCTTTCTGCTGAGGGTATACACAACAAAGCATTTACCACACTTCTGCATTCCTGTAGGTCAGTAAACTTTAGCAAATTATTCCTGATTTAACACTAAAATTAGGTTTATACCAGAACGCAGCATCTGCCCTTGTCAAGTCTCTCAGACCCCAAATAAACCTCCCTGACAGGCTT
Source organism: Motacilla alba alba (assembly GCF_015832195.1). Classification (NCBI taxonomy): domain Eukaryota; kingdom Metazoa; phylum Chordata; class Aves; order Passeriformes; family Motacillidae; genus Motacilla; species Motacilla alba. The sequence goes on along the minus strand of NC_052021.1, from coordinate 13,270,692 downwards.
TCTCCCCCACAGCAGTGGCCTGCAGAAGTCAAATCATTATTACTAACCAAATTAAAAATGTGATGTTGCAAAATAATGTAACTATCTTTTCTAAAGATTTCTATAAATTCCAGATGACTCCCTGACCTTTTTTTAAATTTCCAATCAATTAAGTTTTTCTTTATCAGCAAAGGTTTTATCCTAGGACAGACAACTTTGAATATATTTCTTATTATGCAGCATCTCCCATCCTGATTACATTGTAGCACTATGTTGATTTTATCCTTTCCCTCCTGATGAACATTTATGAGGAAAAAATAAGGTTTTGTATTGGTTTCGGGTTTTTTTGTTTTTTGGGTTTTTTTAATCCACCTTGACTAAATAAGCTCTCACATTTTTCACACCTGAACTGCCAAGGATTATGTTCTGTCTCCATGCTTTGCCACATGGCACTTCAGCTATCTATCTATGTTATTTCTCACATTCAAGAATTTTCCTTCCACCAACACAAATAACATTTTGCTAATTTGTACAAGCTAATACCTGCTGGGTTCTGAAATCATAATGGCAGTAAATAAATTGGCCTTTTTAGCACCCTAAATAATTTCAAAAATACAGGATTACAAAATCCTTGCCCAAGCTGACAGAAGAAAAACACCCAAGATGTCCTTTAAGGATCACTCCACTATGATAGCATTACCAGATCAGGGGAACCCTGCTTCTTCATGTCATCAATCTTACATTCCCTCCCTTGTTCTACAGCAGACACAGCAGAAGCCAGCAGAGCTCTCTAATTTAATTTCTGCACAAATTCTCTGCCAACTAGATATGAAAATTGAGTTTAACTCAAAATCCCATGGGCTGCTCTGGAGAAAAGAAAAATGCATGTAGAGTATTACGTATTCAGGTCAGAACTGCAGACAAGCACTTGCTTCATAGTAGACTAAGTTTAGAGGGTTGAGGGGATACCATACTATCTCCCTCTATTAGTAAAAACTATTTATGTTCATAGACTGCCTAAATGTTTATGATTTCAGAATGTTGCCCAAGATGCCATTTTCATCATCTGTTTTCCATTAAATTCAAAAGCATTATTTTTAGACCATGGTTAGTTGTTGCTGGGGTGAGGTGAGAGTTGCTTGTATTTCATTTTGTTGGTAGTTCTTGGGGGAAGGGGGTATGTTTAATCAAGCTTCACTGTCCACTTCTTGCAGAGCCACTTCTGTTTATTAATATTTCAGCTCTTTGAAATTCTCTGTTGAAGTGAATTTAGATTTCTGTGATAAACGCCTTATTTTTTAAACCTGATGACATACTCAACTGAAAAATATGTAAATACATAACATATATACATATAAAGAGAAATTTACCTTAATAAACAAAGTAAAAAAAAAATCCAGGTTGATTTTCCTGACTTTGCTTTCATCACGACAGGCAATACACAGGCTAACGTAACAACTTCTGACCTGTTAACAAGACCTCCTTTTTTCCACACACATTATGTATTCCACACTAATTAAGAAAGAAAGTTAAGCTGCACTCTGTGTAAGGCAGGCTGCTTGCCTTGAGAATAGGAGCTGCACTTCATCTCCTCTCCAATCAATAATCCATAAACTGGGGTTGAATGTGCAGGCTGTTTGCCAGTCAGCTGTAGCTGAGATCTCTTGTCTAACCCTTTCCTTTTCATTCAATCAGCTCTGCCCAAAGGAAACATTTCAGATTAATAAAACAAAACCCCAAGACTTTCAGTAGTCTAGTTTGTCCTTTAGTCCCCTGCCAACCAACATTTTTCACAGGTAGTGAATCCAGATTTCAATGAATCCTAGAAAAAAATCTGGTGTAAAGATAGGTTTTGTCCACCCTTCCATTATAAATGTGCAGCTTCACCATGAAATGTAGAACCACACATAGCATCTTGTGTGAAAGTTTTGGTTTTATTTTCAAAACTATTAAATCTCTGGAGGTTTATGTATTTGCAACCTTTTAACTTTACAGGTATTCACTAAAAACACAATGCACACACAAAAAACTTCTGTGCCTTCAAATTTACATTAAAATTTAATTTACCACTGCACAGGCAAATTCGAAAAGTTTCCTTTTAAAACATCACTTCAGCATACTTGGTTTTTAAACTGTGGCATCCCTGAAGCTATTATACTTGGCTTTAATTAACTATTCAGGCTAGTGAAACCTTTTCCAATTACATCAGAATTTACAGACAGGTATGTGGAAGCTCAATTTTATTTTATAACAGTCAGAAGAAAAGCATAAAAAGGAGTAGAACGGTATCCTATTGATGATAAAAATAATGAAAGAATCAAAAAAGTATACTATAAAAAGCATAAAGACAACAAATATGTACACCTATAGCTCCCATACCAACAAATCTCTTCAACACAAGATTTCACTGGGAGATGGAAGTGTGTGTGTGTACACACAAGGCATTACATAGTAATAGCCTGAATTGTAATGGATACTTGATCTTTCCAGTTTACCTTGAGATAAGAAAAGGAGATGGGGTGGGAAGCAGTCTTACAAGCCTAGGTTTTAAATTTTTAATTAAAAAAAAGAAAGTTTCAGCTGTAGTGCCGAAATTAAATCAACCTATGAATTTAAGTTGTTAGATCCTGTGCTATGGTAAATTTAATATCTGAAAAACAGGTTCATTTCAGGGTTTTAAATTAATTCAGAGGATTTCAGTGAATCATATTTCCATTGAAGAGCAGTTTTTTGGAAGGGTGCTTGCTTTTGTGTTTAGCCATGCACCCCAGGTAAGAAAAAAAAACTTGGCTGGCAGATTTTTAATCTATTTTAATACACAACTAGCAACTTCAAGCAACTAGCAGAGTAACAACATGATAGAATTTCAAGTTTCTAAATGTATCATAGTACTAAGATCAAATTGAATTTTAAAAGAAAATACAGAAAGAATATGAAAGGGCAGAACACAAGTTTTCTTAAGATTTATTGCCTTTGAGATACCTACTAGATTTACAAAACCAACTTTTGCATGTAACTAATCTGCCTCCTGGTCTAGCACTCCTACCTCAACAACAATTCTAGCTTATCTGTCATTACTCAATTTGTAACTTTGGAAATATAAATAAGTGCAGATTATCACCACCTGTTTCTGTGGAAGTCCTGCCATGGGTGCTCATTATTTTTAGTTCCCACTTCCTCCCCAACACCTCCAGATAAGACCTGAAATATGGTACTCTGCAAGAAGACTGAAGATCCAGCATTTCCAATTCTTGGCACTGTTTCTCAGCAACTGCCACTTTCTACAAAGGCGTGGACTGTCATTAATCTAAGGAGGGACATAGAGCACGTCATACATTTGGGGGGCAGCATTACAGCCTCTCCATCAGCTTGTGTTAGATTGTATTAAAGGTATACAAGTGGTGTTCTGTGTTTTGTTGTTTGTTTTTTTTTTAAAGAGGCCAATTCCTGATCTAATGGTGAAAAAAAAAAAAACAAACCAAAATCTGTGTTAACACAAAGAAAATGGGGAAAACTTTCAATTAAAACAGCCTTCAAGGAATAATCCATACATTTATTTTATTTCTTCCCAAAGAGAAATATCTTATAGAAGAAAATAACAAATTCTCTGTCACCTCCAGTCTCCTGCAAGCTCAACCTATGACAGAATATTTCCATTTTAAATGGAAATACTGGTGGGGTTGTGGGAATTAGGGATCTCCCAATCTTCTCAGATCTCAAGACACCCTGCAGATATTTAAAGCTGCACTGAGAATAGTATCCTAAAGGGATGATTTGGATTGTAATATAAATGCATAGCAGGATGCACATCTCCATGAGGCAAACAGCTAAGCCAGCCAACATCTGCTGCAGAGAACCTGACTGTGGGTGAGAAGCTCCACAGATGCACTTGCCACAGGACGCAAATTAAAAGAATTAAAATTCACAGGGCACAATACAAGCATAAAAATAAAGGAAGAGGGACAGCATTAAATCTAGGAGAAGAGATCAGGTTTTACATTTTTCCAAATGAGTTCATGCTCATAATTCTAAAACACTTGCCACCAAACAAGTCATACATACTGCTGGCAGACAGACATTGCCTTTGGGACACTAACTTCTATTTTTGATTTCTGGGGCATTGTTCTATCCAGTGTGCAGACAAGGAGGGAGAAATTCCTTAAATTAAGCCCTACAGAAGACTAAAGCCATTCAGCATTGAAGTCATCTCTGGCTGTAGCAAGAAGGAGACAAGGCATTTTTTTGAGAAATAAATCAGTTGCCTGCATAAGAGCTGAAGGTAATCAGCTGCTTTTACAAACCTCCTCATCACACCCCACTCAATTTGCTCAATTTTTTTAATAGTGAAATCATGATGCAATTTTGCTGCTGTGGTTGCATGGCATGTAATGATATCTGGACTGTAATTATACATGATGCAGCACCTATGTAGGTAACATAGTCACAGTAGTGGATGATGAAGCATTGTACCACCTGTTCAGGGTTACTCAAAACATACCTGGCAGGAGGGAGACCAATGCCCCCTTAAACTGGAGCTAACCCAGGAACAGCAATTTAGAAGATTTTATTCACTGATCAACAGCTTATTTCAAAAGTAATGATTAAAAAGACTATGCTGGGACAGCTCAGTCCTTACTTTTATCCCCATTACCATGGATGCTGAAATCCAGTGCAAAGGAGGAAAATAAAAAAACAAAACCAAACCACTTGTTAAATGACACAGTGTGATTGAAAAACAAGTGTGCAGCCTGCCCCCAAAGGATGCCTTATCTGTGCAGAGAAGTGCCTGCATCCCTGGGCAGGCCAGTGCCCTGCCTGGGCAAGGGCAGCGGATTTCCCGGGCAGGGAATGGCACCGGGGCCTGGAAGCGCTCTCTCCGCGCAAGCCGCGCACGGCAAGGACGGCTTCGCCTCCCGGGAAAGCTCCTGGCAGCCCCTTCAGCCCAGGCAGCCGAAAACCTCACGTGCTGAGAAGCATTTCTCGCCACGAGAACGCTGTGAAATATTTCTGAATGTTTCCAGCTCCAAGTGGCATTTCTGGAGCAGCCAGCTGCTGGGAGCAAGGCGACTGCACCTGTGACTCAGATACAGCCAGATCCAATGCCACACCACGGAAACCCAAAGTCCAAGCAAGTATTTGGTCTGTTAAAACACCTCTAAACAAGATCTTAACTCATTTACAAAAGAGACAGCTCCTCTTCTAATTTATATTTTAATGTATTAGAAGAGTATATTTTGGTCTACCAACTTAAGGATTTTATGTAACAAAGCTTTGAATAAAATCAGACTAATGTTTCATTATCTGCTGTAAATAACAAATGATCTACTACCTCAGAGCTTTCACTGAACACTGGTCTACTAAAAACTCAGGCACAGAGCCAAATTCTGGATTTGTGAATATGCATGTGCCTCTCACCAACCTCAGTGTGAGCCACGTGAATGAATCTCTAAGCTGAAGTTGGCTCTAATTCATGTTTTAAGCCTAATGAACTGGTAATAATCAAATTATTTGCTCCATTTTTGTCTTGTATATTTAATAAGACATGGTAACAACAAGATTAGGTAAAAGTAATGCAACACAAACCAAAAAAGCTACTCACTGATATTCAGTATCTCTGGTAAAATCAAAGGACTGGACAAATTTTAGATAAAAAACCATCCCAGATATCAGGGTTTTGATTTTTTCTTTTATATTTTCTGGTTTGAGATGGATATAATTTAAACTGCATATTTATTGCATATAAGTTAATACAAACCAATTCAAATTGTTTCATTCGAGTTTAATTTTCTTACTATGCAGCAAAAAAATCTAACTGTTAGAGGAGTATCCCATCAGCCAAAAGAATCAGGGCAGAACAGTGAGAGGGATTGACAGATAGTAAAAATAGCAGGGAGAGTAGAAAAGAAGAATGAGGACCAGATGGAAAAAGAGCTACATGTCCAGTGCAAGGGAGAGGTAAAATAGCAGGTAGCAGATGTAACTCGACTCTCTGAACAAAGGACATGAGACTGAATTTCTCATATCGTTGCTGCATCACAGCTTGACTTCCATAAGCGTGCTTTAGATATTTTATATCTGCACACACACACACACACACATGCACCCAACAGGACTGCTACACTGCCAGAAGCTGCCAGAGAAACCAGTTATAAGCCTGGAATTGGACTGCTGGGATACACACTGTGGTCTCAATTAGGATTGCAGGCTTGCTGTTCTGCAAGGATGAAACCCCATCTATATTCCTTAGTTCTAATATCAGATCTGTATTTCATTAAATAGTTTCAACAGGACTCAATATTGTGGCTTAGCAAATCTACTGTGCTTGTTTTTTGCTTATTCTTTGTTAACGTAAATTAACAACATTTCTTTGATTTATTGCAACTCTTGTAATAAATCTGACAAACTGCTGCACTACTGCCATCCACACTCACCTCAACTGGTAGTTTCAAATCACTGCCATTGATTTCTAAATAAATATATTTTAAATCACTCCCCATTTAATGCCCCCTTGAGGAAGTTTTGGCCCATATAAACACAATTATTCCTGATTAATTTATAGAAACTAATTTAATTGAATAAGTAATGAGTTTCTTTTCCCAGTCGGGTAAGAAAACTAAAACAAAATATGCATGAATCCCTTGAGAAGATGCAATAAAATGAAAATAGTTATAAACCAGGGACTTCTTATTTTTGTGTATATAGTGGGAAGTAATTTTTCAAGAACTACTGCACTTTGTATTTCTCATGTGATAGCAGAACAAATCAGATGCAGATGACATTTCTGCTACAAGAAAACATTTAAGTGAAGATCGTTAGGACAAGATCCAGGATCAGTCCAGCCTCTGAGACAGAACTCAATCACCCTTTCTTGAAAGCAAAACAACGGTGCAAGATCAACCACGTGGCATGTTCCTTCCCCACCAGCACCAAAGGCAGTTGCTTTTCCCATCACTGCTCCCAATAATTTCAAGTAGCTCTCCCAACATGGATCTAAGCACTCTCTTCCTTTCTTTCAACAGTACTTGACAGCTGAGGCAAATATAACTGAACTGAGATTTGGCTGCTTCCATGGATTCTACTTCAGGGCTATATTTACAAAAGTGAACTTGCTGGAAGTTGCTAAAAGGGTGAAAACTACTATGGCAATGCTTCAATATAACTAAAACAAACAGGCAAAAGATAGACATCTGCTGCAGCAGATGGGGAAAAGGAAAGGACATGACCCATTTGCCAGCCTCGTTTTCTAATTGATCCACTCCTGGCTGTTTCTCAAGTTGAAACAAGGCTCCACATTCTGACTGAAGTGTTATAATTGGCTCTCTAAGTCTGCTTCTTAGGGGAAGGCAAGGTCCCTCTTCACCACAATTTATCTTGATTGGTCTTCCTGCTGTGAGCATCCCTAATTCCTATCTCCAGCTGCGTCCCTGCTTCCCCCTCGTACTCCTGAAGCTTGTTCTACCTGAACAAGTTCATTGCTCTCAGAGAAGAAAAGTTTTCCCTCCCCTCAAAGGGGCTGTTTGATCCCATCCAGACTACCAAAGGCCGCACTGCACAAAAAGATTGTGTGACCTCTTGCCAGACACACCCATCCAACAACTCATAACATACATGTAGTAAAGAGATGTATCAATACTCCTACTACCTTGAGGGCTTGACTGAAGACACCAGCATGGACAGCTCTCCTTCAGCAAGCCTGACTGATCCATGCCAAATGGTGGGGAAGTCCCACACCCCCCTCAGGAGGATATGCATCTCGTTAACTTAAAATCATCTATGCCAAGTACTGCCAGGAGCACAACTATGACAGCCTGGAGTTCCACATGGGCTCCAAAACTTGCCCAGAAGTGCCTAGGCCAAGCAGAGCTCTGTGTTGCCATAGTTACATTGCTGTGATTACTCAGGCTGTCTAGTTTAAAGTTAGCAACACTGTCCCCACCAGCTCCAGGCCCACCTGTAACTGCTGCAAAGGCAGGCAGTCTGATTATTCAGAACACACAGGTCTCCCACAAGGAGTAATTTTCACAGGGTCTACAGAAAAACACAGTTCAGTACCTCCTTTCCTCCCCACCCAGCTGCCAAAGCAGCAGGCATTTCCTTACAAACGCCCTACTGAATTTCTAAAGATGGTGTGCATGTATAAATAGAAGTGGTTTGGCATGATGAGATCGCAGGCAGCAAAACTGCCTCACTTCAATTTGCAACACTGAAGAGCAGCAGTCTAACTTTAGGTCAGAGATCCGAGTTCAAAATTGCTTCCCAACGATGGAGGACATACTCATTCTTGAGTATCTAACAAAATAATTCGAAATTGTGAGATATTTTCTGCAAAAGCTGAGCAAGGCAGCTCATTCCCAAGAGTCAGAAGACATTAGCTGCCTGTCTTCCATTGAGGAAAACTTCTTGATCAGGCCCAGAGCTATTTTTGTAACCCCTAACATCCATTATCTGGTCATCCATTATCTGATCCATAGATCTAGGTCCCTTTTACTATTATTGATTAATTCTACCCATCCTCAAAAACTTTATTTAAATTCTTGAAGGGGAAAAAAAAGGGGCACTTTTCTCAAGGTGTTCATTATATTAAAGGGTTTAAAGGGTTTTCCTTATTTTGAAACACCCTATATTTACACAGAATATAATAGATATATAAACACCCTACATTTACACAGAATACCTTTATCTTGAGGATAAAGACTACTAGCACACACTTTACAGACAACTATATAGTGGCACAAATAGAATCTATTAGAATCATGTACTCAAAGGCATAACTTTCTGCACTATTACAATGCATAAACCAGAGAGACCCAGACAGTGACTAGCACTGCTCATAAACACTATTCCCAATACTAAAAAAAAACCAAAATCTATTAGGAGAACAAAATAAGTAGCTAGGACACCAAAAAACTGACTTCCAATTTCATCGACTGGTAATTTTATCTTTGATCCAACAGCAGTGCATAAACTGAAAGCCTCCCAGTAAGCTCCATTATGGCAAACAACTATACTCTCTACCACTGAAGGATGCTAATATTTTAAAAAAGTAAGTGAGGGGAGAATTCTGTCTGTAAAAACAGAGCTGGACCTGCTATTCATTACAGAGTTGAGAACCTCCAAACCTAAAAATCTGTGCAGCACAAACAGTACAGGTTGAAAAGTTGGCCCCATGCTGCACTAGCAGAGTTGGATGCACATTTCAGCTGTACTCAGGCAGAGCCGTGTCTCTTCCCTCAGCCCTTTTGTGTTTAAAAGTACAATCCCCTATTCATTCTCCCCGTACCCATTTGCATGCCATGTTTCCTAATACAGGATGCTGAAACATAGCCAATATTTACACAGTTTTTATTTCTGTGTCTGCAGAACAGGAGCTGATAAGCTACTTTTTATTTCAGGTTTTGTTACTTCTAATTTCACACAGTGCAGATAAAACTAATCTATATGTCATGCAAGGAGCTAGGCCAGATAACAAGAAAAAAAAACATTAGCTATTCCAGTGACAGCATTATGTAAGTATTTGATGATGCATGTTATTGCCTCAGCTGGGCTCCTGCCAGACTGGTAATATTCCTGTTTCAGGTGACATGTGCAAAAGGCACCAAAGATTTAGGGATGGATCTGCTCTAGAATGTGCAGCAAACCTACTGCAGTGATATGTGGTACTATGTGGATTCTTACCTTGCTAGTCAAGGACACCTCTCCTCAACAGGTGAGCATGATGCAGCTAAGAAACCAGGCACAGAAAACACAATACAACCTCTTATCCAGAATCTCCTAGAAATTGAAGTGAAAGGAGGTACAATCACCACATTCTCAGCTGAAGTTCACTATGTCACACTCGATATCACAAGGCAGGTCTGCACATGGCAAGAACCAAATTACTACTTTTCACTCACTAAGCCTGGATGTTCCAGCTTTGCCCCAAGAGAATTTTCCAGCTTGTTACAAGTACCAAAGTGGCATACAATCAAAACCAGTTTGATATCTAAGCAATCCCATTTCTGCCTTTTAAAAGCTTTCCTACTTTGACTTCAAGACATTTGCACTTACAAATCTCATTCCTAACTCTTCTCAATAGTTTTTAAATATTCATGTCTTTTTAGTCATGCTATCATCAGTACTCTGTGCTCAGATTCCAGCAGCAGAAGTCACACTGCATGCCCCAGTCATTATTTGCAAACAGAATTTTTACTGCTTTTACAATCTTACAAAGCAGACTTGGCACTCTTTCAATAGACACCTCAATCCTTTATTATCAGTAGGCCTTTATTATCAGTAGTGTCTAAGTTAATTTGGACAGCAACCTCCTCCAGCAGAGTCAATTCTAGACAGGGATAAAGCAGACAAATTGCACTGGACAGCAAACACATTGGGAGCAGGGGAACAGTCATGACTGACTGCTCGACCCTGCAAAGCCTGCAAAGCCAGGCTGTCTCTGCCCACCATTGCTGTGACCAAGAGGCTCAAGTACAGAGGGCAGCAGCAGCTTCTGAGAGCCATGAAGCAGGGGCCACTGCTTCAACCTGTTCTTTTGCCAGCACTGCTAGCCCACTCTTACCTGTCCTTTCTACCTCTTCTATCCTCACCCCTGGCACAAACCACCAAGTCCTGGTCCGTCTCTGGGGTTTCATCCCAGGACATCAAGAAAAAGCCCTAAATCACAGCACCAGTGGTAGGATTCAGCCACTGTCTCTTCTCCCCAGCCTCGTCTCTCGAAAATTTTCTTTTTATCCTCTTTCTTTTTTCTTGCCCCTTAGGTTATTCTTTTTCAAAGATGTCCACTCCAAAACTCAAAGTGGCCACAACACGCCAGTTGTCTGCCATCCCACTGTCCTTCCTGCTGATCTTTCCCTTTGTGGTATGTGCCTTTTCCAATTGGTCTGCAAACCACTTAGAGAAGACATTTAATATTAAGTTTTTGTGTACTAATTAGACTGTGACTTCACAATTCAAACAAGAATGCTGCTGCTATTAGATTACATGTAAGTACATATATATAGACATAAATGTATATTTATATTTATTTTAGCTTAAATGGAATGACAATATAAGTAGAGATATTTTTAAATCTATGCTCTTAATAGCAGCAGTCTTGCTTTCCTAGATTACCTCCCTTTTTGATTCAGATCAGCCCTTCCCTTCTCCCCCCCATAAGATGATCTTAACTTTGAATTTAAGTGGTAATGATTTGTAAGAAGAAGCCCCTGGAAGTGATCTTGAAGAATGGTATCTCTGACTTGAATAGCAATCTCCTGATATTCAGGCATTAGCATTTCTGTAACTATTCTAATGCTACAGGTTGCTGCTGGTTGTCAGCTCTTGGGAAGGCTGACACTGCTGCTAAGATAGAGTTATGCTAAAGGTGGATGCATTTTTCAACAACTTTTTATTATTTCAAGCACTCCCATTACAATACATTACTAAAACCAAGTCCAGAATAGCATTCTAACACAAATGTACTTTATTAAGCAGGTTTTTGTAAAAATGTAATTTCTGTAATTTCTGTCCTGCCATACATTATATATGGGACTGATAATACCAGCTGAATCCCTCCATGATGCCTGATCAGGAAAGAGCAAAAGCTGTCAGGGCAGTTTTTGACTGGCAGACAACTATGCAAGGGAGCTGAGCTCCGAGCAAGCACCAATTACTGCGATGGAGACTTTAACTCTCAAAACACAATGAAACGGGATGTGCTTGACAGGCAATTAGGAATCCTGCTCTTTAATGAACCCTGATCTTCCACTCAGTGCAAGAACTAGGCCAAATCCATCATCAAAATATGCTTGCTATCAACAGTTATAGGGAAGAGACCAGCTTCAGACAGATAATCTATCCTATTCTCAATAAACCAAAACATTCTACAAATACCCCACAGTGACAATTCAGAGGCTCACTGCATGTCTCATTTAGCTGCTCAGGTACAGTCTTTTGCTGACCAGAGATAATCCACCAGGGCATCAGTCACATAATCAAATGAAGGATTCTTAAGAACAAACTGAAGGCAACCAGGGCAGCACAAATGTTCGTCTTCAGCCATGCTACAGAGAAACTTCACTTCCATAGCCACTCCACCAGTGACAGTGGACCTGACACATCTTTGCAGCAGTAGGAGAAAGCTATAAATTAAAAGACTATCACTTCAATTGTACTTTGTAGTTGCATATTATCATCTAAAGGAGCTGAATGATCTAGACCATCCAGTCTGACCATGTCACCTTCTGCACTGGTGATATGTGGGTATTTGGCTTCAGTATCCTTAAAGTCATGATAACATAGAAGTCTCTGGTTTAATTAAGAACAGTAACAAAAAACCTTTTTATTGCTTCCAGGGGAAAAAACCCAAAAACCTGCAGGGCTTAAACACATGAAACATTAGCTAAAAAAACTAAAATTTATTTTGGAGTAGCTGTCATTATTTCCCTACTCTGCTTCACAAGGCAACTTGCAGAAAGCCAGCCAAGTAGTATAAACAGAATATGTTCCAAAGCTTTAAATCAATTAACCAGCATGTTATAGATCACTCTTCCAAGGCTGACAGTGCCCAGTACTGCAAGCATACAGCATAACCCTCATCCACAACCACATCTTTGGCAGCACAGCCATTAAATGAACAGCACTTCATTTCTCATAAAGCAGCCTGCTTTTCTCTGATTCATGTCCAGGTAACCCATTTTGAGGTGAGGAAATCCTGATAAAGTCTTTGTTTTACAAGCATGCATTTTCTTTTCTTACATTTCATAGGTTACTTACATTCACACCTGGTTTTTTTCATAAACCTCTCACAAGTACAAATCTACCACGCATTTTGTACTTCTTAGTGCCGTGAGCCTATTGCAAAGCATGTTCTTACCAACAGTGATACAGACTGTGGCATCAAACTGCTTATACTGCTTTAAGTGCATTGAATCCAACCATCTTCTTAGCTCTAATAATTTTTTTAATGTTAAGAGGACATATTATATGCATGAGACACAGTTACACTGTGTAATTTTCATCTCCTTAACTACAGTCATGTGCCAGTGTGGCCATAAACTTCATATTGTGTTTTCTTTGTTGGGTCAGTGAGAGGTTTACTCATTCTGAATCATGATTTCATTATTGTTTCACTGTTTTCACTAGATTCAGGATGAAATGCTAGCTGGACTAACACCAATGACCTGTAAGTACCTTCAAAATAATTTTGAAGGTAATTTTAATAACTATGGTAACATTAAAGCCAAGAATGAAAAGACATTTCATGGCAACACCAGTAAATGAACATTGAACTCCAGTGCCAAGATGTACTGAGAGAAACAGCATTCCCAGTGAAATAAGAGAGAGAAGTCAGGGATGGCATTTGCACTGGCAGCTATGCTATTTATAGCATCCTGAATTAGGATATTGGGGAGTTACATTTTGAATAAAACTAAATTAAATCATTATACTTAAAAGCACAAAACTGAACACTGCTAATTGAGATGAGCTTCAAATGAACCGTGGATTCCATATTTTACCTGAAACTGCTAGATAATATTGTTCCTTCTTTTGAATTCATAAAATCCTTCACATCTCTTGCATCACTCATTCTCTTAGATCTACAACACTAATGAAAAACCACTAGATGCACTACATGCTTGAGAAAAACATGATCTGGCCCTTTTAAAATATGGACAGAATTAAATTATAAGTTCAAATCAGCAGCAATAAGTGACAATCATTATGTGGCATCTGCCACTTAGTAGCCTGTGATATATACTGGTAGTTTTACTATGATCCTAGATTGAAATCAGCCAAAAAAGCTTCACATACATGACAGTCCTTCTTGTCTTCCAGTAATTTTACCTGTGTTAAAGCCCATCCGAGAAGATGGAATTGCAAAATCCCCTTTCCTGCAGCAAACAACTCCCAGCACTTCTCTCCAAAATAAACAGATGCTAATATCAGTTACAAGTCTTATTAAAATGCCAATATGTCAAGCTGTTAAAAAGCCCATATTTCCCCTTGACCTACATGCATATGCCTCTACATATAAAAATGGGTCTCATAGTTTGGGTTTTTTTAACCAGAGTTTATGAAAAATGAATGTAAACATTAACTCACTATTAACTCACTATTACCTCACTCAGTAACTAACAGTTACTCACAATGAGTTTTTCACCTGCACCAACTTTGAAAAGAGCTATCCTGTCAGCTAACCTGTGCACTGAAACACAGCTGAAGGCTTTTATGCTGCAATCCCAATTCACTGCAAAGTGACTGGATGGGGCAAATCACTAAATGAAAATTAACTCTCTATGTCATTAAAAAGGTGGAGAATGAAAGAAAAAAATCTGCTTCATATGAGATTAGAAATAATACTTTTTTTCCAACTGTGTGTGTATATATATATATATGTATAAAGTCAAAAAACTCACACCTTTTTTTGCTTTTTATTTAAAGAAAAGAAGTAATTTTCTTCTGACATGTAGATCTGGACATCTATTACACAGTCATATTCAAAAAGCTAGCAGGTATTTTAAGCAAGTTATATAAAATGAAAAAAAAAGTTGAGTTGTGATCATGGAAATATAGGATGTGAGGGAAAGATGCAACTGTGACTTTTGGGGATATTTTTTAAAGAATAAACACAAGTTGTCTTTATTCTGTACAGCTATGCTTTAAAAAACAAATAGAAATGTTTTTCTTCAGCTTTCTCTCCTCAACAATATTCAAAAGATGTATAAGCATGGTGTCAAAAAACCCCACTTCAGAAGAGGCTAAATACACTTAACAGGATTAGCTCTTGCCATTACAAAAAGGAATACCCTACCACTACTTTTTCATGTAAGTAAAGCAGATATAGATATATATAGATATATGATGTATAGAGCAAGTTATAAAGTCAGCATGTAAACATGAGCATAGATAAAACAAGCATATCTATGTGTGTGAGCTATGCTTAGATCACCTCCTTGAAAAAAGCACCTACTTAAAGGTCACTACTCAAATATTAAGAGCAGCTGAAACAAAAGTTCTGCACTTGCAGCATCACTTTAAGGAAGAGCACAGTATAAATGAATTCTGTTCCTCTCCAACATCCTCATTTTGCCACAAACAGTTGCTGAGACAGGGAGAGCAGTTCCACTTGTTCCAAAGTGTAACCCACTTGCCAGACATGAGACAAGCCAGGAGCTCTCTGCGACTGGCTGAGTGCTGCACACAGGAATCAGCTTACACCAGCTCACCGGCGCTCACAGAGCTGGAATCACTCCCCAGCTGCCTCTGAAACAGGTGACTCTCAAGATGAAAGAGGTTTCCATCCAAGTGATGCCAAGCCATTCCTGGCACATTGCACACATACAGGAGAGTCACCACCACTGACTTGTAGATATTAAGTTCACACTGATTGGAACATATGCCACATGTCTGGCCAAAGCACAGCACGCTTCACGAGAGCATCTTCGCAGCTCCCCACAGCTCCACAGCCTGCATACATGACAGCCCCCACTGAGCAGTCCAGTCCAAAGGTCATCACTCTGAACTCCCCCTGGAACAGGGTGGGACATTAACAGGCCTAACACCACATTACAGTGTCCCTAAGATTATCAGAAACCCTTCTCTATAACAAGGACTCCTTGCTACCAGAGTCACTGGTCTTAGAAAGCTTTTTGCGAGGCCTTCATCATCCTTCCATCACAAATTTCTGGATATTCCTCAAGTCCTTGCATTCTCCACTGTACTCTAAGAACAATCCCCAAGATTCATGCTAGTCAGGTTGCAGCTGTTCCTTTTCTCTTTTCCTCTTTGTTTGGGTTTTCTTTTTCATTAAAAAACAGTATATAGACACATAAACATCACTTTCTTTGAACATATTTCTTGCTGGAAAAGCTCAGTTAACAAAATCCCTTGTTTTAAGGGCAATTCCACTTTCTCCTCATACAAATGCTCCAAGACAACACTCCAAGACTCTCCAAGCATTGTCTCCCAGACAAATGCTGTCTAGACTGCACATTTGCTAGTAATTTCTAATAGTATAATATTTTCATTTAATAAGGTCTATTCAATTTTAACAATAATTGATACACAATGTTTAATGTTTCACACACCCAAGACCTTGTACCTTACCATAAGGTAAACCCTAGTTTATTTTACCTAACTTCCATTAGCACCCCATTTAACCATAGGCAAGTCCTCTTGGAAGCTGAAACAAGCACCAATATTGCCACTCCAAAGTCCAATACGTTTGCAAATTAAAAATATGGAAACCACCATGAGGAAATATTGCAGAGACAAAGCATTCCTCTTATGGATCACGCCTTATTAGGACTAGAAGACGGCCACTGAATGGGACAGGTGAGAAGCAGCAATATTGTGGAAGGAACACAGGTGCCCTGTGAAACACAGAGGAGAAATGAGGAAGTTGGAGGCACGCAGTTATCTGGCCAATCCTAATGTTATTTAGGAAATTCTTGCACCAAGTCTCTTGGATACAGAGTAATGTGAAAATTACATCAGCCTTTATACCACATGTATAATGTTTTTGTCAATCTTGGGCTAAAATTTCATAGAGCAAAAAATCAGGTAACACTTTTGATTTACTCCACTGAATGAAGAGATAAAATGTAGAACTTGAAGTTTTTTATCCTCCCCTCTTCAAATTGCCACTAAATCAGCCACAGCACCTTAGACACCAAAAATACAGGCGAGAACCTGGGCAGATAAAAATGATACCTTAAACAAAAAAAAAATCTTAAGAACTAAAGAGCAAAAATCTGAGTCTCTTAAAAGTACATTTTCTTGTAGTTAGACAGAACAAATTCAGGTTTAAAACACTGGCCCAGAACCTTACAGTGTGTTCCATAGAGGTGTTGATTTTTACTTACTGAGGTTTTCATTACCGGTACTCGTCATCCCACAAACATTAGGACAGGCACACACAGACTTTTGGTGGAGCTGGTGATTCACCACCACTCACATTCTTTCCACCTAAGAAATGTTTGTTGGTGGGGCTCTTGTGACTCACCTCCACTGCACTTTCTTCCCCATCCTCATGGTCCCTTGGTGGGGTGCTGGTGATTTATTAACCAACAGCCCCGTCATCTGAATTCCAGCAGTTTGCCAGATGACTACACAGTGACTTCTGCTTCCTGAGGGAATTAAAAGTGTTCTTCCATGCCAGTCTGTATGAGTGTGTAGTACTCACCACAATATAGTACGTGAGCTCTGAAAACAGAGCTGTTCCACTACTCGTCTCAGTTTGCCTTGTCCTGCTGTTTCACTGGAAGATTATGGTGAGGTAACTACAGAATACTAACAAAATGAACACTTCAGAAAACTAACAGCACTGTGAAGCCACTTCCAGACAGCCCAACAGGCTGAACCCCAGCATCAGGAACAAAATCTCTTAGCTGTAACATTACAAGGTTAATGATGCTAACCAAAAGTCCAGCAGCACACACTTTGTGCTCACCAACTACAGACTTACCCCTAACAGAGCTGTCTATAAGGGAATAACTTTTATTGTTAAAAAAACAGAAAGGAATCTTGAGGCAGAAGTCAGGGATTTTAAAATGAATAAACAAATGAAACCACAAAAACAAAAGCAACCAACCAACCAAAGAAAAGCAATAAAAAACCCCAAACACATACTCCACAGACAGCAAACTCCTAAAAAGTTCTGTCCTGGAAGAAAACCAGAAATAACTCTGAAGAGACCAAAGCACAGAGCACACACAGAGAAGACTCGAAAACATTCAAATCCAAAAGTGCTGCTCATGCCTATTTCCATATAACAAGAATTACAGTGTTGGTAACTAACATTGATGCTGTCAATGAGAGGTGCTCCTCACTACTGCTCTCTCCACCCCCAAGATCCAAGTCTTGTGGTTGATCATATCTTAGCTACTCAGCTGAAGATATAAAAGGTGCTGAAAGCTCCAGAAAGGAAAAAAAAAAAAACAACAAAAAAACCCCCCCAAAAAACCATGGCTGTAGTCCCAGTTAACAATATGTACAGGGAAGATTTTTCAGATGACTTTTAGGACTCTAAATTATTAGAGATTACTTTTCTCCTTGGTATCCTGTCACAAGCTTTGCACTTGCCCTTCAAATGGCCTTCATATAGAACAAATAATTTCAAGTACAGGTATTAGCTATTCAAGTACTTTAAAAATATTTTTAACTTACTTTTTATGTCATATTATCTATGACATGTTGTTTCTTTTCTTCTCAGCTAAAAATGAGACTATAGATCAAATCTCTAGTACCCTGTTCTACATTCTGCTCTACTTGAGGTTACAGCCATCAGTGGTCTCCTTGTTCCTTGCTCATCTATGCCATGACATGAAATTTAAACAGGTAGCACATTCTGTGCTGCTGTCAGTGGTGAAGAGTTACAGCCCAGGCATGGACTTAATAAAAATAGAAAAAAAAAAAAAAAAAAAAACAACAACAAAAAAAAAACTTATGTCATATTACTTTGGTTGTGGTCCTCCTTATGCGCTGTAGTGAGAAATTGATGCTATTTAAACTTAAGAACACTGTTTCTTTTCCATCATCTGCCAATCATTCACAGTTTAGATTAGCAATTACTTCTACACACATATATAAAAAGATCCCTACTGCTCTTAAATGCTAAAACTCTCTTAAAAACTTTTTTTTTCAAGAAGTAGACCACCCTGCAAAAGCAGATAGAAATTCATGCTGTGTGCAAAAATTCCCCTATCTGTTACTTCCATGACATTTGAAAAGAAAATTTATTTATAAGTAGCTCACATCTCTCCTATTACTGTTAATTTATTTTCTCATTATGTTTGCACCTATATACTCAAAATTACTGATCTACAAATTAAAAAGAGGCACAGGAATAGCAACATGATTATGCTGTATGCTGCACATTGCATTATCCCTTTGAAACTGGATAATGCATAGGCATATACAAAAGGAGCATTTTAGGGCTGTCCAAACCACTAGAAGCAACCCTTACACCTTGGAGAGTCAATGTGTCAGTGACTGCAGACAGTGAAAGAGTCATCAGAAGCATGACCACAGTTAAATAAATCAAAACCCACACCTCACACGCCCCTGTAGCTATAATAGGTTGCAACTGGAAAAATATGCAAAAAGAAAATATTTCATAGGAAACTGAGCAAGAGCTTGCAACAGCCCACTGTCTCCAAAAAAGCAAATTACAGCCAGCATTTCTGTGCATACTGTCTGACTCAAGCTGGGATCTAATGGAAGAGGATGAATAAAACAAGTATCCACCTCAAGCGTAACAAGGAAGGAGGCTATAAATTCTCAACCAATTACTCAAACCTCATCAGGATGTGAGCCCATAGCTTCCTTCAGCTTGTGCCAGAATGGATGTGGTTTTCCAGCTGTGTAGACAAGGAAATTCTCAATGCTGTTAGTCCATCCCATAAAAATACATTTTGTTTACATTCAGATTGAAGGAACCGAAGAGGCTGCATTCATACAGGAAACATTTATGAGAACTGAATGCAGACGGAGGTGGAGGCAGCATGGCTTCAGCTCCAAGCCTGTCGAGATGCCTCCTTTCCCTCTCCTGCTATCAGCAGGCACAGTAACAGTCCTGAGGCAGAGAAAGTGAGAGGAGCCTTCCGACACAACAGGGTGCTCACAACCCATGGAAAAATGACAGCTCACCTCAATCCTGGCTGCCACTGCCACTTCAGCTGCTGCAGGCTGTCCTTCCCAGAATGCAACCACTGCCCCATCAAACCATTTTACCCAGAGAGGCCTAGGTATGTGCCACATGGCACGTGATAAATGCAACAGAAAAACAGGAACATCCTCACAACACTACAAGTCTCTCCCTAGCTGGCACTAAGCTAGCTTTGCTTCATCTGCATATATTCTAGTGCCAGATATATACAGATAACAAGGGAAAAAACCTCAGCCTGCAATACCTGTATATTTTACAGAAAAGAAAAACAACTTACAGCAGACAGGTATATACTGTAGCAGATGCATATCCCACAAAGCAACAAGTCCAAGATCACACAGCATCTTCTTTCCCTACTATCCAATTACTCAGCTTCCACACTCATGCATGAAACCTGATAAATTTTAACCATTTTAAAATAAAATTTTTGATTATTGCTCCTGCAACTTTTGTCAAGTTAGATTCTGAAAGCAAAAGTGAGACACAAATAAGGACAAATTCAAGAAAATATAAACTAGTGCTATTTTCATGCATTAATAATCAAATGCCCATAAGTAGTCTCACTAGTGTTTTATTGTATATAAATTAGAAATCCACAAAATTTTGACTTTTTTCTAGAACAGATAATATCAAAAGCTTGAACAATTAATTCTAAAGCATAAAATATATTCATATACTTTGTAAATGCCCCTTGCACTGAATAAAACAACCAATATATTTAAATTTCTTTCTAGTTATTTCATATTTTGTACCTAGAGAAGCTTCTGGGTCAGAATTCCTTAGCTGAATCACACAAGAACCTCCATGAAGCATGCAAGCATTTATCATTCAGTACATGTAGAATTAGGCTACACAGACACTGCAAAAAGCAGCACTGTATCACCCAATAACTTTGTTTTCATAGCTTCACGCAGTGTATCTTTTGTTATGACAGCTGCAAAATCACCCCATTACTCAGCCCTCTCCTCCCTGCTCAGCATTACATCCCTGGTCCCCTTTTGCCCACATCCATTCACACATGCCCTGCTATGCTGGCAAAATCTGGAGATCTGTTTTAGCTGTGATAGTAGCTTTCATTTTTTGTTCCCTCACAATCAGGCTTACAGCACTTTCTTCTTCAGTAGTACCAGTGATAGATTCTGCATCCTCAGTATTATTTGTTTCAGATACTGCACTTTCCCTTTAGCTGCCTTACATCATCACATGTGGCCCATGTCACTAAAACCTGTCTACTCTTGCACTAGCAGAGCCCTGAGGTTGACCACACTCCCATTATTTATACATCCACATGTGTCTCCATACAGGTCTTCTGCCCTGCATTTGCCTCTGGCTGCTGGGGAGTTCAACTCATTAAGAGTCACCAAAGAACTGGCAAAAGCACCCAGTATACCCTGTCAAGACAAAGCAGAACCAACGGTGCCATCTTTTCCAAGTCAGGGATTTTGCAACAGGAGTCATTATCTCATAAAGGTGAAAGGATAACATGGGAAGGATTTTAGAGCAGAAAACACAGAGCAACTAAAAGAGAGAACAGGGTGAGATGAACCTTTGCATAGGCACCAATTACTCCCTCCCCTCAAGCAGAGGCTCAGCAAGTGACCTTGTAGTATTACAGCTTTCAGAAGTGTTTCACCACGTTGTAGGCAGTTACATTTATTTCCTCACAACTGCATAAGCTAAATGGGGAATTTCAGAGCCACGTTTTAAAATAACTCAAAACGTTTTAGCATATTCATTAGACAGCTGTGTAAATTCTGTCTCCTGCCATTTTTCTGATCACTCCAACAGGAAATGCTACTCTGTAAGCTGGCACTTCTGCAAAGCAAATGTGATATTTTATCGACAGCAGACTAGTCAGTGCAAACCTCTGACTCAGTGCTTTTTGGCAGTTTCAACAGCTGCCTCAGGAACAGGGCAAGGAGGAGCCAAACCAAAGGTAAAAATCATTACATTTCCTTCCCTGAAGTTAAGAAAATCTACCTCCAACAAAACCAGGGCTTCATCCTAAGGGTTTTCAAAGATGGTCTAATACGCTTTGGTGCCTACAATATTAAGAGCTTCACATAGATGCAGGTATATATAACATCATTACAAGTGCAAGAAAAATTGAAGAATTCTCTTCCAAAGCACCAAGATTCACACTCAATGCTTTTACCTGCCAAAATTTCATCACCCTCAAGAAAAACATACAGAATTATGTCTACTTGAAGATTTGTCTAAAATGTTATGGTTTACATTCTTCTTTCTTATTTACACGCACTTTGTAAGGCATCTTCCAATGCTGGATAGATTTCCAAGTACAGTTAATTCACTACATGCTAACAGAGGCAGCTTTAAGACTTGAAAATTATAGCCAACAAAATCTGTAAAGCAGAGTTGGAAAGTTTTCACCTTCTCCTACATAAATCATACTCAAGAAGCAAAAGTTGGTAGACAAGTTGAATATTCATATCGAATTAAGACATTTAGAAGACTTGCATGCAGAGAGATTTTTGAGCCTTCGGGCTACAAGTGTTTCACGATGGAATTGCCATCAACTTTAAAATACAATCTAAGTAACTGTATCAAAATGGCACGTCACAAAGAAGCCAGCCTTGCATGTGTCCTCTCAATGTTCACCACTTGCACTTCATCCCTGCTGTTAATTATGAATACAGAAGGTGCACATGGTTCAGAGCCAAGGAAAATCCTTCTGTGTTTTTGCAGTAAACTCTGAAGTCTGAGTTTCCAATATCATAAAAAGGTAAGTAATAGGAATAACATTACAATTCATTTACTAGAATGCCATAAGTCTGCCATAAATTGTTACCTTCCTACATAAAGCTGGCAAAAAGCCCAATTAAGATGCCATTAAAAATACGGAAATAAATACTGAACGATGCCAGTAAGACAGCAAACTCCACAGACCTTGGTCCCTTGAAATCCAGAAAGAAGCTATCCTTCACAGACGAGTTTATCAGAGTACAATGACAACATTCAATCCATTTTGTAGAAATTTGTCAGAAATTTTAAAGTAAAAACTCGAAGTTAGAAAAATATTTAAATAAAAGCTGAGAGGAGATCAAATAAACATAATGGCAATTACATGGTCAGAATTGTTTGGATGCCATTTCAAAAACAAAGAATTCAAAATGTGATCATCAGACATGGGCCCAAAGAGATTAAATTTCTTGGCTAGGTCTTATATTACCAAATAGCCTTCTGAGCAATAAATCACATAATCCAGGAGTTTCTGCATTGCAGCTGCACCTACATTCTGAGAAGTCTTCAACACTGAGACTGCACTTTCCCAGGTACAGGCCCAACCTGTTTTCCCCTCATCCATGCTGCACCATGACAGTAGAGGACAACACACTTCCTCCAGGCAGTGCCAGCTGTCACATGGCAAAAGAACTACACGCAGCTGCAGCAGAACCCACTGCCCAATGCACTGCACTCCCAGAGAGGGTGAAAAACAATCAACACCCTACCTCTACCTTTAGGCTTTTTATAGTTAATATAAAGTGGAAGTTCCCTGCAACATTGAATGTTGCTGACCAGTAGACTGTGGTCAAAACATGCTTACACAGTCTTGGATCTGATCCATATTTGAGATAGCTGTGTTTTTAAAAAAGTAAATACCAGTCCAAGCACTCAGATTTCTTATTTTCTCAGTATAACTGTGTGTGGTCTTAGGGTTTCACTCTAATTTAGATTAACCCATTATCCTCTTATTAAGGAAGTGGGAAAGGTATTATCCAAATGTCTCAAGTTCTCATTTTGATCATTTTCAGCTACTTAGTACTACCACCTCTTCTAAAATTGTATTTTCTCCTTATTTACTTTAGCAGTTTCAGATTCCCACTGACGATCAGCCTGACTGAATGCAAAAAAGCCCATTTGAAGTTTCTGAGGGAAGACAGTTGAAGTTACACTGAGTGTCACAAGTCAGTTCCTGCCTCAGACAGGGTATGGTTTTTGCATATCTCAACAAATAAGGCAATAATTAGATAAAACTATAAATTTAGTAGCTGCTAGTATCTCATGCAATAATAAAAAATTAAATACAACATTCTACAATCCCACTTAAACCAAATATCTAGGTAAAAGCCGTAACTACTCATCCATGAAGGCCCACTGTGCTGTGAAGGATCTCGACAGAAGCACCCATTTTCATGTTCTCCAATACGTGCAAAGACTGTGTTATATGGGGCTATGGATGTTAGAGGTGCCAATTTTTTATCTTTTGGTCTCCAAAGAACAGCAGATGCCACCACTCCAGAATTATAGTAATGAGAAATGGGGGAAGATTGATATTAGTCAGCTGCTCTGGGTGCACAGGCATGCTGAATAGACTGGTTTCTGGAGGCTCAGGACACTTGCAGATCTACAGTTAAAACACACCCTGTGCTCAGAGGGGGTAAGTAAGGGGGGGAAAACTTACCTCATGCTTATAGCCATGTAAGGATATGGAGCCAGGAGTACTTCTGCCATATGGGATTCACTCAGAAACACACTCAAGACCATTAAGGTGTAAATCTCATCCCTCCACAGCTTCAGTGTCTGCCTCCAAACTGTGACCCAAGAATTTCCGTACAGTAAGACCACAAGGCAGGTTTCATAACTTCCACTCCTTTTTACTTCTTTTCCATGGCACCATAATTTTTCTTTTTAAGTATATAATCTACCTTTCACTTCTTAGACCATGGGTTTTAAAGATTTAAAGCCTGTGCCTAATTAAGGGTCACCTCTTAATTTTCATTCACTCTGTGCTTATCTTTTGTAAGTGATATGGGTGGTAGAGCACAGAAATAGATGAAAATCTCACATGGAAAAGTCTAAGTTATGTAGCTCTCCAACTCAGCAGTTGCCAGAAAATGTGATATTTGAATCAAAATCAGAGTTCTCAATTACCTTACTTCGAAGTAAAAGGCATTGACATTTATGATTAACAGGAAAGAAGATACTGTGATGCTTGTATTACAGAGTGGGATCACAGCTGTGCCAAGCTTACCTGCTTCTATTAAAACTCCAATCATCTAGTAAAGCCAAGCACTGCAAGTAGGACCAGCAGCACACTCTGGCATTATACAGGTTTCCCTGCTTTCTGTGACATACTGGATTCTTACCTTCTTTCATAAAGCTTGAATAAAACCCAAGAAATTCTGTTCATGCTTTTAACTTGGAATTTACATAGGTAATTTGTATTTAGGAAGCCCTTCCACCAAACTCAAACTAAAAAAATACCCTCCTTGTACTACTGCCCTTTCAAAGTTGTGTCATTTAAAAAGCTGTGTTTCCAAGAGACATACAATTACATAATTTCAGCTTCCATTTTTACCAAGTAAACTTCTTGTTCCTATTGTGGACTTGATTATGCTCATTTTACAACAAATACTTGTTTCCTTAAGTATCTGAAGCTCATCTTAAAAAGCGGGAACTTTCACAGCAGTCCTTAGCCTTCAAATGCTCCAAAGAAACATAAGTGGCAATCTATTTAAGGAACTCTTTCTAAAACCAGAGAGAAATATTTTGACTTTGGACAAAACGCTGAATTGCCACTCAGGTCAGCAAAATACGTGTTTGGACAACAAACCAAAACCAATAGTGACGTGCCACAAACTTTTCCTATTTACACTGGATTAAAAGAGGGTACTGGACACTGACCAAGCAAAAGAGTTCTTTTTTTTCTAGCAACTTTTCAACTCCAACTTTCAACTTCTATCCAAGTCTCCCACCCTCTTTACTGCAATTCATCATCCTGAACAATGTGGTACTTGCTGGGGTTTTTTGCCCTCTCTGCTCCTCATCTTTTAAATGAGGAACGTTGAATTAAAACATTCAACCCCATGATGGTTCATAGCTGCTACTCTTCACTCCTTTTCTGCTGAAGTTCCAATCTCTTCCTTGTGCAGACAGCAAAAACAAAAGGTGACAAATTTCTCTGTACATAGCAATTTATCCTTCCATAAATCAGGCCTGTGATTAACACCATTTCTGATATTGTTAGGTTTACTGAAGCCTGAAGAATATTTTCAGGCCATTCCTTGTGCCCATTCAGGACTTTACTTTCACTTTCCAAGGCTAGAGCATTCTCCAGCCTTCCACACAACCTCTGCACCCCTCCATTTTGTGGGATGTGGGATATGCACATCTTTGCCTGTGTGACTTCCATAAGCTGATGCTGAAGTGCAACCCCTGGATCTCAGTTTTTGGCAGGCAGGTTTTTGTCACTCCCTCTCCTCCTGAGCAACGTTACACAATACACATATTCAGAAGAGCACTCAAGAGTAAAGAAGAAAGTGATCTTACTTGAGTAATACAAACAAAGGAGGCCTTCACTGAAGTTGAAAAGGTAGAGTTTATGGGGCACAAAGAGAATGAGGAATAGATGTGGGTGGAGAAGTGAATAATGTTTGGTAGGCTCTTTTGTGAGCTGACATTTTTCATCCTCACAGTCTCCAAAACTCACCTTTCCAATGAAATGCAGAATTTGCTTATTTCCTAGGTTCATTCACAGCTCTCACTAATTACACATGTGCATTTATGCTTGAGATTATTTTAAATTCTGAGCTTCTTGCCAGAAATTTCATTGTGGGTAAACACCTTTAAGTACCTAAAGCCAAATTTGTGTTAAGTATAATATTTCTTGTTCCTCTTTCTTTCCTGGAGTGCTTCCATGTGCTCATACACAACTGCTACGCTCCACTTAACTGATGACTGATGTTTTTCACATCCATACACATTTTTTCTGAGATGTACTGTGCCCAGCTCTAACTTCCTATTACTATGTAACACACTGAAATTTTAGCAACTGCTGTTGCATTACATGTGGCTGGTTTAGATCTATATTTTACAGTGATCATAGAACAACTAATTAAACAGGTACTGTTTGACATTTCTTAGGAAGGACTCTCTAAAACTAATAAAAAAGGGAATTAATTATAGCTACTCAAAATCTGAGACATCTACCATAAAATTTTGAGACACATTTTTTTTTGTTTCAATAAAAAGATTCTTTAAAGGAAAATATACAAACTTAGGAAATTATCAGAGCTCAATATACACTTTTTTAAAAAATATAATCATATAAGCATCATGTAATCTTCCATTACCAGCCAGGACCTGTATGTAGATAAAAACAAAACAGCATTTCTTGTACTAGAGAATAACAGCCCTGTAAGGCTTAAAAGTACTTTTGGCTGTGACTTGTTTGGGGATGGGTTTTTTTTTTTCCTTCATTAACTCTTAACCTCTGTGGAAAACTTCTGTTAGTCCAAGATTTTCCTTAAAATGATGAGAAAATTTCATCTCTGGAAAAAGTCTACTCAGGGGATCACAAACCCCTGGCAATGTTAGGTTTTTAAACTCATTAACCTCCTTAGACTGCTGTCAGGAGGCTTTCAGTACTTACAGAACTAAACAGCAAATACTCAAATGCTGAGATGTCACCGATGACAACGAATGGCCTCGGACCTGCAGTGCTGGAAAGCGACCAGCTCTGGCCCAGCATTTGCTACATTTACATTGAATTCTTGGACTGGATTCTAAATTCAGGCTTTGGCACTGGCCCATTTGTATCCCTAGCAGTGATAAATTATGCAGTTAAGAATTTCATACTCTTTTAAGAACCTCAGCTGACAGTGCCTTCAATACGAACCAAGAGTTCTCAGAACATCATGGAACAAGTGCTTCAGTCCTGATCAGATAAAATTACTTAAGTACAAGTTCAGATTTGATTTGACTGAGAATACTTGCTAGATGCATTTTTTAAAAAAATAATGTGAGAACCCTTGTAAATCTACGTAATGTTATTTCTTTTCAGGAATGAGAAAACCCCTCTATTACACTCCTTCACTTCCAGTTCCCAGGAAAGACCTACAGCTGGTGAGCACAATATCAAGAGCCTCCACAGGACTCCTCTAGCAAAACCTACACAGAGCTGAAGTTCACCTTGGGGGCTGTTGGGGAAATTGTGGTAACACTGAGACTTAAAATAAGTCTGCATTATAATAAAACTTCATACCAAAGTGTCAGAAAGGTTCCCTACTGAGTAATAATTAAAGGAATAAAAAAATAAGAAGTCCTACAATCCCTCAGACAAAGTAATACGCAGGCTGCCAAGAAAGATGCACCCAAGATTAGATGGATATCCACAACCACCATCCTACAGTCCTGCAAGCATACCTCACTTTTCCCCATATGATTCATACATTACCTGGAATCCATCATGTGCTCCCAGCGTCCATGCACCATTAGAACACCAGAGGGATCTGTGCACAAACACTAAGTTGCATACCATGATGAATTACTGAAGAGTGCACCAGCCCTGCACGACATGAACCCAAAATTGCAGAGACTATCCTCTAAAAAAAGGTATTTATACAAAGTCGTGGAATGGCTGCTCTTTGCAAAAGGAACAGAGCACTGGGTAAAAAGAGGAAAAGTGTGGGTAAAGAAACTGATGTTCGGCTGCACAAAATAAGTATTTTAAGTCTATGATGATAAAAATATTTCACTGGAGAATTACTCCTAGAAGCATTTAGCCACTAAGACAGAAAAAATAAAACTGCTATGAAGTCCTGAACAAAAGCAATACAGCAAAGCTTTTCATATGGCATCGCTTAATGCAATGTATCACAGCACTGTAATTTAGATTTAAAAAAAAAAAATTAAAAATACTAAATTTGTGCTAACTGAATGGTTTTGGCTGTACAATTGTATAAATGCTACACACAAAGATCCCAGCTATGAGAATGTTGGATTTGTGGATTGATATCTAAAAAAATATTGACAAATAAAAGCCATTCCAGGTATTTCTACCAGAAGTTTTTAAGTAGCACTGCCTAAAGGAATTTGCTCAGCCTTGATTTCTAATTAGGAAAGTATAAAGTAGAAAACTTCTGGTTTAGACATTATCCTGTCAGTGAGCTGTATTTTAAGTACATATACCATGAATGTTTACAACTGAAGTTCTGCAGTAAAAAAGTTTCTCCCAAACAGGTTAAAAGAGCTACCTTGTTACAGAACCCAGGTAACCAGAAAGTCGTCTGGATAAATTAAACAACATTTACGGTGCAATTTCTCACCAGGGCTGCACACTGGCAGGTCCAGCTGAAGCCACGTTCCAGCTGGCTCACCACTCATAGAAGGCCAGGACTTCAGGGCTCCTCTAAGCCACAGGTTATTTCTGCTACACTGATCAACCAGTTCCTACCTAGCAACCTCCTTCCTGGTCTAATCCTGGTCTCATTCAGACTTAGCTGTGGAAGTACTCATTAGGCTTGTAAGGAGGGCAGTACAGGAAGAAAGTGAGATACCTAATCCTCTTGTGGAGCAAAAACACCTGAGGGCACAGATCTTCAAAATAAGACTGCTAATTTATATTGTGATTTAATGTTTTACAACTCAATTGGCCAACACTGTAGAGGTGCAGTAACATCAAACATCAGCCTGCTCTACTGCAAATAACTATTTCAGACCTCTCTCTGCAAAGTAGAATAGCCTGAGATATCACCAATGTATTTCTCATGTAAACATACAGAACCTGTATCAAATCTCAGCCTTCTGCTAATCAGTTTTGCCAAAATTTGGCCACTAACCAGGAAGTATGAATTACAGTCAGCATAGCAACAGGCCTCCAAATCATAACGTTCACTTCCGAAGAAAGAAAAGCATTGAAACAGGGAATGATAATCTCTATGTAATTTATGGCCATGTATACCCCAGTCTGTACTGAGAAGATAGATTTCAGATGAGATAAAAGAAAACAGCATTAAAATGCTAAGTCCTAAGGCCCTGCACTAAAGAGTTAAGGGAACTCCACAACACAACAGGCACACTGATAAAAAAGAACATCGTAGCAATGGCCTAGAAAGGCATGAATGCACCAGGCACTTAAAAAAATTACATAATCAACATTTTCTTTTCACTGTCTTCTTACAGACCAGTTGTGATCTGTATTGCTCTCAGCTTGCCACTTCTTTCTATCATTCCAATGCTCAAAAGCTGTGCTAAATTTCCCAAGGGCTCATCACTCAGTAAGCAAGCCTGTTTCAATGTGCTAGTGTGTCTGCTGAAATAGCTACTTCCACAAATAAACCACACAAAACTCCTAACAAATCTACTATTACATGAAAACAGAGGAATTATTAAAACCAATGAAATATATTAAATAGCTGACCACAGTTTCTACAGTAATTTAGCAGCTACATCACTTGTCATGCAATCAAGTGATTTAGGGGGTTTGCAGAATTTATTATATTTCTACAAATGAGAAATATATTTAATCTCCTATTCTTTCATGCTTTCCACAATATATTACAGAGATTAAAATACACATAATACACTCTAATAGAAAAGCACATTGTAAAAAGAGCTAAACTTTGGTGTAATTTTTCATAAAAGATTTGGTCATACTTATATATATAAAAATGTATATTTTACATGAATATTTATATAGCCATACCCTAGAAATGGAAACATTCAGACACTACAACTCAGCAGAGAGTAGAACTGATGTACACAGAATTTTAAGATCTACAAATTAACTTCTAATATGGAAACAACTCCTGAAAACTATAAACACTTGTCAAAATAAGATTCCTGACAAAGCAGCATGAATCAAGCTATTAACTGCCTTTGGTTTTGGCGTTACAAGGCAAAATAAAATATAAGACTAAAAGCTAAAATATTTCTTACCTGACCAAAAAAAAAAGAAAAGAAGAAATTTGTTCCTGCATCATCTTTGCCCTTCCCCTAGTTATTGAAACTGTATTAGTGTTTTGAAAGTACTCCAATTTGGGAAGAAGTATATTTTCCTGAAAATTGTCTATCAAAAATGGAATTCAATTCTCTCTGCCAGAAAAAGACAACCAACATTTATGTTAATCTCACAAACCACGTAAAATCTTCCACTTCAGAGATGCAAATTCAAGTGAGACAAACAAGAATGCTCCTTCCAACCTTCATGTGAAATGTTCTCACAGAGATTTGTTGGGATTTTTAAACTACAAAAAAAAAGTGAAACTTAAGCAGTATGAAATAAAAGAAGAGAGGATGCTTAAAAAATGTTAGACAAGGATGGAATTTGACTTAAAGGTACATAATGAGATGGATTTTTTTATTTAAGCTGGATAAAGATCTAGCTACTAAGCTCCTAAGTTCCCCAAAAAGCTCCGTGGCCTACTTTCTCCACTAGTTTCAAAGTCACGCCAAAAGGGCCAGGCACCTGCCCTGATGAAATAGATTTCCCCAGAGACTGCACATTAGCAGCCTTCTCTCAGACTCATGCGCCATAGCACAGGCA
Source organism: Motacilla alba alba (assembly GCF_015832195.1). Lineage (NCBI taxonomy): Eukaryota > Metazoa > Chordata > Aves > Passeriformes > Motacillidae > Motacilla > Motacilla alba. The sequence goes on along the minus strand of NC_052021.1, from coordinate 13,239,781 downwards.
ATGACACAGAAATCATGTCAAAGTGGTGCCATAATAAAATGGGAATGTGTGCTGAGGAGCCCTGCCAAACTAAAACCCTGCGCTGCGAGCAGACACCGCCCGTTAATCTCTTCACTGCCATTTCTTTTCTCATCTAATTCACTTCTTCCCAGCATTTATACTGCTTACCTTTTCATGCCTCCCAAAACAGGTAATACAATTCAATTTTTACAGTCATTTTTACATTCCTATTCCCACTGATGCAATCACTACCTTGAAAATATTGCTGAGAATTTAAACAAGGTAATTTTGGCAACAAAAAAGTCTGCACAGAGATTTTGTATTCTTCTTATACAAATTTGGGGGCAAAACTGAGTCGGCACCATACCTTCCATGATTTTTGTTTTGCCTAACAGCTTTCTAAATTTAAATGATAAATTATTTTTCCGAAACTGACTTCATTTCATTTTTGTTTCAAATGCTGTCAACCCATTTATTTCCAAACAAACCCATAAAGGGAATGGTGTGTTTCTCACATGTTGGACTAAATACATTTGCCTTTTATTAATAATGAAAAATAAAATTATTATTTCAGCAATGTAACAGAAACAAGCATTTCAAACTATCTCCTTAACCTTCGGATTTCAAAACAAGATTAAACAAAAAGTAAAAAGCCTAACAGCAAGATCAGCCTTCTGATAGCAATATGTCCCAAAGAACCTGACATGTTATATAATGCACTATATGTATTCTTTGGCTCAGATTCTTTCACCTGTTCTCCCCTGGCATTGCTAGCACTACCAGATGGATCCATTTTAGATTTAATTAATTTACCCTGTCTCCTAGGATTTCCAAGAAGTAAAGCACAGACAAGAACCCTGGTCCTTTCCTTTCTTGGATACAGAAAAAGAATCTAGACAGAGAGAGATTTTCCTTTTAAGAACAGACTACAACATTCACAAATAAATATCTCAGGAGAACACGTGCTGCTCAAAGAAGCTAAAAATAGTAAAACCAACAAGCATATGTTTAACTGGGAACCTTCCTAGAGCCTAAAAGTAACATTATTCTTTAAATCCAACGTGGGTATGGGAACTCAAAAACTGTGTTTGATTTTTTTTTAATGGCAATGAAGCAAGCATATTCCAAGTGTCTGCATATAAAGTGAATACCATGCACTGCTTGTTGAACTAGACAGAATCCCTCCTTCTTGTCATCAGCCTTCATTCCCTCCACCACTTTTCTCTTCTTAAAAACTCCTCAATATACTACAGGTAAAGTTTCATCCCATCCAAATTAGAGCCTTTTTTTTTTTATTCCTTTTATTCTCTACTCACGTAAAAATAAATCTTCACAGGAACTTGGATCGGCAGGGCAACTTGTAACTAACTACCTGAAGCTCTTTAAAATAGTAATTGCCCTAAAGGACTCATAAACTACATTCCCTTCATAAATTTAACCAAAGGGGTGAGTAGATGCATGTTAATTATATCATCTGCTTATCTTATTCACTAGGTTGCTTTACATGGGCTGGGACAAATCAGTTCTTTGACAGTCCTCCTCCTCTCCTGGCTTTCTCCTTATTATCTGCTTTTACAGCGTAAGATGCATGGGGCAGAGCATTGCCCCTTGGCCAAAGCTGGTAAGAGGATCTGGCAGAACTAAGCCAGCAAAACCAGCTGGCCTCAGCATACTACAACAGAAAAATAGTTCAGATCTTCTAAATTGCTAAGCCAAATTCTGAAGGCACAGTGCTCCTTGTATAGGGTGGAACATTTCACAACTATATCCAGGAGCTCCAGTAATGAATTTTCCCACTTGCATAAAATGCTACAAAAAACTCAAGCTTTTTAGCCCTCTAAACAGAACTTAAATGATACAGAAGCATTGACACACAGCACAGGAATTAGTTTTACTTAAAATGTATCAATACAAATCACAAACCAGCTTGCTTCACTTGAAAGTGATGCCAATTCTCCAAAGTCTGTCTCCATAACAGATACACTACACCTCTGATACTAAAGCATTTGCACAAAGTTTTAACTTCAAATGTCACACAACTAAACAAGATTTTTAGGTTTTCGCCTTCAGAAATCTGGTGAGATGCAGAGCATTAACTCGACTATATCATCTAATCAAATGCTTGAAGCCAGTGGACAAACAGAAACAACCTATAATTAAATTCTGCAGAATACAATGATTATTTTTTAAAATATCTTCTATAAATGTAGCATTTGCTACAAGATCTACATTGAATTAAACTTTTTTTTTAATTTAAAATAATTGGTTTGTAAGGTTTAGGGCTTGTTTAAAAAAAAGAATGAATCACAGATGTTCTGAGTTGGGAGGGACCCACATGGATCATCAAGTCCAACTCTTCCATGAATGGCCCATACAGGGATTGACAACCTTGACAACAACAACCTTGGTGTTAACACTGCACTCTGACCAGCTGAGCCAGTCTCAATGGCTTTAATCATCTAATACCTTAACTTGATGGTCTTACAAACTAGTAGCAAGCAGCCCAATCAACCCAAATAAACTGACAATGTAAAACCAGGCATCCACCACCCAAGGGGTGGATGAACCTATAGGGGTGAAGAACCTATAAATGCACTTTAGCATTTATACCCACAAGACTAATTCAACCCAGCTGCAGGGACTTCAGGCCCATGAACAGGTGGAGCAGATCAGGTGTGCTGATGGAGCTCATCTTCCTACATAGCCTCACCTGAAGGGAATTCACCTAACCACACTGGGAAAGCTGGAGCTTACTTTCAAAAGTTGTCTAGCTACATGCTCCAGTCAACAAAACCCTATGTGCAAAGGACACCCTGAAATTGACATTTAGCATGGCAATAATGGAACAATATCTCTTTTTAAACCTTTTAGCATTCAATTTTTATCTATTAAACCATTTCTACTCAGTGAAAAGGCCTTAAAACCCATAGAAAGGTTTAGGATGTGGAGCTACCACCACCTACCAGTCAACACAGCTCAGGTACCTTGCAGCAAGTCTCACAGTATTAAAGCCTGGATTTATTAGCATTTTCAAACCAGCACCTCAAGATAGTAAGCCCAGTATAAGAAAAACTAAATTAAAAAAAAATTCTGCTGTGACAAAACACTTCACTTGCTCTGACAGATTAAATTTGTGTTTAAAAAAAAAGTTGTAAGTGATGCAACTTAACTTCAACAGGCATTAGATCAAATGAAGTATGGTTTACATTACCTTCATACCACATCATAAAATAGATGTAAACACTGCAAAATGCAGCTTGGACAACTTCACAGAAATCATCATGCAATCAGCTATGCTCTAAAACAAACTGGTATGCCCCTACATTTCAGAGCACTCAGGAGCAGCACAGCTAAATGCTGGATGACAGTCTGGAGCACTGTCAAGCACCCGGTCACCTCCAAAACACCCACCCACACTCCTTAAATTAACTCACTTTGCAATGTGACCCTCCTCTCAACAAGACTCAGTGACACCCTGGATGATCATTAATGAAGGATTTTATCAATTAGTAACTCAGCAGGTTTACTTTCTTGCTGCACCTGATGCAAGTCTGGAGTCCCTTCTGCAGTACCCTTCAGCTGCTGCAAGCAGAAATCTTCAAAAATGATTATTGTATTTATTTGTGTATAAAAAGCAAACAGACAAGCCTATAACGTTCTGTGTCTGCTTTTTTGTTTAAAAAACAAAAGTAAAGTAAAAAAAAGTAAAAAGAAAAGTAAAAAAAAGTAAAAAGAAAAGTTTAAAGAACACAAAACCCAAAGACAATGAATCACATGGACAGTCAATAAAGACAAAAGTTTGTATACAGTTTTATTAAGGCAACTATAGCTACAGAAATGATAACATTTTTTTACATGAGAGCATGAAAAATTATTTTAACCTTATTTTTATTATAGTTATTTCCAAGAGCAATCAGCTCAAAATATATATATTTTTTTATTACTGGGTATGTATCAACCTCTTAGCTAAAAGAAAATTAAAATTAAGACTATTAGATGTTACTGCAAGAGACAGTATTGCTTTGTAGAGCTTTAAAACAGTGCATAACTTCACAAACACTAAACCACACTCCCCTATATATATATATATATATATACAGAGAAGCCAGGGGATTAAGTAAACCCAACTCAAGTTCAGAATATGATGTGTAAGGTCAACATTAAATTAAAAAAAAATGTTCATGAACAAACATCTAGATAGAGAAAAAAGTTTTCAAGAACAATACCTCTTTCTGAAATGAACTGAAACTGACTGAAATCAATTCAGATTAAGACCTTATTAAGATCTTAAATAGAGATTTTGATGTGCAAACAGCTATTTTGTGCAAGTGATGCAAGTTCCACATATTAACCTAAATAACTGCTGTGTATGTTTTCTTTAAAAATTATGTATAACTTAATAACAAACATAATACCAGAAATTTGAAATAAGAAAAAGCAAACACTTTTTTATGTCATTTCCAGAATCATTCAGTTGGCAACACAAAGATATCACAGTTTTCCTATTGTACATATCATCCAGGTTAACATTAAGACTTGGTCACTAACATCATACAGACAGAGCTAAAGCTCCACATGTTGGACAGCATTTTCCACTTCTATAAATTAAAATTTTATTATATGCTAGGGACACATTCCAGCAAAGCAACCAAACTTATTTTTGCAAATATCAAAACCATGGAGTTTTTTGTGTTGTTTTCTTTCAAGAACAAGAGATCTATAATACAAATTCAGCTCTTCTAACAAAAAGACACCAGAAGTTACACACCTAAGGCAGTGTCAAAGGAGGAAAACCAGCGTTTAGTCAGGTAACATTTTGTATGGCTTTAAACCAGAAGCCAGACCCATAAAGGGTGAAAGAAAAGAAGGAAGCTTATAGCTGAGAGTCTTAAGTAATATGAAAATAATGCAAACAAAACCAATAGTCCCCTGTTTCTGATCCTGAAAGAATCAGAAGCCTTTAGGTGTAAGTGTACTGTGTATATATATAGTATAAGAAAACTAACACCAAATGCTGGAAAAACTTCCCATATAACAAAACCAATCTATGAAAAATGCATAATCAAAGCATTAAAAAAATCCCTCATGGGAAAAAAGGTTTGCACCACATGCAGACAGACTCTGCAATATTTTCTCCTACCTAAGCTGTTCCTGTGACTAAAAGGAACAAGGAGATTTTTGTTCTTCAGTCTTCAAAACCCAAGTGGAGTTTGTCAGCTTCTTTATGAAACAATACTTTTAGTATGATAACCTAGAAAATGCAAGAACATCACAAACCTTCTCTCTGTTGATCTGCAAACTCACTTTCAAAAAAAAGTGAGTCTAAATCACTTCTAGCCAAAGGATACACCTTATTTGAAGCATCTGAAGTGCTCTACACCAACCAGGACCCCTATAGGTCACAGAGTACCCCAGTACGCCATTCCAAGTAATTTCTGTCCTGCAGAATGTCTGTGCATAATCACAACTAAAAGGAGTTAAACAGTTTATACTAAAAATGCTATATATTACGAGATGCTTAAACAATCGTTCTAATTAATTTCTCTTGATTTTTGCAATATTAACGTCACCATTTTCAAACTTTTTTTAAACGTATCTGTATCAATGTTTTCCCTATACTTAAAATAGAAAATTAATCCAACACCAGTAATGCTAATCTCACTACTACTAATAATAATAGTAATAGCATATTAAAAGTGAGTCACCTTTTTAGTTAAAAAAAAAACAGAGAGCTAAGCACTAGATAAAAGTGTAAAAGTTACCATGAAAAATGAATGAAATATACCCAAGTATGCCAAAATATTTAGTCATCATTTTCTTGGACAACGGGGAAGCAAAACTGTAGTATAAATTTATTATATAAAGAGCAATAAAAAACCAACACAGTAGACCTGTATTTAACAGTTACAGTGATAAGCTATTCAGTTTTTGTGCGATGCTGCAATTGTTGACAAGGTTACAGTACTCCTCTCCATTTTTGTGTCCTAGTGCTGACGAGTTCAGGGTATTTCCTCCACTCTATGTCACCAGTTCTGATACTTAACTCAGGTAGTGAAGCTCAGGACATGCAAAAAGGTTTCCAGGATTCAGGGCTGCAGCTGCATATGGGTCTGTGCTGCAGGTGATCCATGGGGCAAGGGACCTCTGCCAGTTCCACTAAATGTGCACTTACTGCAGTTCTAAAAAAAGAGCCAATATTTACCATTGTACACATCAGCTTGCAGGAGAAATGCCCTTATAGGATACTATCAGCCATTCAAGCACTCAACTTTTGATTCCCCAGGGGAGCCTGGCAGAAGGTATAATTCTTGACTGGAATGGAAACATACCATGTGTGACTTTTAAATATTATGTTTCTAATGTTGAAATCTCAGACATAATGGCCATAAACCAAGTAAATACAACTTGCTACAATTAAAGAAAAAAGCTTTTAAAAGCTTAAAATGTTAACATTAGAATATTATTTTTTAAAAATCTGATTCAACTAGGACACTGTGAACATCTAGGCCTGAGTCCAAAGCCATTGAAGTTATTAGGACTGCTTCCCTCTATTTCAACAGACCTTGGATAACTCTCTCGTTTCTGTACCTCTCAAACAGACAAATACATGCAATACATCATCTCAAAGCAAAGGAACTCAACACATTTCAGTGGCAGCACATTCATTTAAACAGAACCATGTATACTATATATGGAAATGAAGTGTTCCTCTCAAAGATGCAAACCCGATGTATTCTCGGGCTATAAATACCACCAGGATTCAAAATGGGCCCTTCCTGACCAGTATGTCTCTGACAGGCCTGGAAGATAGGTGTCATTCCTTCTCATTTACTCAGACTCTGCTGCTTTTCCACCCTCCACTGTCACCCAAGGTGACCCATGTGTCCCGGACAAAGTGCCCACACTGACAAACCAGGAGGTCTAATTTGGAACTGGTGTATTTAGCCTTCTGTAATTTCGCATAAATGCCAGTGTAGTCTTGTGATCTAGCAGAGTTTTGCACTCACTCCCCAGTCAGGCATTGCATTCCTGCAACGAGCATGGAGCTGGACTCAATGATCCTTACGGCTCCCTCCCAGCCTAAGCTATTCTATGATTCTAAACCTCCAGCCATGTAGCAGCATATAAACCCACTACAGAAACACAGCTTTTTAAAGTGTAGCTCCTTTCCTTTTGCCACTAAAATCATATGTGCGGGAGAAAAATATTTTTTAACCATTAACACCCACACATAATGTTTTAGCTATCTTTCCCTCAGAAAACCTCCACAAGCTACATTCACTGTGCCCTCCTCAGACTTCTGATAATTCACTAATTTTCATACATGTAAAATACACAGTTTTATGCAACGTGACAAGGTATGTTTAGTAGAACCAAAGGGATACCCTGTTCCCCAATTTCATCTAGTGTTATTTTCATGTTTATACCTCCCCAGCGACTGCTGCCCTACCAACTTCACACCACAGGATGCCTTGCTGCTGCTGAACTACAGCCTGATCCTGCTGAGGAATTATCACCAGCCAGCCCTGAAATTCATATAAACTTTTGTCACTCTGAACTGGATTCCACATAAGAGCCAATCTCAGGAGGAACACTTGACTGCTGCTCTGTGCTGCACCTGACTGGAGATTACAGCTTCTTTTCAGGATTTGTCCCAGGAAGGACACTCAATGACTAAGATTCACAATCTACTTTCTTGCAATAATACAGGGCATACTAGTACCATCATTGCTGGTTTTAATTATAATCATTAGATCCCGTCCCTGCAGAGATTATACTTAGGGCTAGTGCTCTCTAAATGTTCAGTCTTTCTGTCTCTGGGGCTGTAAACTGCCCTCATTCTGCATCCAGAAATCCCAATGCATCAAAACTGAGTACATGGATCAGTGTTACTTAAAAGCTTTTTGTTTGCTATTACAGGCATTTCTTCTATTGAGCTAAACTGGAAAAAAAAAAAAAAGTGAAATCTAACGGTTTTCAACCAGCACTTACGGATTTGCAAATGTGAGATTTTAAAGTTGTTTTTGCATACAGATGTTCTCCTTAAATGTATGTGTTGCAAAGCCTTGTAAATAAGTATGATACTGTACCAAAATAACGTTTTGGCTGAAAATGTTTGGTTTACAGGTTAAATCCTTGTCTATGCATTCTCTTTTCTGCATGCAGAAACCTATTTTAGCATGTGTTTATAAAATGTGAAATCCTTTCTAAGCTCCAGAGAGCCAGAAGTACCTTCCTTTTCAGAGCATGGAAAAGAACAGCATACAGCCCTCCACACCAGCACCTTTCTCCGCTTGTAGAAACGCCACCAGCAAAGGGCTGCGGGTACCTTTTCTCTCAGACCTTGACCTCTCCACCATGGCCACCTCTCAACTGGCAACCTGTCTGGTGAGGCTCTCACGGAGTGATTGCGTGCAGACCACCTGACAGCCATGGGACAGGAAGGACTGAGCCAGGCTGTGCATGTGACCGAGCAGCAAAATGCATTACACTTCCCGCTAATCCCTTGAGCCTCCCAGTTGTTCATCGTACGCTGCTGCCCAGCTCATCTTCAAGAGAGGCAAGGTGACGATTCCACGCAGAGATTGAAATGAAGGGATCTCCTGAATTATGTGCCCACACGTGTCTTCCAATGTACACTTGAACTTTTCTCAGCAGATAGCGCCTCAAATCCTTGTCTTTATTTGGAGAGGATGTTTATGCAGGTATTGCTCAGAAACCAACAAGCCTCGCCCACACTAGAGCCAGCTTGGAATGAATAATGCTTGTTTTACGGACACCTTAATTTTTTCCACTTATGAATTTTCTCAGGCTTTAGAATTCTGAGTTGAAATTCTTAACTTTTCAAAGAAGACTTCTGCAAATATTGTATTTCCCGCAAAACCAGATTTTTTTTGTATTCAAAACAAATGGGAACCTTGCTTGGTTTCTACTGAGTAAAAAGCACTGTGTAACTTACTACATTTCAGAAATATGTAGACCAAGGTCAAAGAAGACTATTAGGGCTTGTAAATTCAGGCTAACAACTGCTACCTATAATCATAATTTCATTTGATATGTGTACAAGTCCTGGGTTGTGGGGAGGAAAAGCTCTTCCAAAACACTGAAAGCATCACAATAAGGATGCATTCTACCTGCTAGAGCCCGATGACATAAGGTCCATAAGAGGTACCTTTCACTGGGGAACCAAGGAGCAGCAATAAAGGCTCTGGTATCATACTCTTCAAAAGGAAACAAATTCCATTTGATTCTGCACTGACCAGCTCCAGGAGCTGACTGTGCCCCAAACCTGTGCTCTCCCTCATTCCACTGCTCCTTCTTCATGGTTTTAAAGTTTGTTCAAAGCCATAACCGATAATGTCAGCAGAAAATGCCCTCCAGGAGCATAGAAAATGGAGAGGCAGATCCATATAATCAAAAGAACTATAGATTGTATAATATGCATTTAGCACCTATGTGTACATTACCATGCATATTTATTTTTCTGCTGTCACCACAAACAAGAACAACTAATGTCAGAGTCCAACCCAATGAAATTTAATCTCATATTCTACTTTTCATACACAAACAGAAATTAGTTGGTCAAGGGAGAAAAAACAAGCAATGACCAGACAAGTTCTTTAGCAGTAACTAAGCACTATAAAAAATGTAGATGTAAACACTGAGAAGAAAAACAGCATTTTTCAAGGCTGGTTGCAAATAGACTGTAGCTATTTTTGAAAAATTGCATCTAAAATTATATACCATATTAAATAAAGGAATACAAGGGCTCTAATAGTAATGACTGTCACACTACATGAAACACTGACAACAAAAGTAAAGATTTACATTTTTGGGCAGTATTTTTTTTTTAATGGCAATTCACAAAGCAAGTATGGAGCATGAAAATCCCAAACTTCAACAATCAATTTTAATACATGATTAAGAGTCATGTTCTCTTCGTATACAATTACATAAATTAGATACAGAATTTTAAGGGACAATATTGATGATTCTGTTAGTAGTTTTAATATTCTTGACTTACAGTATCTTGACTTTCTTATCTCCAAGGGAAAAAAATTAATGAAATTTGATACCACAAAGTAATAAACTGTTTATATCATAGTTTTAAATTCCATCTTTAAATTAAATGAGTTGAAGAGTGGGACGCTCCAAACAAACCACACTCTAAATCCTTCTACGTAGTCATTAAAAAGTTTAACATCCCAAATAATCATCGACAAATCTGTGGAAAACAATGTCATGCTTAGAATATAGCAAGGAGAAAAAAAATGAAACTTTTTGCAGTTCTTTGCAATAACAGATACAGACATGAGTGTCAGCAGAGTAACTCTGAATTATTCACATATATATGTGAATTATTCAGTAAGAGGCCACAGAAAGTAAACATGAGGGAGATTTCTTTTAGCTCTCTCACTGGGACTGCTCTTTATGTAGATAGTGAGATGATGCTGGACAGCCCAACTCCCCTGCAACCTGTGGAGCAGCAGAAGAGGCAGCACAGGAAAGCTCCTAACAGGCAGAAAACTTCTTCAATCCTGCAGTAGGAGGAGCTACTTCTTCCAAAACTGCTTTTATACCAGGCCCAATAGAGTCAACACAGCATATACATGCATTCACAGTTCTGTCCAGCAGCCTCAGCAGCTTTTCCCAACTCAGCAAGCAACAAAGCATGTGCTTGATAACAGCAAAGTTTCAGATAATTCCAGTTGTTACTTCAGTTAGCCTTTATACCCTTAATACTAGAAAAGTATTTTGCAATAACTAGTTATAACTAACGTCCTTGCATAGGCAGAATTCCCTCCAATTCCCCATTTTATTGTGTAAGGAATGCAGGATCAGCCCTTGAAAGTTCTTCTTTGCCAGAGTCTTTAAAATCCTTGTAAGTGGAACAAATAGGATCTAAAAGGAGACATATATCTCCCCCTACCTGCAGAGCCCTTTATCCTCCTGCCCCAGGGAATGACACTCATGAACTACTTCAGTCTCAAAGATGAAATAAACTGAAATCTAACAACCTGCCGTAGCCATAGCGCACCAAACTGTTGGGACTGAAAGTGTTTGAACCCCTCAACAAAGCCTGTTACTAAACTGCCACATTTAGCCCAAGAGGTTTTAAAAACAATTTGCACATATATTTCTATACTGGTTAAGAAATGATTGATCTGCTTTAACTGACTGTGTCCCAATATCGGACTATCTGACCAACAGCACCCATCAAAAAAACAAGGAAAGAAGTCTGCGTACAAGCCTCTAACTTTTTACTCTCTCAAGGGAAGAAGTGCAAGGTAATAACAAGGTAATAACACGCAGATTTTTCCTTTTTGTCAAGATGCCTGAGAGCCTTTGTAGATTCCTCTCATTCTGTGGAGGCAGAAATGCTAAATACTCAACAAAACCAAAGCTTAAGTCTTCACTACTCACCCTTCCTTGAAAATTGCCTTTTACTGCTGTAGCAAATAGTATCTTATTATCCCAAATTCATTAGAGCTGTGTCATCGTACCTGGCTAACACCTCTCTAAGAAAGTTCAGGTTTGGTTTTGAATGAAAAAAAAAGCTTATAGAAAAGTACTGCTGCCTGATAGGATTCCTGATGCTTAAGGCTGACTTAAAAGCTTTTATTCCTTAAGTTTAGCAATCACTCCTTCCATAGACAGGCCAAGTTCTGTAAGAGTAAAACTGTAAGAGTTTAACTTCCAACTGGAACGTGGAGGTTCATTTAGGCAACCCAAACTACACAGCAAACAAGTACCATAACTTCTCATGCTCTAACTTTGTTCCTGGTTTCCCCTGAGTGCTGGGCCCTCCACAGAGCTGGTGTATGCACTGTGTGTTTAGGGAGGAGGGGACAGGAGAAAGGGGAAGACAGCTCACTGTACGTCAAAGCAAACCAGCAACCTAGCAACCATATATTAAAAGGTGTGTGTGTTTTTGTGGGTGTCTGTGTGCCAGGAATAACTGAAGCAGATATTATTCCATTTGTAATTCAAAAAATGTGAAAAGGGAAGGGGAGAAACTCCAGTTGCTGGTCTATTTTGGGGTCTGTCAAAATCCACTTTCACAATACAGAGTGGTAACACTTACGATCTCATTTTTCGTAATCAAAAATGAAAGTCTGGACTTGAGCAAGTTCTTAGCTTTGGTTTGAAAATAGACCCTTCAAAGCAGAAGCTGAACTTATTTCACATACTATGCGTTCTTCCAGCTGGAAATATGCAAAAAATCAAAGGGGCAGAAAGGCTGCCTCAAAGACTTCACACTTAACTTAAGAGAATACTTACAAATGTACAGAATACTTCCAGATAGATACACTTAATTTAACAAACAGAAATGTCAAAGATTTTCAAGGAATGGAACTAGCTTTATAAAGATTCACTTGAGTGAGAAATTTACCCTTTCAATTTTGCCAAAGTTTCTCATTCCACAAGGCAACTGAGAGTTTAGATCAGGATATGCAAGCTCCCACCCCATCATATGCGGCCCCAAGGGTGCATGTAAACTTCTGATCTGCACCGTCCCACTACACCAGCATGTGCCTCCCGACAGGGTGAGCCTCGCACACCAGGTGTAACTTTCATGGCACCAGAAGAAAACGAATGAGCCCCTGCGTGGCGTGAACAGAGAAAGGGGAACGGGGAGGCGCCTGGGGACGGCACCCACCGCCTCTCCCTCCAGCTACACTGCCCACGTTGCAGCTCCCGGCAGCCCGTGGCAACCCTAAGCCAAGAGCAGCCAGCACGTTGCCATCAGCGGCCCGCCGCCACCTCTCCCAGGTGTCCTGGTCTACAAGGCTGGGTTCCTGCTCCTCCTCACCACCACCGCACCAAACCATCACCGGCAGCAGGAGGGGAGGGGAAGGGAAGGGGGAGTTACCTTGTTTTTGACCCCGCAGTGGCAGCAGACAGTCCACAGGTACTTGAGGGTCCTCCACAGCAGGATGATAAACAGTCCCCCAAAGAAAGTAACCATGGATGAGGCGAGGAAAGCCCACCACATGCGCTGTCCGCGGCTATCGCAGGGCACCTCCATGGTCACCGGGATGATGAGCGCATCCATCTTGGGCACATTGACGGGGGAGGAGGACGAGTCTGTGTTGAGATTGTTGGCGTTGATATTGTTACTCATTCTAATGCCGCTGCCGCTGCCGCCCGGGTAGGAGCCGCCGCCGCTGCCATTTGCCATAGCTAACAGCGAGCCGGGCGCGCAGGGGCTTCCGAGAGCTCCTCCCGCCGCCAGCGCCCCCCAAAAAGCCCATCACCAGCCATATTGCTGCTGCTGCCGCCGCTGCTCAGCGGGGAAAGATAAGGAGAGTAATAAAAAATAAAAAGCCCCCAGTCAAAACAAACAAAAAACCAAACCAACCAACCAAACAGACAAAAAAAAAAAAAAAAAAAAAAGCAGGTGAAGAAAAGCGACCGCACAATTCGCGGGTCCCTCTCGGGAGCCGACTGGCCGGTGAATTCCGAGCGTCCTCTTTGTACGGCGAAAATATTATTTTAAAAAAATTAAAAATAATAATAAAAATATAGTCTCCTCCTCAGATTCCCACCCCTTCCTTCTCCCGCATACACAGCCCCTACCCCGCCCACCCCCGAAAAAAATCATCCACCACCACCACAAACTGATGCCTCTGAGCGTCTCTCCAAGATACCCAGCGCTGCGACCCCGCTGGCCTCAGCGGGGATCCCTCACTCAGCCTCCGCCGCGGATCCTCCCGGAGGTGGTCTGTTATTATTGTTATTAGTCTTTAACTTGTTATCAGCGATACTCAGTCACCCCCCTCGCGCACCCTCCTCCTCCTCCTCTTTCAAGTCCAGCCCCTTCCTCTCTTCTTCCCCCCTCGGTGCCGGCAGCAGCCTCCTGTGGCTTCTAATTCATCCTCCGCTGGCCCATCTGTGCGTGCGCTGCCGCTGCCGCCGCCTCCTCGCCCATCCTTCGGGAGCTCCCTCCAGGGCCCGGCTGTCGCTCAGGCTGTTGCTCCCACACGCGCAGCGGCGCCGCCGGCTCCCGCCCCTCCCTCTGTGCCGCCGGGGGACGCGACGGCCCCGCGCCCGCAGCCGCGGCCGCTCCGGGGGCGCATCAAAGGCCCCGCGGGCCGGGGGTGCCGGGCGGGCCGGGGGTGCCGCGCTGCCGCTGCCGCCGGGAGTGGGGGCGCCGGCTCAGGCGGGCTCCCGGCGCCCCATGGGCAGCGCTCCCCGCTCCGCGGCCGCTCGGTCCAGCTCGCGGCGCCGCCGAAGCGCCGAGCGCCCGCTCCGGAGGACGGCGAGGCGGGAGCGGGAGCTGTGTGCCGAGGCGGGCGCTTCACAGGTGGCGGCGAGGCGGTGCCCGGCCGCGCCGGGGAGCTGCCGGTCCAACAAGTCCCGCCGGCCCTGGCGCGTCCATCGCCGCCGCGCCGCGCTCTCCGCAGCCGCGGTGGGGCGGGGGCAGGCGGCAGCGGCCCCCCCGCGCCGGCCGTGCGCGGGGCCGGTTCGAAGGATGTCATGACGCAGCGGCCAACGCACGGCGCAGTCACGGCCCCGGCCCCCGCAGCCCCGCCGGGCCCCCGCGCCCATCGCCCGCATCCCTCGCCCGCCGCGCAGCGCGGCACCGCGGCGAGCGCGACCCCTCCGCAGCGCGGCCGCAAGGGCGCCCTCGGGGGCGGCGGGCCCGGGGCTGCAGCCGGGGGGCAGCGGGGGAGGGACGGAGGGAGGGAGCGGGGCGCGCTCGGGGCTCGCAGGAGGCGGTTGAGCTGCAGCAGCAGGTGCCCGGGGATGCGCACGGCGCGGGAGGGGGGAGCTGGCATGGAAACGCGCTAAGGGAGCGTGAAATAAACATCGGGGACCGCGGCGTGGGTTTTTCCGCTGAAGACATTCGTGGCTCGTCTTTAATTGACACGGCCGAGTACTGCAAACGCTCCGCAAACACGCCGTAAATTGCCGCACATCCCAAGAACATTCCTGAGTTTAACCCTTAGGAATATAAATAACAATTTAAAATGACACCTTCGGGGAGGGTGGGGGTGAAAGGGGAAGCCAGCAAGAAAATCTGGATAGCCATCTCCTACTTTTTTTTCGGATTCACATTGAAAAGCAGATAAATTTATATGTCTATATGTGTATTCATTTATACATAAATCAAAATCTCCGTTTGGCACATGGTCTGCTCACTGGGTTGTCTGTGCAAAGTATTATGCAGATCCTCTTGACATCTTTCCAAGGGTAAAATACAGCAGCCTTTGTGTGCGTGACATTCCCCCATCTTATCTAGTTGCTATACCAGCAGAGAACCACCATTATGAAATAGTAATCTCTTAACCTTTAGTAGTAATAGTTTCTGTTTCTGCATCTGCCAGGGGCTTGTTTGTTTTTGTTTTCTACTTAAGTGAAGGTAATGAGATTTTATTAATTCCCAGAGCTTTTTATGGGGCTCTCTAACCCTTTCACCCGCACTTTTTTCATGCACTAACTCCAATGTTTGTCTGACTGTGAGTTGATCATCAGGACTCTTTCCAGTCTGCCTCTCCAAGGCTTCCTTTTTCCAGAAGGGTTTGATAGGGGCCTCTGAGTAGAGAAGGCATTAGATAATGATATGGAAGTGTATTCAGGTAAGAAAAATGCTACATTACTTTTTCCCAGAGAAAAACGGTCAGTTACGTAGCAGACCTGAAGCAGGCCATTCCAGGAGACTGTTGTAATGGAATTTGGTTGAGGATTTCTAGATGCAGAAAACTACTCAGATTGAAAAGAAACTGCCTGTCACAGCTGCTACACGCAAGCCCAGACTGCACTGCCACAGCTGCTGCCCCCTCCCATGCCTTTTCATTACCAACCCTCCCCACAGCTAGAGAGCCACCTGGACTGCAAAGTGTTGCCCTGACAGGATCACACAACCTTGGGTCCTGGGCTCAGAACCTGGTCCTCATGGTCATTTGCTTGGCATTCTTGTGAGGAATACTCTTTTCACAGCTGCACACATACCTAGGGATCCTTTTATCCATCAGCAAACACCAGAAGTGGAACAAGGGCAGGAGCATCGATACACAGGCACTTGATGTCTGATCTTCACAAGGGCCAGGTACTTACAGGCACTCTTACAGCTAATAGAAACTACAAGCCCTGTGTACCTTGAAAGATGAGGACAATCAAGAGCAGCTGCACAGCATATCCCAGGGAAGGCTTTTGCATAGTGGAATTTCTTCCATATTCTGGTCTGGCAGATTACAAGAACTGAGTCTCTGAAGCCATGGCTGTGACATACATCCTCTCTCTGAGAGGGCCCAGAAGATTTGACAGAGAGGCTGCAGTCTGAAAATACATTTTCTTGCTTTTTACATTCAGAAGGTACAAGTTAAAAAGTATTTATTGGACTCAATACTGCTGCAGCTGAGCAGTGCAGACACTTTTTTCACGAGCACTCCAGATGCAAACAGGATTGTTAGGCACCTCTAAAATATCATCCCCTAAATACTGTACCCACACTTACCAAAGATGGTCCTAAAGAAAAACTCTGACTAAAGCAAAGCAAGTGCACCACAAATGTAGTCTGTATGTTCTAATAATTTGATTCAAACATGTTCACACAGAGTTTACATGTAGATTTGGACAAGGATAGGAGATTTATTGTGATCACTTGTTACATGCTGCTTTTAAGTTCTGGTGCTCAAAAACTGTTTATAATCCAACCAACACGTACAGTAGGAGTCCTAGTATATAAATTTCACACTATATATCCAGGGGAAAACATTTTGTTTTATCCATGTAAACAAAACCTTTATTTACATAAATATGGCTCAGCTCTACAAATATTTACTATGAAACTCACACTGAAAAGTAAATATTGATATCAATTGGTGAGTCTTACCTTACCAGTTGAAAATTTCCTTACTAGGAAATATCTGCAAAAGACAAAACAAAGTAGGTAACTTTGTATTTTGTTCACCTATTCATTGACAGAGGTAAAAATGATCCTTAAATGAATATCCCTTCCATTAAGTTGCACTTGAGCTTACTCCTTTATGAATAAAGAAAGGCCAGCTTTCCAGTGCAGGCTCTATAAAGCAGAGTTTGAGAAAGCCCCCTGGTGCTGTATGCTTCATTTACTGAGGCAACAACTCCATTTCATGTTGCCTTCAGACTAAACAAGATTATCAAGCTCTGCATCCTGGAGAGATCTATTCCAAACAGAAAACTTCAATGGATTCGTTTTCAGATCTGTTTTCTATTTAATATTTCAACACAAGAGCTCAAAATTTATTTGGTTAACAGTACTATTTACAGAACATAACAAACACTGTGCTGACCTGTGTTTTTCCTGTTCTTACCATGTAGCATAGTCCAGGACACAATCACGCCTACTCAATGTAATTCTGGAGGATTTGGTTCCAGAAAGCAGTGTTTTAGCAGCAAGGGAATGATTTTTCTTTATGTAAAACAGTTCCCTCTTGTGGATATTCTGCGTAGAGTATCACAGAAGTATTTAAAATATTCATCAATCCTGGATCTTTGCAATTAAAATCCCCAACTCTGTTCATCAATTCTCCAAACCCTTTATCATTCTTGGTTTTAGCAATTAAATATGTGAGGAAGAACAAGCTATTGCATTTAATCATAATACAACTTTTCCAATTCCACATTATCAGTAACAAATTATTTAATAAAGTGCAACAAACATAACAAACTAAATAAAGTTGCATAACTGTACCTATATGAGTCAAATGCAAATCACAGTGGGACTTTTTATTTTGCTTATATGAGAAAACTTTCCACACATTCCATTAAGAGAAACCATGATTTAAAAACAATAAAAAGATACACTATATAAAGAAAAGAGACAGTAATAGCAAAGCAGTCAGGGTTTCCAAGGATCCATGTCCTAAGTACAGAAGACAAAGAAACTCTGGAATGATAAATCTTTCAATTAAAACTAGAGTCCAGGCAAGTGGCACAGCTTCACTGGTGACACAGTATTGCACCAGGGATTAATTTGGCATGGCAGTTAGAGGAAAAAAAAAAAAAAAAAAACAAAACCATGAATGGAGTAACAGTGTGAAGATTTATGTGTTCTCTAAATGATGACTACATTATACAAAGAATAATTTTTTTCTTAAGAAGAGTAATGTGAGAGAATAAATGTGTACTTCACAGTTTTTCCTAAAGGCATATATGGTCTAACTGAATCCAGGGAAATGATAGAAAACATTTGCATGTTATTATCTTGAGGGAAATATTATATTTAAAAGGGCTAAAAGTCTTTTTATATACCCTAAAGTTGTTTAGCACACTGTGTTTATTAAATGGTTATATATAAAACCTTCCAAAACTTTGATTAAAGGTACAGAGTAAATGTTAAAGGAGCAGCTTAAGGGTCAGTAAAGGTATATACTTTCCAAGGTTAAAAAAACCCAGAGTTCCAATCTTTTGTGTCCAACAGCTTCTTTCACGTTTTTTGTTGTCCCTGTAGAATACACCACTGGGTTTGATGTAACATCAGTAGCTGTGGCAGGGCAAGCATTTACACACAGAAATAGCATAAAATAATAATAAAAAGTACTTCCAGTCAAGAGGCTAGGTTTGTGTTTCTGAGGTCAGTGGGGCACTTGGTCTTGACTTCAAGTGCTGGAGACCCAGTATCAATCAGACTTCAGATGTCTTGCACAGATGTCTTGCATAATTAATTCTGAGCCTCACTTTAATACTATTGCTTACTATTCCTACTTTTTCTTGAGAACAAAGTGAAAAATAATACATTTGTAGTGATTAGATGGATACTGGAACAAAATCATATCATGAAATAATTCTGGGATTTTTGTTGCAATGCAAAATGTTTGCTGTCTGAGATGCTGATGTAAAGCACATAAGGTTGGATCTACTGTCCTTGTATTAAAAACTCAAATGAGGAAATTTTAACAGGAGATTATACTAATATGCACATAACTATATATTTGTACATAGCAAATTATTATCTTCAGCATTTGCTTTTTTCATAGAATTTAGACAACCTATTTCAGCATATATTAATTGAAAATTCTGTTTAGTTTACTTTCTATCTGCCCAATCCCTGTTCAAAGACTGAAGTACATATTTAGCATGATAAAATATTGCACACTGTAACAGCTTCTTATCAAAGTACTTTGCAAACAGGAATATATTCAACCTCATCACATCTCTCCGTAACTGTATACGTGAACACTATTCTTGGCAATGAGGTTATGTAACGATTTCCTTGAATTAGTTAAAACTTTTGTATTGAGATCTATTTTGGCACTTAACCCTGGCAAAATCCTCCAGCTGGCAGGACAAAGACATACCTCAGCAGAATGCTTTAATGGGTCACCCAGTCATTCAGAGTGATCATCTCCAGAGTATTGGAACCCTTGCTCTCAATCCAGCCAAGTAAAATATTAAAGAAATTCCCTTGTTCACGCTAATCCATTTGGTATGAATAGAAATTTAATACAAATTAATATTGCAAACATAGACTATTTTCTCTAGGCTTTTTTTTATCACTTTAATAAAGCAATTCTTCATATCCTTGTATTTTGCTTAAAAGTTAGACACATACATACTTCCTCATTCTTACCAAGTTTCCCAAATCACATAACTTTTGATTAGATGTGATATTTCTTGCCAATAGGATCACTTCTTATTGGAAATTTAGTATGGTTTATTCATTAACCGAATATTAACACATAGCTAGAATCTGAAAAAATGTGACAGCAAAATGATGACCTCAGAAGCAGTATTAATTAAGCCATGTTGGACGGCCTGAGGTCTGTAAGTACATTTAATAAATATGAATCCACACACTTGCAAGCACTCCTGACTACCGCAAACCAGAGCCTGTTTATTACTGTTTGTACTAATGAGATTTCCTTCCAGCCAGAAGAGAGTAGGAAGATATCAGGATATTCTGAAGACAGAATAGTAGCAATCACTCTTAAAATACAGACTAACAAAGGAGCTACAAAAATAGCAGTCAGCAAAATGGAAAATAAATCACATACATAAAAAGACCTTTAAAATATCTCTTTTAAGCCATTTGTTCCCCTTCTTCTGAGTGGGGCCTGATGACCAAACCAGAGAGAAGAAGCAAACCCTTTACCCTCTACCAAACGATGATGGCAGAGCGACAGAGAAGTGCAGTAGTGTGCAAAGAACCACTGCAGGGGAGCAGTAAGAAGAAGGAGGGTAAAATTTCTCCATGGTTTGTGTTGGGTTTTTTCAGTTGTATCAAATTAGGACAGCTATATCCCTCTGCAAACGTATCAGGGCAATGCCAGGACTTCTTTCTGTACAATTTTGGTTTTGTGGAAGCTCTCCAGTTCTTTGTATAAATATTGACACCCATTGGTCATTCCAGAATTTTCTAATGGAGCAATACAGGAACTGTATAGCAGTGCAGCAAATATATATGTGTGTGTGTATATATCTGTATCTATCTCCTGTGTGTGACGTAGCTATAACAACACAAAACAGTCAGTGTCCCCCGGTTTCCAACAGCAGTGTTCATGCTGTGGCCATAGCTACTATCTACAAGCACAGCATTCCAGAACTGCTCAGATATTGCCATAGTGATCACAAAGACAAATAGTAGTTTTTTTCTAATGGATTTAATTTGGAGAACTAAATATTTATTGCCTCATCTTTTATTTTCCATTCTTTTTACTTGGTATCTTGCATACTGGACTTGTGTAGGCCAGGTAGCTTTATTTGCTTGCTTCTAGGAACCATCTGGCTTTGACTCTAGATCCTTCTAAAGCACAACTAAAAGGCTATGGAGAGAAAAAAATTATCATTGTAAAATATAAACCCGCAGATGCCTGTTTGCATTGGACGATTCTTTTTTAAGTCCATCAGCCAACTTTGCCACGTGGCACTCACAGTGAGTCATTGCTGTCAGAGTCAGAGCCCCTACAATGGAAGCTCTGCCAGTCATTCCCGAAAGCAGCCGCCAGCCTTAACGTGCTGCAGAGCTCCAAAATCTGTTGTGTACAATTGAAGTGGTTTGGGGAGCAAAGCAAGAGCAGGACAGTACTGATGCTCTGCTCCAATTAGGCCAAGGGAAATTTTCATAGAAGTCAGCTAAATGTAAAAACCACGAAAAATGTGAAGATATGTGTCTGAGAGTGTGTGTGTGTGTGTGCGCGTGTGTGTTCTGAAACCAGCCTCTGAGAGGAACAACTCTGAGCACTAATTTGAAGTCCACAGGGTGTAAATCTGCTTAACACTGAAAAATCAGACATCAGATACCATACTAAAACCATAAAGGGGAGACCATATGTTTACAAGCAGCCACGCCATTTTTTTGCAACTCATTATGGCACTTACTTTGCTCTCCCCAGGATATATTCACATTTAGGAATGTGGAGTTTATTTTTGACAATGGCCTCAACATAATTCAGGAAGAGCAGTGTTTGCAATGACCTGCATTGCTTTCTTGTCTCTCACACTTGTCTGGAGGCAAATAGTGAGAACTGGCAATTTGCAACTGAAAATAAATTGGAACAAAATATATCTTTTATTATCAAACATCAGCCCATACAGTTTGGTTTGAAAAGCTGAATCTCACCATAATCAGAAGACACTAAGACACTTTTTCTCTTCCCACTACATAAGCATATATAGACCAAAGAGTTTTTCCAATAGGAGGATGAGATAAAACGCATTTAACACGCAATCCTGCAAAATGCTGAGCATTCCTGCTTTGATCCAGCAAAGCATTTAAACAGGTGTCTAATGTTATGCACAAGTAATCTCACAGAATCCTGTAACCGAGTCACATGTTTAAAATTAAGCATGTGTTTTGGGTCCAGGGTGACAAGGCTCGACACCTTGTATGATTAAGTGACTAGTAAGCTGAAGAGGTTGTGTAGGAGTCATGTCCTTAATTGCTTGCTGACTTCATCAGCATCTATATCTTACTGGGGCTGTATTTGCTAGCATGCAAAAGGTGACCTTTAATTCCAGAATTAATATAGCTTTTGCATTTTCTTTGCTGTTTGGAACTATTTGTTCTTCGATTAACAAAATAATGAAAAAATAATACCCAGCTTAGTTAAAATTTTTGAAGGCTCGGTGATTAACTGACATTATTTTTTGTACTTCTGATAAAAGATGAATCTCTGAAATAGTATTCTAAGGACATAATTTTCCGTTTTCTCATGGATAGATTCAAATATGTCCCCTCACAAGTCAATGGTGCTGCTAAGGATCAAATATGTATCATTAGTCACAGATAAGTGTCAAATGTCAGAGCTCTGCTAATGCAGCAGTCTTACATGCTGTACTAAGTCTGAAGCAAGCTATCAAATAAAATAACCTCAGGCTGAATTCAAAACAGTTGAGTTCAAGGCCAAAATGAAAGCTGCCTTAAAAATGAAGTATTTTCCAGCACCAAAAATATTTCTTTTTCCTGTGCTAAATTCAGTGTAATGTTGGGAAACCTAATAGCAACTGGCATAAAGGAAGTGCAGTTTTGACCTTCGGTAGAAGACTCTGGGCAATATAATAATGGTAGAATGAAGCTTTATTGACTGAATAGTTTCATATGCTGAACTCATGTTCATGGCTTTAATTTAATCCAATCTATGGGCAGATGTTAATTTCTGATTCCTCTCATAAGCTAATTGTAATTCAACCTATGGTCAAAATTTAGATAAGTTATTTGGGAAGATGCACAGGTTGTTTGTGTCTTATGCAGTGGGTGCAGCTTTGCCTTTGAATACAGGGTGGGTGCAGCTTTGCCTTTGAATACATTTTCATTGATGCAGTCTGTAGCTGCATCAATGAAGGACATGTGGATATCTAATAATAATTCACATGTGCATATCTAACAATAGTTATACACAGGGTAATTTGTAATCAGTGGAGCAATATCTTCAGAGAAAAGCATTATAAAGTATTTTCATAAATGTTCACAGGTGGATATTCTGCAGATAATTTTTAATTATTAATTAATATGAAGGTTTAGGCAATGGAATACTGAAATGTATTTAACTGTGAGATGCATTGATCACAAACCTTCCACCTATTCACCATCTCAGTCAAGCCCCATGCAAAGTCTCTGATAATACACTCCTGTGTATTTTATGACTTTATCTCACACAACAGGTTTTCCTAGTGTCTCCTCTACTAAAAGGAAGTTCACTGCTATACATGTGAGAATACATTATTGCTCACCTACCCTCAGTATGTTAGAAACTGATCTACGCAGTCTATTGACAACTGCAATGGTTAGAATATTTCTATTGTTTACACAGGTTCATGGACCTTGAACTTGATCTGTTTTTAATAAATTATACCTATTATTAAATGTATATATAATGTGTATTATATGTATAAATGTGTATTATAAAGCGTTACTTGGAATTATCAACTTTACTAAATTTATCATCAAAACTTTTTTCTCTGAATTTCCACAGTGTCAAATTTCTAGTGTTTTCTTTTTGTGTCAAGAAATGGGTAGCCTAGAACTTTTCAAGGTCTGTGAAGAGATGAAGCTCTATAATCATTCTAAGTCTCTTGGGATGAAGGCAGGTGAAATGCAAAGCCATGTAATGCGTTTATCTCCTACAATTAAAAAACCCCCATTGTTTTAAGTGCTAGAGAACACTACAGCCATATTAACATTATATTACATAGAATAACCAGTACTTCAGTGATATAAGTGTGGCTCTGGAGAAGCTCTAGCCGTACAGTATTCATGCCATGTTAAAACAAAAAAAACAAATTAGAATTTCAGGGGTACTTTTGTCCCATGGACAAAACCAGCTTACTATTACATTGATTTCCTAGAAGGAAATGCACTCTGCTTATAGCAAAAAGCATTCATGAAATGCTTTATCTTTTGTTTCATGAAAGATTCAGCTTCTTATAGGCAAGTAATTGTGAGTAAATTATTAACTAACAGCAACAGTGCCATAGGACGACAAAAGTTTGCCAAGGGCAGGTTAACATTAATGTAAATAAATACTATTTTCATAGACAATATTTAGGCAATATACTTCATTCATTCTGAATCAGGTTAGTGCCCTTTCAGTAACAGGCACTGGCAACTAATTAAGATGAGTTTAAATCCTGATTGATGTGTCAATGCAACACACTTCTGTATGCATTGCATGAATCACAAAGTAAAAGATTTACCCAGGCTTTCTCACTAGCAGTAAAGACATAGATTATGTCAACTTTTCTTCTTAAAAAAGAGGGCTTGTACTGCCTTTTCTCCTGGATGGTACAACAAGTGCTTTCTAACACAAACTAAAACATACAGCCAACCTTCCTCCATGTCTTAACTTCTCTTTTGAGAAAACACCCTGCATTCCCGATGAATAAATTCAGTATTAACCATTTTTAAAGAGGGAGTGTAATCTCTTCAATGTTCTCTGGA
The DNA here is from genome assembly GCF_015832195.1 of Motacilla alba alba. Classification (NCBI taxonomy): domain Eukaryota; kingdom Metazoa; phylum Chordata; class Aves; order Passeriformes; family Motacillidae; genus Motacilla; species Motacilla alba. The sequence continues at coordinate 13,215,417 of NC_052021.1, read as the reverse complement.
ATAATATTAGGTTCCAGGAAATACTAGAGGCAGAGTTATTTCTTCTTTGGACAATCAGAACAGATTTGCTTACCTTCTTCAGCTTGGTCCAGCTTCTTCAAAACTACCATGTTAACTAGCTCTCACCTTGGACCAATAGTTCTGCAGGACAGAAACATCTTGTCTTGTCATCCCAGTCAAGAATAATAAAAATATCCCAATTCTGCAGCTTTTTAAACTCTTCTTGATGAAGAATGAGATCCTTATGAACTCAAGATACAAAGGAAAAGATATCCCTTAATGAGGATAAAGCTGAATGTGAGGAATCAGTGCTTTCAAATGCTTCTGCAGTGTGATAGATGACAGCCCTACCTTTAGCTCTGAGTGGGAACATACCAGGCAACATCCTGGTGGGGACAGGGGCTTCATGATAAAAATGGCCACTGAAGGCAAAAAGATATTCAAGTCTGAGATAGGGTTTTGAAGTAGCTGGTTACAGAGGAAATGCATGGTCATTTCAGCTGCAGTCAGATTTTTTTCCAGTTATTTTCCAGTATTTTAAATATTCAGACTGTCTTCATATTAAACTTAGATCCATTGGATGTGGGTCAATGTACATACCATTTCTTGTTATATTTTCCCCATGATGCCTAATATCTCTTGTATAATGGGTACGTGTGCTTGAAAACTAGACAGAGGCGTTTAAATCTCTTCTAAACCAGGCAATGTAACTATTAGTAGAAAGTACTACAGATGGCTGACTAATTGAACCATGGAAAGCATTATCACACCATTGCTCAATTTAGAACTCATTATTCATTTGAGTTCAATCTCATTTCATTACTGTTATAATTCCATATAAAATTAAATTGGGTTTTAAACTTACCCACCTGAGTGAGGTTATTTTGCAATTGTCCGAAGTACACCTCACTTCCAGCCAGTCCTACCAGACCACAGAAAATTATTATGTTTTGGAGTCTTTTTTGTTTGCTTTTGGAGTGTTTTGGATTGTAGCTTAGTTATTAGAGCAGAATCACTAGGCCAAGATGCACATGCAGCCTTTGCTCTGTGACCTTGAGCAAGCTACTTGTACTCCATGGGTCCTGTGTTTACTTCTGTACAAGGGGTACTGTGGGGGGTAAATATCTGTACAGCACTTTTAGAGCATTAGGTGAAAGGTCCTTTAAAAGCTCAAAGTATGACTTATTAATAATATATAAGCACATATCTTTCCAGGTTATGTCTCAGGCATCCAGCATGGGGATTTGTGCAAAGCTGCATGTCTTCTCCAATAAAACAGACTAGAGCAGCTACTTATTTAAAGTTCTTTTGCACCAGATTAACTAAATGCCTGAGAGAATGATACTAGGTCACCTTCTTAAAATGGCCCGAATACCAGCAGAAGATTAAGAAATGGTGGGAGTGACTATATTTTGTTACACTGAAAGCATTACAAGCAAAGAGTACATGAGCAAAGTGACATTCACTGACAGATTGAATTGCATTATGATAAACTAAAAATGGCAGAGAGGCTCAGACCTTTGGAATAATAACTCTTGAAGATTTTCCATTTTGATAATCAGTTGATTGACAGAAGGTACAATGAGAAATGGCTATGACTTTTAGTTTGGAAAACAGCTGTTTTGTGGTCCAACTTGGTTTCACCCAACAACAATGGTGTTAAAAGTGCCAAACCCTCAATTTTCCAGCAGTAGCTCAACAGCTGTAACCAAACCCTCATCATACCAGACCATACATGATAGAGGAGCACAAACTCTCATATGGCTGGTGAACTTACAGTGCCACCCTATAATTAACCATTGCTGGACTTTGTTTAAGATCATATGTATTAAAACTCCAACATGGTTGGAGTTCTGAGGTTCTGAAGGGCTTAATACCATTCATTTATACAGCTTCTCTTTCCTGCTGAAGTATTGTAATATAAAACATGAGTGTGTGGGTTGCTTTAATGGCATTGGCAGTAACATGCCTATATGTGTGTATGTTTTGAGTTTTGTAACTAAAGACATTAATGCAAATATATCTTCACTTAATTTGTTGTAGTTTTAATATACTAGAGGATCAATTTCTAGCCTTATATTTCACACTGAATGGCAGCTTTTTAATTCTTTTTTAATTTGTCTGTTGTGAAAGAAAGTGAGGGGTGAGACTAAACTTGGTAAATGGCCAATACCAACATAGAAAGAGAAATACTTTTTTTCTCCAGGCTAGTAACATCCAGCTGGGAGTGAAACCTACTTTGTCAGTATAGCATGAGCTAAGCCAGTCAGTCATTGGCAGCAAGAAACCAGGTCACAGTGGTCTACAGCGATCCTGCTGCTGGATCATACTCTCTAATGAAGAATGAACATGGACAAAGGTACGAACTGCAGCAGCAGCAGCAGCAGCTGGGTGAAAATGAGGCTTAACTTCTTATAGGAACCAGATGGTGGGCTATTAGAAATTGTCTAAAGCTGCCCTGGAGTGGCAGGAACAGGCTTGAGTTCCTGCAGCAGGCAGGAACTGAAAGTATTAGTGTAAAGACTTTGTCAGATGAACATGTTGAGGCATTCATTCCTAATGTCTCCTTACTTCTATTATAAATTTCAAGGGCCATGAGCAGAGGAGAAAGATACAAATTCTAGAAACAGATGGAGAGTCAGTGAGGCATAGAAGTACAGGTGCTATACGAACAGATGGAGTGAGGGGGGAAAAGGAAAGGAAAAGTGCTAAGTCTGAGAGGTGCACAAAATTCAGCAGGTGTATAACACTTCAGTCTTGTAGGGGGATTTGGAAATTAATTACATCACTTTTTCTCAGCTAGCTCACTCCTTCCCACAAGAGATACTAGTTTCTTCTCTACTCCATGTGCATTAAAACAAATTTACTTGTCCTTGAATATATCTGGCTGCCAGGAGTTTTTAGGAAAGTTATCTTGTGAGAGGGATGAACTAAATTTTATTAAGAGTTGTTATTGCCTTAATATCATTGCAATTCCTTTTTCCCAACTCTAGACCACATTAGTTTACAGATCAATGTTAAAAACAATGGCAAATCTGTCAATTTGGTAAACCATCTGATAAACTTAGGCTGCATTCACCAAATCTCAAATCCAAAATCACCTTCCCATTACACAGCAAAGCACAATCTCACTGTCTGACATGAATTACATCAATTTCCCTTTTGTGGTGAAAAGACATACAATGGCTGTTATTTATCCCAATAATAGTTGTTTGATGACTTAGACAACTCGGAAAATCTAAATTCAAAATTACAGTGTGTTTCCTCCCTGTACGTGTGCCTGCTCTCCTGGGGGCTCACGTTTGAAATACCCTCTTTGGACAAATTAACATTTTTAAGCAAGGCATGGCTTTTTTTTTTTTTTTTTTCATTTATCATTTTGCTTTCTTCCTTACCTTTTGAAAAAAGAGGACTTAATATTCCAGGCATTGCCTACTGAATATCATTGGTCACAAAGCTCTCATCTTCTCTATTTTTGAAGAGAATCTCTGCTTCTTTCCTGCAATAGCATGTCTCTTTGAAAAATAGGACTGCTGGGAAAGATTATTTATCATTTTCTCATTAAATCAAAAAGCCAGAAGGGAAAATATCTGTTTTGTCAACTAGTTGTTCTCCCATTCACACATTTTACAATGTAAGCTTTGCAGCTGATGCATGCTTTGATTGGTTCCCTCCTCTGCGGGAGGAATGGGTTCCATTTGGAGGATTACTTCTAGAGCTCCAACAGAGGCCTTGGAGTCAGGGTTCATAATTTCAACTTCTGTGTCTTGACCACAGAAACACTTTTGTGCAAACTCCAGATACCCCCATGGACACTGACATTAAACAGTGTCAATGCTCAGTCCTTTTCTGGTGTGTGATCAGAACAAATGTGAGCACAAAGGCAGCAGAATAGGCTGGGACCCCAAGGTGGCATTGCCATGGCTGCCATCACACTCATTTTCTTTATGTTTTTGGGCCACACTATATGAACCTTTGCTTTACCTTTGACTCTTAGGTTCAGTCTTGTTATCTCAGTTTAGCTGACTTTAGTTATCATTGCTTTGCATCTGTTTCATTGCTTTGCATCAGTGTTTCATCATGAAATCAGAATGATATCACAAAGGTCTGCCAGCTGGCTGAGAAACAAAGTTGAATGCTTATTAGATTTTGAAGGCAATATGCAATAGGTCACCATTTAGTAGATTTATGCAAGTCATGTAGCCCTACTACATTGAGATGTCCTATAAACTATTAGCTTTGGGAGCACTGCAGGATAAGGCATACATTAAACAGATTAAAAACAAATAGGAGGTGGTGAAAGACAATAGCAGCCATTAAAGGAAGGATCACAAGATCTGTTGGACAGAAACAACATTCTTAATAGGGAATCACTCTTGCACAAAATTGAGCATTTGAGCCTTCTGCAGTGATATTCAGAGCAGCAGTGAGAAGAAATCTGTCACTGACCACCTTGTGAACTAGGAAATAATTCAGTGCAAGCAGCCACCAGTACCACAGGCACTCTTATCCTGAAGAAACCTTTCAAGAAAAATATCTGAAAGACATTTGTACACTGAGATAGTAAAATAACAGGTCTGGAAAATCCATAAAGTACTGTCACAAAATCCTTATTTTGTTTAGATAATATATTTAAAGGAATTTATTTGTTGATTTATCCAATACATTCAGGACCTGAATTCCCAGGGGAAAAAAAAAAAAAAAAAAAGAAGACTTTCAATATTAACTCAATTATCAGAAAAGAATTCTGCAGATAAGAGAAAAGAGACTGTCTTCTGATTCCAGCTGCTTGTTTTCATGTAATGCAAGAAGCAAAGGGAGCAAACTCACCAAAAAAAGTAAGAATTTTTTTGTACTCATGAGCAAATGCACAGAAGAACATGTATCAAGTCTAAAGTCACAAGCATGACAGATGCACCCAAGGTCTTGCTGACATTGGCAGCCTTACAGGGGCAATCTGTATGGAAGGACAACATGTTCCTGAGCAACTCCTTCTAATGAGGTAGGCGTAGAAATTGCTTCCTTTAATATCTCTGGCATGAAGTTTTGAGGTTTTTGCTTATGAATTGAGCACTGCAGAATCAGTGGATGAATATAATAATAATAATAATAATAATAATAATAATAATAATAATAATAATAATAATAGTAGTAGTTGTTGTTGTTGTTGTTGTTGTTGTTACATCTGCCAGGTTGATGACAGGTCCTGAAATGGATCCCCAGAATCCTCTTGTATATATGAATCATATTTTTCTTTTCCCTCAATTGGAGACAAAGCCACTTAATAAAAGGCTCAAAGGAGTCTGTATCATAAGCATTTTACCATTTTCCACAAGAACAAAATTATAATGGGGAAATCATACAGAGTGTGAAAAGTAGTCTAAAAACTAATATAGTTAAAGAATGCCATGTAAAATATTGAGATAGGCATCTACTACTTTTAGTAAGGGATGCTCACTAAAAATCTCATTTCATTTCAGGCCTGCTCATTCTTTACATATGCAATCCCAAGACATTGTGGTTTTGGTTTAGTAGGTAAAAATCAGTAATATAATGTATTACATGAGAACTGGACACACTAAACATGCTTCATTTCCTTAGGAACTGGTTAAATGCATAACAGCTGGTATGTCATAAGAAACAATGGAATCCTGTATTAAAGGATGTGAGGCAAATAGTCTCTGTGATGATTCTATGACTGTGAACTGAAACCAAGCTCACGGGAACCCCTGCCTACTAATTCAAGGAAAGTTAGGGTAATTTTTCCCTTATAAAAGACTTAAAATGCTTTCTGGATCACAACTAACCCATCCTTCATCCCCATGCTCTTACAAATGGGCTCTTACACATGCTTCTTATCTCTGTTTTTGTGAATGAAACAATTAACCAAGAAAATGGCACTTTTCCCTTTCTCTCAACCTTAGGAATGGGTTCCAAGAGGAGCCTTTCCTTCCTATTAACCTTAGCAACTCTTTACCCTATCAACACATAGCTGAAATCTTCCCAGATTGAACATTGCATTCTTCCAGCTCTAGTTTTAAGAACAAACTGCACTTTTCTGGCCAAGTGAACTCAGGCAGAGTGAATTGCTGGCATGAAAGGTGCTGTTTCATACTTAATTGCAGTAATTGCCTTTGAAACATGAAGTTCGGGGTTTTCTTTTTCCATAAAAATCTTTGATTCTTCCCTTATTGCCTGAGTTTTTACATCCCTGATAAATAAGGATTTTTGTAAGTATTTCTTCCTAGAATCCTGATTGGAATGCTGCATTAAACATACCTACATATAAAGTATATCTAGGTGTGTTATCTGTTTGTACTACAATGCGACTTGGGTGGTGCAATGAGAATCAATCTCATTAGACCAGATACTGAAGTGCTTTGTAACTACCATTCATGCAAAAAGCTCTATTTTTCATCTCCTTTTTTTTTTCCCCACAAGCTTACTAAAGAAATTGGATACTTTAAAAACAATGCTTTATAGTATTTTTTCTCTACCCATAGGTAAAGTTCTATGGGTTTCTAACTGTAATGTTTTCTGTGATGTTTCTCACTGTGGTATGTGAATCTTTCATAAACAGCTAAGGTACAGGCTGCAGTTTTTCTGATCATTTACATACCAACTGTAAGATTAAATTGAACCTGATATGGTGGCGTTTTCACTTGTGGAAATAAAATTACAGCTAAAAAGGTAGTTTTGCTTCATCTACTCTTCTAAACAATTAATTTAATAAGAAAGAATAATCATACTTACTGCCCAGACTCAGCACAATAGATGATGTTACATGTCTGAAAAAATCTTTCTGGCACTCAATTCAAACTAACAAATATGTATTGTAGCACTGCAATGCATCTTCTGTGTTTTGGCATTAAAAACTGGATGTGGACACCTCAGGTCAGCCTTTTCCTTTTCAGGCATCCTCTTTAGACCTGGAAAAGTACAGCTCGATTATGAAGAAATTGATGGATATTTTGGTTGTTTTTTTTTTTTTGTTTTGTTTTGTTTTGGGTTGTTTTTTAGTTGGGTTTTTTTTTTTTGGGGGGGAGGGGTTATTTTGTTTTGGTTTGGTTTTTTATTTCAATTTTGGTAATTATATTTTCTAATAACAGTGAAGACAATGGTTATCTTTCAGTGGTATATAGTATAAATTGGCAGCTCTTTTCATAATGTGCAGCAGAATCAGCTCAGTTGTATTAAGGTTATTCTTTCCACAACTCATGAATCAGCCACTCATGTTTTCATTTTCCTATGAATTAAAATATCATCATTTCAGTCATCATTTTTAGCAGCTATTCCCTTTTCAGTACTTATTATATCCAATTCAAAACTTCACTGGAACAGTTGCTCAGCAAACAATCTTCCATATGTGTGTCCTTTCACTTAATAATAATAATAGTTTTAGTTCAATCCTTCAACCACATCTCTGAATAAATGGGAGAGCTCCCATTGGGATGACCCGTGTTAACACCGCAGTGACTTAAATTGTGTAATTCATATGCTTCCTGGCATTAGAAGAGGCATTACCATGTGCTCAGGGCAATCATATGGGTAACAAGATCAACGAGGTATTTCAATCTATGTGACATGAATAGGCTTCACCAAAATGAGCGAAATGCCGCAGTTATAAAAGGCAGAGCGTAGATGTCATGTTTATTTTGTGCTTCGGGCTCGTGAGCTCTAATTAGCTGTCAAGCCAATTAGCCTAAACAGGCACGCCGGAGTCCTTGCAGCAAGCCCAGCTGAAGTGTGCGAGCCCAGGACTGAGCGGCTCCGGGAGCTGCGGGTGCTGCGGGTCCCTGTCACCTCCTGGGCGCAGCAGCGGAGCGGTGACAGTGACCGGGACACCCCTCGTGTCCGGGGGGCTCAGCACACAGCACCGGCAGCTCTCGCTGGTAACACAGAGAGCCCCTGCTGGGTCAGCCTCGGGCATCTGCAACGTGCTGTGTGCTGCATTCCCTTTTGCTACCTCCTGTTAAATGCAGGACTCGCCAGCAGCTAAAGAAAGGGGCAGGTTTTGTCCTGCGTTTATTCTTCAGCCGAGAACCAGCACAGGGTTTATGTTTCCCTTAAACCCTCTAAACAAGGATTAAGTGTGACTTCACTGCTGTTGGCCTAGCTGGTTCTGTTAGAGAGGTGTGAAATTCATCTGGACTGATCATAGCAAAAATATTTTAGTCTCCTTTTCCAACTGATATTAAAACTAACTTCTGCAGAAGGAAACTTTTGCAGGAACAGCTGCAGCTGCAGTGGCAATAGATGAGGAGACAGGAGGAGAGCCCTTAAATTTTACAAGCTGTTTTAAGTTCTCTGAGGCTTTGCACTGTTTTAGGGTGATCGTGCTTGTTCCATTTTGAGAGCTGCTCAGATTTTGGCCTGTATTAGATTTTTGTATTATTCATTATATTATATTGAGATACAACTTAATTTCAATTACGGTCCCTTTTTTGAAAAGCTAAAATTCAAAAATGAAAATTATTAACTCTGTACTGTTAAGTATTTCTAAATGAAACTGTCCTACTTGGTTATTTATCATATCACAGTAGGGAGCAGTAGTGTCTTTTGCAGTGTGTGAGCATAAAAACACGTTTTTTTAGATGATATTTGTTTATTCCTTAAAGCTAAGAATCATTTAATTTTTCAGGTAAAATCAAAGCAGTTACATAGATAGTCCTGAGGTTGAATAGTAACCACCTAAATATGACTCAAGGGGAAGTTGCTATGACAATGGCTTCTGAACAGAGTAAAAAATAGGAAAGAAAAAAAAACTCACCACTTGCTTATCAGAAGAAAAGTATGACACAGGAGTTGAGGTCATCCTGAAATTAGACCCCCTGCCCTACAGCTTTCAGTAAAGCTCTAACTGAGATTTCATGAATCCGAGCCTCGCTGTGACCCACAACATCTGCAGAAAAGTAAAAGTATGAGAAATATTCTCTCACTCACAGCTGGAAAATAATGAGACAGCCAGGTAAGCTACACAAAGGAACAGAACCAGTCGAAGCCAAGCAGTTAAGAATACCAATTCTCAGTTCCATTCAAACACCCCATTTGTGCATCTTCCTGTGTAGCTCCTGTGCATTGGCATATGTAGAAGAGTTATGTAGAAGAGTTACACATGTGCTTCACCCGAATCTGAAGCCAGTCAGCTTTCCCTCAGGGCTCCTTTAACATCTCCCCAGCTTGATATGCCTGGCATGCATCACTCTGAACATGTGAGCTGTTAATTACCACAGTGCAAGATTTCCCTTGGAGGAGAATTCCCATGGTGGGATTTGTCTGCAGAGTCTATTCTGTGCTACTTAAGGGACAGCTGTTACAGCAGATGAGAAAATCTGAACACAAATTGAGACAAGCATGCTTTGATATGTGGAACTGCTCTTTTAGAAATGCCAAGAGGTTTGCATTACAGCATGGCTGCAGGGGTGGGGCTCCTATGATATCTCCAGGTCTGCATTTGGCACACAGGGCACGCTAAGTCAGCTGGAGGAGCATGGCTTCTTGGATGGAAAGCCTACACAACCCATGTTTTTAGTGAAGGTAAGATGTGCCACCAAATAATATTGAATTCTGAAGGTAAATAACATGCTGTGTTTGGGTACCCTCTGAGATGGAGACAGAGACTCTACAGATTTAACATTAATGATTAGCATAAGGTTTCCCAGAGTGCCTTCACTTCAGGATGCAAAACCTGTGACACTGTCAGAGACAACTCCTGTGAACTCCTCTGAAATCAGTTCAAGGAGTCTCATACTAGATGCCCAGAATAAGAAGGAGCCAAATTGACTGTTCATTGCTAAATTTCTGGACTTTTTTCATTACTGATTTGTGCATTTTCTATTCAAGTAAAGAATGATCAACACATTTCTACTAGAAAGAATATCCAACTGAGGCACTAGACCATCAGCATCTTCCCTCTAGGCAAGATCCTCTCTCTGCTTCAGCCATACTGAATTATATTTTGTAAAAATAAGCATAAAGGCAGTCTTTCCAGCCTACAGGTAAACATGCCTTTGCTTATTTTAGACAGACCTTGATCGATTGATTTCATGTCCTTTAAACATTGATTAGTTTAATTAGTTAATAGCAGTGGAAATCCCATCCTGAATTCTTCTTCTGGCTTTCAAATTTTGTGAGCCTAACACTCCACTTCTTGCTACAAGGTGGGCTTCATTGTTTACCCAGCACATGCAGTTTCACAGTCAAGAGAAAACAAGCTTTTTATTAATTATTCTTGGTGTATAACCTTAATCCATGCAGGTGTCAGGATTTCCCTGATAATCCTTTTGTGTTAAGCAGTAGGTGGTCGATGAGCTGTTAACATGAGGCATAAGTGGCTGTGACAGGTCTGTTCAAAAGAGAGACTCTCAGACTTTCCCAGGCCACTTTTTCAGCACTCTGCCTCATAAGCAAGGCTCTGGGTGAGAACAGCAGAGCTCCTCACACTGGCATTTTTAATCTCTCTTCAGCTGCCACCTTTAGGAAAAAAATGTAGCTGTAGCACCGGTGTATGTACAACCACATGAGATAAAGAAAAGGCAGTCCCAGCTGGCCAGAGTCACCCCAAGCTCTCAGGCAAAGATCTTGCCCCTGGCTACTTTATCTCTGACTCTTTGCAGTCTGCCTCCCCCTCCCTAACCAAAGGAGAGATGATATTTCTGTGCCAGGCAGGCAATTACGGCTTTCAGCCACATGGCTTTCTCCCAGCTATCGACCACGTTATTTTCAAAACAGGAGAGAGTCAGAAAATTTATGTCCCCAGTTGAGGCTCAGTCTTCAGTTTGCAACACAAGCCACACCAACCAGAGAGCGCATCTCAGGTTGATGACAAATGCTCCTCTTAGAGCAATTGTTCAATATATGTTCCTGAGGACTTTATCTGACAGCCTATGTAAACTATATTAGAGGATTTATCTTAATTGCTGCCTAGGAAGAATGGTTCCCCATTGGAAATATAAATATTTCCCTCCTTCTTCAAAGGAATTTGTGAATTGATTCTCTCTTACTTCCATTTCCTCTGTAATTGATGTCAGCATCCAAAGCAGACAAATGGTATTAGTTTCCTTTATTTTCTTGACTGATAGTCCCGAAAAAGATGTTCTCAGCTGGTGATGTAAGGAAAACATTACTGAATCTAGAAGACACAATATGACCAGATAGCAGATAGAAGGTACTGCTTTTCAAAGGGCCCTGTTCCTCAAAAGACATGTCAACAGTTTCATGCTTGAACCATCTCAGTAATGCGGTGACGTCTGGCCTGTGCGGTTCCCATTACTTGACATACCAAGCATAAAATATACCAGCAAAGGATGAAGTATAGTATTGAGTTGAACAGAGAATCCATGGGCTATAGGTAGTCTGGAGCATTTTGGCTGACTCAGTTAACTCCATTCTATTATAAGATTTTCAATCAGGGACCAGTTGTTACCAAAGCAAAATGTGCATGGAGTCAGATGGACACTTTCTATTAACTGACCAAAACCCCAAACTTGCAAGCTTGAAGCAATCTAATATATCATAAATTCTTATAATGATGTCAATAGCTGTAATGTTGTCCAGCCACACAGATTTTTTAAAGAAAAATGTGGAAGTTACTAGTATTACTGGTATAAATATCTTGATTTCTGCCTTCCTTATTATTTTAAATATTACTGCAGTATAGAAAAAACCTTCTGAAATGAGGTTTTCAAGCAAGTTTGTCAAGTGGCTTGCAAAAAGTCTGAATATACTTTTTGATATTTGTAGTACTTAAGCTCTTTTATGTAACTACTCAAAATATGCAGTACTGGTGGGCTACTCCCCATAAAAGCAAGAGTCTTCTTCTAAGGCCCCTTCACCCAGTCTTATTTGAGATAGACAACAAAGGTCTTTTTTTTTTTGTGTTTTATTTTTTGTGTTGGTTTGGTGTTTTTTGTTGGTTGGTTCTTGGTTTGTTGGTTGGCTGGGTTTTGGTTTTTCCTTTCTTTAGGAAATAAACTTTAAACACTGCACCATCCCTGAGAGGACCTCAGGCTTTAAACAGTGATGTCAAATCTTCAGAAATAACAGTTAGATCTGAGTTGAGGCAATGACTGAGAGTGACAATGTCTACATCCCATCACCAAATCCCTTCAGGACAGGGATGTGAGCTTACATCCTGAACCATCTGCTGCCGGAGAAAAAGCCTGCTCACTCACAGGCCTCACTCTTTCTCTTGTCCAAAAGGAAAGGGAAAAACTGATGATGGATCTAACAGCCAGCACTGCACTTTGCTGGAAAAGCTACAAGACCTCATTTCCACCTAGCAGGTGATGAGACAGTAAAGCTGCCTGTCCAGCTGCAGCAGCAGGAACTGAGTGCCATGGTTGTGCCCAGGCTTGAGCTTTTACTGCATACTTGCAGAGGGCAGTTCAGCTCTGGTGCATTGCCTGCTCTTCCAGAAGGAAAGACTGTAATCTTGCCATCCTGTGGAGCCAGCTACTTTCTGCCAAGAGTCACTACAGTGTTAGTTGTGATTGGCAATCTCCTCCTCCCCTGAGCCTACATACTCTCCCTAAGGAAAAACAAGAACTTTCTCTCACAGGATTTCTTGTGTCATAAAAAACAGAGCTGCAAATATTATCTTCAGTCATTTTGTACATTTGGGTTGTATTCTGTGTGGTGTGTTTGGGCTCTCTGCACAATGCAATTTCAAACTCAGAGATATCTGTTCCTCAAGTAATGGATCTAATTTAAAACCACAAGTTTCTCCTTTTATCTTTACAAGGATGTATGAGTGCATTCCTCCTCTAGAAAATGGAAGTAAATTATTCTCTCTTTCCAGAGCACATTTGATTATTCATTTTACGTGTTTGAAAAGGGTTCTGCAAGTAGTCCAAGATGTAATGTTTGATTTCTAGGCCCCTGTCAGAAACAGCAGTTAACATCATTAGGCATTTTCATTCCATAAAGGAGGCTAAAAAGGGGTAGCCCTAATGGACACCCTGTCACATCCATCTTAAAAAACATATCTGTCATAGTAAACAAATACAGCAGGATGCCTCCCTGCCTGTAGCTTTGCTTTTAGATGAGAAAAGTGAAGTAATTCAGATTCTACAGACACTATTCACAGTACCTTAAAAGTGAAATCCCAGCCTCAGAACACCTGCCAAGAGAAGAGAACAAAATAATATGAGGGAAGACAGTGTAAAGGGATTGAGAATCCTCAAATCCCTGAGAGAGCTATTTAAACTGACAGATTTAGATTTCATTTCTGCTAGAAAAAAATCAGATGTTAGGGATGCTTCATCATTAGCCACAGAGCAGAAAATAAAATATCATGACTTTTACCATATATCCCATTTGAAACAAGACAGTTGTTTTAACCAAAAACTGGAAGTACAAACCAATATAGTCAAGACAGATCATCTGAGAGTTTGCCAATTCATTTCTTGGAAGAAAAGTAAAAATTTTAGCCTTTCCTAATAATAGTAATTTTTCAGGAAGAAGCTGGTTGACCAAACAAGTCTCCTGAAATTAAATGGATTTAACCATGAGTGGAAACAGACCATAATGTGACTACAGGTTCTCCTGTCAGTGACTGGAACACTTTTTGAAGGGAATGTTTCAACGGAAATGGCAGAAACTATGACCTTAACTTTGGAGTTTTTCCTGTTTCTTTTCACCTTATTTATTTAAATCTTTCCTCTCATAGGAAAGAAGCATGAATAAAAAGAAATGAAATGGCTTTAAAACTGCCAAAAATGCTTCAGTTCTCAATGACTGAAAACAGTTTAATGAAAACAAAAAAATCAAGGTTTGAGAAAAAATTTTGTCCCCTCTGTACTTCTATTTATGTGGAATCCAGCAATGTTTTCTAGTGCTTATGATGACTGCTCATGTGAAAAGCGCTTCCACCATTTATGTTTTCTTTCTCCCTAGTAAGCCATCCAAATGTAGTCAATGGGAATAACAGGAGGAGGGCGAAGATAGGAGAGGAGTTCCTCGGGTACCAGGAACAGGACGGCTTTATCCTGCAGTCCCTCCTTCAGCCAGAGCACTAGCAGAATCTCCCCTCTCTTTCTAAGCCAGTATATTTTCCTTGATTTCTAGAAATCTTGTTTTCCTACAGATTTTTTGATTTCTCCAGATGAGGATGAAATCAGACAATTGTTTAAAAGTGATTTGAGAGAGACAGCAATTGCAGGAAACAGACAAGGACAGCAGAGCAAGTTGCCTTTCTTTAGGAAAACAGACTATGAAAAACTAGGTGAACAGAGAATGGCAGCCCATTTTCTGCACAGCAGAATGCTGTGAGACACCAACAATCGCTTCCATGGGGAGCTTGGAAATGAAAAGGCAGAAAGAAAAGTTTGAAGGCTAATGCAACATTTTCTGAAATACATACCAAGACTTGACATTGTTCTGACATTCCATCTTGCCAGCAGCAGCTTTAAATTGAATACATGGGGAAAAAAGTAATTGTATTGTTTAACATCCATCCAGTGGTCAGAAGCAAGGAGGACACACATGTAAGGGATGGAGCTAAAAGGGCCATAGGCTTGTGTTCTCTTCCTGGCCTTGACATTGTCCTGTACAAGATCTTCAGCAAACAGGACTTTTTTTTGGCTCTGTATCACCTTAACCTTGACCATTTTGGCTGTGAAGTATCGTGATGCTTCAGTTACAGACATACTCCTATTTGCTCTCTCTCGTACTCCCTTCTGATTAGGCAAGGTTTTTAACAGTTACATCTCTGTAAATCTCAAGATCCTCCCTAAATTTCCATGTTGGAATGGAAAAAAAAAAAAGGCTTAAAGACTGCAAATAGTTATTTTACATGAAAGTAAAAGTGATGAATAATTCAAAAGCAGAATTCAAGCAATGGTCATACTCTGGATGCATTCAGTAACTGCTAGAAATAACAGTAATTAGCAAGAAGCTTTGGAAATGCCTGCAGGGTTTTTCTCCTTCAGTCCTATAAAGCTAACATTCATATTTTATTTCCTATTCTCTGCATTCTACTCCCTTTTTTTTTTTCACATGCATCATTACACAGCAAAGAAATACATTTTCTGATTTAGTGTTTTTCATCTATATTGAAAAAAATAAGACAAAATAGGGAGAAGAAAAGGGATTTTATTTACTTTGAGGCCAGCACATATTTCTCTGGCCTTTTGCTTGCAGGCTGCACCTTAAGGAAATAACAGGATTGCCTTGATTTTTTCTTAAGGTTTTCATTGTAAGGTGTTCCTCAAGTTTTAGCTGCTATGCTTTTTACCTATCTAGAAAATTTTCTTCAATTTTCTCCCCTTCCCTTCTCACAGAGAGAGGAAAAGATGCTGATTTATTCTGGAACAGTTATCAAAGAGGACCAAGCTTACACATCAGGGCAGTGAAGCTGAATAAAAAAAAGCTATAGAGTACTTTAAGAGGGAGACATGAACTGAAAGGTAATGAGGTCTACTCCACTGGTAATAAGAAACTCACTCTTGGGACCTCGTGCATATAACAAAAGACCAGCTAAAGGATAGAATGCCCTAAAACAGGTGGATATATAGGACAGGACTACAGCAGGAAGTGTCTCTGATGTGTCACTTTAATCAAATCTGACTTAAGGAAATAAAGTGCTTAAATGCCTGCACAAATGTTGCCTGCATGGTGAAATAGAGAAGGGAGCCTACAAATAGAGCCTATGGAAGGACCTGGTTGAGTAGAACAGCCAGGTGACAGGAATTCATGGCAGCATGCCAAGCTGGAGTAAGACCCTTCTCTCCTAAGCTCTGTGCCAGTTGTGTCACCAGCTGTCAATGAAGAAAAAAAGAAAGGGGCAGTTTCTAAAATAAAGGCCACTTCTGTGGCTAAGATTCTCTATAATATAACACTTTTCCTCTCCCTTCCAGTTTTATTTGCTAAATAAATGAATAATTGGATTGTGAAACATGACAGAAGAATATTAAAGCCTATTAGCATGTGAAATGAGCTGTCTACTGGTGCATTCTAACCCCAGGTAGTACAAACCTAGGTAATTCATAGGAGATTGATGGATAATTAGTCCTCAGCACTGCTGGAAGTCTGAAAAATTAGACAAACTTTCTTCTGCCACTTCCTTCCCGGTCACACCAGTATGTTCCGGTCATCCATGTATAACTGAACATGTAGCAGGGCTGAAAGCTGGTTCTGAGGCAGACACAAGTAAGGCAGCAACCCAAACAGCTCCCTGTACTGCTGGCTGTTAGCCTTGCTCTGGCCTGAGCTCCACTCTGCACACTCTGCTGGGAAAGCTCTGGAGACCTGCCCACAGATTGTGCTGCATCAGCTTCTCCGGATCAAACACAGAGAAGTTGAAGTTCTCTCTTTGTCTTTGAGGGCTCCTTGCTGCCTGGCATAAGTCTAGCAAAGCTTTCCCTTTCACACAACCACTGCAGCTGAGGGTAGTTTGGAGATGAAGCCAAGACTGACATAAGAGTGAAACAGAAGAAGAAACAATGGTAGAGCTCTGAGCTTACCCTTTCACAGCTCTGAATGCAGCAAGGTATGGGAGCCATGACTGGACTCAAGGGTATCCAGATTCAAAATCTCCACCTTGAGAGGAGGAGTTCCTGGTTACCAGGTTCCTCTTCTTGTCCTTTCATACTGAGGCCAAGGCAGGCAGGAAAGCAGCAATGCCCTGCAAAATCTGGATAGCACTTCTGTGTAACAAATATTTTAGTGCTTCATAAACTTCTGTGCAGATGAAAAAGAAAATGCAAAATTTATTAGTGAACAAAATGTATTTTTATATTTTTCTTTTTTCTTTAGAAATATCTTTTTTCCTAGCCTCTTTAGACTAGGGAATCATTCTTTGCCAAAGGACACACACTCTTCAACTCCAGTTCTTTACTGTAAAAATAATACTTATTCAGACTAAAATAAAAGTTTCCATTTTCTATACTGGGACAAAATCTGTATGACAAATGTTCCTGCTAATAGATTCTGTAGCTATGCCAGCTAAGGAGACCACACTACAGCTCTTCACACACTGCCATCTCCTAACAAGGCTTTCAACCATGCCCTTAGTGCAATACATAGAGCTCTTGGGTCTCTGCAGAGCTGATAAGAAGACATCTAGATGTACATGCTGTTCCAAAACTCTCCCTTTGCCCTGCAGTCCCAATACATAACCTAGTACTCCCTGAAGCCCCTTGGAATCCATATTCACTGTGTAGACATGCTGGTTTTCAGTTTTCTGGGCAGCATTTTGCATCCTGTTTCAGTCTTCAAAAATTCACAGATTGCTTATAGGGAACACAAGGTGATAAATTCAAACAGGTACAGGTTTACATGGACCAAAAGCACCTCACAAAATTCTAATTGAGCAAGAAGGAGACCATGGCAAATTACTAAGGTTGTAGAGAGGCAGTTTACTCAGTGAAGTCAGCTAAAGAACCAGCAGTACAGCTGGTGTTACACTGACCTCCCTGGCTTCCATTTCACATTCTTCCTGTTGATGGATGTGTGTGTATATTGACATATATACACATGCACACATTAGCAAAGCAGCTGAGATTTTCCAGATTCAGTTGGACAATGTTTATTTATTTTATTATTCTGATCTCTTGCACTGTGCAAACATTTGCTGTTGGGAAAAAAACCTCCAACAAGACAGTAATACCTCAGAGCCATACAGAACTTTGTTATCCCTAACTCTGTTATGCATTGCATGGTAGATCTAAGGAATCTCTCTCATCTTACATGAACTTTTTAGTTACCTGAGCTTGAAGAAATGAGAAGAAATAAGAGCACAGAGGAGGAAAGAGGAAGATTCCAACTGCATTAGCAGCCCGTTGGGAGATCCTAATCGCCCTAAGGGCAGCTTGTCCCCTCCCCTTGACATTAGTATCCAAATAGCTGCATGGATCAGGCCTTGCATTCTGTAATTTGTAACAGGGTATATTTAATAGCCACCCAGCACTGTACTTCTGCCATAGATTTATGGAGTCATAAGATTTATGGATTCTGCCACCATCTACAAGTTGATTATCCCTTTTTATTTGGATGCACTGGGCTTTTTTTTCATTAGAGATGATATATTTTAATACTTGTGATAGTAGTAGGTAGCTATATATTTCTTTATTTCTTCTTAGAATATGGCTGCTTTGGGAGTTCTCTCTTTGCCTGAAGTTGCAAGATTCACTATGATTCATGTTCCCAACATTTTGTTGGGGATATAAACTGTGAATCTTACCCTGTACATGACAGAAATACAGATTTGCTGAGCCATTGAACCATCAGAGAAGATCCAAAGTTGCATCATTCCCCAGTCTATCATATTGCTTTAGTCCCTTAACTTTGGTTGGAAGTTATACTTTAACTTTTAACTTGTAAGTCTAGCACACAATCACTGGAGAAGACCTTAAGGGAGGGGTTAGCTAAAAGCACCCAATACTCTTGTGCTCATGCCAATCATCTTCTGCATTCCCTGCAGCTCATTTTCAAGCATTAAGCTTGTTCTGCAGGTTAATGCACACATTCACCCAGCTACGTTCTAGCCATGCAGCTGCGGCAGACAGATTCAGCTGGAAAACTTGCCCAGGAACTAAATAAATATTCAGGCAGTGAGCCCACACTGAGTTCCAGTCTGCCACAGCTCTGTTGATAGCTGTACTTCATTTGTGGAGTTTAAAGCTGGCTGCTTCTTCTGTGTGTGAGAGGCAGGGATGGCAGTGCTGGTAATGTTCTCAGGAGACAGAAGAACAGGACAGGAAGGCAGGCAGTGTGTGACCCCACCAGCACTCCCAGTTTCAGATAATCATGCAGGAGATATCTACTTCAGGAGAGTCACACAACATTTGTTCCTTACCTATGGCACAGGTCACAGGTCAGCACCACAGTAAGAATATCTTCAGCATAATGTGCCTCGGGGAGGAAACAGGAGGGGGTCAAGAGAAATCACACCTAGAGCTCAAGAAATAAAACTTGTAAATGACCCTAGTTAGTGATTGTGCAGAGATGGATGTGGAAACCTACCACAAAGCTTCACAGACTGTTCTGGGCTCTCCCCACCATGACTGAAGAAAATTGCTTGAAATAAAGAGTGGGTTCTTACCTTCAAATGAGAGTACTGCGAAAGAAATTTGAGTTTGATGTCAGGCTTCATAGTTCCTGCAGCTGAAAGTGTTTGACAATTTTCTGGGAAATTGCTCTCTGCCAAGATGATCTGGAATGGAGCTAAACCTTGATGAGACCCAGGACCCCCATTTATTTCAGTTTTGACTGCAGTTATATTTAGCATAGATACACTATCTTAAAAATAATAATAAAAAAATCTTTAAACTACTTGCCAAAGAAAGTTTGTGCCCATATATGTGATTCTGTGTCATAACAACTCAGGCTCTGCTCCGTGTCTTAACGACGCTCATGTGATATCAGTTATAAATGGGAACTGTGAGAGCAAGTGACACAGTGTATCTGAGAAGGAGTTATAAAAAAATATGCTAATTCTTGGAAGATTCTTGGAAGTAAATTTGAATATGTTGATGGAACTCCACAGAAAGTAACATATTCCTCCACAAAGACCTCTCTGTTGCCAAGAACCTCTTTTTATCCACCTTAAAGCATTACTTTATATAAATGCTGAACTGGTGTGTGTTTTCACAAAAGAAAGAAAATTCTGTCCTAGCTGTGTTCACATGCTCTTGGGGATGCAGCGTCTTTAATCAGCCATTATGTGCACAGCTTTTCAGATGTCTCTTTATCTTCCGTATTCTAAAGACTGAAACATGTTTAGAACAAGAACAGCTATATCTGTAAAAACTTGTGCCTTTCTGAAAAGTCATAGCTAATGATAGTTTTTTGAAATGAGCTTCTCAGTACTCTGTATCCTCTGGAGGGCTGGTGGGAGGAAGGGATTGCATGTGTTCATGGCTGCTCCCACTAGCTACTCATTCTACTTCTGAAAGCTCTTTGGTGGCTTTCTGAAACTAGCTGTTATGAAAAAGAAACAATAAATGGAGAACTAAAGCCCTTTGTGCATTTATCAGTTGCACCTTAATCCATTTGCAAAAATAGAATGCTTTGGAATCTGCTTATGTAGATAGCTCCTGTTCCCTACCTTGATTGAAAATAGAGTAATGGCCAAAATATTTCAGTTCAAGCAACTTCGCTCAGAAGATGCTAAATTGCCAGTCACACACAATTTTTTTCAAGAATGCTGAGTTTATGCAGGCTGGTTTGAGTCTGTATGAGAATGCATTACCTTTTATTATTAATTAACATTTCTTTCTAAAGCTTTGCTCTAGTGTTTCATGCTGCCTGCAGTGCTCTTCAAATTCTTTCCTCCCCTGTGAGCTGTGACTCCTCACTACATGTCCATGCAATGTCCAAGGCTTCCTCTCAAGAGGAGATCGTGCTGTGCATGTACAGATTTAATTTATCCAAAACCAGCTGTACAATAACCACACTACTCTATCTCAACATGGAAACAAAGCTGTTTTCATTCACAATATTATATGGATTATTTCCCATGGTTTTCCTTAATACCCACAATGTAAATTGATGATTGTTCATATAACAGTTGAGATGCAGTCTTAAATTATTCAGTATGGATGCTGTGATATGTAACCATGTACTCATGTGATGTGATTTTGGTTCTTTCGTAAACAAGTATGAACACTAAAGACCAATGACAATGTTAATGAACTGAAGTACAGGTCTAATTAATTCCATTGGTAAAATTAAGGCAATAGCTTATACCTCTCTTTTCTACAGCTTCCAAATTTGCATGATCAGTCCAGAGTCAGTACTGTTGCCCCTAGACACCTCACATTATGTGGCGCTGAGAAAGTGAAATATGAAATCATGAAAAAAAATCCAGAAATCGATAAAAAACCCCAACAACAATCTTGCTAATTTCTTTAGTTGCTTTAGCAGCTAACATATTTCTGCCAGAAATTAAGCCTCCCCCGCTTTTCCCTATGAAGATACTGATAATTGATGTCAGAGCAACACAGAGAACATGCATTCCTAGTACCTAAAATATTTGACCAGAAACACTTCCCGGTCCTTTTTAACTCAAGAAACATCAAGATAATTTTTTTTTTTTTCCTTCAGGCTACTCAAATGAGGATGAAGAATAACAAACTGCAAATACAGAATGGGGAATAACCCCATTGGGGAATAACCCCATGGGGAATAACGCCATGTCAATTAAATGGACAGTGTAAGGAAAAATGTTAGTGAATTCACTATTCATTTTACAACATTTCAGCTTGAATGATATCTCTGGGAAAGCTTCTTATGTCTACAAGGGTTTTTCCAGAAGAGAACATTTACAATAGTTGTCTTGGCAACATGAGCTCTGTAGAACTATAAATCAGAGCTTACAAAGGTTCGTTTTCAAACTCTGAAATAAAACAGGAGAAAAATAAGGCAAGTAGGTGAACAGAATTTTATAATCTTAAATGCATGAAATGACCAGATCCATTACATGTTAAACTATTCCACCTTGTTTTGTGCTGATGAAGCCTTGACTGAGGTAAAATCTCAAACAGGAGCAATGCACAGAGAAAGCTGTAACAAGCTGCAGTGAGCACACATTAAAACAGCTAACAGGATAATAAGCTTAGAGGAAGAGGACCCTTAAAAAAGTCAGAAGGAATTCAGAGTACAATGCAGGAGACTGAAGAAACTCATGGTTGTGATTTTTCAGAACCTAAATGTTGTTATAAAAAGAATGGTTATAAAACAGTTATAATGGTTATAAAAAGAACAGTTCCACATGGCCATCAGGATCCCAGCCTTGAGAAGCAATGCAGGGAAAGACTAAAATATTCAGCTGAAATGAGGTGAAATTGTATGTTGTTAATTAATGTCTTTAGATGTATTAAGAATTTATCTAGAAAATCTCTTAATCATTAATATTTTTTAAGTAGACACTAAACAAGATATTTTGATTATTTGTCCATGTGCAGTCATAAATTGCTTCCAAGGTCTCCCAAGGTGTAAAACATTCCATCCCATCACATTTTTTTTACTGGAAAACCAGCAATCCCCTCCTCTTCTACACCGAGTGAGCCTGGCATGAAGCAGGCTGTTTATCGTGCTGCCATCTGAGTAACAGAAAACAGGACACAGCTCCACCTGAGCAGGCACACAGCCTGTCCTCGAGAAGTTGCTGCTGCTGCTATCATTGCCTTCATATTTACTTTTATTGAGAATCATGAACTTCAAACTGGGAATTAAAGTCTTGAGACCTTTCTTTTCCTGTTATTTTAACTACAAGTTTCATCTTGCAGCAAGTGAAAACGAGAGCAGAAATACGTGTGACCCTGAGGGAGCTGAGCCTTTAAGAGCTGCCCCAACTCCCGACTCCCACCAGTAGTTTTTGTCCAATATCACAACAAAAATATATTATGAAATTTCAAAGAGGTAGGTGAAACATTTTATCTACACAGCATGCAAACCTGATTTCAACAGGAGACAGAAGGTACTGAAATAGATGAAAGACAAATTCACCAACCAGTGATTTCAGCCTGGATACACATGTCAAGAAAATTTTGACTGTGTTTTCCCAAGACCCCTGCCATGTCTTACAAAGATTTTATTTCTTGTCCAACTTTCTGGACAGCAGCAGTAGTATATTTCTAGCTTGGTACCAGCCTAACAAGGACAAATACAGTTCCTTCTTCAGTCAGCAATCACTAGTAAAAGGATAAAGGAAACAATCAACTAAAGCTCACATGACACCAAAAAGAAATCAAACCAATTTGACAGGAAAAATGCCATTTATGTGATCCTACTGTCTGTTCCACTTAAAACTCAACTGTGATCTAATAGGAATAAAAAGAGGTAGTCAATGGCTAAAGTTATTCTAACTCA
Source organism: Motacilla alba alba (assembly GCF_015832195.1). NCBI lineage: Eukaryota > Metazoa > Chordata > Aves > Passeriformes > Motacillidae > Motacilla > Motacilla alba. The sequence continues at coordinate 13,192,605 of NC_052021.1, read as the reverse complement.
GAATTTCAAAAATTTCAGTTGAAGTTTTTTTCAGAACTTTTGTCCTTCCTTGATCTCCTAAACTCATCTCATTATAGCTAATGGTCTCAAAACACTGTCAAGGACCTTGATAGATGAAACTTAACACAGAAGCAGCGTGTCTGGATAGAAATCACTCAGTGTCTCAGTAGGACTTTTCTATTCTGCCTCAAAGAAATGTTCAAAACCTTCTGATCTTCAGAAGATCTCAATTTATTTCTGTAGAGGTAAAAAAAAACCCAAAAAAACCTTTGTGTCTCCCTGCACTTTCCTTTATTATCTTTCTCCTTTACCACCTGTTAACCCAAGACATAATAAATCATCTCTATGCAGTAAGGCAGACATGCAATGTACACCTGTGATCCTGAAACTTGCTCTTGTCTTCATCTCAGATGTAGGGAGGGACGGTAGCAGCAGCTACAGGAAATGTTTTGAGTTTTTGCTGGTGCTACACATCACACAGTCCTGATGTGCAAAGAGAAAACTGCTCCGGAGCACGACCTCCTCGGCAGAACAGTCAGAGTGTAGATTCAAAGGACATAAGGGCACCTACTGAAGCTCTTTAAGGAAGGAAAGTATTGCCTGAAAGTATTATTTAGGAAACGTGTACACTTTGAGATCATCCCCCAGTGCAGCTCAATGCTGCTGTCTACTCACTGCTTAAGAGTTTGCCTTGGCTAAACTCATTAAATTTCATCTTTCTTGAGGAAGTTGCTATCTTTCATTCTTCCATGTTGCCCATTACTGAAGTATCTATGAAACTTTAAATTGGAGATGTACTTGTCTTCAATGCATCACAGTGAAACAAAGATAAAGTACAATTTCCCCCTTTTTATTGATGGGTAACAGAGCTGAGATGTTTAAGATTGTACCTATGATTCCAGGAAAGCTGTCAGACTGAAGAAAAGAGCTCCACTTTCCCAAATTTTCATCTGACATGTGAAACCTCACTCCATTTAATGCTTTATCTCTCTTTCCTCTTTTTTTGCTATGCCAGTTAATGGTCTGTGAGTGATTCTTGATAGAAACAGTTAAGGTGCAGGAGAAATAAAACCTAAGATACATTTAGAGCTTGCTGATGCACAAGAATATATCTCCTTATTTGTATGGGGATAGTTTTCAGTGCCAGCAAAGTTTGGTTATGTTAAAACAAATCAGACTGTGTTTGAAACAGGTGTTTTCACCGGCTTGAGTACCATAGCTACTGTGATGGCTGGATCATTCAAATGTTCTCACAAAAAGCTGCAAAATTTGGTTTTCTTTCTCATTTCCAAGGTGGAAGAATGTATACTTACATGATGGAAGTAAGAAGGAAATGTTTAAGTTGGGGAAGGCAAATGTTGAATTTTCACAGTTGCCTGCAAGGATGTGTTTTTAAGAGACTCCAGTCTAAAAGCTGCTCTTTCACTTGCTATCTTGTCCTCAGAGACAAGTTTTGCTCATGCCAAGGTTGAGTGATCTCAATATCTGAAATGGCAGCATGATGACAAGCACAGGAGAGAATGAGAAATAGAAGCACTCGCTCTCTGTTTCAATCTCTTTTCATTTGATGCTTGCTGCTGATGCCACCGCAGGTGAAATCATTATATTTCTGGTGCAGAACCTCTAGCTGGAGACTCAGAGCTGGTAGTTTTAAGGAAAAAAATAAGTGATGTTGTTCACTATATTTTGTGATTGTCAAGAGAGACTTCTGCTTCACTAATGGAATCCAGTGCAAGCTTGTTGGAGGAATTACCAGGCATGGGAAAATATGGTAACTATCAAAAGACTTTTAACTTCCTTTACTCCAAACTTTAGCTGTTAAAAGGGTGGGCAGAACGTGTATGCATTCTGGAGCATCAAAACAGCTGCAGGCATAGGAGACCAAATCCTATAGTGGCATTAAGTTTGCGAGCTAAGCATCAGCCAGCAGGAAAATATCTAGCAAGAGGAGGTAGAAGAAGAAAATAGCTACTATAAAACGAAGGAAACACTCTCTTTGACTGGCTGGAGTCTCTTTCCAATGATTATCCCTCAGAAACCTTAATTATCATCATTAATACTTTTTTTTTTTTATTTCTCTCAAAACTCATTTAAACATCACGCTGTAAGAGAGGATATAACGACTTGGACGTCACAGTGAAAAGTGTCATTGGAAGGGCTGTTTTCATAATGCTTCTTATTGTCAGAACCAGAACAAAGACTAAATCAGTTACTGTTTGGGGTTTGTGGAAGAAAAATAGTTTTGTGATTAGTGTTTTCAACATTTTTTGTGCTTTTGCAAGGTTTTGTGATTAAAGTAGTGTTTTCTAAATGTTTTGTGCTTTTACAAAGTGGCAATTATTCTTGAAGGCATTAGCAAAGCATAATGTGGTGTGACAGTTATAATCCTGAATGAAAATGTAAAAGTAAGATGCTACACTCCAGCTGGGGAAATAGGCAATTAAATGATTTCTCCATTGTTTCTTTTTCTGATTTTTCTCTATAAAACTCTTCCCCCTTAGATCTTAGGAATTCTGTAAACCTCACTTAGAGCATTTCCAAGCGTAGGCATATTAAGTGACTTTTTTAATCCTTTACATCTGCTGATTGACCTTCTGTCCAAGTGACTGCTTCAAAAATATGGGCTATTTTCATCTAGAATTCAACATATTGTGATGTAAATTTACTTATCTTGTTAACCCATGAAATGCTACACAACACTAGGTGTTCTGAAAAAAATCTTATTCCTGTGTGTATGAAAATAGATTGTCAGAACCAGGGAACAGCTTTAGAATAAATAACTGCTTTTCTCAGCTCTTCATCTGTAAGTTAGGAATCATAGCATTCATTTTATCTCATAGTGACAGCAGTAATGAAAATTAATATTACACATAGTTGAGATATTATAAAGATGAGAAAAGATTGTGAGGGTAGGGGATATGTTGCTATTTTGCCATCAGTAAAGATGCAGTAAATCTTATAAGGAAAAAATAAATCCTAAATAATTTTTCATTACTGCTTGTCTGTTGGGAAAGGTCACCATGAAATAAGCAATTTCTATGATAAACTGATTTTGGATAGGTCTGTTGGCTGATCTGCCTTAAGACAAACACTAAGAGCCCAGAATGCATGCTTCTCTTTATTCTGAAAATCCACACCATTCAGAAACTTCTGGGCATAGGGAAGTCGCACTGAAATTTTATTCAAAAGGGCCAAAGGAGGACTGACTCCTGGGGAGAATATATAGAATGAGTAAAGCAAGAACACATGATAAATTGAACAAGAAACCTCGTTTCCCCGTCTGCCAAATATTTAGTTAGCATAGGCTGTCCTGTTACAGGTCTGCTACACATTTCTGCGAGAGGGGATTGTAAGAAGTGTTCTGTTCGAGCCACATCAAACTGAGTTCTCCAAACCTTTTAAAGATTTTATTTCTCTGTGTGGCTAATTAACAAGGGATGGGAAGAATCTAACTTTTTACCCTAAGTAAATTTTGGCTGCAAAGACAGTCATGAAAAAAATCCATAAAAATTATATTTGATGGTAGAACACCCATCTCCTCCTTCCTCCCTCCTTCCCCCCAAACCCAATCAGAATTAGTCTTACTCTATGAAGTTCATGGAGTTAGTGCTCATACAGCAGTCCTGGCAGAGAGCTTAATAATTGATAATATGAAATTTCCTAATTCATAATATGAAAAGTTTATAAACCTTAACTACCACTGTTCTGGATGCTTCAGTAGTAGGATCTAATGCCACAACAAAATGTCCTCTCTTGATTTCAAAAGAATGCAGGATCACACCTTCTGGGAACAATGTTTTTCTGCTAGTTATACTATGTATTACATAGCATGAAATTAATTAGAGGGCTTGTTAATGGTCCCTAAAACAATAGCATCTGTGAGTGTGAAGTAAAATCAAAATAAAAACCAGCATTTTAAAATCCTAGCAGAATTCTAAAATTCTAATAGATTTGAAATATACTGTAAACTATGGAACGTTTATTCTTTGTGTTTCTAATAGATACTATATTCTGATGCATTTTAAATACAATGAAGCTATAACTACATCTGGAAGTGTTGCTTACCAGATATGATTCCATCTTGATAAAAAAACCCCATACACTACTATGCATAAAAATCTCTTGTTAAAATACTTACTGAGCAAAAATGTACACAGAGAAAAATACCCATTAGCTTTTCTCATTATAGCTAATGGCAAAACCTCATTGATTACAACAGGAGTTCTTTTAAGAGAGCATTTCTGCTTACTTTCACTGCAGGCCAAATTATACCTCTGTAATCTCTGGAACCCTCAGTATTTTCCATTGCCACGTCAACAGCTGCTAGCAAGTGCTCAGCCTTTATTCAAGTGCCTGAGTCTCTGCTGATGTCCCCAGCCAGCTTGCTCCACGGGGTCACATCTGAAATGCACACATTCTGCTGCTTGAATCCTCATTTCCCGCCCATCTAATAACTAATCTCAGCAAGCATTTATACCAATCAAGTGAACGATGTGCAGAACATGATTATTTGAGTGTAAATCTCTGCATACACTCATTTTTGGGATAGTAAATCAATTTAGTAAAGGCCAGTGACGAGCCTATTTTAGCTAAATCAAGATTAATTACTGAAAGGCTAAGTAATAACATAGTCACCAGTTAGTCCTTGACAGTGTTTTAGAACATGTTTTCTGTTAATTTGATTTCAATCTATTTTGATTAGGCATCATGTATGGAAGGGAAGCAAATGGCTCTTTACTACAAGTATATTAAAAAATGCATGTTGTTAGCCATTTGTCATATGGTTTAAGTAAAGATGCTTAAATTTTAGCTCATTATTTTTGTTTTCTATGAGCATGAAAAATGGGATTTTGAGTTTGTTCACATGAAGATCCTGGATTTCAAAACTTCCTAGCTACCAGCATCAGTTGCTTTCCAAGAGTACAATTTCCCCCCCTTTTCATAGTCACTCACTCTGGAAAAACACCCAAAATATTACAGTTCATGTAACCAAAAGCAGCTATACACAAAATAGCATGTATTTTTAAAATTTGTAGTAGATCCTGGAGTGAAAAAACATTAAAATATTCTTAAAAATCAGTCCCCACAAGGGGTTCCTGAAACGCAAAGCCTTTAAAAAAAACATGCAATAAAGATTTACACAAGCTCACAGGGAAACTGCCATTTGAGATCTCATCCAAACTCCCATCTGATGGCTGTAGATGTAAACACACCCTGTTTCAGATAGGGGTCTGCACCCAGCAAGATGCAAGGAGCTATCTACATGTATGGGAACTTGTGAAGAAAAAAATGACTATAATGTGAATTATTTTCCCGGCTCTGACAAACTCTTGGCCATGAATTATTTCTCACTTAGCCCTTAGTTAGAGAAAGGCACTGATTATGGCAAACTTCTCCTGTCTTCATGCTAGTTATGTTCTCCAGTTCTGTGCTATAGTTTCTGTACATTTCTCATTGTTATCCTGAGTGAAATATTTTAGCTTTTTTTTTTTTCCTGGAAATTCAGCTTCTTTTATTTCTCTGAAGATGACAGTAAGTTTGTTATTACAATGAAGTGGTAAAATGTACAGTTCTTCAGCACAGGCCATTCACAGCTATGGAGCATCTTTTATAATGATGCCAACTGGAGATGCCAAAGGTACCATTAACCAAAGATAGGGAAAATGCAACAAAACTGCAGAACAATCAGCAAGATACATTTGCTGTTATTATTTTTCAGTCTCCTTTAGTAAAACACGTTTTCAATGAGCCGAGCCAGAACAAATGCTATGGCCAAACTTCAGCTACCTTGGAAAGAATCTATCATCACAAAGACAGCATTACCACTGCAGTCCATAATGACAATGCAAAAAAAAAAAATTATTTTTTTTACGTTGTAACCAGATAAAGAATTGAAGCCATTATCAAATTGACAAGGCTGCTGACATAAAGTATGCAGACAATTATTTTTGTACATTGATGGCTATGTTTCTCACACAGGGTATTTAAGCATGACAGCTGCTCTGCTCTTCTGCTGCCCATGTTGGATTTTCATAGACATTATTAACTATGCACAGCAGCATATAAGCTGGCTGGATTCACTTTGCAAAGGGCTGGGCTCACCAATACAGGATATATTCTGTACAAATTCACATTTACCTGCCTTGCTTTCTTCCATCAGTTTTCTAGGCCCTGCAGAAACACCTATTCTCAGTCACCTGCTGCCTCATTGAAACAAGAGCAAGAAGCCTTGGAGATCCATGATACAGGAAGGCCACTTGTGGAGTTTCCTGGGTCTGCAGGGATGGCAGTGATGTGACACCAACACGTAGATGTATGGAATACACATGCAGAGTTCAGTGGTTAGCTATGAATCACGTCAGCTACACACAAACGTGTTTCTTTTCTTTTAGTAAATTTCTTTGCATTTGCCATCTTACAACTCCCTGTAGTTGGCTTTTCAGCTGATCACCTCGAAGGAACTTTGGTCAAGTCACTTTTTCTCTCTTTTACTGATAACATAGAAATAAGCGACAGGCAACCTCCTTCTGATGGAAAACTAAGCACTTAGTTGTCCCCTTTCTTTTATTTTGTTCTAAATTCAGAACTGAACTATTCCTCTCATGCCAGGGTTACTAAACTGCCCTTACAGACCTCATGAAGAATCTCCTTTGCTGCTTTCACAAAATCCTAATCATTTTGCATTCAGACCTCATGAAGCCTTCGACTCTGTTAATAAACACAGAGGTATGAGGTTGTGCCATCCCTTTTACAAAGGTTGTCTCACCCCTTCTCCAGTATATTACAGCTACCTATGTCTACTAATTCTTTATTACAGTTCTACTAATTTGCCTAGCACACAAATCAGACTTGCACTCAACCTGCAGCCTGGACACAAGGTGGAGACATCCCAGGCTCTGCCTCTGGAAACATTTTGAGGAATAGGTAACATACCATGTTGCTACATGAACCATTTTATTTTACCATATTTTTAAATGTGAAGGTAAATAATCTTAAATCCTGGCACTCTTAGTAAAGAGAGTAGAAGATTTCTGTAAATAACACCTCTTTCATGGTAATTTCAATATTTCTCCAATTAATGCCTAGTTTAAAAATAGTACAGCTGAAAGAATTTCTTCGATCACCTTTTCCCCGAATAAGTGATGCAGCCAATATATTTGGCTTTTCAGCAATACCTTTTATCTTCCCTGTCTGCTCCTTTTATATCCTGGATCAACAGTCTGCTCCAAACAACCCTCTCAAAACCTTCCTAAGTTCTGATGTGATAAAACCAGATTTTTAGATAAGTTTTCTTATCTCTAATAGAATACTCCAGTTTTAGCTTTAATGAGCAATATTCATTGTTGCCTGCATGGAAACAATCTCTACTTGGAAAGACTGAGTGTTGGAATTTTTAAAAATTTCTTAAATTACTTCCTTTACATGGCTGTGGAATCATGTTGACCTTTGAAAGTCACTAAAATTAAATAAAATTCTACTGCAACGGGTTATTTTCAACATTTCTCCTTAAAATAAACGTGGTTCTTTATTGAATATATCTGCTAGGTCTTGAACACTAAAATGGCAAGTCACAGCACAGTATGGAATGCCATATCCCACATTATGCTCATCATGCCATTTATGTAAATGTCATTATATGCCATGAAACAGTGCATTGTTTTATTTTTAATACATAAACCATTTTTTAAAATGTGGTACATGTTTGACATCTCCTTTCTGATTTATTGGATAGCTTGCAATAGAAGTGAACACCAATTTCAATGAAACCACTTAATACAAGGAAGAAGAAAAACAGAAAAGCATTCAGTGTCCTAATTAGAGGAGCAGCTATTTTCTAGATATGTCTTGTAGACTGGAATCATTTTTCTAGGATATTCAAAACAGATGCTCTTTTAATTAGAAGCAGAAAATCTGAATTTCGGCTAGCAGCATCCAAGAGTATGTTTGAGCGCATTGGAGATAAAACATCAAGTTTACATAAGTTCCGCCACCTTCTGTTATGTAAATGTCTGCTTATGTACGCATCTGCTTGGTGGCACCAGCTCAGCCAGAACGTGTGCCTCTCCCTGTGGCTGTCACAGTGTCCCCTGAACTGGAGGACAGACTGCAAGTCACTAAAAGAGCATCATCTGCTCTTCTTGAACAACAGTGGTGGAGACCTGCAGCTTTTCAGACAGTGGATCCTGGATTCTGGTGCCTGTGCTGTCTATATGCAATTTAGTTAGCTGCTGCTGTCTACAGCTATATATAGAACCAGATTTATTACTATGGGTATGTTACCAAGAGAGCAGATCCAGCCTGATAGGAGAAAAAATATTAATTCCATTGAGTTCAAAAAATATCTCCTGTAGCCTGCTTATCCTTGTCTGTATTTTATAGCCATGACAGCAGTAATAGATGTCTGAGAAATACCTAAGCCAGAATAAACCTCAGTAGAAAACCCAAAATGAAATGTGACCTCTCAAAATTTGTAATTTTATGACAGCAAAAATACAATAGCACCTTATTGAAAATGACAACTTCATAGACACAAAGAAACCAAACACACATTATCACCATAGACATATCTCCATGTCTAAATGTGGACAAGAAGAATGAGAAAAGCACAGCCTTGTTTACAATACTGTCTTCTTGAGGTTCAGGCAGCCATTCCAAAAATAATAGCCAACAAGTCACAACAAAAAGCATTGCCTGGACCATAACTCCTTTTGGCTCTACATAGGGTAAAAGTTAAGTACAGCAATTTTATTCCTTCACAACGCAGGGTTGTCCATGACAGCACAGTTACCACAATTGTTATCTTTCACACTGTTTTGACTGCCCCAAGTTTCATTCTGTTCACTGCATTTCCAAAGGCAGAAATATCCTAACATTTCAGCTTTTCCTTGGCTCAAGTCTTGTTGGAAGCTGAGAGGTGAGTGTGCAAGAGGCACCTTGGTGATTTAAGGTAACACAATCAAGCATGAGACCTACCTAAGCTCAGCCCAGGGCCAATATCAAATATTCTAAAAGCCCTAGAAGCAGGAATGTTTAGCAAACACTGCTTACTTCTGATAAAAGGGAAAGACAACTTCTTCATGAGCTCTTTTAGTTGCTTCACATAATGAAAAGAGGAATGAGATCTAATGGAATAGGGCTTTAACTGGCTCACCAATGCTAATGAGACCTGCAGTAATTATTTTGCTCAATTTCTCACTGGATTAGATGTAAAAGGTTGGGTATTTAGATTATCCTGCCATATTGAATGCAGGTACCATGCCCAGACGAGCTTGTAGACCCTGGCCCTAAGCAGACCACAGGACATGTGAACACAGACTGTAGCTGCTTGTTACTATAGAGAGGACAGTGTGGGAGGCAAGCTGTAGAGTTTTAAATAGGTTTTTAAGACCTAGAAAAAAATGCCTGAGTCAACTGCAGAGAATAGGGAGAGTGAAAGGAAAGAAAACTGATAATGTGAGATGCATAAGCAGATTGGCAAGACCGGTGACACTTGGTGCTTTCCTTAGAGCTTCAGCTTTTAGAATTAAGGGACTAAAGAAAGAGATTGATTTAATTTAATATTAGAATACTTTTAGCTCTTGACCAGGTCATTTCAACATTAAATTTTTAACAGTCTCTAAGAAATTATACATTAGTGAAAACAGTGAATCCTTTAGAAAGGGGAAAAAACATTCAGGAGCTGCCCCATTTATACAACTTATCTATTGAGAAGTAAAATGTTCTTAACATAAATAGTCTTGTTTTGTTTTGAATGTCAGTACTACTTGTTTTGAATATCAATACTACTTTGACAGAATCACATGGAAGTATCAAAGGAACCAGCAAAGTTTTGGAGCACAGAGGACTAAATGAGAATAAGATAAGAAAATACAGTCTTTTCCTTCCATTGCAGCTGCCTTGGCATGCAGTATTTAAAGGCTAGCTTCAAACTGCATAGTCCTGTCCAAAATGAATCTTGAAATCACTGTAGTTGGAGATGAAAATTGGAAATTGCACTGTAGAGATCTTCCCAAAAAATGACTTCAAGTTTTCTATTATAAAAACTTTTTTCTTTTAGAACTCAAAGAAATAAAAAGTGACTATATCCATGGTTGCCTGCTGATCACCAGGACAGCTCTGAGGCTCCTGAAGCACTCTGGAAATACAAATTCCTTCATTCACACACAGGCGTTGCAAAACCAGCCTTATAGCTACGTTACAGGAGAATAAATGGTGGTTGGGGCACACCACATGACAAGCTCAAGGTCACACAGTCAAGGAGGAGCAGATCTCGGAATAAACCAGAACAAGCCTATAATTCCTAGTCCCTCTTGGTTGGCATTCTTTCCTATTCCTATGCTCGAGTCTGATGACTCTACAGCACTGTAAATACCAGCCAGTCCTTCAGTACAGAAGGACAGGGTTTGCTTTAATGCTATTTTTAGTTAAGCAGATCCCACTTTTAAATCTGCAACGCCTTCATTTTCAATATCGTGATTATGTTTAATGTTCCATAGGAAGATGAGGGGATTAGTATGAATCAGAAAGCACAATGCAGCGTAGGCAGTACCATGCTGCCTTCTGAAACACCAGCACAGAGCAAGTAGGAGCTTCGGAGGGGGCTTTGCAAAGGGAAAAGGCATTAGGCAGCTGGACATGTCAGCTGGGTGCCTCATCAGGCAGCTGGTGCAAGTGGAAGGTCAAGAGCACATTTACTGTTTACTGAATTTGTAAATTACTAATTATTCAGCTCACTAAGCAAGGCAGGCTTATTGCCTGCGCGTGATATTCCCCCTCCTGTCCAGCCTAAGCACATATGGAAGAGAAGGAATTCTCAACTATATTTTGATAGATGGAAGTCATTAAAGTACCATAATAAAGGATGTAAAGAGCTATAATGGGTAGGTCACTAGTAAATATAAGCACACTTCTGTGTTGGTCAGAGAACAGGTGTGGAAGTCCAGCTGAGCACTGAAAACAGCAATCTGTCTCTGCAGAGAGCTCAGGGGCTGCCTTGCTAACCAGGAGATGGTAGGATTTACTGTCTGTGTCCATGGGAAGCAGCAGCCTAAGAGTTAAAGAGTGGTCTGCACTCACATTCCACTGTGGGAGACAGAGGCAGTAGCCAGACAGACACTGCCTCAGTGCCAGGGAGATTTCAGAGGCACTGGCCAGCAGAAGCTGTAGGAGCTAGACCACAAGGAAGGAGACTGCCAAGAAAAGAAACAAGGAAATGGTCTGCAACATGAGGGTCAGAAAAAAAAAAAAAAAGGCATGGTGGGCCTTGAATCAAGAAAACAGATTTGTTCTTCCTGTCCTGTCAGCAAGAGAGATGATTTTGGAAATGAGCTACTCAAGAATTTGTAAGAAAGAGACCTGAGACAGAATATACCATCATCTCAACTTGCAAAATGAATCAACTCTGATGTCTTTTGGTCTGCCTACATTGGGGCAGTCAAAGATGACTGACATAAGGATGCTCATGGTAGCTTCAACTGAATAAACCCAAATGAGAGGACAACTTGATTCCGTTAGCCAAGTGGCCAAATAGGCATGTCTTCTTCTGCAAAAGTGTATCCAGGGAATATCTGCCAAAAGTGGAATCAAAATGTAACGCTTCTAGAGTGAATAGGACTAAAGGATACCCTCTTTACCCAGTCTTTGGGTATATGCAATATCTACCAAGACCCTTTATGAAGGGGGAACAAGATTTACCCCCTCCTGTACCTGACTGCTCAGACAAGACAAGACAAGAAGTGAAGATTAACAAGTCACCAGATCTTCCCAGGGTAAAGACAAGAGGGGTCAAGAAAAGAGAAATTAAACCAGTGTTTGGCACGGAGGGATGGAAATAAGGGCCAACTATAGCAGACAAAATGAGGCAGTGCATTTCTCAGATACTGGAAAAACAGAAGTAAATACTCCAGGTGGGAGGATGGACTTGAAAACAAACAAAATTCAAAAAATCCTAAAATGCTTATACCAGTGGAAGAAAACAAAGCAGCAATGAAAATCAGCATTAAATCCAACAGAGAGACTTTGGATAAACTGTATTATTTCAGAAGTTTTACAACAAGGCCCAAGCATGCCACTCAATCTATGCATATCACTAGAAGCCAGCCTTTATAGGCAGTGTTCAGGTACTGGAAGCAGGGTAAGTGAGGTAATGCATTGGTGAGAGGGCAGTGAAGAGTACTCCTCTAGATATGCCAAAAAGAGCTGGTTTTGTGTCGGCAACTTTCATTTCTCAATTCTGGCTGAGATAATTCTGCATCAGAAAAGGGATATTCACCTGAGATGACTTGGAAATGACTACATAGATTTCTTTCTTTTTCTTTCCTTATTTTTAGAGTAGGACTACTTTAATACAGAGTTCCATGGAGACAGTTCAAGACCTTTTCAATCACAGTTTGATTTCCAGACCCTGCATTATCCTGAAATGCATGAAATTGCATCTGACATCCTGAAAGATCTGTTTCAAAAGTAAGAGGCACTATTGGCTTCTCAAAGCACTTCATGCAGCTCAATTCCCAGTGGACAGATGGGAGCACCAAGGGGCTGCAAAGCAAACAGAAAATGCACACACATCTACTGCTTTGAGTATATGTGGAGATGTTCCTCTAAGCCTTCTCAGTAGCTTTTATTCTATTAATGTGTATCTCAATTGGTTTTGTAAGTGCTGTTGCAAGTTTTGATCTCATGTCCACACCTGGTTTCCTACCACGGCACTGTGGTAAGTGACCTTGGTGAGGTTCAAAAAGTCCTGGAAGGAGTGAATCTTTGGAGGAGATTTGAAGAACTCTGAGTCATGATGACATGCTGGGCAGAACATACCCAATTATTGGAAAGTGCTGTTCCTACAAGTGACTCTGTACTCGCAGGCTCACAGGCCAGCGGGGCATGGAGGGAAGAGGGGGGAAGGAAGTGGCTTACACTCTGCCTGATTAAAGTTTTATTTTAACTCCTACTTTAAAAGCTGTCAGATTATAAAAGAAATAACATTCCCAAGAAATTACTAAAGAGCTCTACGGGACAAATTAGGCTGGCAGAACTACTGTGGAATAAATATGGTGCAAACAGCAGAGGTAGAAAGGCAGGCAACTATTTCCTATACACAAGTATGGCTAGAAACTGCTTCTCCCTTGTTTTCATCTTCTCTCAAGCACAAAAGGGCTAGGTAAAATTTATACAGAGATAAACATCATACCTAGCAGGCAGTGTCCTTATACCTCTGGAGTTTGAGCAGTATCTTGACTCCCTTGTGCTTTCCACCTTGGTTTCTTTCTGAAATACATTTCAACTCATATTGTCTTTTGAGCTTAAAAGAATATTCAAGAAGTGAAAATTGTAAGTGAAAAGCAGATTTAGAGATCCTTGGGCTGTAGAATAATGTGATTATGGACCTTCAGTTTTTGTGTGTGATGTGATGCATCTTTTCAGCAAACTATACATGTGTTATACTTTTTATCTGCTTTCTACAGAGGAAGACCAGTCTCTCCCATCACAGACTGGAAGCTTCTTTTGAAAAAGAAGGGCAATGATGAGATTTGGAGTTTGCATGAACTGCTAGTGACCCCCTTTGCTGTAGTGTCAGAGGCTCTGCAGCACTACCTCTATGCCTCACCCATCCCCACACTGAGCTTTCAAAGGTCTGTTAGAAATCAGCTGCAGAATAATTACTGCAGCGCTTGGCTCCAGATCTAACTTGGAAAGTGCTAAGTCATCAGCTCTACAAGATATAAATTATCACTTCTGGTCAGTTTCAGTGAAAAATATGAAAGCCACAGCATCTTGAAAGAGCATCTGGACATAGCTTAAGTCCAGTCCAAGTAAAATAAAAACACATGATGAAAATGTATCATGCTTTCTGCAGAAAAGCCTGCTTTTCTGCAGGCTTGTGATGCCTTTAGCACAAAGGGGCAGACAAGGATGGCTTTGAGACTGAGCAGTGCTTGTGCCATCCTGTGTATATTTCTTATGATCTAAACCTGGTCTGAAAAGCTGGAAGGAATTTTATAGCTGAACTTCTCAATAATCTTAAAACAATTATGAACACCTTCCTTTTTAGAGTTTCATTCTTAGTGCCTGACTGCAAGGTCAAAGTCACATCTAGACACAACTACTGGTCCAGGAGATTAATGCACCAAAAAAAATATTTTGGTTGTGAATTGCTATTGAACTTTTTCCGATTCTCTCATTTACTAATATTCTCTAAGTGATTTCTGCAATATGTTTTCAAGCTAAAGACTAAAAAATTTAATTTTTTTAAAGCCTAGTCTTGCAAACCCCTTGATAAATAGCTCATGTGAGCTGTTTCCATTAGAGTGAAACCAGGCTGCTTTTACAAATAGTTGTCCTAGAGTTCAACATTTGCCTTCTTTAAATACTTCTATTTGTCTAAGATTAGCTGTTTCACAAACATTCTTTGCCATGATTTCTTTAAACTTCCTTGCTAAAATACTGCTAAGATGAGAATACTGCTCACAGATAAAATTCTCCATTTTCTTAAAACAGAGACAAAATGTACTTTCACTTATTTGTTGGACTGTGCTAACAAGATATTAATCAAACAATTAAGAAACATTTATGCCGTTATTTTGCAGAAGCCAGAACTAAGTACCTCACAGTCTTATCCAGAAAATGTTTCTATGTGGAAAGGATGTACAAATGCTCCTATTTTATAGCCTAAGAGCAAGGCCTAGAGAGGCTGAACAACCTTGTAAAGATTGCCCAGAGCCTTTGAGAAAAAGGAAAACATAAACAGGCACTCCACTGGAATACCTTTCCTTTCCTGAATAAAAAGGAAAACTAAATTACCAAATGACCCTCCCCAAACAGCACCAGTCAGTCACAGAGCATTGATGCTTGTCAGATTCTTTTAGGAATATTCCAGGCATGAGTCTTTGTTTTAGCCTCTCGACACTTTGTCTAATTCCTGAATTCCAGTTGTATTGAGGTAGGATATATTTTGGCACACCATGAAAAGTACCAAGCCATTGTGAAAGATTTACTTAAATAACTTTCTGTAAAAAAATCCAAGAGTCATTACAAATATCCCATTTACTTCTAACTCCGAAGTTAAAATATCACAAATGCTTTAGCTAGCTAAATATTTATAATAGCTTGTCTTTATGCATGCAATGCATAATGCCTTCCAAGTACTTTAACAAGCTAGAAATAGAGAAACATCCAAAGCTGAAAGAGCCATATTTGGGGTGAAAAATGGAAATTGTTTAAAAACATCACATTCAGTTAGAAGAGAAATGACATATTTTAATGTATGGGCTATTTTGAGTCAAGCAGGCGGTAAGGATTATAGTTAGAATTTGGCCAGAATATCAGACCAGGATATCATACTTGCAAAAGAGAGCAGCTGTCAGTAATGAAAGTAAATAAGCAATAGGAGCCCTCCAAAGAAAAAGACATCTGTACCCATGGCCAGCCTGGAGGCCGAGCTCAGGCATGACCTGTGCACAACAATTTCAGGGCTCCTTCCTGCAGTGCCCTAGGTTTCCTGGTGAGGAAGCATTCCTTGAAATAAACACCTGCTGTCCAAAATTACCCTCAAAATGCCCAAGGCATATAGTGTAGTTGCACTCATTTGCCTTAAAAAGCGCTTGGAACGTGGATGCTCTTCTTTCAGCATAGGTTCTCCCTCACTCAAGCAGCAGTGCTCCCTTTTCTACAACTTGGATTTCTTCCCTGAACACCCCAGCTTTTTGATTTTAGCCAGCACAACAGCAATGGCAACAGGTGAAAGCCCTGGGTTCTTTCCCAGTCTGTGCCTACAATTGCTGCAGATATAAAACATCTTTGTGAGAAGTTCACAGATGCTGGCAGGAACAGCCACAAGATGGGTATTCCAGTGATGCCACAAGCTGGCAATATTGCCACTCGACAGCAGTTGGCAGCAAAGCTTGTCACTGCAGGTCTGACCTCAGCCTTCACTGCTTGGGTACTCGCAAATCCAACTCCCACGTCACTAAATGCTATTTTCATTACTGGGAAACAACGAAGGGGGACACATTTGCTCTGCAATCAATGCATTTATCTGTGCAGTTAAAACTTTGGGTAGACGGGCACACAATTAATTGCCCAAAATGCTTGAAAATTTGCATTAAATTCATTTATATACATTCCATTAGTCAGTTTTCTGCAGTTTATGTATTAATTGTTAGGTGTTCCTGTAAAATGCAAAGCTTTATTATCTATAAATCAGAAACTGCATTGTGGCACTTGTTCCCTTTGGTTTTTTCTCTGCTTTTAAAGTCTGTTTGCCAAATGCTGTGGTTTTGTTTGCTGAAATTTCATGACGGATGCAGACTGGTAGTGCAATGAAAATGCATTTGACCATTTCTGTGGACTCCCAAAGAGCTCAAACCAGAAAGGCATGGGGGAAGGAGAGCAGGGAGAATCAGCACTTCACTCATGTCACTTGGCTGTGGAGACTCAGCTGGGCGCTGTAAAGCACCGAATGTTCTGTGACCAACAAACAGCACTCTGTGTTTTGAGTCTCAGTGGCAGCTCCAGCCCCCTCCTTTCACCAAACAGACACGCTGTCTAAAAGCTGTAACATTAATGCTTTCTTCCATGTATAACAGTTCTGAAAATTTTCCTATCAGGGCTGCTCAGGGGTCACAAATGAGATCCTAACCTCTTTCTACAACGTTTTATACAAATTTACTGATCAGAAGCTAAAGCCTGAAGTCAAAGAAACTGTGAAGGAAAGAAAAGTGGTGTTATTCTTCACCCAAGTGAGACAGAGGATGACACTTCTTTGGGTGCATCTCCTTAGTCTAAGTGGCCCATGAAGAAAACACACTACAGAAGATACAGACAACCTGGGGCAAAGTTTCTGAATTTGAGGTAGATTTATTCCAGTTCAAAGTTATTATGACTGTAATATTTTTCCTTTCCTTTCAGCTCTGAGATTTTCACAGAATACCTAGTGTCAAACCAGACCAACTTGCCTAGGATAATAAAAGACATCATTTCCCAGAAATGGGAGACAATTTTCTGAATCCTCACCTAGTACCTTATCATATCTTCCTTCCTTATTTGTGCATCTTTCAACACCACTTCCAGTATACAGAACGCAACTTGGGCTCTAGAAAATAACCCAATCTATTGTTTAGAGACAGAACAGCTCTATACAGGAGTCTGTAAGCTCCTATCCCACCTTTTTCTAGTCAAGATACACATCAAGGGTTTTGAAAAGGATGGAAAAAAAGTAACTGAAGTAATTTTCAAAGCTATGTGGCTGAGAGAAAACTGCCCCATAATATAAATATGATATATACGTACAGCTATAAGTGAGCTTCTCTTTGGAAGTGCACGTGGCAAATCCCTTGCAATCTTCATCTAAACTATTGTAGCTTCAGATACACATATTCATCCAAGACTCAGTACACGCACTGATTCTCAGTTAAAATAGAAAGGCAGCTACTATGCCAAAGGGAAATGTGAACTGCTCTCAGCTGGGAGTCTCATTTATGCATTTTACAGAAAGGCTCTGAAAGGCTGCCCATGAACACGAAACACAAATGCTAACAGGGTACAATGAGGCTGTTCTCACAAATGTCTCAACAATAAACATCATAAAGGACTTACATCAAGAAATAGTACTCCATCTACACTATAAGCAAACCATAATAAATAATGAAAACATAAATAGGAAAGCAATAAGGAAGGCAGGCAGAGAGTACAAATGTGACCACTGAAACACAAATAAAGCAGCAAGGTTACTGGTGAAAACAGGATATTTTCTATATAGGAAATTGTGCATATCTTTCTGCTACAACAGACATCAGTACTGGGGTGAGGAGTAAAACACATGGATTCATTCCTGTATCAAGGTGTTGGAGTACAGGGAACCAAGTCATTTGTGTTTGCAAAGAGTTACTTGGGAAAAAGTAATTTGAATTTATTTGTAAGTCAAGACTTGCACATCTCACATTGCAATGTGAATCAGAATTCAAAGAGCTTTTATTTCTGCAGTGTGACTTACTTCAAAAAGCCTCTGTTCTTGAATGAGTATATCCACACAGTCCATTTTGGTTTGCGTAATCAATGTTAAATTCACCTGACTAGATTAACTGTCTGAAGCACCTCCACACAGACAGACAGTAAATAAGGAAAAGAGATGCACCATAGACAAAGAAAAGAATAAGACAGGGCTACAAATCTCTTTTTATCTCAAGCGGCAGGCAAAGGTGTCAGGTGGGCACAAATGCAGTCCTTAATTCATCCAACAAATTCACAAACCACACTAGCACAGAAAATGAATAAACTAGCATTCATATGAAAAGGCTATTGAAAAACTAAGCTGAAGGTAAAAATTGGAATCTATTTATTCTTGAGCTCTTAAAGGATAGGCATTTTCTTTAATTAGAAGCAAGCATCCACATAACAAATGCAACCTTGTAACTTTTAATAGCTAGAGCATAATCATAATCAGTTGTGATGGAAATTCCAGATTGCATGCTCTCATCTCTTGACCTTGGAGTCACCATGTTTCTCTCTACCTGTAATTAACACCTTTGTATTAGGGGGAAATGACTTTGTTGGGAAAGGCAAACACAGGCAGTCTAACGTCCTTCATATTGTCACAAGTGCCACAGGTCGAGTCTGTGTTTGAAGCTGCTGCAGCCCAGCAGCTGCACAGGCAGCGCTTGTCATTCTGGGCAGAAAGGATGGACCACAGAAGGTAGGCAGGTGCACACCCCATTTGCAAGCACAGTGAGGAGGGCACTGGAGAGCTGACCTGCACAGCTTCATGCAGTCTGGGTCATGGACTCCCTTCTGTCAGCAAAGAAAGGGATGGGATGCTGGTATACAGAGCCTGCTGGGGATCAAGGCTGTAACTCAACTGCCTTTCAGATGTCCTGTACATAAAACAGGAGCTACCAAGCAGCTGCATAACAAATACTGATCTTCTAGGACCAAGTGGTGGTACAGCAGAACGAACTGCATTAACAAGCTAAGAACAAACATGTTCCAGACCTTTCTCCTTCAAATTGCTCCCTTTGTTTTACATGTTTCACAAAAAGAAAAAACCAAATACTTCCATCTTGTGGGACAGAGGGAGTTGTGTCCCTCACTGCTCTTCTCCAGGCTCAAACTAACAGATGACTCCTCCATGGCTGGAGGCCATGGCAACATCAATTATGTGAGACTGCCCAGCTTTATACTTGAACAAACTCGATTTTACTTTTAAAAAAAGTCCCACAAACCCCAAACACCCCCAACAAACCCAAAAAGAGAAAGAAAAAAGGAAGAAACCGACTCCCGACAAACAAAAGAGCAACATATTTATCTTTCATCAGTCTCTCCACATTAAAAAAAAAAAAAAAAAATAATGTTTGTGTCTCCTACCCCTGCATTCCTCACAGGTCAGAATTGCTGGGCTGCTGAAAAACAACAAGAAGCAGCAACAAGATTTGCCTTTGAGCTGCAAAATAAATGCTCTTGCCTTCAGTGGCACTCGGGCGAGAGCTCAAACTCTGTTCTGAAAGACCAGAAGAGGAGCAGAATGATGCGAGGAGTAAACTCAGAGAAATGCTGATTGCGAGATACTGAAATGTTATTTCCTGGAGTAATTATTTGCCTCAGTGAGTGCCCAGAAATCAGCTACACTTAAGGTAGTTTGACACTTCACACAGCTTTGTGTAGCACAGCTCTCTGGAGAAACTCCATACTTAGAGCTCTAACATGCCTCTCCTCTTGATGGCATCATTTAGAACATTTTATTAGCCATATTTTAAAAATATCACACGATTTCTTTGATAATCCTTGTCTTTCTTTGCCTTGCAACTTTCTGTCTCTAAAATAGGATGCAACTTCCTATCTGTATGATATCTGTTAAAAAACATTAAGCTGCATAAAAAGGATTCTATAATCTTCTGGGACAAACACAAGCTCTTTCAAGAACCAGACACACTACAAAAAAAACCCCACCCCTTCCCCTCCAATCACATCTGGGAATGTGATGCTCTGCCCTTCACAGAGAATTTCACTGTTAAAGAGCTTATTTTTATTATTTTCCTGTTTGAAGGAACAGCTAACCACTCATTGACCTCATTGCCTCTCACTAACGCGAGATTTTGAACTAATACAGACAGGTAAGACCCCTGTACAGCACATCCATTGGATCAAAGCAAATTAAAAAGTAAAGTGTAGCAAACTGGGGCTCTGGGGCCCCAGCAGGGCGACGAGAGAAGCAAGAAACACAGCCAGTGTCTCAGTCCCTTCAAAAACAGCAGCCCAAAACGTACAGAGCAAGCACAGCAGGCAGAGCTGGAGCTCAGCCACACTCCTCCTCGTGCCAGAGCGAGCCTGCTCCTTGTGCCCTTTGATGGGAGAGGTTAGCACTGGCAACAGGCACACAGCGCCTCAAAACCTGCACACGGAGGTGCCGTCTGTAACCTGAATAAAGAAACTCAGAAGCAAAAGGTCACGGCCCAGCACGGCTCGCAGAAGGAAAGACACGTAGAGACTTCTCGTGAGGCACTGGGACGATTTGCATACGCTGTGTACAAGACAGCAACACATGGCAGAGGAGCTTGTTGACAACTTAATGACTGTATTACTTACTCTGGTGGCTAAACAAAAGAAGATGCAACTCTGTAGTTTTATCAAGTACAAGGAAATTCTGTAAGTCTAACTTTGGAAGCTGGTACCTAAAAGTGTAAATCTTGTCAGTGGGAAATACGATGTTATCATTAATTTTGGACCTCTAAAATTAAAAGCTCAAGGCGAAAATAACTAGACACTGGTATGCCATAAACTTGTGTCTTAGAGGGCTTCCTCTACAAATTTGTATGAATATACTGTAAAGGACTGCAGAGAGCTCTGCATATGTCATAAAAGGAAAATGCTACTCAAGCTGTACATGTTTCCATAATGAGAAAAGCACTGTATCATGAAGGCTTATACAACAGTGACTTCTGCTGTGAAAACCTTGTCAAGCCAGCAAATCAGTTACGAGGGTTAAAATTGTCTGCTATTACTCCCATTCAAAATACTGAATATACTTTAAATAGAATTCAGTTATATTCTTCTGACAGGGGTATTTGAAATGTGATGGGCTTCAGCTCCTGTTCTTGCTCCTATAGCAGGGAGAAAGGTGTCTGTTTTAGTGGGTCAAGGATGCAGACAGAAAAATCCAACAATTCACTAAAACAGAACCAAAACATTTTCATTGTCATGAAATTGTGAACACTTAATTTTAAAGTCACAGGTGGAGTCAAAAGAGTTTTCAGGACTTGCATCTGAAATCTTCTTTGATGCCATTATATCTTACCTGAGTTAAAAGCAGAGGCAGCTTTAGTGAGCTTCTGTTGTGCCTGCATCCTAGGAACACTTATGGATTTTCCTTCCAAGGAAAAGTGCAACAACATGTTTGAAAGCCTAAGCCTCTAAGAAAAAAACAGAATACAATAAACTAACAGGCTTTGGAAGCTAGAAAAAAATCTCCTGGTTCTTTTATTTTTTTAAAAATTGAGTGGTTTCAACAAGGAGCTTTACTTAAAATAAGAGTTCATGAATCCTCACAAATTTTAATACAGGCTTATCTTCTGGAAAAACAATTACTAATGAAGAAAAACCATCTGTTCCCCATAAATTAAAACTGGTTAAATATTGGAAAGTATTTATTTGACTAAACAAAAGAACTCTCTGCACCCCTCTGTGTTTAAAGCCAAATATTCTAGCTTGTGTATTCACGAATTGGTGGAAAATAACTGTCTGCACAGGCTATACACATTAAGTTAGTCTGCATAAACTGTCACAAAGGCTTTCCATTTTAAGTCATACCTTTTATAAGAAGGACTTGACACTAAGCCAGTGAGCCTGATGCTCTCTCATGCTTTTTGCATACTTGAGAGACTAGATTATTATTGTCTGGTCTCAACTAAAGGTCCGTGGCCATACAAGGCTTAGTATGCCTTCATCAATTTAGAGTGATTGTCATAAAATAGCCCATAAGGGGTGTCTGAACTTAACACACTAGAAGTCTTGGATCTACAGATAAGCAATATGCAATACTTTTCAATCCCCTCAGAATCACCAATATTTGAAATCCCATTCATTTTGCATTATAGACTGCCACACACATTATTTTAAGATTCAGTTACTTTGTTTTTCCATGCCATGCTTGGCAGCTGCTGATTTAGAGTCATCACTAGGGCTGCAAGTTCTCACCATTGATTTTGCTGATACTTTCTGTCTTCTAGAATAAATTGTCTTAGAATACATATAACTTGATTTTCATAAACCTAAGCATGTTTGTGTGCTATTTTTTATTTAGATTTGAAGGCTTTTTTGTTTGTTACTGAAGTATTTCATGACTTACAAAAAAAAAAAAAAAAAAAAAAAAAAACAAACCAAAAAAAAAACAACCAAGAGAAGGATTTACTGCCAGGCTTGTGACCTTGAGGAAGACAGTTGAAAACTCTGCTCTTAATCTTGCAGGAAGAACAATCAGTGCTACATACAGCATGCATGAATTGACTGTAAATGAGATGTTGTAACTCTAAAAATTAATAGTGTCAGAGGTGTTCGATGTGTGAGTTTGCATCAAAGGACAGGTTCTCAGATTTTAAAAGAATAATTTGATAAATGCAAGTCATATTCCACATGTTGCTGAAGAAATAGTTTTTAGTGCTTTTTTTTCTGTTGTAGTTTCTGTACTGCTGTATTAGCACACTGTGAAAATAAACATTTATTCTCTCTCACATCCCATAAATAATTTTTTCTTAATCTCTTTACATTCTGTACTACACATAGAAAAAAATCCACAAGCACGACTTTGAATGATAAGCAATTATGTAGTATAAGTCCTGTTTTCAGTAGCTTGCTTGAGGCATCTTTTAAAGGGTACTTTCTTTTTCAGAAATTACTGATCATTTTTCAGGAAAACAGTAAATACCTAGATGAACTAGAATAGTTTTCTTTTTGAGGAATGTCTCGTTTCAAAGCTTATTTAATGAAGTATCCCATTCCAAAGCTTTTATTTTCCAAATGTAACTTCCAGGCTAATAACACCCTTTTAAGGCAGGTATATTAAAATGAAACACAAGACTAAATAATTGAAAACAGACCATCAGGGGTTTGTGGATTTGATGTGACTCATCAGCTTCACTCCAAACTATTTTGCCATATTCCCTTTGACAATGACTAACAAACCATATATTGGTCAATTACTTATCCATAGCCCCACTGATTTTCAAGACACCTTCCTGGTCTGTCTGGTATCTGCAGAGTTAAATTTTTAAAACTTACAAAAAAAAAAAAAAAAAAAAAAAAAAAAAAAAAAAAAAAAAAAAAAGAAAAAGAAAAATACTCCACTCACAAAACACAGGGACATATATACTTTAAATGGGCAGTCCCACTTTGGATAGTTAATCGGCCTAACTTTTTTCCCCCCTGAGAAACAGGACGCTTCAGTTTAGAGTGACTGTACAACCACGAATTCACACCATTAACCTGGATGATGGGTTATGATGGAAAAAACCCTTTATTTAAACAAAAAACCACATCCCATAAATAGCAGGGGGGTAACAAAAAGTCATACATTCAAAATCATTGAAATAGATGAGGCTTACATCTAATAAAACAGAAGCTGAAAATAGTCTACATAATGAAGTACATACCCTGAGGCAGAGAAGTTAAGATAGTATTTTCACAGGAACAAGCATTAAGGTGCCACAGATGCTTTTGGTTTGGACATAAGATTTTTAAAAATAAGGGAGCCAGATATCCAAAGTCTCATTATCAGAGCATGGAGTACAAGAAAGAAAATAACTTCCAAAACTCTGTCTTAACTGTTTCAAGAAAGGATTTCTCTTTCTGAGTGGCTCCTTCTACAACCAAGAGAACTGAAAAAGGATTTTAAGGGCCCATGACTCACAATATTAAACAGTGGTTTGTTGCAGTTCTTGTTCTTTCCACCACATTGTGTATTATAGACTACTTGCATCTTGAAATGGCTGAAATTACAGAGTGAGTTAACTAAAAATTGGGCTTTAGGGCAAGAGTAGGGTAGAAAAGAAACAAGATAAAAATGGCCACTTCTGGCAAATTTCAGTATTTCATAACTCTTTATAAACTGTCCTCTTGTAACTCCAGTAATATTCTATGTGATAGCAAAACAGGTTAAAATTAGACTAATATTAGCTCATTTCTAGTGAAGGTCAGGCACCATTTGTGGATCTCAATAATGTGCAGCAAATCAATTCAGCTATACCTCTGCATACCTTACCAGTTAGTGCTGGCTTATCACAGAATCTGAATAGTGCAGAGGGAAATCCAAATCAATCCAAAGATTGAAGCCTCTGTAAGTCAGCAGAGGTCACAAAAACTTAAGGCAGGTTGGTGGACTTTCTCAAGTTGTCTTCTGTTGCTTACCAAGTATGTCCTGCTACAAATGTACTGCTGACACTGCTGGAAACATAGCAAGGCATCACTTTCAGAAACTGCAGGCACACAGCCCTTGCTAAAACATTACCTGAAACTGCTGGCTGCTGAATGCTGCAGTGGATCAGCCACTGCTGCTCAAGAGATCATCAACAGTGAGGACAAGAAGTGTTTAAAATCAAAGCAGTGATTAATACACAACCACATAGTATGCTTTGTGAAACAAACAGACTTTACATAATGTCCCAAAATACTTTAGCATTAGATAACAGGGTGAGGAAGGGAGGGATTAGGTTACATCAGCAATGGAAAAAATATCTTTGAGAGTCTAGATGTGTAAGTGAAGCGTAAAGCAAGGAACGGGGCAAACAGGAAAGGCTGCACTGGATAAGGGACACACCTTGAAAGAAGATTTATCAACTAGTGATAGCAAGACTATAAAACAAAGGGAAACTAAAGCCACATACAACAGTAAAAGAAGGGGAAAGCTTGTGATGTATCCATAATAGAGCTCTCACAAACTACAACCTCACTCGTAATCTCAGAACAATTTCACTTGACAAAACTCTATGTCTGTGTATGGTTACTTAGCAGAAAAGGGACTTGTGAAAGGAAAAAGCAGCAAATGCCCATCAGAAATTCCATTTGGCTCCGGAAGGCACAGAACTGCCCTATGGAGCCAGAACTGGAAGCATTTTGCTAGATTTAACCCAGGCAAAGACTCAATGCTTCCCCACCCCACACTGTCAGGGAACAGCTCTGATCACATCCTGTGCAGGACAGTAGAACAGTGTCAACGTTAGACAGGAATTCAAGTGAACTCATGGCAGTTCTAGTCTTGCATCTCTGAGGGAACTTGCCATGTAAAGACCAGGAGGAGGAGGAGGGGAGAAGGTCCAATTGATTTTTACAACTTCACTTGAATTATTTTGCAGCTGTAAAACAGTCACTCTGGCACGAAATATGTGGTACCACCCTGACAAATGAGTACTAAATAATTGAACGGAAAATCAGTCCGAGCAGGTTTCAACAGATCACATTATAATTGCAGCTATTAACAATACATTTTTTTAATACAGCTCAAGTCATACATAAAAGTATGAGAACTCATCTGAATGCTAGAAATATATTTTCAGCCAGCTCTCCAAGGCCATACAGTTTAGCCAACCCCAGATAAAAGTGATACACATTTGCCACCAAGGGACCAGCCCTGGCAGTTGCTGGGGACATGCAGTTTTCATCACCTTTCTAGAATTCAGCTCCATGTGTTTGGTTTCTTCAGCAATTGCACTTACTCATCTTTGCATCACAAACCTACTTGTTACTATAATGATACGAGCAATTGCTGGCACTCTTAAATCCTATTTTCACAGCAGAAGACAATTTTCTCTCTTACCTTAGGTTCTTTTGGCTGACTTTGCTGGAATTATCTTCTCAAAACGTTGTAACTAACAGTTATTTTCATCACAAAACTATAAAACTTACAGTCACATTTAAACTCATTGCACGTATTTAGATAAAAAAAAACAAAGCAGCATTTTTAGCCTTTTATTTCTTACACCAGCCAAAAAGACAAGCTTGAAACCTAATACCTTAAGTTTATCACAGTGGGCTACAAATATCATCTCAACCTGGTTAAAAAATCTGATGATTGAGCTAACTGCTGAGCTCAAATGGTAAGCATTTGTGGACCAAACAGATTTGTCAAATAAAGGAATAAAGATAATTTTAATTGATCGCTGTTATTGCTAACAAGATAAGATTAATCTGCAGCAAATAAGGTGCAAAAGTTGCAAAAAAAAGGGTCACTTACTCTGAAGATCAAAGTCATCATCTTCAGAAAGCTGATCATTCCGTGCCTTCAGAGAAAGGGCGTAGGGAATACTACATAAGGAATGCCATTAACATTTGCACTGAAAAAAACTTTAAAATGAAAAAAACCCACTATTGCAAATATAAGTGTGATTTTATCAAGAAACAGATTTTTTTTCAAGTTGTTGAAACAATTTAACATTTTGACAGACTTGTTTCTAATTCTGGAGAAATATCAAGTATGTTTGTGAATTAAGAGTAAACTGCTGTCTTTCTTTTTAAATGAAATTTTCACGTATCTTCAGGAAGACAGGAAGGACATGATGTCATAAAAAAAGCCAAACTGGACACTTTGGAAGTGGGGTTTGATGGGAAAGGAGTTGTTTTGTTTTGTGCATTGGGTTTGGCAGAGCAGGGGAGGCATTGTTGTTTCAGGATTGGGTGGTTTGTTTTTCTTAACTAGCAGCAGCAGCACTGTTGGACATTTTATAGTGTGAGCCAGTGAAGGAAAAGGGTCATAAATGAAAATACTGTATCTTTAAAAGCTTCCTCAGCCTTTGGTGTTATTTTCTCCAATATGGTAGACACAGAAAATAGCTCAGTGAACACACACATTCAGCATATAATGTACGGTTAATAAAACATATCCATGACTTACCATAATATGAAGTAACTAGGCTATATAGAACTGACATTTTTATGATTTGATTCTTGAAACAGTTCTTATATCTCTTCCATTTTCCCTCCTACATTTTTAGAAGAAAGATTCATGTTTTAAAAACCTGCATGTACATCTGTGTTAAAAAAAAAATCACCTAGAAATTCACACTTCACACAGGAGGATAAAACCTCTTCATCTTTAACAGGTGCAATTTGTAGAGGAAAATTAATTAAAATTGCTTAATTGAACGAGATCTAAGGAAATCTGCAAAAACTTTAATACACCTCTTCTCACTGTTTTTCAAGTGAGTTAAGTAATAAGATTAAATAAATATTTTTTAAAAATTAAATAATCCAAAACATCTTCCACACTGGAAGTCTACAAGATAACCACAGAACGGAAGACGTTTTAAATTTCTTTAGTCAGTCTGCTTCCACAGTTAACTACAGTTTATCCACAATTTGCCTCAAGAAAAGGATCCATGTAGACAGACAACTGATGAAGTTGCCTAAATATAAAGTTCCAGTCCTCATCTACAATTATAGATACTGTAAAAAACAACTACTCTTACAGAAACTTGTAAAGAATTGTTTGTTAAAACAGAGCTGAGCAATCCCAGATTAAGCTGGTACTTTCAGACTTAAGTAATAGGATCCCCTGTTCAACTGGATTTTTGGATTAATGCTCACATCATTTGTGTTGTGTTAGCAAAAGCATCTCTTTGTATCCAAAGAGAAATGACAAATTGAATAACTAAAAAGTTTACTACCAGATGTTATCAAAAATGTACTTTTTCAGCCATTTTCTAAGCAAAATGACACATGCGTTCACATTGGGAAAAAAACCCATCAAATGAGTAAGAAACTCTCACACTCACGGGCACAGCAGCATGCGAAAATTTACAAGAGGCCAAGCACCTTTTTTTGCTGTTCAGCTTCTGCTGCAGTTCTGGAGCCTTCACTAGCTGTTGCACAAGACCAAAGTCTGCTCTATTGGGTAT
Source organism: Motacilla alba alba (assembly GCF_015832195.1). Lineage (NCBI taxonomy): Eukaryota > Metazoa > Chordata > Aves > Passeriformes > Motacillidae > Motacilla > Motacilla alba. Next base: position 13,164,739 of record NC_052021.1, on the reverse strand, counting down.
CTGCATTTTTCATAGTATTCTCTTTAGTTTCTAAGCCAGTGCATATTTCTCCAGTGTCAGTCTATTTTAACAGAAGCTGTCCATGTCAAGTGTAGGCACAGAATTGTAGAAATTACACAAAGCCTTAAACATAAGTCTAGAAAAGATTACAAGATTGTATTTCAACCACGAATACATCCATCAGAGACAGAACTAAGAGAGCTGTTCAAGACTGCTTAAGGCAATGTTTGCATTCACAACAGAGGATGAGGATATGGCCTCCAACTTTATCAGGCACTGAAAAGGAACCCCTGTCCGAGGCAGAAAGGTTGGCAGCTGTCACAGGGTCATTTTGGATCAGGCAAACACTTGCTCTGCAATTCAGGTCAATGTGAACAGAATGTAAAGGTTTGAAAGCAAGTAGATGTTTGTCAACAACAAATGATATACATGGGCTGCAGTATCTTCAGCCATTTTATGTCAGTTTAGCTGTGGAAAAATAAAGTTCAAAGATTTTTATTTCTAGTTAACTCTACCTGCAGCCACACATGCTCAACTGTGGCTTGTAAGCACAAGAGTGAAATTTTCAGACTTTTTGTTTCCAACGTTGCTATTTTGAAACTTGTTTTAAAATATCCACATAACTACATTCTTTATTTACACACCTGGGCAGAATTACTCTTTCCAGAACGACGGATAAATCTATGCCTGGCATGTAATATTATAAAAGAAACTGGTATATCAGGAAACTCTTGACCTGAGCTAAAGGCATCTCCTCCTGGTGTTCACCCATGACTTCTACTTGGTTGTGATCAGAAGATATGCAATGTAAGCCTGTTACCTACCTGCCAGAACCTGCCTATTCTCATTTTCTTCATCCCCTATTAGATGCTGTTACCATGGTGTGGCTTTTTCAAGAACAGGTAAGGTGCAAGTCCTTACGACTAAAGGGTATTACTAGTTATGCAGATTACAAGACTTTTCCATCCACAAACTGGGTTCATGCTGAAGCTGACTATCTGGCATCTCAGAATAAAGAAACTGATAAAGCAGAAAAGTTGGTACATAATAATTATCTTCCCCAGGCTTTTGGATAACTCAGTGAACAAAAGAGACTGGACTGTCAGAAGGGTAAAAACTGAGAGCATTCTACAATGTGCCTTTGAGCTAACATTCTCACTTTTCCCCAGTGACACTCCCTTGAAAATATCAGTGATAGACTCACTCTTCAGTTAAAGCCTCCATCCAATCAACTCCATTTCCATTTGAAATCCTTGATACCAATGGGCCAGAACATTAAAAATGTTAACACAAATCAACATCTAACTTCTTGTGTCCTACAGTTTGTCAACATCTCTGGTATTTATGAATCCAAGGATAGGTAAGAGCACAAAACAAACTTGTTCTTCTCAAGGTGGGTATTTGAAACGATCAGGTGGATATGCCAATTTTAGTCAGAAATTCAAACCTTATATGAGGACTCAACTAAACAGAGTTAAGAAGAGCATGAGCTCTATGCAACCATTACACACAAGTGAAGTTACAGAAATTGACCTTTATTTAGTAATCAGTTTCTTTAACTTTTTTTTTTGATACAAAGTGACATTTTCATTTAGTACAGAAAAATCCATGTCAGAACAGTACCTGTCTGTTTCAGTTGTACCACTGGAGTCTACTCTGATCTCAAACTTTAAAAAACAAACAAAACAAATAATTGAGATAAACAAAAAACAACTTCTGTCCCTCACCATGAGAAGTACTTCAACTACTAATTCATCCATTCGATTTCATATTCATTAGTTTATATATACAGTATTGTAATAGTATCATAAAATACTACATAAAATACTATATATATTTTTAGATGTTTTTATAGTTCAGAATACTGTATATAGTGTATAACTACATAAATACTATAAAAAGTATTTTGAACTATAAAATAGCAATTGTAAAACAGAATTTAAATTTAGGACCAGATCTTTCTTGAAGAACTGTGCAAGAAGAATCCCTTTTTTAATTATAAAAGCTGCAAACAGAAGCAAAATTACAGCCTGTAGTGTAAAATTAGAAATCCTACATAATGAAATGTTAGAAACGGTGACTGAGAAGCAGGTCTACTCAAATAATATTTTAAAAACAATTAAAATACAGTACTCAGGAAACATGGCACAAGAGACAGAAGAAACAGGTACAGAACCTGTGTTAGGAACACAGAGTCAGAAGTGCAAAAAAACAAAAAGGGAACCGATATAATAGAGTTTGGTACAACAGGTAAATAAGTATTGCAACCAAAACTAAACGATCACTTATTTTTTGACAGTGAAAACACTAACAATTTAGTACCTTTCTAAAGGCTTTTAATCAAAGCCCTAAAACTGTGTCTGCTCTTAAATAAAAACAGTCTATGTGAATGCTACACACTGAAGTACAAAGCTTAAGAATTACCCTGCAAAATTGCACCAACATAAGCTCTCCGTATTTACAGTATCTAAAAGTGACAGAACACAGCATGCTAGGCCTAGTTTATAACTCTACCCCACCTGTACTTAATCCAGGCCCAACAACCAAAAATTATTATTTTTCAACACATGTTAAACTTGGCTTGCTTAGATACATTATGAAGTTTAAATACTAGCTTCATGCATAAAACAAGAAACGATACCTTTGACAGACAAGCATTGACAGGATACAAACAGTGGTCTGCCCTGTGTAGGAGCGTATCTCCTTTTGAGCTTACTCCCAAGACGTACCGATTCAATCCCACATGACTACCTGGTTGTCAAGTCAACAATGTGCTTAGAAATGGTCAAAATTGTAACTAAGAGTCACATTGCGCATAAACTGTCCGCTCATTCTCAGAAATTTCACTCCATTTTGGAGAGTTGTCCCATTAAGTGAAAGGACACAGAGTTAAAAAAAAGAACAACACAAAAAGACATTCAAGTAAACAGCAAGAACCAAATACTTGGAAAAGGTTTTTGTAAACGTGTCATTCTACTGGGTTTTGCAGCATTGTTAAATTCATTACTCATGGACAAGTACACACAGGTCACAACCTTTGTGACAACCTGTCATGTGTACATGTACAATGTGAGAGACAAGCTTGGTGAAGTGATGATCTACCCCTTCCACATGCCTTGTCAGGTCCTCATGTGTTCAGTGTTATCATTCCCCTTCACGAAACAGAAATCACTTATGGATATCTTTATAAGACAGAAAGGAACTGAGTCCATTGGGTAGAAAGTTAGTTGGTTATTTACATCTGGAAAGTAGTTTCACAGCAAAATAAATCTACAGTGGGCCAGCTGGGATCCACAGGACCTTGTTTTGTTCTTGGTCGACAGTTGTCATAATCTGAGTGCAAATGTTTGAAAGGGCTCCTCCCTGGACAATGCCTGGAGAAGGAGAAACCCCACATACAAATGAGATGGGAACAAACAGTTCTGAGTAATTAACAAGAACAGTCTTCTGCATTTATCTGCAAAGTGTTTATCAACACATCAGAATTAAGCAACTCAACTCAGTACCTGATAGATGCATGTCTCTATTTAAAAAAAAATAAACAGAGCAAAGAGGTCAAGCATTCAATACATGGTTTCTTCTGCTAGCTCCTAAAACAATCCAGGGAAGTCAAGGAACTGATGGCTATAATCAGCTAAGACAACTGTTTTGTAAGTGGCCTCCATGTACTATTTTCAGAGGCATCAGGTGGCAAAGTTTAAGTCTAAAGATGGTCAGAACCTGTTATAATAAACCTTCTCTGTTCAACATGTGGTGTTAAGAGTTTTATATTTACAGGGTAATATACATAGAGACTATAGCTGTAGCAACTAGACACTATTTACAAATATTAGAAGTAAATTATGAGCAGCTCACAGATCGCTGAGCTAAATAAAACAGCAGTGGTTGCTACTCCAATTCTTATTGTCAACCAGATTCAAGGAACAAAATGCCAACAGCAAGCAACTCCTTGAAAATCAATTCCCAAGATAAATGAATACCTTTTATTCTACCCTTGTTAAACACAAAAAGTAAAATGCCACCACTGACATATGAGAGGAGAACATACTGTCTTCAATACTTGAATATGGAGGAACTTCATGACTTGAGAAATACGTCAGCCAGCAAAGCCTCTGGCTACAGCTATCACTAATGCTGAAAAAGTATGCAAAGTCTTACACAGCACTTAAGGCATAATCTTTCTTTTTGAGAAGAGAAAACATGATGTCACATAAATATATAATATTTGGCTCTGCAATATATACCACAGTTAATGATGTCAGGTGACTTTGGATACAGAACACAGTAATTGAAAAGGTCTATGAAAAGTGACAAATGACAGGCAAGAAGTAATTCAGATTACACACTGCGTTTACAACTTGGTAGAGGAAACAAAGCCAACTTCAAAGTCATAAGTCAAAAGTTGAACTCCATGACGTAGTTAAAGAGCTCTTAGTAGTTAGAGAATATGACCTATAGCTCCATGACTAACCTAACAGATACAACATGCTTATTTCTATCTACGTGCTACCTACAGGCTTATTTCATGTACAGTATTATAACTTCAACAAGCTTCAACGTCAGTCCAATTTGAACACCAACCAACCCTCTCTGACTACAAGCATCTGGAAGTGTTGGTGACAGCTGGCGCCCACTACACAGTGGCAGCAACAGAAGGAGGCTCTTCCCACAGGCCATGTGAGAAGACACACATAAGACTCTCTCGGACTGAGTGCCCCTTCCACTGTCAGGATCAAACTAAAATGTCACAAATGACTAAATGAGAAGCAGAAGATAACATGTGGCGATGCAATTTGGCCATGTGCATGTCCAGTTCTCTGTAGGTTTAGTATGCACCATGTAAAAAACATTTGTATGGCTATAGTATAACGTTTTGCTGAGAACACATGGCTTCTCTCAGGATGCACTGATAGCGCTCTAAACTAAACACTAAACTTTTGTCTCTGCACTTGGCAGTTACGCCTCAAAATATTTCTCTAAGAATCCCATTGTTCAGGGTACGAAAAGTTAGGTTTTGGCTAGTTAGGGTGTTTGTTCTTCTATAGATACATTCAAAAGAGTGGGGATAAAATTCTAGGTACGTGGAACCACATGGAAATATACTATAAAATGAACAGAGACAATCTCCAAACACAGTTTGGGGTTTTTTTTCTCTAGTAAAAATACTATAGTCCAAGATCGATTTCATAATTTTATCAAGTTAAAAAGGCTTCTAAAGTTGCATTTAATTATTCCAAATCACAATGCATGCTCAAGAAACCTTGGAAACTTTTTTTCCCCATTGTTGAAACATTTGAAGTATGTCTCACAAATCAAAACCACACAATTACAGAAGGGTTGAGGTTGGAAGAGACCTTTGGCAATCATGATTTGTTAGTTTCAGCTACCGGGGGTTTCTGTTGTTTTGTTTGATTTTTGCAATTTAGAAAACCCTTCTATACTCCTTACATGTTATAACGCTGACAACACTATGTCAAATCATCAAATCTTGACCTTATTTTCTATACTACTAGCTAGTAATAAAACCTTTTCCGAACCTCTTTAGATCATAAGATTATAACATAGAAATGTCCTTTGTTCTCAATCTTGACATTTCTTCTTCTGGTAAAATAAAATAACAGGACATGAGTCAGTCAAAATGGAAGGCAGAATGAAAAAAACCAAGGTGCTCATTCAAAGGACATTGATCTTTTGAATTAAAATGCAAATGGATTAAATTACCACTGTGTTTCTACTCAAAGTTTGATTAAATACTAACCTGTAAAGTACTTGCTATATTCCTGTTCTATTTTTTGAGCTGTCTCAAATTGTTCTTTGGAATGCTTTTGTGTAACTTTGTCCCTCAGGAAGATTGGGTCTTTTTGCTCTCTGAAAAAAAAAAAAAACCACAAAAAAAAGAGAAAAATAAAAAGAAACATCTTGTATAAGAGTAATTTTTTATGGACTTGAAAAGAGTGCCTCTAGTTGGGTGAATACGAAAGGCTAATTCACATGCAAGCAGACTCCTAGGCCCAGAGTGCCATCTACTGTGTTTCAGCAGTATCAGCAGTCCTCAGGATCATTTCAGTGCTAACAAATTTATTTGCCCTCAAACCAAGATGGTATTTCTTTAAAGTTTCAGAGACTGGGAGGCAGTGGATGAGGAAAGAATATAATTTATTCCAGTTCATATGAATTGGATCATTATCTCATAAACATGCCAGTACTCCTTATACAAAGCTGGGCACAAGTATCACTCTTTTAAGAGCACCAAGTAAATACAGTATTTCCATGTTATCATAACCATGACACATTTTTGAGGCATTTCTTTCTATTATATGAGCTCTTGAAAATAAAATATTAAAAAACCTGAGAAATACAAATGCCAAAATAATTATTTAAAAACATAATTACTAAAATAATCTACCGTTGCTGTGGTGCATTTCAGAGAATGCCGATAGAGGTTGTGCTGTATCAAAAAGGGTGCTTGGACAAACTTTTGGTGCACACAACAGGCAGACAAAATGTGCCACTGCAAATTATACTGATGACTGCCAGAAGTCCTTGCTTGACTAGTTTGACCATTATCCCTCTCCAAATAATGGAAACAGCTGTAATGGCCACAATTTCACTTCCAAAGGGGGTCAAGACATGACAGTTCCATTTATCTTTAAGCACGCAATCCTATAGTGGTAATGAAACACACCTCATTGCTCTATGTCCTGTTTCTACTTTAAAACAGTGATCTTATCTTCTTTATTAAATAGATAGTAGTCAAATTTACCTACAGATCAAGAATATAAGAAATCTTAAACTTTAGATACAAAGACAGCAGAAGTATAAAATCTCTTAGCAAAGGGTTCCTCAATATTCATGTTGGAATATTATTTCCCTTCTTGCCAAATCAATCTATCGAAATTTCTGAAGGCTTTTTCAAACATCAGAGGAGGGACTGGCATTTGCATGTCCTGTGCTCTGTTCCTGGCTATATTCAAACAGGAATTTCACAATTACTGAAGAACACAGCCTGAGAAGACCACAGTATATGCACTACGTGGCAAAAGGGGACTTCCCTTCATTTACAGGAGAATGATGGTGGGAAAGCTAAGGTTATGAATCAACTGCATCCATACTCTTGGCCCTTCTAAGAAGATGAAGAATAGCTCTTTGTCATGGTCAACACGTCAATGGATCTCACCCATATTAGTCTTATAATGTACCACAAGAGTTAGCAGGAAGGATCCTCCTAGAGGACATTCAGCTTGGTCTCCATGGGTTTCTTTGATAGATTCACTTCATTGTCATGCAACCCAAATGAAGTAAAGACCATATACCTCACAGTGGGTTTTATAAGGACTATTATCCCCATTTTACAGAATCACAGAACGTTCTGACTTGGAAGGGACCCAGAAGGATCATGGAGTCCAGCTCTTCAGTGAGTGGCCCATAAAGGGAGAGAGCCCACACCTTGGTGTTATTAGCACCAGGCCCTAACCAACAGAGCCAATCTCAGTGGCTGTCCTGAGAGATTTAAGATGACTAGGATGAAATAAACAATAAAGGTAAACTTGGACTTATTTTATGGTAGAATAAACATCCCTGAGCTATACCCCTCACAGACTTACTTGATTTGTTTAGCATTTTTGTAGCGAATAAAAATTACAATAGGGTAGATATGAACACTGTGGAGCCGTTCGATGGCATGAGGAGCGATGTCAAGCAGACAATGACAATCCTAAGATCAAATGTAAATGCAAAACACTCATTCAGTTAAAGAGCACAAGCACACATGCAAATCCCCCATTTCTTCCCCTACTTAAATCATAGCAACCCAACAGAATTTTGCCATACCTATAGCATTTTCAGACTACTGAGCAATTTGTACCCAAATGATTTATAACAAAAGATAAAAGATGAAAAACTGCAAGAAATTGCATTCATAGTACCAAAAGCATGCACTGATAGAAAAAAAATGTACTTGAAGAACTTATGAAATGAAAACTCAGATCAAATATAGGCATTACACTTTTGCAAAGTTTAAAGATCCCTATTAATTTCCTTTTTCAGAAATCATGAGCAAACACAAGCGTTAATAGGACTTTCCATGTCATTTGATTAAAAACTGCAAGCCATTAACACACTTCAGGTAACATCTGTCTCCATGATTATAATGATGTTTACATTCTATATGATTGCATTAAATGGAATAGGTAAAAAAATTAAATCCTTTTTGGAGGGGACAGAGGATGGACTTTAAGAAAATTATTTCTGATTTTATTTAGTAATTCTGTAAAAGAATACAAACATTTTTATATTCTATAATGGTGAGCTCATTTTAATTAGTCACATGCAAAAGTAAGGTAAGTTTTATTTTATTGAGCAGCCTGGGGAACAGTTCTCTGAATGTCTTAAAGGATAACTCTGCTAACACAATTTCCACCCCCCAACATAAGTATGTAAATTGTACAAAGAACTACAGCACTAAAATTGACTCACCTTTTCTGTTATCTCTCTTATTGAAGCTACAGTTGTCACATCAAAATGTCCACTCCTCCGTTTGTAATCGATGAACAGACAATCCTTCACACCTCGCTCAATGGCTTGCTGGGAAGCTTTCATAACCTCTGTTGCATACAAGAGATCCCCTTTCATTACTGTTCCTTAGGCACAGAACAAGGCTAAGACAATGTCTGCAAATTCAGATTCTTGGGGTGTTACCCATCTTCGTGTTGTCATTTTGTTGATTTATACAGATGTTACTACCGTGTATTCTAAGCATGAGTCAATTAGCTGTATTTGCATACTTACCAAGAGGACATCTGCAAAATTTTCCAGGGGATTCTTTGACCAGCATGTCTTTCACAGCATCAAGTAAAGGTCCTAGAATAAGCACAGGCCTAGGGGAGGTACAGTCCACTTTCTGGACACGCTGATAAGCCAAACTTGCAGAATCTACATACACAGAAAATATTTAGCTGTAAAAGCGTACATTTCCAGGCATTCCTCAAACAAGCAGAAGCATCCTTATTGGAATTATGAGAAGAACTCCTCTGCAAGGGAGGGCAAAGGGCCCTTTACAAATACAAAATATGGTCAGTCTTAATTGAATTTTTTCCACTTGACTGCTGAAACTAGACATTTTTCTGATTGAACCCATTGTTCAATTAAAAAAACTCAACTCCTCACCTACCCCAATCATCCCTACAAGTGTAAACACAATACACAGTACTTGATATCTCTGACTTGATTTGTTGAGTTCTTACAAGGTAGTAAGCATTGTAAGCAACATGATTTTTCTAAAGGCGTGAAGAAATAAAAGTGAAGATATGAGTGGTGCACAGGATTTCTGTCTAGACTAAGCAACCTGGACTGAAATTAATTAGTTGAAAGGAAGATCAAAACCATGCATCAAAAACAATCTCCCTCTCCAAATGAAAGAGTAATGCTAATAGGTCCAGGAAGAAATTATGAAAATATTTTGAAACACACTGGCTTGTAATTTAATACCAAAAAAAATCTTATTAAAGATAATGATCACCATTTGTATTCAGAGCAATTAAAAAGTAACATTATTTGTTGTGCTGTGCTGCACCTGATCAAAAATGAAAGAGAAGGCAAAACCCTCCCAACTATAACAAAGGTACTTGCCATCCAAGAAAGGAATCGAGTCTGTACTGATTGTATCTAGAGCCAATAAATCTTTTCCATCTTTGGAACCACTTCGCTTATGTTTATGCTTTCTTCTGAAGAACGACCTCCTTGCTGCTGCTGACAATGTCTTAGATGAACTGTTTTCATCTTTAGCCTCGGACATGCTGTGTCTCCTGTAGAATTCCTGATCCATCCTAGAATAAAACAGACAAAATGGCTGGTATTTAAAGTTATATTTTTAATACTTTTGACAGTATCACAGCTGGTGATGCTGTGCCTGATGTGCCCCAGGACATTGTCATTTCTAGTTTACTATTTAGCAGCATTAAAACCAACTTGATACAGCAATATATTTAATTCAATGTATATTAAAATATGCCATCCTTAAAATGACATTTCTAAGAATTACAATCTTCCACAAAGAACAGAAGCAAACAAGTCTTTTATACCACATCTCACCAGTCAGACTTGTAAAGATAAATACTTTTTAAAGATGAATCCTATAACTGAGGTCACTTACATATATTTACTGGGAATCTGTCCTCTTTCCAGCTTCTGAGCATTCTCATCTAGCTGCCAAGCCATCCAACAACCAAAATTTCCCTGCGGCAGAGTGTCATCCACATATAAAATGTCATCTTTCTTAAAGCTTAAATCCTGCTCCATCTCTGCCACACGGTCATAAAGTGCTCTGGAAAGGAAGACAAACAGGCTCTGCAACTGGTCTCCATCAACTCAAGGGAAGAACACACCTTTTCTGAAAAAAGTTAACAGATTTGTGGCATTCTCTACATCTCAGGAACACACAAGTGAGAAGACTTGTTACACTGGACTGTGTACTTGCTGTGAGGGAATAGCTGAATAAACCAGTAAATTTCAAATTTTAAAAAAACATAGCAAAATTTATGCCCCCCCCCTCTCTCATATGACGGTCAGCATATTATCCTGACAGCCTTATGCTGTCATTACCAGTCATGCTCAAATACCTGATGTAGAATCCATCTCCAGGAAGCTCTTTTATCTTATTAAACTCTTCTATTCTGTACTGAGTCTTTATTTTGATGTTTTCTCCAGGCTTCAACATTTCAAGATAAGCTTCCTCAGCTGTTTTATTTCGCATGTCAATGGACCCATACTGCAAAACACAAAAATAAACCTTAGATGTGAAATTTTATTTTAGCAAGCCATAGAAGTAGGTGAGCTTGTAAAACATGCAAAATTAGTTTGTTTTTCTCACTTGCAGGTTCTATACATGTCTTGTCACTTGAAACTCAAGTACAGTTTGCGACTTAAGATGTCTAGCAAGAGACTGAGACATTACAGTGGAAAACAAAAAAGTCAAGTGCAAACAGCAGACAGGTACTGTGGGAGAGCACTTCTTGGAAACATTTTTCAAGTTTAAGCTGAGAATCATAAAATTCACTCTGAAAAAAATCAGTATTTATATGGATAGCAAGTGATCTGGAGGAAGTGAAACATGATTACACAGCAAAATCTGGATACTAGAAGTTCACAGGGAGAGTCTCAGTGCTCAGATGTATCTGAAAAGCTCATAAAGATGTGTGTTTATCATCCTGACAAGCAGATAAATATTCTCACTTCAGATACAGAAAGCAGAGTCAAAGACACAATACATGGTTTTCCCTAAACTCTCTTTAGAATTTCATAGTGGTAAGATAAATATTGTTCTCTGTTTCACAGTGTCTTTCATATCCTTGCCTTTCTCCTACATATAGCAATTGGATTCAAAGCTTCCCATTTAGATGAAGGGAGCAGGCATTAGTAATTACAGGTGAGTCCTTCCTAATTATATGAGAGTCCTTCCAAGTTCAGGGCCTCTTGTGCTATCAACAGTGATAGTTCTCCAGGCTCACATCATCCAGCTCCTCACGTGCTGCAGCCAAAATTCAAGTTTGCTTTCTGACCATTCTTACTAGGGTTTTGTGGCAGGAACTCCACACTTACAGAACATTCCACATTGTGGGACAGCACGGCACTTGGCACCTCCCTCTTTATGCCACCTCAGCCATTAGTCAGTACACTGCAGACATTTCTGAAGTGCTTACCTCAAGTATCATGTCACCCAAGACTAGTCCATCAGGTCCTTTTGCTGGGCTGTCATCATCTACATCTGAGACAAATATTCCATACATATTTCCACCACATATCTGGATCCCAAGATCAACTTGGGATTTTTTAACAACAACAATTCTAGGTTCAGGGGTCCTTTTGTTTGTGTCCACAGGGCCCCTTTTGACAGAAAGAAATAACACACATACTAGAATTGAAAAATTTGCCATGCATAAAATCAACTTGCCACCTGAATATATTTTTATATAAATATTACTCAGAATAGGTCACCTACAGGCAGAGTCTTAAACAACAAACATCACCTTTCCAACTAAACCAATCTTGCAGAAAGCTTTCTTCACTCCTTGCAGGCCTCATGTTTCAGAGGCAGTCTGAAAACATGTACATTTCTATCCTGGGGTCCACTTAACTTGTCTGCTGACTTATTTCAACCAGACACAGCATTCACAGAGGTACACTTCCTGATTTAATACCCTTCATATCCACCCTGACCATTTATTTTCCTTCAAGACACAAGTTTCACTCTCTACCTTAAGGAATTCCGGGGACTTGTAGTTGGAGTGGTTTGTTTGGATGGGGGTGTCATTGTCCCTTCGTCCTGCTCACTCACAGTGTCGATTACGGAATGATTGTCAGGCGTTGCAGCTCCGCTGCCTTGAGGGGTGGAATGATTACTCACAGGTTCTAAGCGGGAACTATGACAGGGAAAAAAAAAAAAGAAGAAAAGACTGGTGGGTTAATGCCAAATATTTTCCACTCAAAATTTTTAATTTGGCTGTAAGTCAATTTTAGAGTAAGGGAGATAAAACCCAAACCCTATAACACAAATGGGCATGCAAAAAAACATATGTTCACCATAAGTCTATGAGAAAGACAAAGCTCTGTTTTGAAGTGGGATCATGCATCAAAACAGGATGGGTAACTTCACCAGGTCATTTGCCTTCTCTAATTAATATTGGGAATTGTGATTTTAGAAAAAAAAAGTAAAAAATACTTGAAGTATTAAAATTTCATAATCCTAGGAAGAAGTCATCTTGAATTTTATGTTAGTATATTTAGGGATTATGCCCAAATAGAAGAGAAAGTATATTTAGATGCATCAAGTATTCATCTTTTGACAAACATAATATTCACACATTATTTCACAAAGCAATCACACTTAGCAGCACACGTGCTCATGTTTGCAAACGTATTAAGTGTACAGAGGTCGGCTACTAGCTAAATAATCATGTGGACAGGAGAGCTGTCTTTTTCCAGGTCTAGCCAGCCTTACCTTGACCGTGAGTGATTGCCAAGCTGATACATGTGTGGGTTATACTGAGCCAGAATAGTGATGGTGTCACACTGCTGCCCAATGATTAGTCGAGCCTGTTGCTCTGTAGCGTTTCTCAAATTTATTCCATTAAACTAAGGAAAAATTGCACAAACCAGAATGTCAAGTTTTCAAATGGAAACCAGAAAGTTTATCCTTTTAGTGTCCTAATTAGTGTAATGTCTAAATGCTCATTTATTCCCGCAGGAGAAAACAGAAGAATGAAAATATTGCTATACAGTGACTCCTAGGGTTTACTCCTTGGAAGCAATCATCATAATTTTCAAGTATTTTGTAACCTGACAACGAGTTCAACAATACTTTCACTGTTAAAAGACATACATATCCTGAACTGTGCTATGATTTGATACCACTGATTAAATACAAGTTGGTTCAGATCACCAATATGAGTAAATTGAGAATTTAAGGATAAATTCAGATCTATTCAGGTCTATTTTAGTATCAGAAACACACTGTGCAACAGAAGGTGCTTTAACATGATGTTACATTTGCAAAGCAGTTCTGTACTTCACAAAACGCTACTCCATGTGTTTAACACAGTAGGCAGAAGCATCATTGAGCCTACATAAGTAATTTTTTAACCAGGTATCTTAGCTAAGAATATGGCACAGCAACAACAGCATGAAACTTGGTAGAAGCCAGCTGCTTACCAGGCAGAGTACAGGACTGGGACTATTTTGTTTTAAGTACTGAAACTAACTAGCTTAGAATTTAATTCCATCTATATAAGACAAGATGCAGATATATACTATCAAAAGACATTATTTTTATGATAAAGCCTGAAAATGTCACAACAATCACAATTATGGACTACCACAATAGAGTGTACCCTTTGCTACATCTCAGAGTGCACAAGGTTTCACAATATAGCTGTTTTGGAGAAGGCAGTTATGGCTGCAGTCATACAAACTGATTTACTAAACCTTAGCAATAGGAAGCAAACAATTACCTCCAGTAACTGATCACCATATTCAAGGCCAGCTTGATGGGCAATGCTCCCACCTGTTACTTTAGAAACAAATATTCCACCATTTTCTCCGCTCACAATGGAAATCCCGAGTGGCTCAGAGCCCTTCTGCACTTTAACATGGCGTGGCTCTTCCATGTAGGGCCTTTTAAAGAGAAATTTAAAATGGAGTTGGAAAAAATTACACTTGAACCACCACAATACTAAAGTTACATGCAATATTTATGCCTGTCTGAACTGTAATAATAAAACAGCTTTGAACAGTTATTTAGAAAGCCCCACTAATTGTCAATGATCTTAAATGCATTCCTTTAATACCATGCAATGTACAGTGGCAGAAGTAAGTGTACATCAGGTACATGACTGCTCCAAAAATGATGGTAAATATGATTTATAAATAGAATGGTCATGAAGTTTATAGAAAAGAAGCGTCCAGATGCATATTATATGAAAGTAATTGAACCACTGTATATAATATGTCATTGTCAAACCATATTCCAGAAGGGTATGTTACAAATACAAATGCTGGGAATCTTCATTGCCAGTGAAAATAAACATAATGAATAGTAAGGTGGTAAACCAAAGGACAACAAAGCACAAATATAATATTTCATATTTGTATGCTGGGAAACACAAATTAGTAATGATAATTAAGCAGTTGCAAACTCAAGCCATTAAGACAGCAGTTTGCATGGCAGCATTACAATTACCATGCAAATTCTCCTCAGGGCAATTATCCAAACATAAAAAAAGCACAAAGTGCGCAATACTGCTCGAGAAGGACAACCTTAGATCAAGCCAACCTCAAACTCCTTAGTGATGAGAACCTAGGCCTAGGAGCCACAGGGATTCTCAGAAAAGACCTATTACGGAACAGATATCTGAAAGATGCAGAAGATTTGAGAAGACAAGAACACTTAGAACAAGACAAACAGTAGTAAGACACTAGTCAGTGTAACAAGAAAAAGGCTTATTCAAGAGAATACCCTGATACATTCCCCTTTGCTACCCCCATATTTGGGATGTATCCACCTGTAAAAATGAGGCTGGTCCATCTTTGATGTGCATAAACCAACACTAGACTTCTAAAAAGTTCTGGTTTTCACTTGTATAAACTTAAAAATGTCTACACAGCAAAAGGCATCACCAGGCATTAATAGCTGAGCTCATGAATGAAACAGCATAGGGACCAGGTGTGGTGGGTTTTTTTTATTTTAATACTACTATACTGCATTTGACATGCATTAATTTGAATGTTTTCTTTCCTAGCATTTCATTATGCCATATAGATGTTCTCTAAATTGTGCCAACTGCTTAAATTATTTTATTGTGCTTTTCAGAAACCAGAAGAGTTAATTGGACTTCATGCATTATCACTAGAGTGAGGCTGAGGAACAGTATTTTTGGGAAAAGCAGGATTTGGGGCTAGGGACAGAAGGAAGGGGACATTGTTTCATAACTATGCATACTGCCAGTCTTTGAAGAGATCGTTTTAGTAGCCTTCTGCAGCAGAGGCATAATAGTTTACCAGCTTATTAATGCATATGAGATAAAAACTGTTGGCTGCTGACATGAATGCAAGTCTGGAACTCAGCCATCTTACATCACCATTAAGTAATGCCCTCAGCAATTGCTTACCCACATAGTGAACTTATTCTGATGCTCACATTTTTTGCATGTAACCTAGATTAACTAAATTCTGATAACTTGCAGAAAACTGATTATTTTTTCACTCACTTATGAACATGTAAGCAATATTACATGAAGTTTTTTCTGGTCACAAAATTCACCAAGGTCTATTTCCACATTTAAAACTGCATCTTTCGGAGCTTTTTTTATTGTACCTTTCTGCTTTTATCATCTATCACACCCATTTTTAATTTGAATTGGAGTAAGAAGAAATCAAACCTATACAGACGTATCTAAGAATTCTAGTAAGAACAGAATGACAGATAACTATGCCTGTACAGCAAAGCACTAATAAAGTAAAAGAAAAAAGGATAATATTAAAAAGGTGTTTTATTTGATAAGCAGTTTTATCAAAATCAAGTGAAACACTTCTCTATAGTATTCAGACTGCGTGCCAGAATCACTCGACATGAAGTAGAGAAAAAAAGTCATTATTCATGACATCTTTTAATTCTCAGTTAAATTAAAATCAACAGAACAAACAAACATTGAATTTTTTTAATCTATATAATTATTAATTTTATCTGGGGAAAGGCCACGTGAATTATTTGTATTTTGTGGGAAACAGAAAGCTTACAAAACCCCCCAAAATTTAAACATTTCTTCGGATAGATTTAATTAGCTACTTTCCTAAACTGAGAACAGTTTAATAGTTTGTTTTGAAAACCCACCACCAAACCTTAGAATTATCCTCTTTTTAGAAAGTCAATTCAGATTATGGTTTATACAGAAGCACACAGCAAGAGTGATGGGGCTGGAACCTGGATGTACTTCAATAATACGATCAACATTAACAAAAATTGTTATTTCCCAGAGATCAGAACAGGTATCTTGTGCTCAAAGACACAGAGATACAGACTGCCAAAACCTCAGCTTGTTCAGCTGAACACTCACATCATTAGTCATGAGAAAGAGAAAAGACACTCGGAATTTGCAGGTGACAACCAGAGAAACATTTATACAAGAACACAAGTTGAATACATGTAGTACAAGTGTCACACTGAAGAAAGAATGTAAGTTCACAAAAACCTCCTTATGTTTCCTTCTAAAATAACACTGTTCTATGTATACAAGACATTCTATAATTGCTACAATAACTTAGTCACCAATTCTTCAAACAAGACAAAAGTTTCATGTAACATTTTATGAACAACTTTTTATTACCACCAGAAAAGTTAAAATACAGAACATCCTCATAATTTTATCATTCACATTTTTATGGTCAGTGTTTTTACATAAATTAAGCATACAAAGGGGTCTTGAAGTTGACATAGATCCAATCTATTTCAAAACACCAGAGCTCCTTTACACTGCCAGAATGGCATTTAGCTGCCTTGTTGGAAATAAAAGTCTGATTCACATTTGTGTCTTACTGTTCTATGCTCTGAATTTGCATAAACCTTTTCATATATTCAGTCTAGCCAGATCATGATAAAATGAAAACAGATGTCCAAGGCTGATACTATAAGCACTGTATCTTGGAAATATTCATCGTGAAATATAAGGTCATTAAACACAAAGCACAGGTTTTTAAGAAAGCTATCACTTTATATTCCAATTCTGCAAGCACCTACACATAGACTGAATGCTATTACTAGCAGTGGTGCAGGTACAGCCAAAGGGATCAGTCAGAGCAGTGGATTAAATCTGTACATGTTCTGTACTGTTCGCAGTAAAACTGCATCTGTGCTTTTCTTCCACAGTTATGTGCTCAATTTTTAATGTTATCTGGTTATATGGAAACGAGGCAGAGTGATTGGAGCACATATTCTGCAATGCTAAGGCACCTGATATTTGACTATTACATGTTACTAGGTCTTAATTTTGTTTAGATTTCTAGAGTACAGAACAAGGCTATCATAAATAAGCATGTGAGGTAGCTGAACTGAAAGGGTATATTCCAATTGAAACTGCTCTTACTTGGTGTTATCATTAGTCTAACATCGAAGAAACAAAACCTTTATGAAATCATCTACTCTTAAAATCCACAAAAAGATCTCTTACACACTTTCTAAAGAAAAAAACATTCAACAACAGGACCTGAGATACACCTCTGCATCTCCATATTTTTCATTTAAATTAAATGTTCACATTCCTTCAGACTAATAAACAAACACACAAAATTCCTCAGACACATTGGTATTATGAACAAAAAATGTGGGAACCTTACCTATCTTTTCTACGTTCTCCGACAGATACAGGGCTAATGGAAATCCTAGGTAACGTAGAAAGGGAGTTCTGAGACTGGCTGCTGGTGAAGGAGGATGTTTCCAAGTTAAGAGGTGACTGGGGAGGAGTTATCAAGCTGGGACTGCTACATTCTGAGTGTGACAAGGAGCCTAGGAAGAGGCAACAGTTGAGTTTTAGTGTCCTGCATCTGTCATAGTTGGCAGATCTACCCAGACACAGTGGAAGACACCACACACATCTGAGACAAGAGGAGTGACTACTCACTATCTATTAGTAATGTAAGGGGCTTAGGAAGACCAGGTAACTCATTTCAGACAGTGCAAACTTACTGCCCTTTATGACTCTGTGTTAAACCTGCCCTCTCCAAGTGCAAACAATTACTGCCATTTTCAACAGGAGATAAGGTTACAGACAAGCTAAACCATGAGAATGTCTGAAAAGCATGTTAAAAAACAATAAAAGACAGGAAAGAAGCAAAATAAAAGTCTAATTTGTAGGTTTGTTTTCAAATGAAATATTTATGTGCAGCCCTTCTCTTTACATAGGAGGTACATTATGTGACACCTGAAAAAGACAACACAAGTCAAGCATGCATCCTACAGAGACAGGAAAGCTCTGAAATTTCTAACAAGCTTGACATGACTTAGATTGCTTCTTTATCCTGGTTGTACCCTTCCTAAGTAACCTACAGAGCAAGTGCCCTGACAGTTTGCTCTCTTCGAAAAGCCACAGAAAATAAACCTCAAATTAGTTATCACAAATCAAAGCTATTTTTCAGAACTGTATTGGCCCAGCTAGGAAAAGCACTGCACACAATACATTAAGGCTGCAGAACATTTGAGCAATGATGGCAGCAAAGAGTTGCTGATTGCTGTCAGCCAACTCCTGATTCTACAGCACTTCAACTACTGCCTGTCTTTAAACATCTTCCACTAAGCAATTTTGAGCAAAGTACTGAAATACTTTAACTGCATTTCAAAGTGTAATTTACAATCAGAGATACAACAGTAAGTAAGTAATAGACTTAAAGAAACAAACAAAAAAAAAGCATGTCAGCTCACTGTTAAAATTTTCAAGGCATCATTCTAGAAGAAACAATTACTACAAAACATTGAGCAAGGCTTATTCTTACTTCCACCTGCACTTTTACTCAGTGTGCCAGTACTTGAGTCAACTACAAGAAAAAACTTTAAGTGAAAGCTTCTTTTCTTTTTTAACATTTCTCTGGCAAAATGCAAATTTTTCTAACCTTAATAAATTGTCCTACTTGGACTGTGGCACAACCTGATTTAACAACTGCGAGGGCTTCCTTTTGGTTATGCTGAAAACAGTGTGACTAAAATTATGTATTAAATAATTCACCTCTGTCAGAGCCCATCATGGACCTTGGATATCTTGGTGTTAAAGGGATCTTAATTCGTTCTGTTCTGTACTGCAAGTTACTCGAAGAACCTATTTTTAAAACAGGGAAAAATTAAAAAGACAAAAGTAAAAGCAACTACAATTAACAAAAAAGTACATTTAGATTGTACTTCTTCACTGAACATTAAAGTGGCCTCTAAATGATCAAGGCAAAAGCTTTGATGTGAAAATAAATGTGAATATCAAAATTATAGCAAATTATCTTGATTATACAGTCAGTATAAACGCAACACAATGCAGCCACACAGTATATATGCACTGTACATCCTTGTACGAAAAAATTTTTAGTATTTTCCTATGAAATGAAACTTTAGTCCAACTCCAAGCAAGAATCCAACATGTCTGTTTGCTAAGAATCCTTTGGGACTTAGCAAAGAGCATTTAAAATATTTTGATTACATTCTGCTTGGATGAATACAGCATTACTGATGCTGGTTGCAAATTATTACACCCCTTTTTGCTGTGCTTATAAAGCTACCGTGCTCTACGCAATCTTTGATGGCACACAAGAACACAAACATATATAAAACCCCTAGTTATTACTATAATTAAAAATTTAAATAAATCTAAAATGTTAAAACATACGTCACTGCTTTAAAGCATACATTTGCTTTGGTATCATTAGGCTAGGCATAACAAAATATTTACATGTCAATCAACTAAACATAAGTATACTTTGTTTTCCAAGAATACAATTTACATTTGGCCATTAGTCATCCTTGACTTTTTGTTCAAGGGGCTCTCTCCTTTCCTTTCTTCTCACCAGCTCATTCAACCTCAGCCTTTGGCCCTGTGTCCCATCTCTCTATGGATACTTTTAAAGAGTAACAGGCATGGAAAGGATAATCCCTCACACACAGAGACCATTTCAAAGAGACTGTAAAGAACAAATTAAACACAGCAACTTCCAGGGACACCTTCAGTCATAAACCCACAAGAAATGAAGCAAAGGAACACTGGAAGCCTTTAGGCTTTGCAAACCATGACACTCCCATAATGTGGGTACTTGAGGAGTTTTCCATTTATAATTTTCTCCAGTATACAGGAATCCCACAGAAAATAAATCAGAAAAGCTGGTTACCAAGTCTGGCACTAGATGGCAATGAATTTGAGCCATGAGATGCTCTTGTACGTGAATTTTCAGAGTAGTCATTGGAGTGTTTATGACTTAGGTCCAAACTCAGGCGACCTTGATGCTGGGAACTACAGCAAAAGAAAAGCAGAATAGGACAACAGTTAGAACTGGGCAAAGAACCTCAGCAAACAGAAACTAGCCAACAAAAAATTTTGGTTAGCCCATGTGCTGAACAAAATGAATACTTCTCTCATTTCCACTTTCACATTGTCCCATCATTTTAAGAATTATCAGAAGCCAGAAGAAAAATAGCCTTGAAGTACTATAAAACAGAAGAAAGTTTTGTTTGTTTTGGCGGTGACAAGAAAAAAAATTAGAAATTAGTAATTAAAAAAATTACTGTCTTTGTCAGTCAGTGGGGCAGAGGAAAACCTGATCCATCAGTTACTGAAAGACATGAAAGCAACTGGCACATAATTTATATGCCATAATGGTTTTGAGACCACTAGATCAAAATAACACACAACAGCAGCACTTTTCCCTCTGCACTCTACCAAACTACTAGAAGCAATTTTACCCTAACGAAAACAAAATTTTAGGGAGACATTAATTTAAAAACACCTGGGATGCAGATGCTGATGACATATTTGGCTGGCAACTGATGGGCAATTGCTGGTGTGAACTCTATGGCTCCAGGCAGTATAGATGGGATTTCTCATGACAGCAGTCACTGCAGGACACGGTGCTAAGCTTCTTGGTACTGTCCCTGCTTCAATGATAGAAGCATACTCTTATCAACATTATTAGCATATAAAGTCCAGATGAAAAATCTACCCTAATATTTTATAATGACATATTTTACTATTTACATGAATGATAAACTAAAATATTAGTATACAAATACTTTATTAAGCACCATATGACACCTTTTTGATAATACATGCATGTTTAAAATCTTTATAATTCTGTAATGAGTCAGTAATAAAGTGGATTATATTACCAAAAATGAAGCCATTCACAGCATATGATTTTAATATGTGCTAGTAAATAAAAGATTTTCTGTTTTCAAGTACAGAAATTTTTTAACCAGGAATAGAATTTCAGAATTCAGTCATCCAAACAGCATGCAAGATTTCATTTGGCACTTGAACTGACTGCAGCTATATTACTCTGGTTCCTCTCTTTTGTTGCCTCAAAGAGGCACTTCTATCGTGACTTTAAATTCTAATATTTATTTCTGAAATTAATTACTCAAGCTGCTTTTTTAAGTATATTCATCCTTCAGTACTAAACCGAAATCTAACTTAAAATTTCCTCTTAAATGAGTTGGTAGCACAGAACACAGCAGCAAACATTTCAAGACATAGACTCATATTGTCTAATATTGTCTAAAGTAGGTTTGACTTTACTTAGTTATTGTGCAAAAGTATCATGCTAAGATAAAAGTTAACTACAAAGTTAGAAACAATACTTTTAATACTATTTCTACTGCAATTTGGAGAGAAAGTAAGAGAAGAGTAAAAGAAATCAAAGAAGAGCAAAAGCTTCTTGGTCTGAGCTACTCTTGAGCATGTCTTCTCAACAGATTGGGGCACCATTGCTTGAAGCTGTCCCTTCTTCCAGATAGACAGATTATTACCTTCATGCTCTCCAGTAAGAATAAAATCTTCCATAACTTCTAGAACTTACAGGAGTTTGGGGCTTTACAAAAAGAGAGGATAAACTCAAAAATCAGTATCACCTGACTGGAAATTTAATATACAACTGCTGAAAACTGAAACCTAAAACTAGACACTAAAGACTGAGCAATTTCTCTAAAAACACATTTACCAAATGGATCTTGACTATTACAAATTAACTAGCATACAACATCCTAATTACCTCCTTAAACACTCAATTTAGTCAGTGCCAATTCAAAACCTGCTAACACGAACTTCAATACCAAAAACTGTTCTATCAACTGAGACAAAATGCTGTTTTCTGTTCCACCTGATTATACTGATATATACTGAACTTCTTGTGAGTCCCCTTTTCAGTATCTTAATATCTCAAACACACTCACGTTTAATCTTTCACTTCCATTAAGATCACAGTTTGGGCACTCAACATCAGATACCTCACATGTTTCCAACAGGTAGAACTGAACATGTTTCACTTCCTGAATATTAGATTTTTTTCCTTGGAAGAATTTCAGAAATAAAGCAGCTAAAGCCTGGGATACCTTGATTTACTTTCAAAAATACTGAAAATCTTACTTTTCCTCCTAAAGGTCAGGCTACACCTTGTTCTGCACTAATGTATTGAGAACTCCTCTGCACAGAAACTGATGAAACACAAATCCTTCAGCCACAAGTTGCTCAGCTTCCTTAGTGATTCTTAATCAGGCTTCACTTCTTTACAGTCCAAAAGCTGAGCACACCATGTTCAGACTACAACAGACCATGGAAACAGGTTTGGTGAGTCGTGTTTCTTCCATACTTAACACGACTAATCCCCAATATTGTCCAATGTGGACAAGTGCCTTGGGGCCTTCCTAGAAAGCAGTCTGGAGCTCTGCCACTCACCTGCTGACATGTTGCCAGGGTATAAGGCAGCAGGCACAAAGCCATCGCTGTGCCTAGCAGAACGTTTGGGGGAATATGGTGCCCATTCCTGTAGCTCTGGAGACAGATGCTCCTCACTAGCTGGAGCATATTTCTGCACCTAGAAGAACATGGAAATTTGATTACAGGAAGTTGGAGATTGAAAAGAGTAAAACAGCCAAACTGTAGAACAATAAGCAACATCAAGCCTTCAAGTATCTGTTCCCGAATGTGCCATCACAGTGCTTCTTAGACATTTGTCTTTCAATGATGTCCTTCTATCCGTTTTTCCTCCATCCTACTTTGTTACTATTTTTTATTATTTTGTAATCTTCTTAGGCCAATATTTGCAATTAAACCGATACCTTTTGCATCAATGAAACATCCAGCATACAGTTACATTTCTCTGCTTTCACAGGATATTTCAGCTGCTATTGTCACAAGTGTTTGCTACAGAAAATCTGGTTAAAAAGCCAGAAAGCATTAAGTCTGCATTTCCAGATACATGTGGAGCAATCTCTCTTCAACAAGCAATTCAGGTTTTACAACCTCACAACTTCTGTTCTATACATAACAAGTAGACACTGGTGAGTTAAGAACATATGAGAATAGCTCAGACATTAACAGTGATGCAGGAGAGCTGCAAATGCAGGGCTCAGCACATGGTGTTCACACATTTGACATGTACAACACAAAATATGTGACTGATGCATGAAAAAAGTGAAAAATAATTATTGAAAATGTACTTAAAGTTTTTATGATAACAGTTTTTTAATTAAATGAAGAATTACTGAGAGCACAAAAACTCAAAAAGGCAGAGGTGCCTTCTTAGAACCAGTACTTGATCATTTTCATGTCTGCACTAGTAATTGTTCCACCTACTATTCAGGAATTAAAGCACACCTAAATTTATCAACTTATGAAAGTACAGAAAATTAACTGTATATATACACATCTAAGCAAAATTACAACACCCATATATGGCTACAAATTCAAATTACACTGTATTTTGCTATTACAAATACTACTTCAGGAGTGAATGCATGCTGACTGGGCACCACTGTAACAAACAGTGTGATGTAGTTGCAACGACAAGGACAATTCCACCACAAAAAAAAATTTCAGAGTGACTGATGCCCACATTTTGAAGCACAGTATCACTTGTGCCCTCCAGCCAACAACTTTAGAGTTACAAAGCTCTGCCTATTTTCTGGGTGGATAGGGGAAAGAGAAGAAATATCAAAAGGAATCATATAATCTAGTTTTAACTTAATCCTAAAACCAAAAATTAACAAAACACATAAAGTAACCTTAGAAAAAACAAAACAAACCAAAAAGTATTTGTAATTCTATTATTCAATTTTCTTCTTTACCTCAAACCAACACCTACCTTGCCACCTGTAACACAGCTTGGGCAGCACATTGAAGCAAGCACAATATGTCCCCATATACCCTTTGGTCTCTTCAACAGTGAGTGCCAAAACCACCCTCTCTGTTCCAGCTAACAAATCTCATGGGCATAAGTCCCCACCTACATGCGTCCTTGTCACAATTGGCAACTCTTTACTCACTATGCAAATATTACAATTATAACCAGGGTGGTGTATATGCCCATGACAATGCGCTACAATGAAGAATGGGACTATCAGTGCTAATGGACCAGCCTGATATTCTACATAAAGCAAACACCCCCTACTCAAATGTGTTCAGTATCTTGATCTTGTTTTGTTGCTACACACATGCTAAAATATGAGACCATGCCCTCCTTCACTATGTGCAGCGCAGTTCTTGTGACCTTTCTCCAAGCCATAATGCTCTTCAGACCAGATCTGCTGATTACAGCTACAAAATTCAACTCATGCTTTTCAATCATTTGTTGTGCTGGTTTTGGCTCGGACAGAGTTAATGTTCTTAATAGTAGCTACTATGGACTATGGTTTTTTTGATTGTGCTGGTAATAGAGTTATGTTTTCATTTTTTGCTGAGCAGTGCTTACACAGAGACCTAAAGCTCTCCATAACTACTTTTCCCTAAAAATGTTTCAGAATGCATAAGGAATGGAAGTAGACAAAACAAAATTAAAGCAGACAAAAAAGAAGGCATAGAAACCTGCCAGGTGTTCTCCTACATAATATTTTTGCAGGATATGGCTCTAATCCTGCACTACTTCTAATTCAGCTCTGCCATCAGTATTGCTTCTAAAACTCTGTGAACAGGGTGGGATTACCCAGGCATAAACAAGCAAGGGAAAAGAATATGAAATTCCAAGTCATTATGATGTAATTACATTAAGAAAATAACATTTCTATAAACTTCTGTTTCCAGTTGGAAAATTAAAAAAAAATATCTGTCTGCCAGCTGAGCAAATATGAGGCAGAGGACCTGAAATAGCATTATTGATTATGTCACTTTATAGAATGCACTCATTTAAATAGGTCCTTCCCAGAGCACAAAAAGTTTTTCTTCCATCCACTCTATCAAGACATGGCCCACCATTTTCTCAGCAGGGTTGTTTATTCTAACAAAATATGTGCTGATTTTGAACATGCATCATATTCTAATAAACAGTTCATCTTTATAGTGTAATGGGGCTAACGCCCTTAGAATTTCAGATAAGATGTACAAAATTATTTTGATACATCAAAGGACTTAAAAAAACCCCAACATTATGGGTGGTACACCATCGTCCATTACATTGTACAGTGATCTGGACAACCAATCTGACTTAGTAAAACTTCAGAAACCCTATTTTCAGTTTTTCTAAAGCTGATGCTTTGTGGTTTTATTTATGTCTTTTCATGTTGTCAAAAACATACCAGAGCCCAGATGTTCCAACAAGCAGCATTAAAAGCCCAGGTATGGCAGCCAAGCAGAACACTGTTGTTCTGTTTGGTGGCCACCACTGCCTGTTAAATACTGGAACTCCACACACTGGTTTTGTATTTTGTGATACTGCCAAGGGCCAACTGAGCCTAAGTTCAGAGGACCTGAATTCTGAGGATGGGCTACCCTTCTCCTGCTCTGGTACATAATTGGGCACCTAAAACCACACTGCTAATACACTTCAAAGTTTCTAGTTCTGTGCTTCAATATTCCACAGTTCTACCTGAAGTGCAGGATTAGGAATGGGCACAGGGGTCATTTTATGCCTCAGAGCAGGAGCTGATTTTGGCCGTGGTCTTTTGATCTCTGGCTCTTCAACTCTCTGAAAGCCAATGTCATCTTCACAGGATTTCCTTGAAGATAGGTGAGTGCAGTCAATTCCCTCCTCCCGATAATAATGCCCCGCACTCCTGCTGCGCCCCTTGAGAGTAGCAGAGTCCTGTTTAAGTGCCAAGGAAACTGGAGCTTGGGCAGTGGCTGGGCTGGTGGGTGGTGATCCTGTTGTTACTGTAGACTCTGATGCAGAGCTTGCCTGCTGTTTATGTTTAAATTTGATGGAGTCACTTCTCTTAGGAGGAGTTGGAGGAGTTGAAGCCACTTCAGCTTTTGATGGCTGAGGTGAATGGCCTGTCACCTGGTTAGGGGAAAGGTAGTCCAGTTTGGGAGGAGTTGGTGGCCTTTTGAAAGTATCAGGGTCAAAGATAGATTTCCTTTGTTTTGGCTTTTTATACACAGAGAACTTTTCTGTTTCTGTTGCTGAGATATTAACCATGACTTTTGGCCAGGTACCTCCACTATGCTTAGTTCCATGTCCTTTGTCAAACGCTGTCTCAACCATCACACAGTCAGCTCCTGTTGGTTCGTAAGGCAGCCTCCTGTTGTCCAAGTCAACAGCTCCGTAGCCTTGGTCCCCATATGTCTCTGGGCTGAAGGAGCTGAGACTGTGTTCTGAATTACTATGGCAACTGTGCACTGTGTTCCTACGAGAGTCAACTCGTAATGTGTTACTAGGGAAAGGTTTGTGATCGCAAAATGAAGTGCTGCCCTGATCGCTCTGCTCCTTCTTGCCATCCATGATGTCTGGATTGAAAATGTCAGTCTGGGTTGAGCTGTTGAGTTTCAGATTTCTTTTATTTTGTGCCTGTATCTCTGATGCATGAACTCTACAGTTGGACATTTTTTCTGAATCCTTCAAATTCTCAAATATATTTTGACCACTCCAAGATGAACTCTGAGGAAAAACCTAAAACAAAAACCACATGTGATCACCTTATTATTGTAGCTGATTTCTGTTTAGTATGAGTCACATCCTAGCCTATTTGATTTATGCATACCTGAATATGCACTTAGTAATATCTTACAATTCAAAGCCCAGAAGAGGAGATGAAATGAAGTTAGAAAAAATTTTGTAACGTTTTCAGAACAATTCCAAAAGGGCAACTCCACATGGTGGCAAAAGTACTCAACTCCAAAGTGAAGGGCCCTGCATTCTGCTTCTGATAAGTGATGCCAATAAGGTAACTTTCATTGCCCACTTCCCCTCAAACATTTCATCTTATCTTCTTAAAACCTCAGGCTCTCTAGATCTGGAATTACGACTCAAAATCCATGTAACAGGCCCAGAGTAACAGGATTCTAAACTCAAAAAGCAAAACAGAATAACTATTTTATTGAAATAAGCCTGAAAATTAAAGCCTTGTACTTAATCTTTATGATAGCAAGAGTTCAGTTTTCTGCACGTCTCCCTTCCTGACTAAAAGCTCACTTTCTTTAGTCAGCAGGCAGTTTATCTTTCATGTACAAAAGTGCTGCAGCTCTGAAGCGAAACACAAGAAGCAGTAAGAAATTGTGGTAGCACTCATTTCATGTAACCAGCAAACAAAGGGGAAAGAAGACAATAAGTTAGTCTCCTTTCCTACTAGATGGCACAAGAGCCTTACTTTGGAAATAACTGTTGAGGAAGTATACCACCAGAGAAATGCATCCAGATGGTTGTCTTTTTCCCATTTTGATATACTCATTTTCTTGCATATACTCTTCCTTCTACAACTACAATCTTTCAGCATAAGTTGAAGAGAATTCTACAAATTTAGCTTCTGCTACTCACCTTCACAAGTGACAGAGTAAGGGAATCCCTACAGTTTCGTAGCAGAGCTTCACATTCAGTAAGTGACTTATTATCTAGTGCAATGCCATTGATCTGCAGACAAAAGAAACCACAACAGATATCTGTAAATCAAAGGTAATAGATAGGGAGGATTTAAGATATAGTATCTTTGAAACAGGGAAAACACTAGGCTACACATGTATATGTGACTGAAATCTGGTTGATGTTGTGCATTTTCACGAGTGGAAAACGGACAACTAAATCCAATCTGCTACTCCTGCAGGGCACAGGGTGACACCACCAGATCACTACACCCTCTGTGCAGTTGTACCAACAGCAACCACCTCCGCTCTAACAGTGCACAAACCACACCCATCCTGTAAGGCTGCAATGGCAGCAGGGACAGAATCCCTCCCCAGAACAGATGACAGCTGTGGTACCAACATTTATAAGACAAAGAACCTCTCATTCAATGAAGGGATGCCTTTTTGGAACTGACCTTTCCTAGTCAGTATAAGAATGACAGATATCTGTGTGTGTGTGTATATATATATATATATATGTGTGTGTGTGTGTCTGTGTGTTATATATATATATGTGTGTGTGTGTGTGCGTGTGTGTGGCGTGTGTTTGTGTGTGCATATATACATATATATAAGCCAAGTGTGAAGAATAAGCTAATGCTTCCGACAAAAATTCTCATATGGGCTTGGGAAATAAGCTGCACACTATATTCATCACTCAGCGTACAAAAACATTAATTTAGAATAAATATCCAGTGCATTTACAAAAAGTATTTAATATTGCAAAAGTAAAAATTAATTGGAATGTTTGGCATCTTAAAAGTAGCATCAATGATAACACTTCAAAATAAATAAAAATTTAATAAGGCAAATGGATTTTTAAGACTTACAGCAATTATTCTATCTCCCACAGTTAGGGAACCCTCTTTGGCAGCCGGGCTTCCGGGCACAACAGCAGCAACAAAAACTCCATTTTCTAGACTGACCCCACTATCTGAAATAGATAAAGAAGAAATTGATTCTGCAATTCAAACATATTGCTCAGATGGCATGTCTGACCTACCTACACAAGAAAGAAATATGACTAACAATCTAGCTGAATTTCAATGTCTGAAAACCCCTTCAAAGAAATAAGACAGGGAAAACAAGGATTTTGAATATCCCAAAAATTAATATAATCACACAAACATGGGGTAGCTGGGTTTAACAGACTTGTTTACACTCCCACGATTACTCCAAACAGGCAGCCAGCTAGAGACAAGTCTTTAAAAAACGAATCAACTAAAACCCACCCAAAAACAAAAAGAAAACCTGTACTTACAAGATGAAGCTATTATGAATAACAGCATTCTTGGTTTGCTTAAAAATTAATGAAAACTCCCCTCTAGGAGGCCATTAACATGTAAATGTGATTTAAGCAAAGGCTCAGAGAACATGTACCTTTATGTCATGCCTTATTTGGCTGAACAAACATGTGCCATTTACATCCCTCCTTTTTATTCATTACCTTTATGTCCAGAAACATTGATGTGAAGAGGTGTTATCACTCGCCCACCTAAAGACTTCCTTCTTCGAACCACCATATTAATAACACCTCCTCCATTTAGAACAGCTTTTATAACTTGCTTTTTATCCTTATTGGTAAGATCCACATCATTTATCTTCAGCAGCCAATCATTCACTCTGGTAGATACACAGAATGAGGTAGGTCAGTTATAAGCCCACTTTGCTGGACACAGCACATGAATAAAGTACCATGAAAAGGCATGCGACAGAGCTGATCTCAATAAAATCATCCTTCATTACCTGGAGTTATCCATTCCTGAAAAAGCATTAAATGGCAGCTAAATGAAAACCAGGACTGCTAGTCTGCACTTCACCAGGAAAAGCGTATCTTTAAATCACTAATGACTACTTCTTGTTTAAAAGCAATGCTTTGTACTGAGAGAGTTACTAAAAAGCTTCTAACAAAACCAAGAATAGCAGATGGTTCCAAACAGTCCCTTGCTTACTCCCTTTTTCTCTTGCCCTCCCTAAAATAACTTACTCTCCTGTCTTTCCCAAAATTTAAATTAACAGATATCGGTTAGAGGAGATTATAATAATGGAGTAAACAGGGCACAGTGCAACAAAAGAACGTTTCAAATTCTTTTGAGTTTTGAGTGCTGAGTCAAACAGTGTTTAATTTCTGTAATGCTTTTAAGGCATCGGTCTTCTCGGTGTGATTTCCCAACCAACATTAATAATATACACATGGCAAATGATAAAGAAAAAAGAACTTCAAAAAATGAAAATAATGATGACAATTTCCAATATGCTTGGATTTAGTTTATTATGATCAAAAAACCAACAAGTATCTTCCAAAGTCAGAGCCTACCTTAACCGACCATCAGCAATACTTCCTTTGTCTACTTTGGTAACGAAGATCCCACAGTCTCCGGGGAGGTACGGCTCGTTCACACCTTCTGCCACATCAAAACCAAGTGCTTTCAAGTCCATATCATCCTAGTAAATATTAATAACAAGTGATTTTACTGCACTGGCAAACAGTGTCTGTGACCAAGAGGCATTACTGCATGTTCGCAGTACTTCTATTTACAGTGTTCCTGCATCAGGTAAGGTTTTATTTTTTCATATGTAAATATATAAACTCCCATTTCTATCAATCAGTCTTCTGGCATTAGAATGATCCTTCTCTCTCAGATTAAGGCCTAAATAATACAAATGGGGAACTTCATCAAAGAGGTACAGAAAAGCAGCTGAACATGCGAAAAAGCCCATTCAGACTCATATAATCTGATGTAAGGTGTAATAGTGGTTGTGTAGAAAGAAAACAAGGACATGTTTCTCAAGAAGGGGGGAAAAAACAATTGCCAAGGTAAGGAAGCAGCATTGTGTGTTAGTGGCGAACCCAGGCAGACCTCTGCTGTGGAGAGACCAGAAATAAACAGGAAAAACAGCTCTAACATTATGGGGGACCATTTTTAAATATATACTTAGAGTTGATATTCTACCAAGCCTGACCCAAACTAGATCATTCTTGATGTAAAAAACGACAAAAATCTTTAAGAGATCGGTCATTGAACAAAATAGGGAAATTTTAATGGAGTACTTGCTTTGGTAAATAATAAGGTCCCTGTAAGGAAAAAACTGACCCAAAGAAACAGTAAATTGGTATCAATTGACCACAAACTGAATTATTATTGCTATTTTCACCATTAAATAATACACTTCTAAAAATTAGAGAACTCTACTTGAAGCTGTCTACTGGATCAACCATCTTAGCGTAATGAAGGGTGATGGTACTTTAAGTTTAAAATCTAACATGAAAAAAATAAGTAGAGTCTAAAGCAGATGTGTAAGTATGGTTCAAGTTAACCCCTCAAAATCAGAAGAGCACAATGTCTTCAGGGAGTACAAAAGGTGCCTAATAAAAGCTGAAGATAAAGCATGCAAAAATATCAAGATTTACCAGAAAATAAACTGAGCTAAAGCTGAAAAAAAAAGTTAAAATCCTTATGATTCTTGCAAATTTCCTACATAAGACAAAAAAATTTCATAGAGAAGAGCATGAGGCTGCCATAAAATAAGGATAAAGTAGAGATCACAGTGTCATTACACAGCATCAGAGCTGAAAAGTGAGTATTATTTCTCGCAGTTTTGAGCTGAGTGATTACATATAACACAAGTTTAATCAGACAGGTGAAGTTTAGGCAAAAATAAAACAACTTGAATGTATTAAACTCTATAGTCTTGACCCTGGAATTCAAATGCTGATAGGTCAGCAAAGATTTTTCCCTATATTTGACCAAGGTTGGCACAGTATTATTACTATAATTTGATAGCTGCAAGTGTAATCCCCATGTTTAAAAAAGGGAAACATATTCAAATGACAAAGTGTGTGTATCTGATCTCAGTGATGCAAACATGTAGAGCAATTTTTGACATAAAGAAAAACTAAATAACTGCCCATGAATGGAAAATTCATCATGCTGCAATGTTGTTTAGCACAGGCACATCACATGCTAGACTTACTAATTTAATAGACAATGGAAAAGCAAAATTATTAGTTATCAGTTAAAACAGAGGAGATGGCAAGGAGCAAAACGGATGGAGCTGATGAGAAGTGCTCAAACAGCTTGGTCAAAGGGGAATTATTATTCCAGAAGGAATTCACAGATGGTGGTTCTGATGGATCAACACTGGTACTTAGTTCATTCTATCTTTTCAATAGGTATTTCAAAATATAATAATACTAATGATATTTTTGTGTCAAAAAGGAACATATTAGTGATTTTGTAGGGATGCACTGTCAGAACACAGACAGATGGGAAGAGGATAAAAAAAGATGACCCCTGAATACTGCAGTAGAATAAAGGGGATTTAATTTGACAGAATTTAATTACTAAAGTTTGTGATTCAGGAATGACAAAGAAATTCTGGTATATACACAAGATTTTATAAATGAATCACAAACTGGAAGACTACCTGTGTATTTTATGTGTTCAAAAAAGTTACCATTAACTTTTGGTTGGATGTACCAACCAAACATGTCACATAGAAGAGCATACAAGCATTACATCTGTTGCAGCAAATAAAAAAATTTTAGACTACAATGAAAAAAAGTTAAATTATATGGAGAAAAATACTACTAGGATAATAAGTAGAGGTTATCTGGATTGCTAAACTTAAGAACCTTCCTTAATACGCCAAAAGAGAAAAGAGATTTAATTTCCTTTACAGACAAGCAAGAGATTAGCATCTCCTTTCATCCCCGATTTTCAAACTGAACAGTAATGTTGCCCTAAAATACATGTTCACCATGAACAAGTACTTTTAATACTTTAAAATTTCTAACCAGCAGATCTGTGCACAAGTAGGAGAAATAGCTTAGCGTAAAACATTAACTATTTTATGCATAGATTTTAAGGGCTGTTGCCAGTAAAAGACTGGCCTCTAATATCACTGTTTCCTTCACATTTCAAGTTTTGGCTGCGTTAGCGATGCCATATCTGCAGTGAATCACAAACTTAAAGACTACTATACTACATGGACCTGGGTACCCTGCAACATTAGATGTAGGAACTACTTTTATTTATACTGCATATGAAGAAAATTATAAAGCTTGTATATAACAGCTTGGTTTTATCAACTACTTTCATGTAGCTGTAACTGCACTTGCTGCCTCTATGTGCACCTACACAGTTTTTTGTCAAACAATAAAGAACTAAAACGACCAAAACCATATTTTTAATCTTGTCTTGTATTTAAAGATTATAATTGGCTTCAGAGCTATGCAATACACAAGACAATGCAGTATATGATTTTACTTACTCTGTCTTTTTCAAATTCTACCACTTCTGTTTCCCATTCCAGAGAATCTGTATCTATGGCTGAGTCATGGGAACTATGGGCCATCAGTTGACGAAATCTGGCCTCCTTTTCCAATTGATTTTCCATCTTTTCCCTAGGCAAAGAAAATTATTACTTGCAGACACAGAGAACCTCCTTTAAAATAAATTGAAAAATAATGTTAAGATTTTGATGGATATTATATTTGGTTTTCTAAATTAAAAATCCATGCTCTCAAAAATTTCACTCAGCTTCTGTCTTTTCTATATTCTTGGTCTGCTATCAAATTGACTTTCTATTTCTATATACTGTCTTAACATAGTCTTATATTTTTTGCAATATTTTTACATGACTAGTACACAGCTAGGTTTCTCACATTTTCCAGAAAGCATTTAATTTACCCTCAGATGAGCTTCATCACTATGTAGGGCACGAGAAATACCAATGGCAAAACCTCTCCCATAAACCAGTGAGTAAACAGCTGAGAGGAACTAAGCTGCAGTTAATATGACTTCAGTAAAAGGATACCACTATTACTTAAATGTATCTCCATAGCACAAAGCTTACACTATGAGTCTCATTAAAAAGATAAAACAGATACTGTCCAGCATAATAATTTCTATGATAACTAAAAATATAGGCAATGCTTCCATACACAATAACATGAACGCCTGCTGCCTACAGCTGCAACAACATATGGCTCTCTTAAGAACACAGCTAACAAAACAAAATTTTCATCACAAACTTTAATGCAGTTTGGTCGTTTCTCTAACATACTTCAGTTCCTTCAGCTCACGAACAGCATCATTTTTCTGCTTTCTCATATCATCCAGGTTACGAAGAGCTTCAGCCAAGTCACTCACAGCTCGGTCTCTCTCCCTCCTTAAGTTGTCACACAAAGTCCTTCAAAAGACAAAGGTTTCAATCTAGTTACTTAAAACCCTATTAAAGTAAACTAGTTTTACCACATTGTATAGTTAATGCAAAATTTCAAAGAGCAGTTTCAAAAGGTTTCTATCTGCAAAATAAAAAAAGTAAAAGGAAGAAAAAAATGACATATGCTAGATCTTAATTCTTCATCCCTTTCAGAATCTTATTTCTCCTTATCTTCTTTAAACTAGCAGAAAAACCCCTTTAAGTATTTTTCTTAGTTCCTTAGATATATTCAGTAGCAAATATGTTGGATACTTTTTGTGCATGTCCCCACAGGCAAAGAATTATGTGCAGGACTAGAGCTACAGCAGGATTATTAGTATTGCATGCCTAAAAGATTGCACGATTGGCTGTTCCTACACAGCAGTGCTGTTAGACTTAAGGGTATTTACTAGAGACATTTTGGTTATGAAAGCACAGAAAACAAAGATCTTGTAAGATGCCCTCAACATTTTTTAAAAAATCACCACAGGACCGCTAATGCAGACCAAGTGCTGGCAAAATCCAGCTATCCTAGAACTGCATGAACTGTGCACCAGGTTGTTACAGAGATCACTCAGGTATCATCTAGCAGTTGTTTACCGTATGCTTTCCCTTTCTGCAACAATCTTATCCCGCTCTTGAAAGGCCCAATCCCTCCTACACTTGGCTACTTCTGCTTCCTGGACAGCTTCCTTTAGTTCTTGTGACATTGCCTCATATTGCTTCCGAAGCATTTCAATTTCTTTGTTTGCTCTTTCTATGTCTAGGGTAGCAGAATCTTGTATCTAGGAATTAAGAAACACAGATAAGTATTTTAGGCACAATTTTTAGATACATATGCACAAACAGCTTTTCCTATCTGTATGTTGCCTGATGGATTAAATTTTTTAAGATTTCATGAAAAGTATTAATTTATTTCAGCTGCAACTTTGGGATGGTTGGGAGGAAAGATAAAACCTGCTGTAATGCATTTCATCCAGCAGCATACAAATTTGTACAAGTACGTGAACAAGAATGCTCACTTGAAAATAACATCAGTGAATGTGTCG
Source organism: Motacilla alba alba (assembly GCF_015832195.1). NCBI lineage: Eukaryota > Metazoa > Chordata > Aves > Passeriformes > Motacillidae > Motacilla > Motacilla alba. The sequence goes on along the minus strand of NC_052021.1, from coordinate 13,129,431 downwards.
TATTTCAGAGATGACATTCTGTGCTTCAATCTTGATCTGCTTAGCAGACAGGAAAAACCTTCAAGCATACTTAGAAATCAAGATACACTACCATATGCAACTGCATATAGTGTATATATATATAGTATGGATAGACAACACACATTTCCCACATTAACACCTATTATTTACCCTGAAACAACAATCCCAAGACTTGGGATTCATACAGGTCCCTTAATTCCAAAGCAATAAAACTGAAGAGCAATGGAATTGAAAGAAAGTTTTTATTTAATGCTTCTTGTTTTAGATAAGAATTACTTGATTCTTAAATTAACTTGTCCCTCTTAAATTCCCTATTTTGAAAAAGAGAGATGGTGACAACAGTATGACAAATACACAAAGAAAACTCCAAGCTTGCAGCACAGTAACACAAGCCAACTACAACAGTACAGCCCACGAGAAGCTGTGGGCTTGCCAACAACTGCGTGTGGTTAATTTCAAGAACGTAAATGAAACTAATGAATTAGACTTATTGACTTACAATTTGGTTAAAATGTAAATTTTTCCTATTCATATTTACAAACAATCTTCACACGAAGCACAACTGCATTTCTTCCAAACAAGAATTTCTGTCAGTACCTCTTGAAGAACACACATGCACACGTTTGTATTTTAGAGTGACTTGAGGAAAAGAGGATGGACTCCTAATGTGCCCAGACTTTTAATGTCTTGCAAGTTACTGACCTAACTAAGCTAAGAAAGAGAAAGGCATCATTAAAGGCATCATTTGCAATACCTGACGGGCTTGATAATATTCCCTTAGCAGATGGTCTCTCTGGATGATAGCTTCCGTTCTCTCTTTCCTGGCAACATCTCTTTCTTCCTTCACTGTCTCTATATCCTTGCAAGCTTGATCAAGTTCCTTCTGGGCCTCAGCTTTGTCCTTCACTTCATGACAGTATTTTTCCAGTAACTCATTCCTCTCACAAATCGCTCGATCTCTTTCCACTAGAGCAGAGTTTAGCTCCTAAAACAAGATCCATTGTTTGTAGTAGGTTAAGTTCAGAAGGAAATAGTTCATCTTTCCAATTGAATACATGTCATGACATCTTAAAAGCCTAGAGAGCTTACCAGAAATGTTCTGAAAAATGGAGGCAGATCACATTACATACAAGTAAGTACTAGCAAAGAATATTAAATGTGGTATTAAAAATATCACACCATCACATGAGCACAGTGCTCTGTCAAAAGTAAGCAAGATTCTGGGAGCACTGATAGGTTTAAGGAACTTAAATGAGAAAAGGTTATTAATCAGACAGACTTTGTGTTTTAAAAAAAAATGTTGTTAAATACATCAAAGGGTAAGAATATATCACAAATATTTTAAACGGTTTTATAGGACCAAAATAATTTAGACAACTTAGCTACATAAGCATCTTACAGCTTCTCCATAAGTTTTAAAGGAACATTAAAGTTATATGCCATTAAGATAGCAATGTGCTACAGAATGTTGAAGATAAAACTACAATATTCTATAAAGCGGAATGACAGTACATCTGAAGTGTGGAATTCAACTGCATTGTAATAAAAAATATAAGGCAAATGAAGAAGTGTTCTAAAATAACATCTGCTCTTCTAAAATTATTTAAATTAGACTTCCCATTAGAAGAATGGGTCATCAAAACAATCCAATTTCATGCCACTACATTTTCAGATGGATCAGGTATCTAGAAGCATTGAATCAGTGGCCACTAAGAAGTCCTCCTACACATAGGCATTCCTAGCTGGAAACTACCAGTGTTTTGATTGCTAAAACCTCACCAGAGACAGCTGGCATCTCAAAAGCAAAAGAAACAGTTAAAGTACTGAAGGATAGACAGACATCATGTCATAAACTGATTTCCATTTTATTTACTTCTACAGTTTTCAAAGAATCAAACTGAATATTTAAAGCACAGTTGACAATTGCATTTTGCTGCACTAAGAGAATTGTTATTGAGATGTGCATCTAAGTAAGGCTAGTCAGACTTTTAACAATGACATTAAGAGTGCCATTTTTGCTGTAGAACAGCAGATGAGCACTGAATTAATGACTCGCTCTGTAGGTGAATTCCATTACCATAACGCTCAAGTGCTTTCAACACCAGTAAGACTTTCCTTGCTCAGTAACTCTGAAGAGAGAAAAATCCCTGAACTGTCTGTTGTTGTGGGCTAGTTTTAGTACTGAAACCAGCATTATGCACAGTTTAACTACAGATTGTATAAAATGTGCATTCAAATGGGTGTATACAACTTACACAATAGTATCACGTCTTTTCCCACAAGCAGCTGAGATGAAAGTCACCAAGGCCAAGCGAAAGCTCTCACTAAGACTTTCACTAAACAAAAATTTACAGTCCTTTCAAGTGTTTGGAAAAAATACACACTACCACAGTTTAATTCAGCATGCTCAATATAACCATCTGAATAGGAGCAGCCTCTGGTGATCAGTGAAAAAATTTCACCACTGTCTTTTTCCTAGGACATTTGCACAAAATTGCACAACCACACAGCACAGGGGAAAGCACCATTTGGCACTGACTAGAACAGCTTCTGTTTGATAACAGTAGAGCAGTTTGAGTTGAATGATTCTGAATTTGTGAATTATTTTTATGTTTTAAGGAAGTTCTCACATGTGAATATAACATAAGGACAAACCATAATAGATCTGTCAAACTGAGGGGAAAACTGACTATCACTGAAATGAAACATAACATGCTAAGTATTTGCCAGAGTAAAAGATTATGCCAAACAAAAAAACACCATTGGAGAAAGGAGAGGGGGAAATCTCTAACATCCAACCCCTGGCTTGGATTGGGTGAGTTCGTGAGACCTTAACCCAAAATTATCCATTAGTGGAAAAATAATGAGATTTCGTCTATCATTTATGAATACCAAATTAGTACATTTTAGATGTCTATTAAACCAATAAGTTTGGGCATGTGTGACTAATAAAAGCTTACATTTTTAACTTGGAAATTAACTGTGTGACCTCAGCAGCAGCTGCTCAGATATAATGCTTTTTAAAAAATCAACCTGTTCTCCATTTCAGTTGCTTTACAATTTCTCTAGGATGCCAAAGATGCACTAGAAAACACAAGCTTCAGGGAAGAAACTACATTTGAGTTCCTGTGCTGTTTTACACAATCAATGAGCACTACCTTATAGAGCACTTAGAGGTGCCATGTAGCACAAGAAAAGTGAAAACCACTAATTTACCTTTTCAAAGAGCACCAGAACAACTATGCACTGAGAGGGCAATCCCACTTACAGGGGACATATTTCAGGATATTATTTCGAGTTAAAAAAAATGTATCAATCAATGCATCTATTAATATTTCAAACATTTTCCTAAGAAGAATCATAGCTACAGGAAAGAAAAACGGGAACAAAAAACAACTCAAGTATGGCTATTTTACACCTTCCAGAATATTACAGCAGTAGTGATTTCTGATTTCTGAAGGGCCAGTTCTAGGAGTGAAGAAAAGCACGTGTCTCTGCCTTGCCAGCACCACGCTCTCCAGTCCTAGGCTCTTGCTGATTCTTGTTCAAACATCCCTTTAAGTCAATACCCATGCATTTAAGAATTTAATTCCCTATCCCTTAAGGCACTTTGGCAAATTACTCATAGGGCCACAATGACAGATATAACAAATTGAAGCAGAATGACTAATTGTGGCTATTTCCATGAGTATTCCTAACGTACCCTGATCCCACTGAAATCAATAGATATTTTGATTAGTTTAAATGCTTTGATGAAAGTAGAAGAGGTATGAAATATAGTAAAACCTCACTCACTGTAGAGGTGAATTACTGAGCTGACAAATACACAGGGCTGGAAAAAAAGACTTCTTAAATCTGAATTTAGTCATACTTAGAAGCTCTGATGCCACATGTCACAGTTCACTTATGTTCCTCAAAAAATCGTGTTATTTATTTAAAAGAAAGCTCCACCTTTAATTTTTTTAAGAATATTTTGTTCAGATGTAATGCTGTGAAAAGAGTAAAATAAGATTTATAGGCAATGGAATACATTTGCTTGTATCTATTTCATGCTGAATTAAGTATTTGTAAACCAAATAGTAAAGTGAATGCATGTCAGCAGAAATGAAACTGAGCAGCACACTGTGTTCTGCAAATCATAACAGCTTCATTCTGACATGGCCGTGATATAAGCATTTCAAGAACATATTGGAAAGTTCTGGTTTTACATGGTTTAAGGCATGCCTAAATTCTAAAGAAAAAAATCTTGAAAATATCCCCTTTAACTTATAAGCAGTAGAAGGGCAAACGAGTAAGAACATGCATGTCAGCACAGACTTTGCGGAAGTATTTGATATAACTTGATCATGTACCGTCTTAAGTCACAGCAGATAGTATCCAGTGGTTCCTGTAGAGGTTAAAAGTTTTAAATCATGACTATTTAGAGCTATATTACTATAGAAAGTATTACTTAGGAAGATATGAAAGATTAACACAGCAAAGGAAAGGATTTATAATATGCAGGACAGAATTAAATGTATAGCAAATTTCAACTGGCAGGTACTCTCTTCGAACATGGAAATTGACAGTAAAAAGGACTGGTATAGCAAAACATCAGAACACTATTTCCTCTTTGCACTGGATTCCTGTCTCCCATTAATGAGTTACACATTCCTGATTCCAGCATCAACAACATATACTCATTTCCCTACTGCACTAAAACAATAACTTAGTACCTGTCTTAAAGCTTCCATCTCTTCACTGGCCACTCGCTTCTCAGAAGAAGTGTTCTTCAGCTTGGACTCGGCAAGCTCCAGTTCTGTTTGAAGCTTATCTACCTCTTTGATTACTTGATCTCTCTCACTCATTATGAGGCGGTACTCATTGAAAACAGAATCCCTCTCGTCCTTGTATTTTTCTGCATCCTTGGCTGCTTTCAGCTGCATTGTTTTGAACCTTGTCACCTCTGACTGTAATCGCTCCATCTCTCTCTGCAACTCTTTGTTCTGTGCTGTGGCGTTGCTTAGTTCCTGCTGTACTGATTCAAACCTAAAGACAGGCAGAAACACCAGTAAGACACTTGTTACTCATTTTCATACATTAAGGATTTGGCTGGGTAACCAAACATATCCATGCGTAAAACATAACCACAGAGGACTTGTTAGAAAATGTATTCTCTGTGCTGCAAAATAACCACTGCTTTAGGAATGTTAGTGAACCTTAAGGAATATTACAGAGCATCTTTAAGGACAGAACCATAACAATTATAAGCAATCATTTATGAGCGTGGATAAAACCATTTATGACTTTGGTCTGTGGGATTTGTGCATCACACCTAACAATCAATGAAAACATTCTTAACACACCCATGGATGCTCTCTGCAGTCCTTGTGTGCGCTGATCCTTCCTACCCCACACAGTTAACTGTGTAGGCTTGGTAACAAGGAGCAGAGAGGGGCTAAGTGTGCTACGAGTGTCTGTGCCCTTCTATTTTAACATGTGTGCTGCTCATAGCAGCACCACCTCAGTGAAGCAAGGCTCCCAAACACCTGCAGCCAGAGAACTCTGCTGCCTCCCCAAAGCCCTGTCTCACAGTCCCCCACAGTCGGCAATTCTAACACCATGAAAAGTTAACTTAGGCTTGAGATGATCCTCATTTGCAAAACACCTTTGGAAATTATATTCCCTTATTGATTTGCTTTTAGTATTTAAATAAGGAGATATACATACAGGCTTGCCATGAGTTAAAGAATTTGTTTGGAACAAAGTCAGAGGTTTAACAAAATTCTGGTTATATTTGACTCCTGTATCTACAACTAAAAACAAACATAGGGATACTCTACTTTTCAACCTTTCTCACACAAGCTAAACAATGGTTAAAATTCCTCATACAATTCCAAAGCTGTAAATGGGAAACCCTTTTCTTAAGAAAATGCACCATTTCTCCAAATTAGCATCCCCATCACACATTCTAGAACCTTCCAGAAAATTTTATATAAATACACATGCTTACTCATCACAGCAAGATTACATACACTAGAGGAAAATTTTAGAAAAAGATTAGAAAGGTATTTGTGATTCTACTACAACGCAAGTAAGATGCTACATTAGCATTGATAAGTCAAAGGCATGAAAATTCAGTTATACCTCCTAAGAGAGGATGAATATTGCTGCTGGAAATGAATTGCTGTGTCCCTTTGCTTCATGAGCATGTCAATCTGTTTCTGAAGACGTCTGTTCTCCTCCTCAGCCTGTTCCAGGCGGCTCAGATCAGTGTTGTGGCTCGCGATCTTCTCGTTGTACCGTTTCCTCAGGGCATCGTAGTCCTTCTTCACTCCCTCCAGCTTGTCCATGGCCGTATCGTAAAGTTTATTTAGGATCTCTGATGATCCATTTTGCTTCATAACCTTAAAAAATGCCAGAAACTCTATCAATAGCCTTCACTGTTAATCAGCTCAAGAAATTTGATTTAAAATATATACATAAGAACCAAAATTAGAACAAAAACATATAGACCAATTTCAGTAATCACTCTTTTTAATGACTAAGGAAAGACTGAACTTGTTTTAAGGGCCACTGTTACTCTAAGCATTATTACATCTGCTTTCTGTTGAGTTAAAAGTCTGCTTTACCACAAGGGCACAAGTGTATGAAAATCTCTCTCTTATGGCAATTGTCAGGAACACCTATTAAACCCATGTTACTTTTTAGGTACTTGTAGTTTTAACAAGAGGGAATCACTACTTGATCACCAAGATGGTAGTGGTAATTTAGGAGATGCCCACGAGGTGGCATTCACGATAGGTTGCCTGTACCCTCTGAATGAATTAAATAATTAAAAGTGTAATGAAAATTAAACCTACTCAAAATGTGTTATACACTCGGGCATATTATTTTAATATTCATATAATATTTCATCGGAGAACTTCCCACAGAGGTTTGTGTTTCAAGAAGCATACATAAAAGATGAACAGGAAGAGAAAAATCCATTTAAACATGAATAAAGCCTGACCTGAATCTTAGTTTTAAATTAATTTACATCAACATAGGAATCTTGCTGTAAATTGCAACATTGATGATACATGACCAACAACAGCATAAGCAAGTCCTAATGAGTGTCAGCAAATCTAGTCCTTGTTCATTCTCAAAAGGCAAAAAATATGCCTGAAATAAAGCAGTAAGCCTTTTTTGGGTTTTTGGGGGGTTTTTTTGGGGTTTTTTTGGGTTTTTTTGTTCTGTGTTCCTTTTTTTCTGGTTTTGTCTTTTAAATTGAAATCTGGCCCTGATGGAGCAGTGGGAAGAAACAGGAATGCTCTATATAGAGAGGTGCCAGGAATTATATAATACAAACATTAGCCTGCAGAGGTAAGTCCTTAACTATCTGAAAATAAAGTATTAAAGAACTAGAAGGAAGACAGAAGAAAATATCAGCACGGTAAAAATTTGAAACCCAGCATGCAGCAGCTATCCTGCACAATGTGGCTCCTCATCTTTTGTGTCTCATATTCGAATAAGGACCAGTTCCTGAGCATGGAGGAACCTGGATGCCTGCAGACCAGAAGGGAAGGGGAGAGCAAGAGGCTGCCCACTCTGCACGGCCCAGAGGTACAGGCTAACAACTGTCACTGTCCATAAACCACTTTGCTACACAGGCAAGATAACAGAATAGAGACAAAAGTTCTGCAGCCTGACACTGGTCTCCTTTAACTAACCAGGATATATAAAAGTGGCCCTGGAACAAGACTGCACTTGAGCTATTTCCACACATATCCAAATCCTCAATGGATTCAGCAGCACAACCCGCACAGAGCTGGACACATGATTAGCCAGCATGCTTCAGTGAACCATTTCAGATAAGCTGAACACGTGGTAAACTGTAGGCATATGTAAAATGCAAACACAGATTTAAATCCACTCAAGAAAGCCATTTTCCTGAAGACTACTTCCCAAATGAGTTTAAGAACAGCTTTGACAACAAATTATTTAGGAATTCAAACAAACCACTTCTCACTGTCTACAGCATATATGGAATGCATTTATGTTGAAAAAGCACTAAATAATTAAAGAAGAATTCATACACAAGAAATTTGATGGAGTTCAGCATAAACTTGCTAACACAGACCTGCCAAAGGAAGATGGACACACCAGTGCAATAAACATCACCCATTCAAAATTCCAGTGAAAGAAAGTAAATAGTCCTAGCTGGCCCAAGGAAAACAGCCATGGCAACATGAAACTCCCTATGTGAGCAGCAGAAACTTAAGCTGGTCAGCTGCTACACAGCAAATCCATGACAATCCCACACAAAGAGTAATTTGATCAAAAGCTTTTGCTCTCTGAGGCCACCAAGATGTATTTTGTAATGGCCTGACAACGAAACAACACGTCAGAGGGATCAACAGAGAGTTAGACTAATTCATATGAGAAATTACAGGGACAAGATAAGACTTTTGGCACTCCTTCAAGACACCATGAATCACTCTGACAAGCTGAGAAATGGAGTTAGACGATTTTCCCACTAAGAGTCACATACATCATTTTCTTTAAAGGTTTAATCATGATGTTGACATAAGACTGGATTTCTTTAAATCAATCCTGACAATGACACATCAGCCTCCTTCTGTGCTTCCAGATAATTCCAAGCTTCAGGACAGAATGGCAAAATAGAATAGCCTTCTTGCAGAGGTTTTGCATCCCTGCTTTGCAGACTGGGAAACTGAGGCACAGACCAATTATGCTATTTGCCCAGGCTGACACAGTAAATCATTTCTGCTATCTTCTGATCTGAGCCACTAAACAGTTTCACACCAGAACTCACAAGACAATGTTAGAAAAATGGATAAAAAAGGAAGAACCAATCTTCAAGCACCTCCTAAAGTACCATTCAGCACATCCAGCTTGATTTGACCTTTGCCCCTCCTGCCCTAGCAAATAATTATTTTGGCTTGCATAGATTTTGCTTCTGAAGCCTAATGTTTGACTTGCAAGTTTGCCCTGTGAATCAGCCTACACACACTGAACCCAGATACTCTGTTTAACCATTCTACATGCTACTGTAACAATTCTAACTAAAGGAACAGACTTGATACAACCAGTCGCTCCTTAGCATTACTCTTTTCTAAATTTTCAGGTTATGTGAACACCACTGACCTGGAGACAGCCTGTGATACAAAGTTCTGAAATGTCTAACTCTTCCAGTCCTGAAAATTTGGTCTCTTTTTGTTTTAAGTTCAAAAACATTAATCAACCTTTTGTGACTCTTCCAAAAAAACCAACAGCAAACATTGCATGCAAGTTTAAGGTAAATCCTGTCCCATACAATACCCTAGGAAAACAGTCCTCTTTTTAATCACTTCGCAACTTTAAGTTAGATTTCTGATGCCTTACTACTCATTTAAAAAAAAATATCATGCAAATACCATCTTCATGTACACCTTTTCATCTCTGCATTTAAATACTCCTTTTTTTAACAGCTAGACAAAGAAAATCAATTAGTAATCAAGATGTCATTGTCTCCCCAATACTGTCCCAGGCAAGGAGGCTGTTTGGGACCCAGTAAGACACTAAAGGCAGCAATGCTACACATGGCCATTTCTCGATGAAGGGAAGGCAGGATCTCTTCCAGCACACACGCTTCAGGCTGTGGCTCACCTGCTGCTGCTGGCTGCGCAGGTCTGTTATCTCCTTCTGATCCTCATCGTGGAGCCTCTTCATCTCCTCACAGGACTGCTGCAGGTGGTTGTGCTCCCTCACCAGCTGTGTGTTCTTCCTCTTCAGGGTATCCATGTCCTCCTTCAGCTGGGACTGGTCACTCAGCAGCCGACTGTGCAACGTGCTGTCAGGGCACACAAAAAACACCCTTAGAGGCCAACGTGCAAGGACAAAGTCCTGGAGTAATTCATTTCAAGCATGAGTTTCCTACCAAGAAAGCAGGTCAAACTCACTCAATTCTGCATATTTGTGTATTCCAAGCACCAGGAAAAAAACAAAACCAGAAACCAACAGGGGCTTAAGTGTGAAAATACACAGATGTACACAGCACCCTTAAACCTCACCAGAAGAGATGATGGATTTACGCCACCTGTCAATGCCATTTCATAGCCATTAAAAGCAGGCAAACAAACACAAATAGCATAATATAATGATTCTTGAGATAATAGCCATTATCCCACCAATCATTTCCACTTTCTCTTGAGCTCCTCAGCTGAGCAGCAGCTAAACAAAACACAGACGAAAATGACAAACACCTCTTTGTGTGCTACTGTTTTAAAAACAAAAAACCCACCTAACTACCAAAAAACCTCCACAACCAAGAAAACCACACTATGTATGTTTCAACTACACTCAAGATAAAAATTTCCTCCCAAGTTCATTATGCCAGCTATAATTATTGAAAGAAATACACTCTCACTTAAACAACCGAGGGCCACATGAGGAGGCTATCATTCAGATTAAAATTCAAACTACAAACCTAAAATTAGATTAAACCAATGCTGAAAAAGAGCGAGTAAGTCAGCTGAATGTATTTTACTACTACAGATCCAAAATTAAGTTTTGGATACTGACAAGTATTTCTATTGTTGAAACAGAACTATTCTACTTAAACTCTCATACTTGCTGATAAATATTTAAGTATGTACTTATATACAAAAATCTGTGTTCTAAGATAGATCCATTTCTTCCTTATGAAGTGAAATACTAACGTCCTCTGCACAGAATGACCAAAGCATTAAAAAAGTTTCCTTACAATTAGAACAACCTGTTAAAAAAAAGGCATTTTCATAAATTATATTCCCACAATCAACAATATATAATCTTCACATGCAGGTTACTAATCTGCTGTCATTCAGATTTCAGTGCAAATGACAAAGTCTTTGGAAGGCAAACTTTTTTTTAAAAAGTTTTTAGTTTAAAAACTTTTTTTTAAAAAGTTGTTAAAACCCTTTTAAAACAGGGTTTTAGCAACTACTGCAGGAGAAAACGACATTTGAATTAAACCTGTGTTAAAACTTACACAGATCATCACAAGAGCTATCACAATCTAGTAAAAGAGAGTAAAAAATTCCATTCTCTTGGATTATATTCTGCTCTCTAGCCTGACAGCAAAACTGTTAGACTCCAAATCAGTAACCAGGCTTTCTTTTTTGATCCCATGAACACATTGGGGATTTGTATCTCAAATTCCTAGAAGTAAAACAGGCAGTCCATACTTGATAATTTGAAATGGGCCAGAAATGTTTTATCTGATGCAAACATCCACCTTGCAATTTAAGTGGAGGAACAGCATTCAAAAATTACTTCATTTCCACGTTCTAATACTATTTGATCTAGCACAGACTGATAAGCTCTTACCTTGTACAGCTTTACTAATACTTACTGATAAAAATCTGCCTCTTTTGCTGCTTCTTCACACCTTTTCAGTGTCTTGGTGTGCTGGTTCTGCAGAGACTGTAGGTCTGACATGGCCTTCATACACTGAATCTTCAGCCTTTCATAATCATGATTTGGTTTTGGACTAGGCCTACCATAGAAAAAGAATATGGGGTCAAACATCAGGTACTAAAGTGAATGGAAAGCCTAGAAAATTATTATTCAATAAAAGTGCTATCACACAACTGTTGATAGTTAGGTTATAATATGCATTAATTTCAATAGTGACCAGTTTCCTTTAAGATGCAGCCATTCATAAAAACTCACTGACTTGAACTTATAATAATTTTACATTGCAATGTAACATCTCATAATGGGATGATTCTGTCTAATTATCACTAACATGGCCAAAAATACTGAACCTGCATGTCCCTCTCTTCTGAGCAGCAACACTAGCACAGAGCAGAACTTCCACTGATACAAGAACGAGTCCATCACAGCACACTTGGCTTTCCTGGGCCACCACATTCAACTGGCAGTGACAAAGCCCAGACCTGCAGTGAGGGCAGGGCTGCAAGAGGCTGCCAAAGTCAGCTGGGCTAAACAAAGCTTCTCAAAGGCAGCATCTAGAGGACCTTGTCTTTAACTCCCTAGAAAGGACAGTTAGACTTGAGACAAAGACTTCCAATAGAATATCAAACACACACACATCTGTGCCGGCAGAGTTTGACCTGTTTGACCAAGTCATTGTGCTGAATTACACACCTGTTTGTGCTACCATATTATTTTAAGCTACTATACATAATGGCAAAACATGTCAGAGTCTACCTCACATTTCTATAAGATAATTATTTGAACACAACTTGAGTTATTAGCAATCTGCAACACAATATAATCCCCAACAAGCATTTTTCAGTAAACAGAGCAAAATAAAAGCCAAAATCCATCAAAATAATTTTTTTTTTACTCAAATTTCTTTTGGATTATTGGGAGAGCAATCTTCTAAAACAATCTACATGGTCAAGCAATTGACAGCATAAATTATGTCTAGAATGTATGGTACTTGCACACAATACTTTTTTGCAGATTAGAATTAATTAGATTTGTATATCATGCTAGAAACTAAATTAGCAGGATTAGATCTTCTTGCTTTGTAGCACTAAGCTTCTAAGAGATTCTGAATTGAATTGCTCCTCCTCTGTACAGTCACAGGATTTTTCGCACCATTGAATTTTCTAGTTTCAAAATGAAGCTTCTGACATCTGTCCCTGTATCATCTCCTGAGTCTCTTATAGCCCCACAGGCAATGAGAAAAAATACCAAGCAAACCATCAAAAAAGGAAACTAATGCCTCCAAATGAAAACAATTGCTTTCTAATTCAACTCTGCTTGTTCACATATCAGATTTGCTCCATTGCTGCACAGATCACTCTTCCTCCCTTAAAACTCAAACTCCTCCAAATGGCTTCCCTGTAAGCACAGCCTGAAAAGCAATCAGAATTTTCTTTGCTTCATACAAAAAACAGCAACATGGATTCTGGAACTGAAATGCAGCTGGCAATTGAATCAAAATTAAAACGGTTTTGCACTACTGAAGTGGTAACAGTTGCTAGAAAAATATTAATAATAAAAAACCGAAACCTAAAAAATGAAATGCCAGCCACATCTGGTTCACAGATTTTCTGGGGGTGTGTGTGTGTGATATAAGGCACTTTTTGGCAACTCAGTTGCATATGGGTTGCTGAGGCCTTCAATTGTAATTCCTCATTTTCTCCTTTCTCTAGAGAAGTGCTTCTGGGAAAAACAAAACAAAAACTCCTTCCTTGATTTATACACTTTACCAACAATTAAAATCCAAAATCACATAAAGCAACCAAATGTTCAAGTCTTGCCTACAGGGGTGTCTCTTATGGTATTTTTAAATTATTTCTTGATGAGTATCAAAAGCAGAATGTTACTCACACAGTAATACAGATATCACTGCAACTAGTGAAGGTTATTCTTTTAAAATACAGACATAGATAGCGCAAGTTAAACTTGATTTGAAATGTTTACACCCTTGACAGAATCACTAAAACCCAAGTTATTGATTTAAATTAGACCTCAGGGTGAAATTATTGAAAGTAGATACCATCTGTCCACCACAGTTTTAAATGACAGCATTAATTGGAGTACAGTTTAACTCTCAGCTGTGATATTAAGCTTACTGCAACCTATTAACAGATCTTCATATTAAACTATTAGGCCAGTCTGAAAGCTATGGTGAAACCTGTTCTACAAATCTAACATCCATCATGTGTGTTTCATATGTTGCTGAAGTAACACTGACATTATTCTAAAAAAAAAAAAAACCAACTAACCAACCAACAATCCACAACCAAAACCAACCAACCAATACCCAAGCCAACATTAAAAAGATCCAGCAAACCACCTATAAACATATGGAGACCATGTAGGTAACTACACAAGCTAGCCAACCTACACAGTGAGGAAGGACCAACAATGCCACCAACAACATTCTGCATTCTACCTCATATATACATGAAATAAAAACCACATGGATATCCCTAGGCCATATGTTCCACACTGCTGTTCCAAATTATGTCTCAGCAAGAAAAATAGGAATAAGAGAAGAAGGAATATTGGTGAGGAGTCAAAAATCTAAACTGTTGCAAGACAAGTCCATTCAACTGCATGAAGTGGCTGACTCTTGTTTAAGCAAGACCACCAGAGTTTTATGCTAAAATGCCCCAGAAAATACTAAAAGTTACAATTTCAATAAAGGAGAAGTATCAGTTACCACTTGGAAGCACTTGTTCAAACACTAACAAAATTTAAAATGCTAGTGTCAAAGGCCCAACTGTTTTTTCTGATATTTGTACAAGCACTTCAAAAATCCTTCATGCTATAGTGGAATTATCCTGGCCATAAAATAAGGCCACAGAAAGACTGATATTTACATGTATCTGATGCTCACATAAAAGGTAATGCCAACCACAGGTCCAATTTTGTGGGCAATCCTACCTCACACCTTCTAAAGAGTCATCATTTACTAATGTAACTGCAACAACAATTACAGATTACACACAAAACAGTCTCTTAGGAAAGACAATTTTCAGGGAGTTTATTTGTGTTGTGGTTCTCTTGTACTGTTACTGTTATGAGAGTAATAACAGCAGGTTTAAGTCCATAAAGTGCAACTTGAGCATGCTAAATCACTTGGTCAAAACTTCACCTGATCTCCAGCACACATGCACACATACAGTCACTGTCAATCCACAGGCACAGCATGAGCAATCCTACTCCTGTCCAGCAGGATGGCACATGCTGATCTGATTCAGCACATCACAATCCACTGCTGTGGCACCTCTGCCACTGCTCTAGACTTAGTCAACATTTGCTTTGGAAAACAGCTCTCTGTTTTGCAACCTCCTCAACCAGCACAGTCCAGACTGCAAATGTGCTGTGAGCTATTGTGAAGCATCCAAGGTGATGTGCCAAGGTCTGCCTCTGCACCACCTGTGTTTGGTACAGCCATAGTTACAGCAGCACACACAGCCAGGAAAATAAAGCCAGGGTAGTAAAAGTCACCACCCACATGATCATCTCTCAGCTTTCACACTCCAGTATTAACAGTTTACCAAGTCTGGGATTTGACTCCTGGAGGGATGAAGATTGGTTTTATAAGAGGAAAGAATTCAAGAAGTAAAACAAACACCAGTAGGATTACTAAAAACATAAATATGTATGCAGATGGGAGCAGCAGTTGCTTTTACACTGAAGGAAAAGAATGTCAATAATAATCTTCATTCATTTCCCACTCTTGAAATATTTGATTGTTTGGAAGCCAGCATTCTCCATCTAATACATACTGTCCAGGGACTGCCCAAATACAAGGTTTACTATGACGGGTTGTTCTGGAAGCTGTAAACATTCATGTTTCATACAGTACACAAATCCTACACTGAAAATAAAGGATTGATTTGAGAAAGAGAAAACTAGGGCAGGCTAGAGGACAGCTCATCAGAACTTTATTAATAGCATCCTGGATTATGCAGAAGATTATTGTGAGCTATAAAATCCTCTATGCCTAAGCCCTAGTAACTCAAAAAAAAAAAACCAGCCTTCTATTTAACTAACTGGAAGCTGAGCAGAAGACGTCAAAATTTCACAATCTTTTCCTTTCCCATCCTCACAGTGCTTTGAGATGATTACAAAGAACATGATGCTCTTAAAGGAGCCCTCAGAACTCAAGGAGGGAGAAAGGGGGCATTAAGATGAGAAGCTACTGAGTTTATAAAACCTCCAGATTCTCTCAATGCCAGCTCACTGGTTCAGATCTTAACCTTCTCATACAGACAAGAAATTTAATTAACCACCTGACCGCATACAGACACAGCTGATTAACTAACAAGCAACAACAACATAAAAGTTCAGAAAAGTTACACATGATGGCAACACCTCCCAGCAAATCTGTTCTTTGCTCTTATTTCAGATTCAGTGACACTGAATTTTTTTCCAAGGTTCTATACATGTACAGGCAAAAAGTGCTCAGTGTACCCAGACACATTTAAACCTTAGCAGATCCTTAACCCTTAAAAATAAACTAATTCTACTGCCTACACAATAAAACCTTTATTTATAATTAACTCATACTTGGACTACTGTCTTCCTCATAACATGTCAGGCCGCAAATCAGAAAGAGCTTGACAAGCCTGCTGACTGTTAAATGACTTAAAAAGCATGTTCAATGGAGGAGAAATCCTTATTCTTAACATATTTCTGCTACAAGTTCCCCACCATATGTATACCAGAAAGCTGATCTTCTAAAAAACACTTACTCCACTCAGCAGAAATCCAAACCTCTCTCTTTGCAGAAGCATAGGAATAGTTGAGATTTTTTTCCTCTCCTCATTTCTGATCTCCAGCCAAGTATTCTGAGCTATTTCCCTTTCTTCACTCTTGTTTTCAAAACACCAAATACTTCATTCACTGTCCTCTTCCTCTACCTACAACAAAGCCCATGAAGCCTAAACAACTTCTTTGCTTTTTTTTCCTCAACACAGAAATGAAACCTTCTCCCCTCAGTCCCCCAGAAAAATTGCTGGACAAAGTGGGATAGACACTCAACAGGAAGCTCTGAAACATGGATGTAGCCACTTCACCAGGATGCAAGTAGGTTATAAGCAACATGTACACATTGCAAGCTTCTTAATGCTTTCCAGGCAAGCAGGTGTCAAGGCACTTGAAAACACTACTGAAGACTAAATGAAAATGCTACATTTCCTTTCTGTTTACCTGCAGTCATCAAAGGTTGACCCAGGAGATGAAAGTGCCAGTTGCTTGCGCAGCTCGTCCCTCTCTCGAGTCACCTGACGGAGCTGATATAAAATAGTCTCCAGCTTCTCACTCATTTGTCTCGTGTCTATCACGGGTGGTGGAGATGATGCTTTACCAGTCGTACCTGAGGAACAAAGAAATACTTGGCAGTGAGCAAGCGCCTCAAGAGAACAATACAACTTCACTAAAGAAGTGAACACTAATGTTAAAAAATCCTGTATTTCTGTCTGCAGAATCCTGTTCAAAAACAAAGCAAGTCATATAAGTTCTCATCGGTGAGTTGAAAGAAGAATAACTCCAGTCAGATCCCATGTTAGCAGAAAGGCACTTTGTTGAGAGTTCAGTTTGTATGGCTTCCTTGCTTACTCAGGAGCTTACAAGCAGCTTAAAAGGCAAGGCAAATCAGCAGTAACAATTGCAAAGACCTCAGAAACTGACATACTGACAGAAGTCAAGTTATTTGAAATAAAGAACAATCCCCATGCTTAAAAAAAAAAAAAAACCCAAAACCAGTAAAATTCACCCACATCAACTTATTCCAGAGATAGCAAAGAAACTGCTACAGTACAGGGGCTCTTCTCCTCTTTCTTCTTCTAGCAGCACAGAAATACCCTTCTGCCATGGGCTAGAGAAAACATTTACTTTTAATGCAATTCTATGCTTTCACAGTTCACAATTTCTCAGTCTAGTATCTGAAGTTAAGGATTTCACTTAACAACAAATAATGAAAATTGGGCTTCATTTTTAACAACACTGGCTAACACAAGCACATTACAATGACTGCAACTGGACTACACATCAAATGTCCTCTAAGGGGCAGTCATACTTTAAAGTGTTTTGTGGGACTTTTTAATTCTCAGCTTTCCTAATACCAGAGCTGAACAATGATGGCTACTGTCCTCTTGGACAACTGTGAGAGCACAACCATGTCTCCTTCCCAAAAGAACAGAGTCTGGTATATCACTTCCTAACAACTGCTGACAAGTAATTCAACTCTAATTTTAGTTCTGCTCGTTTAAAATTAAGTTGTAAATATAGTTTTGCTCATGTTTCTCTCAGACACACGAGAGCAGACTCGTAAAACGCTTAAACATATACAGGCGATTATTTTCTACCCAAAAGAGAAATTTTAGAAATAGTTAGCAAAATTATACTACTGAAACAAGTTGCTGATATATGTATTAACTTGTGAAGACGTACCTTTATTAGGCCTTTTTTTAGTTAATTAAGCAACAACAGAATAGAAAAACAATGCTCTCCACTCATTGCCTTTTCAAAGAAAGTAACTCAAAATTATTTCACTGGATCAAATGCTAATGAATTGCAAGGACTTGCTTTTTATCCATAAACCCAGTTCATTAAGGTATTGCAGTATGTAAAAATCCCCTCCAACTTTTCAGCAAAACTACCTGTGCTTTGAAGTTCCCACACCAAAATAATAGCACTGTCAGGACTATCATATGTACAGCATCTACATTAATAGGATACCTGTTTTTATACCTTCCAGCCGCTACTGTAATGAGAATTTATGAGCATAGGCTGTTCTTTTTAATCTAACTATTGCCTAATGATATATGCAAACGCTCTAATAGCAAACAGAAGAAATAAAAAATAGCAGGAAGAACGTGCATTCTGGAAATAGACAAACTCACATCACTGAAGAATTCTCAATGCAGGCTGCTTTTCTTACTACTTTGTTTCACTCCTGCATCCAGACAAAGCTCCTTCATACATAAGGACTAAGGATTTCACACTTCCAAAAATGGAGTTATTCTTTTTTTTAGATGAGACATATTCTACATATTTTTATGGCAAGAAACCAGTAATAATACACATGATACAGGGGATATAGAGAATAAAAGAAGGAAATAACTAAGTAGTTACAAAAAGTCAGAACATCTATTCATTTGAAAGAGTTTGGACACATCAGTGAAAAAGCAATTTCATAAACAAACTAAAAGGTAAAGGCAGACAAATAAAATTCAGGTACTTAGAAACTGCATGGTCTTTGATAAATTCAGCGTCAACCTGCACATCATCTCACTTGAGCTGACACATCAGAGGATGTGTAACATGGAAAAAAATCCCCTTCTCATCCTTACCGAAAGGCTCAAAAGCTTATGTCATCCTGGGGCTGTCTGCAAGCAAAACAGATGAACAGGATGCAAGAGGTCAAGAGGAAGGAGGAAATGAATCAGGAAGGCTGCTGTGCTTTCCCGGGAGGAAAGGGCACCGGAGGAACAATGTCCATCACTACTATCAGTGCTAACCCAGCAGCAGTCCCATGGACAATGTCTGCTACACAAGACCTAGACAGGCACCCAACGGCTGCCCTGGGGATCTTTAAGCACAATATAAGCAGGCCAGAGATTTACCTCTGCTCCTCAGCCTCCCCTGACAGCTTTAACAGCATCCAAGTGACAGTCTTCTTCAGGCATGAACATTTGTGCACAGTCCCAAAACTGTGCCAAGAAAGAAAAGTCTGCTTTAAATAAAGACAGGCTAATTAGCCTTGGGAAAGAAGTTTTTTTCACAATTGTGAAACCATTTGTCTTAGTACCAAAAGGGGTTATCTTTCATTAACTTGTCAATTTTTACAAGTACATCAACAGATACTTTCATCTCTAATGCAATGATATTTTTGACACAAAATATCA
Source organism: Motacilla alba alba (assembly GCF_015832195.1). Taxonomy (NCBI): domain Eukaryota; kingdom Metazoa; phylum Chordata; class Aves; order Passeriformes; family Motacillidae; genus Motacilla; species Motacilla alba. Next base: position 13,110,064 of record NC_052021.1, on the reverse strand, counting down.
GCCACAAGATGTACACCTCTTAAGCGCTGTAAAAACACAGATCAATATAATGCAGTTCTTCCCACTGCTGTCCTCAGAAGAAGACTCAAAATTTACCTCTGCTTCATTCCCTGACAGGTTTCCATTTTCAATATTTGTACAAAAGGTCTTACAAAGCTTAAATTAGACTTCTGAATGCTTAAAAAATAAGCACACACATTCAGTAAAATCCTTTTTCACCAGAAAAATTCCGGTCTTGGTTTCTTTTAAAGGAGCTTTTAGAGCTGAACGCTAAAATCCTTTTATTGCATCTGACATCTTGATGCAGCAGAAGGAAAGTGACCTGTGCTTCCAGCTTCATATTCTTTTTCCATCTGACTGCATATTTTACACAAAAGTACTTCCTTTTTGTACTTCAACCCGTCACATGGATCTTAAAATGCACAAGCCTGAAGGCTAAATCTCCATTATACAAATTATGCCACCTTTCAGTAACTCACCTCCTTCCTCAGACAACCTGGATTTCTGAAAAGGCATTTGCTGCATGTCCTGCCAAGTGTAACTCATTCATCTGCTTCCATAAGCCTCACAACTCATTCCTGACACGAGTTCACTTGGGTTCTGTGGACACAACTGCCTGGAAGTCACTCCCTGGCCAGTCTCCAAGTGAGCAGCAGTCACCAAGTCCTGGAGCAGCCGACAGCAAGGATGTGTGGTGCGGAGACAACGCACTTTACCCACTATGCCCCACCGTCAGTAAGTCCTGAGCATGCACTGACTTCATCCAAAGTGACATTTTGCAGGATTTCCATCACAGGTTGTACAAAAGAAAAGCCTTAAAAACACAAGCTAGAGCAATTATATCTTCCCTACTATAGCCCAAATGCTGGATTTCACAGAAACGAAAAAGATCCATTACTGTAGCACACACTGAATATAACTCTCGATGATTATTCTAAACAACAATGACTGAAGAGATAATATGTCCACGCAGAAACTACTGCTTAAGACGTTAACTTCATATGTGGGGAAGGGGTAACATTTTTTGAAGAATAAGAGAACATTTTAATAGAAACAGGGCTGAAAAACTTAACCTGACCAAAGTGTACCATAATGCCAAATGACTATTTTGACATAAGAAAACGGTACCAATGTATAAACAGTTAATTTTAAGAAATATCATTAACATATTTGGAGTTATAATAAACTCCTTGGACTTTGAGAAATCAACTTATATGACAGATTCAACTAATTCAGAAGGCAATCAGTCACAAGCTAACAGAATGCCTTAATTTTACAATGATTTTTCTTAAACTCATAAAATTTGTGCTCCTTCCTGCTTGAAAGCAAACAGGAGACTACTCATTGTACAGTTAAGCTTTTTCCATTGTTTTATTTCATAAAAAAGAAAATGAACAGAGATATTCAGGATATTATTACTTCATGGTCTCATAAACCATGACAGAAAATGCTAAAAAATACTTGCAAGATGTATTGCAAAGGGGGTTTCTCCCCAAGCTAGGGAAGGTGTCAAGAGTAAAGACTTATGACTGATGTAGGAAAATTGCATTCTAAAATATTTACTTTCTTTCAATAATTTATAAGCACTAGAAGAGGGTTACAATCTAAATTACATTCTCGTTATCATTTAAATACATTTCTTCAGATGTACCTTTTGAAGTGATCATGGAACAGCAGAGAGCACAGAACAGAATTGCATGCAGGTAAATAAAACTTCAGAAAAAACAAGCAGCAGTACACTGAGGAAAGAAAAATGAAAGGCAGAGTAATGAACTGTAGAAACAGTTTCATCTGACAGACAGAAAACCTAATAGACTATGAAAGCAGTGACAATCATGTAACATGCAAGGACAAAAGGATGAGTAGCATTTCAGTATATTGTTTTAACCCAGAATATAAAAACCTAAACAAAGCCAGCAGCATCTAAAATAAACTTTCAGCTTCAATAAGTTTAAGACTATAGAAAGAACCGAACAATGGTTCTAGAAAGGACAACATGAAAAAAAATCTACAACCTAATACTAAAAAATAGCAGAAGGGATGGGGGGCAGTGGGGGAAAGGCAAAGCATCAGTTTGAGAAGTCCTTACAGAATTTTGCTGAGCTGAAATACAACTGAGAGTAAAATCTGTTACCATGACCAAGGCATGTACAGCTGGCGTTTCTGGGTTTGAATTTACAGGAGTTCCCTGGCTCAAATCCCACCTTTGTCAGGCTTAAAACTGTACTGAAAATATAACCCACATTGAAGTGCCCACACTGAACCCAAAGGGGACAGTGATAATGGTCACCAGTTGCACACCAACCAGGGGGATGAGACACCTCCAGCACTCCATCCTTCACATCTTCTCCTGTAGGAGCTGTGAGCACTGACTCACCACATCAACTTCACAGCTCCAAAAGAAAACCACTGTCACCAAAAGGATTTCCTAAATGCACAGACTGATAAAGGATTTCAAGGAGCAGTGGAAGTTTCCATGCCCCAGAGGTGCTGTCTGGAGTGTAGGAGATGGGTATTCACATGCACTATTTCCATCCAAATCATTGCAGACCAACCAAGTCTTCAAAAATTCCTACATGGAGCTGCCAAATGTTAAGACACTACAAGAAGCCAAATACCATGAAGTGGTCAGCTCTGTTATTAGTGGTTCTCTCACCACAAAAACCCCACTGTCCCTTCTTCAAGACTGCATTAGCATAAATGAGTAAAGTCAACCTTTTTATTGTTATGTTGCTTTTTTTAGAAACAGGGCACAATGTCCATGGAGTGCACTCAAGTACCTTTGAGGAGAAAGAACTTGAGAGAACCCTGCACATGACTAATATCAGACTGCAGCTGCCTGAAAATGGACACCAAAGAACAAAGCAATAACACACTAAAGCTATTCACAATGCTTATTACTTAAAAGGAGATGTTTATTAATAAGCACACTAAAAATCACCTAGAGATTGAGTCAATCCTAGAGACAGTTACATGATTTGCAAATAGTAAAACCAGAGAGTGCAGTTTACTTTGTGTGGAAGTGTTTATTTCCCAGTTGAAAGTCTTGTTTCCAGCAAACTAAATGGGTAGTTTACTACAAAGGAAATAAATCTAGATGAAGAGTTTTAATTCAATCACTGAGACCAAATATTACAGGAAAATGACTTCTGAATAGAAAGAGTGATGGGTGAGGAGGCAGAACATCAAAGGTAATTACTGCAGTACAGAAAAGGAGTACAATGTGGTGTCCTGGTAGTGTCCCTAGAACCTCTCCTTACTCATTCATGGCCTTTTAGCAAGTGTAATACTGTCACTTTTTCCTTGGTGTTAACTGTGGAGGTGTCTTGAGCAAATATGAACTTTGTGTCAGTTAAAAAAAAAAAAAAAAGGAGGCGAGAAATACAATGAGAGACTACCCTAGGCTGTCAGGGACAATAAATAACTCTTTGAGACAAGGATAGAGTGTTTATTTTAGACTAAAAGAGCATTATAAGCCACACCTGCAACTGAATCGTTCCTGTGAATAGTGAAAACAATTACTTTGTTACATCCAGCTGTAGAAAGTATGAAGCAATAAACTGAAATCACAACAACATGAAAGGACACTTGTCAAAATGGCCAACATGAAAATGAGGAGTGAAACACTACCACTGTTCGGAAGGAATCTGATGGGAGGGTAGGAATGTTTGCTTTGGAGTAAGAATTGAGGCTCTCAGACTAAGCAACTTGAAATGCAATTAGTGAAAACCGATCTGTAAATAGCCTGTCAGGCTGATAAGCTAACAAAGTGTTAAGCAAGGAAATACTGTCCGTTGAAGTCAAAGGTGGACAACTTGGTGGGGACAGACCTATGACCACCTGATGGCTGCAAGGAAAGGCATAAAACTGTAAAGCCAGTAGTGCTCATTACAGATTGCTGTCCATGGCATGGGGCTTCAAACTAGATGATCTTTAATGTCCCTCCAACCCAAAGCATTCTCCAATTCTATGTAAGCTCCCACAGCAAAATGTAGCACAATGATATGAACTGAGAAGAGTGAGAAGAAACACTTTTGATGAAAAAGATAAGATACCATTTGCAAAGAACTGAACAGCTGGAAAAGTCATAGTCTGTTAAAAGAGAAAGGTGCTACCATGGAATGTGGAATGAAGAGGCTACAAGATTGACAGCTGTAATCAAAACAATGCAAAGAGGTCTGGCTGTGGAAAGAAGAATTTTATATATGTGAAGAGATGGAAGGTCTTTTCCATTCCAAAATTCATCTAATTAGGAACTCAGTATACTTTAAAAGAATGGAAGAGTATGCAATGCCTCTCTGTTAAAAACTATTTTAACAACAAAAACTACTATGGAGGCTCTTTCCCAGCCACAGACTGTCGCCTGCATGCAAGCTGCTGTGTTCCCTTAAAAAACATTTCCTAAAACCAAACCAGAACAAAACCCAAACATCTGTGCATTGGGGACGGGAGGAAAAAAACATTTTTAAAGCACTAAAGAAAAACTCTGAAGCTTCATTATGGTACTGGGATAGGTGAAAAATGGCTTGATTGTAGAAACCATAATCCTATCACTGCATCAAATGTCAAATTATTAAGCGCACTATACAAACTGATACTTTTTTAATTCATTTTTTTAAAAGGGGTCTTGATTCTTCTATACCTCTCTGTTGTCATGACTGGTCAAGTGGAGACTTGCCAGGGACTGTCACATAGAGCTGTGTTATTGGTTTCTATCCAATTCCTAAGTGACACTGTTGTTCCGTGCTTGGCACAACAGGCACTGAATTGCCATAAATGATTGTTCCGATATCAGAGACACAGGACTATAGCTCTGTTCAGAGTGTGCTGGTCACAGGGAGTGGGCAGATGAAGGATGCTTTTATTTACACACAAAAAGCTTTGTCATTGACCAAGAACAATGAGAAAGGATATACAGAGAAAGACCATGACAATTTAATGAGGATTTGTTCCTTTGAGGGGACAAAGCTGGGGCTAACAGCCAGTGGTGGTATTACACCATTACAGCAGTTTATGTGGTACCTCTTTTGAAAATAAACTGTGAATATTTGCTCACCATACCACCAAAACCACCTGTTTTACATGCACAGCATGAATTTTATTAATACATCAGAAAGAAATGGAGGAAAGCAAAAGAGGAAAAAAATATATTGCCATCTAAATTAATTTTGAACAATGAAGAAAACACACAAGAAAAACTCTGCATTTTTATTTACATACAGATACAAATGAATAAAAAGGCAGAGTTTCTTCTTCAAGACTGCTAACCTGCTGTTACACAGGGGGGAAACCGGTTTCCACTCAACTGCTTATGCTATCACATGCGCATGAGGATGGAAGTTCATTCTTGCACCTCCCATGCTCTGCAAGCCCCACAGAGGCAGGAAAAAAGAAAAAAAGCTCGGATGACAACACAGCACTCAGAATAGACTAGCCCTAAGCTCATCTCTGAGTCACATTATGCAAATTGCATCACTCCCTGCTCTGCTTTTATATTGACGTTACAGAAGACTGAGAGAACCCAGAATATCCATTTGTTCCCCATACAGAAGCTGCTGGATAACTGTTCATTTATCTGTGCTGCTGATTGCACTCTTGGCTTTCAATGAGAGAATCAGAACTGCAAATACACCCAAGACTTGGGTACACCATGGGTTTATAAAATGATCAAATCACGTTGTCTTATCTTTCTCTCCTTCTTTCAAAACACTTAACACTATGCTTTATTTATTGGACTGAGACTGAGCCCGAGCCCATGTTCTCAGAACTATCTTCTAACAACAATCTTAGACCTATTTAAGATTAGTTCTTAGATCAGTCTTTTTTTCTGGAAAATAAGCCCATTGTTATATACCATAGCTTCATAAATTAACTCAAACCCAGGATAGCTGTAAAATGTATAGCAGCATCTCCATTTCACAACTTCCTGACTTACTTGGAAGTATTTCAGAAAAAGATCATTTAATTAAAAATGCTGGCAGCAGAACCATCTCTAACAATAGCTAGGGTAATTAAGGTTTGAGAAGAAAAGATGAGGCACATGGACATGAGTCTTTAGATACATTTATGAACTACGGAGTCTAAAGACAACATATGTAAAGATGGTGTTATCTCTCCTAATTAGATGATGCTAAGCTTAATTAGCTGAAGATGTATCTGAGTGTACTTAGTGGCCCCAAAATCTTTTGCATTTCCCCTAAAAAGTCAAATGTGCCAATCTGTTTCTGAGCTACTCAACAAACAGAACCCAAATATTAATTTTAAACCAGTGTTTTGAACACAGCTATAATAAAATAGATCCCTTATCTTTCCCCTGAGGAAGGTCTATGTGAGCGGGGAACTAAAAATACTCCTTTACAAACATGTGTGTGCACATGTAACTACCAATGTCAAACTGAACCTATTAAAAGCTTGCACTGTCTCCAAACCATGACATTTACCTCATCTCACTGATGCATTCAATTCATAAGTTAAATTTACTAGTTCTACTGCACAGAATTACCCTTGTAAAAATTATTTCAGTGAGATGGGACAGAGTGGGGAGAAGATGCATGTGAAATTGCTCAAATGTTACAGCACCTCAGTATTTGCTAGGATTCCATTCAAACTAGTCATATGAAGCCTTAGGGGAGCTGGCTTGCAGGCAGATTTAGTTATGACGGTTCGTCATTCAATAAATCCATCAGTATTAAAATAATCTTTGAAGTGACTTGCAAAGATGTCTATTAGTATATGTCAGTTATTAAGCAATTTTTCTACTGATATTGGATCACAAAAAATACTGTCTCTTGTAGAACAAGACATGAGGGTGAGAAAACGGTTGGAGCAAAAATCAGACTCATTAATAAAAAGTCTATAATCACACCATAAAATAAACATGCCAGTTTCAAACAAAGAATTCTCCTGACTGTTAATCTCTTCAATATTAAATACCAAGCACTCATTAATAATTTGAAACAAACAAAATTATGGACAACAGTAGATCACAATATTCATTTAATAGCAGGGCATTTAATTTTCAGGTCATAAAACAACTTCGATCACTGCAAACTCCACAGACATAAATTAATTCTGAGGACAGCCTCTTATGTCAAATGCACAGATCCAAATTCAGTGTCAACTTCAGGACCTTATAATATGAACAAAACATAGTTTGTGGGAAGTAACATATAAAAAAATAAAATTAAGGTTTAAATGTGCCACTCCTTTTTAAAATTAAGAACATGGAACTAGACTACCACCTACACTTCTCCTATCTCAGCCATCACTTCGTCCAATTATCCCACAAACTTACTGGATTTCATTTTAGAATAACCACCTTCTTTGGAAAGTGCCTTTCTGATTGCTCTAAAAATTTATGAACTTCTTTCTTTCTATTTCCAGTCCCCAGTTTACTTACAGCAAATTAAATCTACCCTTCCTTCAGGCAGTAGCATACAAGTGTGGTCTTGATTAAAATCAAACTAACATGTCACAGCTTCCAGTATTTTCAGTAAATAGTTCATTCAGGCCTAAAATCTTGTTCCTGCTTGCTGGAGTTAAAAGTTCAACTCAGTGACTGCAACAGATGTCTACCCACATCCTTAAAAAGACAACTGACTTGCCTGGTGCTGTCAGGGAAGTCTACAGATGCCTGACACAACATTGGAACTTGAAATATGCAAGAGCCTGCATTCCCTATCCAGGGCAAATGACTTCTACACAGATTTCACAACAGCAGGTATTTGTAAAACTAAAGATGAGGAAAACCTGACAGTTAATAGAGCTGATCCAAGAGCATCTTGTGGACAAAACACCTCTAATAATGTTTCTTATACCTCCATTTATTTTTTTTTCCTGAGTATTTTGTCTTTCCCAATGATTTTAAGCACAGAGAAAATGAAGCAATTAATTGAACACAGGGGAAAAAATGCTAAAGCTTGTGGCCACTGTCAAAGGTTTAGAAGGCTATGGCCTTGGCTAACATTATTTATAACTTCTATGATGATTTTGACTCTGACCACAATTTTCACTTCTACATACACACATGCTTAAATATATTCTCATATGCCCAGGCTTGTGTAAACACAATGTTGCCATTTTTACACCATTTTACTAAGTAACACAAAGCATAGTTACATCATCTAATATATCCAAACATAACAGATTCTACATGCAAAAACTGCAGCCAGCCATGAAAAGGCTTAGCTTGCACCGCACAAAAGTACACTTATTCCTGGTGAAGATGGTTACATCTTATAGTTCAACTTCTTTGATTTTACAACCAGGATCTCCCTACCCTTCCCAGAGGCATCGTTAAAAAGCTGTTCTCCCAGTTCCCAAAAGACACACTCATCAAGTTCTTATATTAATACTTCACTCACCAATGCTGCTCAGGGAACTGCTGCTTTCAGAGTCAGAAGGCATTATGGACAGCACACTGTAAGTAGACCCTAGAATCAGGAAAATAGAAACAGTATTACTTTTTCTCCCCCTCTTCCTCTTTGCAAACCAAGATATGATTCATCTCCTTGATGCTGTAGATGCCAAATAAATTAACTGAAATTACTAAAATTATTCAAATTACTCAATTAGAGAGAACACACCTCACTGAAACATAAAAATCTAACAGGCAAAGTATAACTTGTAAACGAACACTTCACTGTGCACTTTTTTTGGTAGAAAACCATTTTGGATAACGTGGCAAAGATGAGTTTAGCAAAATATTAAGTACATGAGTTATTTCAGACAGACTGAAAACACAGCGTTTCAAGTCTATAATAGAAGATCAGGAGTGATACTTGTGACAACAGTGGCAATCTATTTTGGTTTCTCATGTCTTTACACAGACTAGCTTCTAATTCATTGTGTAACTAATTCTAATTCTTCTTCTCAAACTTCATTCACACTTAAAAATTTCATTTAATTTGCAAATAAAATTTGCTTACATCCATTTGCAACTTTCAGTATCTGGTTTTAAAAGCAAGGACCCACAGAGCAGCAAGTTTTCTCATGTATTAATAGATCAAGAGACAGTGAAGCCTTTCGTTTCAGCTATTTTAGAAGTATGCTAGATTTTATTTACCAGAAGAACTAGAAGGACAGGTCCTACTTCAAAATATTAACTAAACAGCTCCACCATCCCTCACAGACAGAATAAACACACCCTAGTAGAAAGACAGGCAATGATTATGTACAAAAGCCATTAAATCTAGGCTATTTTCAGCACTTGCCAGGATGCCAGAGCTGTGCTCACAACAGCCAAGCCCTAAGGCCATTCCAATACCTTCAGGAGCTTGCTTTCCTAGAGTCCCTCCTTCTTATAGTCCAATATGTCTCTCTTCTAGTTTCTTTGAAATTAAGAAACAAAAGCTGAGAAGCAGCAAGAATAACTGCATGGAATAGACTGAAGGAAGGATAGGCTAGAAAATAAAAAAAAATTAGTTTTTGTTCATGTCCTCTGCTTCTTACTAGAGAAAAGCATGACATCTGTAACTACTATGGTGTTAGATGAATGAAAGGCAAGATTTGATAAAATAATTTTACTAACACAAGTAATAATAGAAAAACCAATTAAAAAAAGAAAAAATTAAAAGAATCAAGAAGAATTGCATCTTGAAGTAGACTGTTGAATCTGACAAATCTCTATGAAAAAAATTAAAACTATTGGTTACAAATAATTCTATTCAATTGTAGAGGACATAATTTTTTGTTTTGTTCAAATTTTTAAACAAAATACAAGTACGTCACTGACACACTGTCTGGCTTCAGAAAAAATATGCTGCACATTTTTGCTTCTATTTTAGACATTTTCAAATAACAGTAATTTAAGCTGTATTCCTATTTAATTAAAGCTTATTAAAAGCTAAATAATTTCCACATTAGTTATACTTAACCTCCTTGCATATTCTAAACTCATACGACTTGCATTATTTCTTGCCATCTGGACCTAGACTGACTAGAATCTCAAGTTGAAAAAACAAATCAATATATTAAACAGAGTAGGACATCTTATGATAGACCAATATACTGAGATTGCATGAAAACTGTGTGGGACTCATGCACAACAAAATCTTGTGCCAGGAAGTAACACTTAATTATGCTCAGCAATTGAAGGCAAAATCCCCAGTCCTCTAAAAGATTACACATGAGTTCCACACCTAAAGAAGCTTGTAGTGATTGTTAGCTGCTTTTGCTTTTAAGAGTGAAGAAACAAAAGACTCAAAAATCTCATCATCCTAACTGGTCTTCATTTTATTTATCTTCAAGACACTGATCCCTCTCTGTCTTCTTGTCCTGCATTACAAGCTAGAGACAGGACTTGAAATGAGTTAAATCCTGCTCTCTGGGATGGACAGAAAGGTTTTGTGAAGTTGACTCATCAATGGAGAAATGTGACTCTCCAAAGCAATGCCCTTAAAACATGAGCTCATGTTTGTAGACACAAGATCTGGTATGTATGGCATGCTATCAAGAAAACCTACAATTGTGAAGAAGGAAGGAATTATCTGACCCTTTCATAATTCCTCACAATAACAACAATCTAGTCACATTGTCTGGTTTTGTTTTGTTTTTAAATTACACAGGGTACAAGTTCATTATCTGTAACAAGTGCCACTTTTGTCATCAGAAGCAGTATTAGTAAGCACCAGAAACAACAACCAGATATCTCTCTACACAGCTGTCACAATATTAAAATTCATCTTAAGGTACTGTACTGACACACATCCTTGTATTAAATCCAGGCTAAAGTGGCATTGTGCTTGGCATATTTTGCTTGATCAAACTAGCAATATATTATTGGTACCTGCCAATGCTTCAAGAAATATTTTCCCACTCATTAGGACACCTCCTCACATAAATGAAAACACTCAAAATCATCCCAACAGCAATTTATTTACAGGTTAAAAAAAAAAAAAAAAAAAAAAGAAAAGAAAATGGTATAGGTCAGTTTCTACAACCAAAGGCACTAGAATACCCCATTTATTTGTAAGCTGCACAACCACGGTATTCTAATTAACTTGTTGAAAACTCACCTTCCCTCAAATGAATTTTCCACTTTATTTCCTATTCTTAATGTTTTCTGACTGTCCATCTCGTCAAACTGCACCAAAAGAAAATAAGATCTGAACACTAAACCCAATAAGAAGTCATGAATACTTAGATAAAGGTTGAAAGTGCTTGACACCTAGTTCACATGCCTTTCACCACAATTTCCAAACAGTTCACTTTAATATTTTTCTGCTAGTATTTACCTTGCGTACTGAAATCCCCCAGTGGTAAAACTTGCTACATTCAATTTCAATACACTGATTTCTAATAATTGCTGATATGTTCCTAAAGTTCAAAATTACACCTTGCAATGACAGGATTCTGAGAAACACAGTAGAACTTATACCTGCTTAAAAGTAGAAATAAGAAAAAACCCCGAATCCAGCAACTACATCAAAAAGAAAACCCCAAAAAGCGCAAGCAAACCAAAAACCAAACATATCTTCTATAGATACGCTTTCATACAGCAAGGGAAAATACATGACCATCCCGTCTTGACATGGCAGACTTGCTTTCTCTTTTACTTATCCAGACATAAGCTTTGGATCAGTTCCTGGCTGTATTAAACAGCTTTGGCAGAGCACAGGGATTTAGAAACTGCTACACTATATACTTGAGAACCTTAAGAATCTCATTTCCTTCTATTTTCAACAACTAGAGCAAGTCAAATTTCTTTAAGTTATTACTGTCTTTAATAATCAGATTACAGGAAGGCCACTTGAGAACTTGAAAATTCAGGAAAGGACTTTGTTGCTTAAGTGTGGAAGCCACCTCCAGGGACAACAAAGAACTGTGTTCCAGTTTGCCTTCATCTTTCAGACAACAGCCACACAGAAAGACTGATATGCATTTTCCTTGCTAAGAAAGACAATGATGGTGAAAATAGGAAAAAAACCAAAGGGAAAAAAAACCAGAAAAGTTACACATCCTGAGAAGACTGCAATTGTCTAAACCAGCAATATCCTCATCAGCAGTATCAAATCAAGACTGGTGGAATTAAACTAGTCACACAAAATGAAAACAGAACATTTCTCTCTTCTAACTTCTAAATTGTGAAACGCCACATAACATTGGACATCACCTGTTCTTAAAGGAGAAACTAAAAAAGCCAAAGTCAGCTATCTCCAAATAATGTCTCCAAAACAAGCTTGCACTTGGCACCTTCTGTAAGAAAGTATAAGAAAGGATCAAGTATGATATCTTCTGGGATATTACTGAAAGACTTGCAAGAAAAAATATGGTGTTCAGATTAAGAGAAATAAGCAGTCAACTGCCAGTACTACATGGAAATTTCTCATCCTCCTCCATACTAACACGCAGGCTCGGCTCACAGCTCCAAAGCGTAGCATATCCAAGGGGACTAGAGTGGCCAAAGAAGGGCTAGGGATACACCTTTGCAAAATTTATGGCAGATATGCTTTCCATCCTCTAATTATTGCCCCCCCTTATCTATAATTTGACTCAAAGAAGTCTATTTCATCTTCCAAGCTTCATTATATGAACTCAGCTGTGTTGCAATAGTTGCTCTCTTAGATGAACACCCTCAGCACAGGGCCAAAGAGACAAGCATACTGAACCTGCTTCATTGTGTGATGAACATGGGGGTTTATTCAAGGGGTGTGAAGTGTTTTGTCCCACATGATGGGGAGTGCTCATATCTTGGCTGCACAGCTCTTGGTAGGTCATCCATCTTTAGGGATGGCATTTAGATCTGCAGTACGGTTGACCCCTAAATTAGGCATGACTCCTAACTAGGAACACTTCACTTATTGTAGGACCAAGACTGGAAGGAGCTTGGCCTGTACAAATTTCTTTTGCTACTTCTCTGTGTTTAAGGATAATGTTAAACAACCCTCCGTGCTCCTCAGCTGCAAATTTCCATTGTTAATTGAATTCTGCTCCTCCTCCCACCTCCCTTTGCAGTGCAGTGACTGCCAGCTGATTCAACTTATTGTCAGCAAATGATTTTCCTGACAGAAATCCAATGCACTGGATGAGAGGGCAGCACAACAAACATTGCTTTATCCACATCTCCATGCACCAAACCAAACCGACACTGGCAGGACTCCCACGTGGCTGGGGGGAGCAGTTGCTTGATTACAACTGGAAATGACCCAGTTTTCTTTGCCTTTACAAAAACAAGACTGCCCAAGGAGCTCAAGACCACATAGATCTGCCATGCTCTCTCTCTGAAGCCATTCTCTCCTTGGCAGCCCATGCAGCCAGGTTTGTCACAAACCACAGGACATGGTCACTGCTTGCAAGCTGTGTAAAATTCAGACACTAAATTCTGATCTCATACAAAACCTTCATTTGAGTATTTGCTTCCATCTGTGTCACACTTATTTCAGATGTTTCACAGTCATTTACCCTGAAGGATATGAGCAACTCCAAGAACAAAGGTACAAACTTAGCAGTAAAGGTCAAATAAAAGTAGATGCCATCTCACCAAAAGTTTGCTATTTCTTCCCCATCTACTTTCAAGCACAGCTTTGTTATTTATTCTGTACATCTATTTTTAGGACACCATGAAAACTAAATTAACATGAAATGGCTTTTTAAATAATTAAGCCGCTAAAAACCCATATTTTTTTTATTTCCCAAAAAGGTCAGTCTAGAACAGTTTTCCAGAAATGGTGAGAGTCAAAAAGTTTATTTTCCTTTTCAATAGAAAAAAACTTTTTATAACAAGGTATTAATGAGATATTTAGATATTAATATTAAAAGAACCATTTGGAAAAATATAGATGTTTTATTGTTTAAGTCAATCTTGAATTATAAGTGATTAAAAATACATTCGTGTAAGGACAGAACACTCCACACATGAAAAAGGACTGGGGCACCTTTCTCTGAAGCATTTAGTAAAAATGAACCTAAAGTCAGATTTAAGTGATAATCATGATTTAATATGACAATTTATGTTAAGGCCTAGATTCAAAAAATTAAGTAACCTGCCAGAAGCCAGAGACATCCATAAAGATGCCCTGAATTGAGTTCCTAGTTGTCAATCAGTACAGCATCAGATCATCAGCTATTAATAACAATGCTAGACAAATACCCATAAAACTCCTATTTTCTTAGCAACATCAGAACAAGAGAAATATTTATTTTTATAGGCTTATGCACAAAAGACAGAGAAAAGAGTAACTGATAATGAATTCTTCAACCTCAGTATTTAGTACAGATGGGAAAAATTTGCATTTAAAATCAAGCTTTAGTGAAAATGCAGTGCAGGTAGGTAAAGCAAATTATCCTATATTTCAGCTCATGTGGATTGCACATGAGTGGATTGTGGATTGTTATCAATGCAGCAGTGCTGTCTTGTGTTCTAAAACATGATATGGCATTACAGCTGACTATCTTATCAAACAACTACAGATTTTTTTTTTTTAATTATTTCATTTTTTATTTTTAACACTGATGTTTTAACAATTCCCATTAACATGTTCTGAGGAATCCATTCCACTTCACTGGTAAAAAAGGCAAAGGTATCTAATTTTTCATCCTTCTAGCTATCAGGAACATTTCAGTTGTTTGCTGGATTATGTATGATAAATCCAAGATAAAAACTAAAGAAAAAATGATAAAACATAATAAAAAAGGCTTTTTTTACCCTCTCCTGACACTGTCTACCTTCTCTAAACTCACCTGAGTACAATTAAATCTTATAAAGCTATCTATCTCCTCTGCATATGCTCATTTCTATAACCCCAGCACACTGACATGGGCCAAACTTATTTTTCTAACAAGAACCAGAACAAAGTAGTTGGAATGCTCTTCTCAGAAAGCAGCCCATTACTACTGAAGTTGAAACCAGCAACTGACTGAGGAAGTTACTTACACAATACCTCCTCATAGGAGCCTGATGTTTCTAGTCTGGAATCCTCATTTTGCTACAAGTTACAAATCAGTTCACATCTACTACTCTTAGGACTGCAAGAGATGTATCAACACCAGTCAAATTTGGACTTTGTGAGAGTCACTACTAAATGTGCCTACTTTGAAATTAAGAGTCACCTTGGGAGATTTGACTTTTCCAACTCATGCATCTCTCAAAAGAGTGGTTCATGTAACTTGGTGTGAAATCTGGCATAATGCTCAAGAAACTTCCTTGCAGCCTCAAAAGGCGACACATACTCCCCAGCTAAGCCCTAAAAAAAAAAAAAACAAACTCTCCCTATATAGCTCTTCATAGCATCCTTAAATATTCAATCTTTACTCAGAAAAACACAAGGGGAAAAAATTGTCCCAAGATGGTTCCATTAAGCTATGTTACAAAAGGGTTTTTAACACAGCTTTGCTGCGTTGTTACAATGGAAAAAACTATACACACTTTCATACAGAAGAGCACTTACATCCAAGCTTCTTCTGTCTCTGTTTACAGCAGTGGCTACTTAAAATGCTAAGAAAAAAGATATATCTAAGCTAAACAATTAAATTTAAATCTTCTTGTTGCCTTGGCAAGTTAATTTTATTTCTTGACACTCAGCTTCATTTAAGACACCAAAAGTAAGGAAGAACAAAACCCACAGCTTTTTCCCCTCCTAGATCAGGAAATCCTACGGCCAGCTGTAATTCCATATTAAATACATATAGATTTATTCTGTAGGCACAGAGTACAAGACTCTGCTCAATAAAAGAGATGTCAGTCCTTGTCACCTACAGACTTCAAGTCCTTTTCAGGACATCTGCAATTACAGGAAGGTCATCAGAACTGTACGAATGTTACTTGAACACACCAAGTACCCCAGACAAAGGAAATGTCAAATCCATGGCCAAGTGACCGAGACCCTTCTCTAAACCCAGACAGATCAGAGCAATCATTCTGTGTGCATCTACACAGGATCTTCCCAGAAATCTATCAGTTTTCACAAAGCTAACAGCTTAACCAGACAAGTTCCAAGCACTGCTATGACCTCAGAAGAAGGGGCAGAGAAAGTAACAATATCAATTAAGAATATATTTGATCCACAGACTGTATTTTTTCCAAAGACAAAGACACAGATATAAAAATGAAACCACACCTACACTCTCATTCAAACAACACAACGAATTATGTCCTTAATTGCTCTGCTGTACTGAGTGATTATTACAGGAGTCTCTTACCTATGAACTATTTATAAAAATAGTTTGTGGCAGAAATCCCCAGGCATGAACTTCATGCCTCTTCTGGTTACAGCTGCACCACCCACAAGAACTTCTTGTCCCTCACAGGAGGTAACCTTCGGCTGTGATGGGGCAGTAACAGCCCAATAACCTTGTCCACTGGCACAGGCACCAGCAGGTTTTGTGTGAGCAGATCTCTCCCTGACACACACAGGGAATACACAAAAATATTGCTTAAGCTTCCTAAAGGCAAAAGTAACACATGTACCTAAATAGAACAAAAAGCCATCTTTCCCCAAGTACCTGAGTGCTCATGCATACAAATGCTCACTCTGCCTGGGAGCTAAGAGCTGAGACTGCTGGGAAAAAAGGAACTCATCTGGAAGCAATTATAGCTCCAACTCCTGGTTTTTGCCCCTTCTCTGCAGGACACGAGGGCTGCTACTTTTCCTTCTCTCTCAGTCATGGCAGGACAAGCAGGAGACACTGTTCTCAGCCTCTGCTGTGGCTTGACAGAACGGGGAGACAACCACACAGTGCTTTTCAACGTCAAAGGAGTTTCCTTGCTTAGACATAGATATTCCTAGTGGCTTCTCCCAGCTTCTTAACAAGAAGACTCTCTTAGGAGAGTAAACCCATTTGAGTGTCTGGAGATGATTTTTCCTACATAGCAAGGGTATCAATATGCTAAATTGGCCTTTTAGCTTTTTTATAGTTATTATTTGGGGAGAAATGTAACTGCTCCAAGGGTAGCAAGTCACCTAGTGCCTAATGATTTACTTAGGACCTTTTAAATCAACAGGTCTGGGTTACCAAGCAATCAGTCGCTGTGTGTGTACAGGCAATAGGTGGGAACTTGAGGTCCTAGTGAGAGGCAGGAAGATCTTATTAAGGGGAGGATTTTTAGCACCCAAATTTTCACTGTGAGAGCAATGGTAAGGGCACAGGGGGAAAAGGGGTGGCAATGCCTGCAATACAGGCAGCCAAATGCTGTTGGCTCTATCAATTCTGGAAAAAGCTCTAAAGCTTAATGCATTGACAGTGTACTGATAAAAGCCTGAAATCACACTCTGACAAGAAACAGTAGCATTAGCATTACTCGACAACACTCACTAAGCTATATGGAGTGCAGCTGACTTCCTTGGAGTCTGTGGAAGAGACACAGACTAAAAATTCAGCAAATGCACTTGATGTCCAGCATGCTACTCCAAATGCAAATACAATGCCCTAGTCCACTACGACAGTGACAGAAGAGAAGAAAGAAAACAAGACTACAAGACAGAAGAAGTAGGACATGGCATATTGGACAGCAGAAATCAGAGCTGTTGAGAGGAAAAAGAGTGCCCTCTTACCCAAAAGAGGTGACTAAGACAATAAACAAGTCAAGGCTTGTAGTGACCGGGAAGTCACTTGCCTGAAATAAAGGTCTGGTTTCTCCTTAACCATCTCTCATTTTCATTTTGGAGCGGAGGAGCAAATGAAGAGGCTGCCTCCCCATCAGCACCACTTGTCAGGCATGAAGACTGAGTGGGGACAGTTTTAACATACAGGTTCACCCATTGAAGGCGGCACAAACACGCCCTCAATAAACATGCCAGGTGGTTGGGCATAGCAGACTGTAACACTTTGCAACCTCTTCATTTAACCAAATAAACACCTCCATTTCATTGCTTCCAC
Organism: Motacilla alba alba; assembly: GCF_015832195.1. Lineage (NCBI taxonomy): Eukaryota > Metazoa > Chordata > Aves > Passeriformes > Motacillidae > Motacilla > Motacilla alba. The sequence continues at coordinate 13,092,250 of NC_052021.1, read as the reverse complement.
ATCAGCAACAAAAGAGGCAGTAAATATTGTGTCTCCAAAGGCAGCCTTTAGCAGACTTTGCTGTGCAGGCTTCACGGTTGGCTTTGCCACCTCTTCTCTTCAGAATACTGGCTTTTCTTACATCTTTTTCCTTAAACAAGTTTTGCAGATATTGGGAATTTTCCTAAAGGAGATGGTGTCAATAAAACTAGCTGCCATCAGGATCGAGTGTTCCATTGTGCTTCCCATTTCAACAATAGCTATGAGAATAGTGATGTTAAGGGTGCGCAGAGGACAGAAAAAACATGAGGAGAACGGTAGTGGCTTTAAGGAAAAAAAAAGTAAACATTCATTGTATCCATTATTTCCCTCACACACACAGTTTCCAGCATGAAACACTGACATACAGTTAAACACTAACTAAACTATAATCAAAACCAAGTCCTATTAACTAAGAAAAGGCATCCCCTACAAAAACCCTCCCAAAGGCTGAAGTGGGATGAATTACAGTGCTACTGCACCCACAGCCACCAAATATTTGAAAGACTTGACAATGAAGCCCAAATTCAACTACTCTGTAACATAAGAAACTGCTTAACTGCTCAGGAAATGACAAGAAGACACAGGTGGAGAAGGATCACTGTTTAACACAGGATTAAAATCTTCTATTGTGAACTACAGCCACCTTTGTTACAGCAACTCTTCTCTACGAGACTTTTTTCTTTTTTACCACTTCTTTCTTTCTTCTCTCACAGTACTGCTGCTGTTACAAAGATACTCTTATTCTACATTGCCATTAGATAAGTAAAAAAATATTCAAGACATTTAAATTACAAACAAGTGGGTTACATTCAATCACAATTTTTCCAAATCCACCTTATGTTGCTGCATGATTTTACTGTTAAGAATACAAAATAGTAAAAAAAAAAAAAAAAAAAAAGGAAGTCCTAATGTGTAAACAGAAGTATGTAAAAGCAAACAGACGACTGGAGTTCAGCTCAACAGTTTCATCTTTCCCCAGAGTGCTATAAACCACAAATTCCTCATGGGAATCTTCAGCTGTACATCTTCTCTCTGCTTGGATAATATCTTCCAAAAATCGACACTTCGAGTACATTAGAAGATATGTCAAAAACTACTATGAATATTAGTTTGGATCCATTAGAAAGTACTTCACATTTCAAAATCCACAATGCAACAAATCCCCAAAGGCTTTTTAATTTGTACAAAAGCATATAACTACCTCTTTTCTTTCATAAATAACATCACAGGAAAACTTCAAAGAAAATTTAAATTCTTCAGCTGAGAAGAGGATTGATAGCATGTAGCTCTCCAAATCATTGCTTTCCCTTCCTTGCTACCCTTTACCCTGATGGGAAAATAAATCCTGCAAATTTTCACTTAAGGGCTAAATTTGCTTTTTAATTAAAGATGCTTGTGCTGATTCTGTTTTATTTAAAATGCAGAGATCCTCCAAAAATACTTAATAAATCAGTACTAAAAAAAAAATGCACAGAATTAAGATAATAGAAATAAGTGAGGGGAAAGAAACCCAAGCCACTGGAGGGGTCCTGAAAGTAACATAAACCAACCAAACAAAAAAAGCCAAACACCCAACAACTTGTTTCCAGCCAGAGGAAACATTTACGACTTCACAGACTTTCACAGAAGCTCAGACTTTTTTGATCAAGAGCAAAGTCAGATGACCTACATGCTACTGTCTTCAGTATGAGGACAATGGGATGAACCAGAAAGATTTAATCCCATTAACACTCTCACTTTTTTGGTATGTTCTCTCTATGTCTCCAGTTACGTATCCTGACAGGTGAGAGCTTGAGGTTGGTCATATTTCTTTATCTTTGAGCTTCATAAAGCATGCTTCTCTTCATTCTCTAGACAGATTATCAGAGGGAAGAGTCTCAATGCACAAATGTACATTGTTTGAGAAAACAAACAAATAAAACCCGACACAAGCCCTCTTCACCCGCTCAAACAGAGCTCCTGTCTCAGTCCCCTGCACTAATAACAAGTCCAAGCATCAGAGGACATAATATATAATATATATAAGCAATATAATATAATAATATAATAAGCAATACAACAAAGTTGTTACCTTCAGATAAGCTAATAGAAAAAAAAAAAAAAACAAAACACAGAACATAAAACCAAGGAGGTGATCAATATTTGCAACTATCCAAGACACACTATGCAGAAACACCCTCCCAGGAATACAAAGAGCTTTACAATTTAAAACTGAGCTCAGTTTGTATAAAAGAACATCTAGAGCCTGTTCATTCTACATTAAGAAGTTTGCCCATCAAAAAGCACAACTTTGAGTGCTCTTTGATGACGCCATCAGACAGCAATTATCACACATGAAGAGAAGCCATCAGCAAAGTTTTGAAAAACTAAACCCTAAACATCTGAGCTACTATGGCCCTTTGAGGAGATGAGCAACACCACTTTAGTAAAAATCTGTATCAGGGAAGTATGTTGTTTTGAACAAGACAGAACAAGCCCTGCCTGGTTACAGAACTTACCTCCCTGCTGCTACTTTTAGGCTGAACCCCTGTAATCATCCCTAGAAGTGCAAATACTAACCACGATTATTAATCACTTGACATTTAGGCACAGTAGACCAGCATCATCTAGTTTTCAAGGAAGGAGGATTCTAGTCACAACTTAAGTGTTTTTAAAATGTCACCTCCCCAGTTCCTCAGCTCGAGCAAAAAAGGACAAGTATTTGCACAGATTAAATGATCATTCACTGATTCATGCCTGCATGGCAAGTAGTGCTCTCTGGGCAGAGTTCATCAGAAACAAAGTGCTGGCAGATTGGGAATTGGGATGCTTTGTCACACACTGAAACACAACTGCACATTTATCACCTACACAGACTAACAGCAGATACAAATAAAAGTAATATCCAGCAAATAAAAAAAATAGCAGTGATAATGGACAGCTAAACAGAACATAAGACACAAAATGATTCAAAGAAATTGTGGAGATAAACATTCAAACTGAAAGACTATACACAAAACAGCCATTATATTTCACTGGCACATCTAGCGAGGTACTAGGATTTGCTTTGTGTTTTCAGAAGTACAGTGGATCTTCCAAAGCATTCCCCTTCTACTGGATGGGGAAGAAACAAACTACTAGAACCAGTAGAAACAGGATAAGGAAATCCACACTGCTCCAGCAAAATTATTCTTGGTCCATTAGGACAATTAAAGCAACAAACACACAAGACGTTCCCCCTAGAAGTAGAAGCCAAAGCCCTAAGGAACCTGCTGACCCTTGTATTAAACAGATCTCTCCAAGCTTTTCATCATCATCTTTCAAGGCTTTCTGAAACACTCTTGATCTTCTTACTGAAGCCAATCTCTATAATTTTCCTACTTTTAATTTTTTGTTTATCTTAGCATGAAAAAGGTAAGAAGTTTCATTATTGTGGGAAGAAGGAGCTCTTATGATTTGTATTTTTGGAGAAGAGAATGGAAAGCTGCTTTCTGAAAGCAAACAGACCAACTTACCCATGACAGTCTTACAAAACACCCACCACCTCATCAATACCCCTGTTTCCTCCCCAGAAATCTAGCACTCTATTTTTAAACCCAGAAATCATGCCTATATCTTCTACTTTTCAAGAAATGAGGTAAGGAAAACACTTGCATACATTTGGTTTGGTTTTTTTTAATACAGAATACTGTATCTGGAGGATATATGTTCACTAAGCGGGAAAAAACTGAAGTCTTAATCGGCAACAAGAGGTAGCACAAAGACAGGTGGATTGCATATTTAATTCAATTTACCATAGCGGGTTTTCTGTGTCATGAGTTAAACAAACAGATGTCACTTGGAACAAATGACAACAATTTTCTGTTGCAAGCCTTGGCACAGAACAATAAGGTGGCTTGATTAATTCCTTTAAAACTAAATTTAAAAAATAATTAAGAATGTCACTGCTGATAAACAGAAGCGAGATTATGTTTAGGCTTACCTTCCTAAAACTATGATCTGTTAAAAAAAAAAAAAAGTCCAACCTCTATACCTGATCAACAGTATCTTACCCTAAGTGCTGTAGCCTACATTTATAAGAGCACAAAAATGGATCTAGTGATGACTGAAAGCAGTATTACTGGTTTTAAAATTTCAGATTAAAATTCGTTAAAACACACCATGTCTATACACTATACATGTATTGTTCTTCCCACACGACAATGAAAGTAAGGAACAAAGATAACAGATGGGGTTTCAACAGTCAGAAGTTTTAGCCAGCCATACTCAAAATGAAAAAAACAGAAATCAACCTTAACAACTGTTAAATTACTCTTGATTTTTCCTACAATTAATAGGAAGCAGAAAGCTTTCTGAGAAACAGAACCACTCGTAGTAGCTCAGTCTGTTCTCTAGTGGCTATGCATAAACCACTGCATTTTAGTGAGTGGCACAGGCATAGAAAAAGAGGATTAAAAAGAATGGGGAATAGGATATTCACAATACTACACACTAATTAACAGCAGGAATATGTCTGGACAAAATGTTGTGGTGTGAAAGGAAATGTTCACCTATCAAGGAGTAATACCAATGTTAACACATTCTTTAGTGTTCTGCTTCCTATGCCAAACTTCCAGGGCACTTGACACCTCCTGTGTCCCCGTGAATAGAAGGTCTAAGCACAGATGGCATGAAGTGAAAAAAACGCAAAGAACAAGGGCAGGAGGGATAAGTAGGGAAGTTTTCTCAACTGCACTCTGAACTGTGTTGTGGCATACAAGCTCTCCTGCCACTGTGATCTCATTGTGACAGCTCAGCCTGAAACACAGCTCCCAACTACATACACCTACAACAAGAAGCAGGTATAGAATAAGCAAAATCCAGAAACCAAATCACAGTCATGTAAAGTATGATAAATCTTGAAACAATTGACAACTTTTCCATGTAGGTTGGTATTAAACTAAATTATATTAACACCTAGACAATAAAAGACCAATTTGAAAACCAAAAATTAATGCTAGCACATTGGCTTTTTTCTACTAAAAAACTTTCAGCAAACTCAAAGCAAAAGAATATCCTGGACAGAACTGCCTACAGTTGCAATGTAGCAGGTACATGTTCTCTATGGGTCTAGTCAAGCAATATCAAAGCTCTAACAGTGTGTTTTAGGAGGAATAAGATTCATAACCCAGAAGCCCTAAACAACAAACCACAACTTTGTTTTAAGAAGTCCTGTTGCTTCTGTGTTTAGTTGTGAACAGCAGAATATCTGTCACCATGGCTTGCACATACAAAGAAAACTAGAATGATAAAACCCACTCTTGTTACCAAGACAGAAGCTGCAGTACAGCAGTATTGTGGCTGTTAAAAAGGCAGGCCAATAAAATTCTGATTATTGTCTGAATAAAAATACTAAAGAGGAATGTTGCAAAAATTTTCTGAGGGGGATGCTGAAGAGTGTTTTTTAATTGCTGGACAAAGGGATGAAATTGAGAACCTGGAGAAACCTGATCTACAGCTGGAGCCAATGCTCATTTGTCTGGATATTCCTGTTTCTGCTCAAACAACAAATGCTCTAATGTGAAACACAGCAAAAGAAAAAAATTACTTCCCACATAAATTGTATATCTCACATAAATTAAGTTCTATGTCAGTGAAACAAACAGTAAAGGCACATTATCTCTGTCCCTGCATTTCCCTGCAGACTGGAAAAGGTGCTGACCTCAAATCTTAGTCTTCACACCAAGGAGACAGAGATCCCCATTCTGTTTACTTGTCACGAAAACAGACAGAAGACCTCTTTATAACTTGCAGGAGACAGGCTCCTCAGAAGCTGAGCCTCGACACAGCACCAGCAGAAGACAACTGCTGCGCACCATCTAATGCTTATTTTCATCCTTAGTGACTTTTGTTTTGGTGTGGGATAAGAAGCTAATATGCAGGATGAAATGCTACTCATGTTTCCAAAACTTTGAACCTTGTTACTTTATTGCAATTTTCTCATTTTGAAATCTGTTCTCAATATTGAAATACTACAGTAATTATTGCACCAGTTAAAGAACTGAGGTAATATTTCAGCTTCATGCATCCACTAAAAGCATAACGTCCTTTGTCAGAATGTCTTGCAGTGGTGTACATTACAGATGCATCTAGGAACCTGTGTGTGTATATATAGGTACAAAAACTCTGGGAAATGTTTCAACATCAACTACACATCTAATTTTTCTAACTAAATGTATTTTTTTGACAAAAGTTCAATTATGAATGACAGTTTCATAAAAAAACAACAGCTTTGAACTGCAGCCCCACTTACGCCTTCAGTACACCAAGTCTTCTAGAAGAACCTGGAAAGCTTCAGAATTGATGATTTCAGCCATGCTCCATCTGACAGCCACTGTGCAGAACCAATACTCTGCCAATAAATTAACTTCCACAGCAAAAACTACGGCACTCACTTCAGCCAAAATATAGGCTGCAAAATGTCCAAAACACAGCAACTTCCACCTGACTCTGCAGCTGCCAGATCAAGACTTCATTACATACGCTGCCAACACAAACTCTCCCATGGGATTCCCAGGAAAAGTTCCACAGGATTTTAAGACAAGGAATAAAATAATGGAGGGTGTGGGAATGATGATACAGAAATGAAAACACCATGCCTGAGTACAGTGACTCCCAAAACCTCTGTTCACATACAAGTCACTTGCAGAAAATCCTGATGTGAAAGCCAGGTTTGCAATGCTTTCATTTTCCAGCCTCACCTGCTGGTGAGACTATATCCTCTGTACATGATTATAAATGGAGGAAGGTATAAATTGATACATCACACTTGCACACTCATGACTTGAACGTCACACTTACAAGGACCCTTCTATCAAATTCTATACGACACATGCAGACCGATTACATGCTTGAAATTTTTTTGACATGCCGTTTTAGCTACTGGCAACATGTTACCAGAAATCACTTGGTTTGTCTCTAGAAAAGCTGACTGCCTGGGAACCCACATAAGACCTGTAAAGCTATCCAACTGCTCCAGGTTCCATACAAAACTAAGAAGGTAATGTGGTTCAAGGAGAAATTACTTCACAGCACATATATGGCTGGCTATAGAACATATATCCTGTGTTGGGATGGACGCAACAAAGACACAAATACTTGTCTTGGAAGAAAAAAACATAACTCTCTTCCCCCACATTTTGCTTTTAATCAGTCTCCCCACAAACACAGGAAGCCAAGGTTGTTGGGACTTCAGCTGAAGAGCGTCCCATGCTGCTGAACACTGAAAGAGGGAAGTAGGTTTTGACACTACCACAATCAAACCACTAAAAAGCTAATTTTGGCCACAGAATGTTTCACTTCTTCATGCTGCACAATTCTCAGCATGAACCTTATAAAGTAAAAGCTGTATTGAATAATAAACTTTGATTTCTCAGTCAAAATGTTTTTCCTTCTTTAAAGGAATTTTGGCAATTTATTTCCATTGGTTTCTGCTTGTAAGCAGCCATTTGCTGTATTTTACAGCCAACTTACTCAAAAGAACGGCTGAAATAAATGTATTCACTGTTCATCCAACCACAGATCAACGCTATGAAAAATAAAATGCTTCAGAAAAGAGAAGAGTAACATAAAGAAATTATAAAAGGAGAAAAGAAACATTACTCCAAATTTTTCACAACCTTTAATCATTTCCTTTCCAAAACCAAGCAGAAAGCCGGAGGAAGATTAACAAAGAGCCCATAAAAATACTCAACACCAATGCAACCACTCAACTTTCCCATACCTTTCAGTGAAGCTTTACAGTAATGCATTTCTGCTTCTGCTCTCTTCCAACTCATCTTCCTTCTCAACTCCAAAGATTACAGGTTGATTGTACAGACAGTATCTCATATATGCTGCTCCCAAATCCTCCCAACCCAGCTAAGCTTTGTCATTATCACGTTGTTATTGTCTTCCTCATCAAGTCCATGTTCCACAAACAGGTCTCTGATTAAAGACAGACAAGTTTGCTTAATAACCATAGTCATTATCACCTGGTTTCAGGTGCTGCCTGCATAACACTTCATTTTCCTTATTTCTACTATGTTATAGCTATAATTTTATTTGTTGTCCTCTTCAGCATTGCTTTTGGGATGAATGAGATCAGCAAGCAAGCTCATAACATGAAATAAGCCTTAAGCTTAAGTTAATGCAAGCTGGAAAACAAAAAGTTGGAATAAGAAACTATGAAAAAAAAGCACACAGGAAGCATTATTACAAGCAAGCATATTACTTTTGCCAAGCACTGTATATATACTAATATATATTCTATGACTATGATCAAAAATTTGAGCTCAGTCCCTGTGATTTAAAAATATAAGTTAATGCTGGGGTGGGGGTGGGCTAAAGAAATTATAGTTCTGTATGCTCAACAACCAAGAATTACTGGAACACTGCTAGTCAAGCTGCAGAATGTATTTATATAAAGTGGCAAGAACCTATAAAATCAGCACTAACAATCCTATGAGCAGTATCTGAATAAACGAAACATAAATTCATATCTTGCATGCCAATCAGTTTAGAAACAGATTCATAATACTTCATGAGCATCCTGACATGGAAATATTCTTTTAAAGCAACATCTCTGTAACCACCCAGATTTTTGCTTTTCCAAATACTTGGAATCATGAGACAGGGTGCATATATCAACATTTTTCTGTTTAAAATTTTATTCTTGATAACAGATCATTTACCAACACAGGTCTGGAGAAGACATTCCAGCATTAGTTTTAACTAAAAGTGAGTAGAAGCCTTTGTCCAAGAGTGGCTGAAGAGAAGCAGTAAGAAAACAACAACAACAACAACAAAAATACTCCACAAAACCTTCCAAAGAAAGAAAGAAACAACAAAAGCCCCACCCCAACTAACCAACCAAAGAAACCCCAAACCACTTTCTAGTAAGCTTTTACAAGAAACTCCACTGGTATAAACTAAAGCATAAGCAGATGTCCTGCAATAACACGAACTGAGAAGTCTGCTAAACTCCAAGAAACTACTGCCATATTTCAGGCACCACAAGCCATGCACAGAGCACGGAGCAGACACGCTCCCAGCCCAAACCAAACAGCCCACCCCGCAAATATCGCTGGGCTTGGCGCTGGCGCTGGCCAGGCGCGGCGGAGCGCGGCTCAGCGCCGCGCAGGGCACCGCGGCCCCCGAGAGCGCCGCGGCCCGGGCACAACAAAGGGCTGTTGTTCCACGGCTGCAGCGGGCGGCAGCTGAACCAGTTGGCCCAGTACCCTACCGTGGTCTGCGGGACATCAAAAGGCTGGCTGTGACCTAAGCAGACAATTAGGATGTGTGGGTGTAGAGTTACAGAGTTCCAAGAGGTCACTCACGGATGAATTTTAGCGCGGCAGTACAACCCCTTTATAAAGCAGTATTACTGGCTTTGCGCAACCAGCCTTCGGGCTGACCCCAGATCTAGCCAAGTCACTGCAACACTGCTTTATTTTTTTTTTCTGTATAAAGTTTACTGCAAAATTAAAGTGCAAATCCTGCGATGAGCAAAGAAACTTGAACATGTGTAACAATTTTAGCTTGCAATTATACTGTGTTACCTTCTCTTAAAGAACCATGGAACCAAGTTAACCAAGACACTGAGGAGGGAAGGAGGGAACAGCTGCAGGGTAATTAGCAAGGACAACAATCACACCCCATTGCCAGACACTCAGGCCACAGCAGTAAGGTACAACTCTCCAGCACAAACTAAGGCTTGTCAGTTCTGTACATATGGTACAAACATAAACTCAAGAGATACCTCCTTACAAAGAAACCCAGCTGTGCTTTGTCCTCTGTTGAAGACACCACCAGCATTAACACCATCTATGCCACCACACTGCACTGCCCTTCACCACCTCAATCCCAAGGTGCTGTCACAGGACTATTCCTCCTCTCAGTTCTGCTGCCCCCCAAGACACAACTCTCCTCATTTAACCACCAGTTCCAAATGTGCATGCCAAACTAGTGAAGACAGACCCGAAGTAAGAAATACCGGGAGAAGATCATAACACCTCTACACCATGCCAGTCATTTAATCATGAAACATCACATAAAGATGAAAAGTTCCTAGACAATGCAATAATAAAAACAGCAGAACAGATTTTTTCATTCTTCACTCTTAGTATGGCTCCAGCAGTACGGCTAAAAAAGATCACTTGCTAATCAGAGGTGAGTTCGAGTCAGGTAGTCTGAGCAGTTACGCAGCCTTGTGGCAGACCTTCATGCAATCCTGTACTTGGGGATTCACAGTGACAACAATCAGCATACAAATCTGCATATTTTTGTATTTTCAAAATACACTATGTCTGGGGTAAAAATCAACTTCATTTTCCCAATTTTTAAAGGATCTTAAAAATTATTATCTCATGATTCAGGTACTCAAACAGTTTGAAATAAAAACAGTGAAATCCTGAGGTTTGAAAAAATATCTTCATGCTTTTCCTTCAGTCCAGCATCTCCTTTCCCATTTAAGACGATTCTCCTGTAGGATATCCAACAGCAGCAAGGAATCACCAAGTGAGGGCATTTAACTTCCAAATGCTGCCAAACTGGAATGCAACTGACACTATGAGAAAGCAAATTTTGTCTGCAAATTATCATATCAGGAACTCAGGCACTGGTTTAACAACATTAGGGTCATACTTAATCATCTTAACTCATGCAAGCAGCAATATCTGAATACAACCCAAGAGACAAAGCTTTCTCATGCTAAAGAGGAGCATATGCTTATGCACCTCGTTAAACTGAACTGAATTTTTCAAATGATGCTGGTTAAGGAAGGTCTTTAGGACTTGCTCCTTTTTTTTTTCTTCCGCCTCTTTTTTTTTGTTTTGTTTTTAAGACCTAAGAGGTTAGCTTTTGGAAACTCACTTCAGCTGCAGAAAAACCTCTACGGACCAAACTACTGTTTTTACAAGTTGAAAACAAAGAAGCAAACAAAACAAAAATATCCAACACCAAAGTTACATTGTAGCACTTGACATGAAATTAATCAAAATGAAACACAAGTGTGTATTTTCCTCTCCTTACACAACTCATGGAAACTGACAAAATTTTCTGTTTTCACCAAATTCCTCACTGAGGTCTCTCAGAATGTTGTAATTGTAAATTCCTAAAGATTTAATTAAATACTTCCAAACCCCAACTTTTAGGAACAGATCTATTTCAGTCAGGACACCATCAGAACATAAGAGTTAAATGTAACAATCTTAGCAAGGATAGCTCAATCTCCGTATGGTAGTTCAAGAACTGAACCATATATTTCTGAAAAACATTTTATTTTACAGAATAAAATTTGATTAATTACACTAATTAGAATATTATATACCCAAGTCAAAGGGATTTAGTATGTTCGTGTCAAAGCTATGTTCAATAGCAGTAAATCTCAAAACACAGAACAGCACTATTTTTCATAGTATTTAATAACCTTTGAAATGTTACTGTGATCACAAAAGTAATTTCTACTGCTTTTTCCTTTAATTAAAAAGCCAAAGAGCAATAAGCAAGATGACAGAAGCCAAGAGTAAGATGAAGAGAGAAATAAACCAGATGGCATTGGAATACATTTATATATAGTTAAGTTATTCACAAATTATGAAAAAAAAAAAGAAATATCAAAATCTTTTCATTTGCCCTATAATCAGTGGTTTTTTTTTCTAAAAGAGTTTTCAGATATTTTTATGTAAAGAGGATTGTGAATTCTAATTAAGATATAGCTTTAAGCCAGGATTCTCCATCATACAATTAACCTTAAATCCAGCCTCTAGCAAGCAGGGTACAGATGGAGATAGACAGATGTAATTACAAAGTCCATCAGAAGTAAGCCACTGGGGGAGGTTGCAGGCTTTCCTGTATTTCTACTTTGTATTTGGTAAGCTATTTTTATCAAAATATGCCAGGAAAACACAGCTACTGTGATATACTCGAAGTAGTTTTATATTAGCTTGGGCTTGCAGCGCATACTTTAAGACAGTAATTTTGAAAAAAAATTGCAACTGCACTCTCATTTCTGCAGGCTGCACTGTCTCACAGAGCACTGGAGTAGACATTGCATGCCCAGCTTCATTTCTATCCTTCAGGAACAACTCCTTCCTTCTCTGCTTCAAACCTCTCTAATTGTAAAACTCTATTTTGCCACTATTTTGAACCTGTAAAGTGAGATTAATTATAGAAAAAAAACATGATTTTGAACATAAATTCTTAAAAAAAAAAAAAAGTTGAAGTTGTATTACAAAACCAGAAATTATGTGCCAAGGTACTTGTTCTGCTCTGCCAGGATGTTTGCATGCACATCTTAGTTTCCTCCAAATGATGGAAACCTCTCCACAAGTCTTGAACTCATGAATGCCACTAAACCCATGCATTCATAGAAATTCACAACTGTTGTCAACTTTGAGATAAGAGTCAGCAGTATCATGATCCGCCTAACAATCATCTAATCAACTTTTCACATGAATTTTGTAATCCTACATCTAAACACGTTATAGCAACTAGAACTCAATTATCATTCTATAGTTTCTTATATCAAGACTATTGAAGAGGAATATCCAATACCAAGGTGTAAAACATGTAGTTTGGCATTTTCCACTAACCACAAACCTAGAAACAGTTTCTGCTCAGTGTCTGAAAACAGTACTAAGATTGCACATTTTAAATGTTAATAAGTTTCCCTTTAAGATGTGCAAGTAGCATTTAAGCATAGCAAAAAAAGAATATTTTATCTTCACATAATGCAGAGAATTCACATCCCACCATAATACATCAACCATTTGCTTATCTGAAAGCAGCAGCAAAGTTCAAATTTGCACTAACCATTTTACCAGCTATCCCATCCAAGCTGGGGAAATCAGCTATACCTCCCATGCACTGCAAAAGGCTTTCTTTAGGAGTTTTACACAGGAATTGAGAAAGGAATCACAAAATAGACGGATGGAATGGTAAAACGTTCAGACTCAAACTCTTAACTCTAGGGTCATGAAGTGACAACTTTAAGAACAGAAGAATTAAGGGTATTCATGCACATTTTTAATTATGGATCACTGAGTATCTGACCATGCCAAAGACCTGGACAACAAATATCCTGACCTTTATGTTCAAAATGATATGTCAAAACCAGATGTACTTCACTAGAGTGGCAACTGTAACAGTAGCGGTGAGTAAAAAGCTCTTCTAAACATGTATTGTGTGGCAAGGAATTCTTTGTGCTAACTCTAACCTTTAGTGAGGACAAACTCAGCTATTTCAACTTACTTCGTAACAAAGCACCCAGGAAAAGCTTACAGCCACCATGGCAGAGGAAGTTCAACAAGTTTGCTCTCACTTCTCTCAGCCACCTTCTCCACATCTCAGCCCAGAATCCGTAGAAAAATCATTATCACTCCACCCATGCCACAAAGCTGAGAGACCCCGAGCCCAGGCTGGCTGGTGTGCTCTCCTCTGACCCCAAGCTCACAGAACATGTGACTTGCAAGGCAAGTTGAAAGCACTTAAATCCCACCCCAGCCTGAGCCCATCAAAGGTCACTTAGGTCTGCCAACAAATTCAGGGCTTAAGCAAGCACATATAATTTCCCACTATATTTTTTTTTTTTCCCCTTTAGAGAACTCCACCAGATTTTCATCATTAAAGCAGTCCTTCATCAGTTGCCTCATCCTTCATTAACAATGCATTATTCACATCCTGCTCTGAATACACATCCTTTCCCTCTTCTCCACAGCAGGGAAGTCCTTCAGAGATGATCATTCCATGAACAACATTCTCACACTTACCGCCATGCTGTTCATTCCTTAGTTTTGCACTAGGAAACTAACGCAGAGCAATTACAATCAGTAATGCTGGATGTTCAACTTAGACATCCAGAAAATGGCTGAAAAAACCATCAGAAGGCAGCTGGCAAAGAAAGCTTCTCTCTGAAGTGACATTTTTAAAGAGCATTACTTGAAGTTGAAATTGGTTTTTACACTGAGATAAAATGAGCATTTTTAGCTTAAGCATTGGCAGGTTCACTCTTAATGAACACAGCCCTAGACCTGTGTGGAAGACTCAGAAGGGCATCGTTGCCCCATGATGCCACTTCCAGACAAAAATGCAGATACATACTTTATCTTGTAGTATGTACAGAATGAAACTTTTTAAGACTCCATGTTACTTTATTTAAATCCTAATCTTGATATGAAAAAAAATGACAGGGAGAATTATATATATTTCATTGTTTTCATTATGATAACTAGTCTATGCTTATTGAAAACTAGCCTTCGGGTAATTCCTGTTTAGAAAGAAGTCTGTAAATTTCTCAAAGCTGACATAAAATTAAGACAAAAAAAGCACCACAAAACCTTTTCTTTGAAGTGTTTTAAAAAAGAAGGAAAAAAGCCCTGTAAGTTCAGCAAGATCTGTGATAGGAATAAACAGTTTGGCAAACCCAAATTTTACATTCAGAATGCTGCAGATATACATATTTAAGATGCACTTATTAAAACACCCACACAACATGAAAGAACTGTTGGAGCAGAAAGACCAACTTCCATAATTCACTTCTGTACTCTGATAAGAGAACTCAAGAGAAATTTTATTTATTTATTAAAAAACCTTTCAGGAAGTGCCTAGCCCCTGGTGTACCCTGCAATCCAGTCATCAGACACAGAAGATTTGTTTCCCCTTTCCAACATGCCACACCATGTATTAGCTTTATTTATAAATGTTCAGAACAACTTTGTTAACCAAAATGACTTTGTAACACGAACATCAGAAATTTGTGGTTTAGGTAATTATAACTTCTGAGTGTCACTGAAGAAGGTATACTTAACATAAGGAGCTCTCTTAAGACTTTTTTGTCCTATTTGGCTCTTTCTTATATGTTTATCTTCCACAAAGCATATAGGTAACAGAGAAAACAGGTCCTCTACCACAACCATCATGAACAGACAGTGAGTACTCAGTGGGAAAACCGAGAAGCCTGTCTTCTAACACACCACATGTGAACTGAAAAACACATGAGGACAGCAGAAAACAGAGAACAGAGAAGAGCCGGCCAAATGAGATTCCACTCCATAAGCTAACAATGTTCTGTTGAAATTAAGCAAATGAAGCACACTTTCAGTTATTTTCTGAAACAGATCACATAAAATGCAGATACTTTCTACATTAGGCACTACTTCCAATTAAATCAAGGCCCAGGCCTCACAATCTAATCCATAAGGTCAAAAACCCTACAACCTCAGTGATCCAAATTCACCTCCTCTTACTGTCATAAGACCAAGGAATTATTCTGAACATTTATTATCTCTCAAAAGCTATTATTTCACCACAATGTGCAATAAAATGGTTTTTGCTATTGCTGTGCATTTGCGTCTTGCACAGTAACAAAAATGTATGCAACCACACTTCAGCAAAGCCTTAATTTAGAGACGTGCTGTAGGAACAAGTCAACATATTTTGATAGGGGAAAACTAGTCTTCAAAAATTTTATCTACTTTCAATACATATTTTTTTAAAGTATTTCTCATTAAAGAAGAAGCATGTATTAAAAATTTCCATGCACAAATGTACACATACAATGCAATTGATGAGATGAATGCATAGAACTTTTTATGTGGATTTCCTCCATCAGCTTCTACAACCCTCAGAAAGGATCTGGCTCACATGCCCACAAGAAAGCTAAACAGACACAGAGCAAAACAAATCAATTCCACACTGTATTGTTGCAATGCAGAGCTGCAGAAGAAGAACTTTTCAGAGTAGCACCCTGAAACTCCTTACAAGAGAGCACAGTACAACAAAGTGCTCATTATTGTAGCCAGGCAATAGCCACTGCAATCCTTCCAGTTCCACCAGTCTGCCTTCACCTTCTGCTTATCACTGGTATAGAGGAAATCACGGGCCTCAAAAGACAAGCTCAGTATCAAAACCACACTAACAACCTGGCATTTTGCAGCACTGAAGAAATTTGCTATGATTTGCTCTAAAATTAAATTGAGATTTGACATTCTAGACAATATAATGAGGTACTCCCTGACAAACGAAATTTTATGCAAGTCATGTATGCACAGCATATCACTGAAGATCAACTCAGCCAGGGATAGAAAACCAGCTCAGCATTTACACTATGTTTTCTTCCAGCCCAGCACACACTACACACAGGTTTCACACAGCCATTGTTGTACAGAACAGGATTGCCACCAGCCTTGACAGACAAGTTTTTCTTGTATGTTTTTACTGATTTTCATATTAATACCCATGCTCCTGACATCCTACCAGGTCCTAAAACTGAGGCAGAAAATATCTCTGAACTTAGGATCTGAAACCACTACTCTGTGTTATCAAGGAACATTCTGCCCAGCCAAAACACTGCTCTGACACTTGTAGCAGTGCAGCCCCTGAAATATTCCTGATTACCTCAAAGGTGCCAGAAAAATAGGAAAGGTTCATGAACCAGAATAACAAATGAATATATCTGGAATATAACATCTGTAAAAGTGCTGGCCTACACATTTTCAAGGGCAGCAGTTTAGAAAAACATCTCACTACATGTCTCTAAAGTTCATGTCTGCAGTCTATACCTAAGTCAGCCTTGGGTTATTCAGTAGGGAGGGAAGCAGGGTTAGCCCCTTGAGGCAAACTAATCAGACCCTTAACCAAAAATAGTCCATGCACCTTACAGAAAGTGTCCCTTCCCAATATGCCCTGAAGGTAACTAGAAGCCTCACAACTTCAAATTTCCCCATCAAAAAAAAACAAGGATTGCTTGTGCACTGTCAGAGCAGCAAAAGAAAGCTGTGGCAGCATATCTAAATAGAGAGGGGAAAATAGGCAGCCTGAGCATCCTAAGGTTGATTGCCACAGAAAGCAGAAAAGGGATTGAACAAGTCAGATTCCCAGTACATCCTTCACTAAAAGAAGGGAAAAACACCAATACCTCAAGGTGAAAATAATATAATTGAAAGTGAATGCCCTCTTGAGAATACCTCTTTTGTGATCTTGAGAGGGTTTAGCACTGCTTCTTGTGCTTTCAGTATTACTAAAAGTCAGGTACACTTACAGAGTTTCTTCAGAGTCCAGCCTTCCATCAGAAGTACATGATGGAACAACTGATAACAAGAACAAACCAGTTAATCAAAGGAAACCCTACTGTTATGACTTTTTGTTTGTTGGGGAGTTTTTTGTTTGTTTTGTTTTTCTTTAAGACCTCAGCATTTCATATTATTTTTAACCACACCTACTTAAGTCAAATGGCCTTTAAACTGAAAGAGTAATAACACATGCTACATTCAATTAAAGCTAAGCAAGCTCTCAAATAATATTACTCTCTCATCAAAGTGTTCAGAAAGAAAAACCAGACTGGAAATTCATGAACTACTTTAAATGTAGAGAAGTGAAGTTACTAACTGGGTATTTTTGTTGTGCTGATGCATTTAGCCTCAAATAAAGCCTTGAGATAACCTCATTTCACCACCAATAAACACACGCACTTGCTCACCATCTGAAAAACACATCATCATGACCTGAGTGTGAATTAGACCTTCTTAAAAATCACTGCAACTGTGCACAAGATTATGCATGAAGTATTTAAGAGAACTTCAAAGCTAAGTATCAAGATTCCCTGAAAGAAGTTATTAAAACAACATCTGTCAATCTTCTGTCACTTTCTAGTTGAAGAACTCCCAACAACTCAATCAACCACTCTCTGCAAGAGGATCATAACTGTGGAAGGCAAACTCAGGTTATATAAGTGCTCCAAAAAGAGCTAGATCACATGGTTACCCAAGTCTCACAATTTCCCCATACGGTGATTTTTCCACAAAAGCATGCCACAGAGCAAAGCTAGCCACAAGAAAACCAAACACAAACAAGAAAAATAAACAATAAAGATGATAAATATAGTTTTGTGCTTATTAAAAAACCCCATGAACATCTATGTAATAATTCAGACAGACTGGTAATTGTTTACACCAGCTTGATTTCCCCAACCCTAAAATTCTGATTCTTCTACAGACAACCATACTTCTACCTGTCAGCTGGTCAGTCTCAGAAAAAGAGAACAGAGTTGAAAAGGGATTTTGGTGCACCAACATGAAAAGATCACAGCTCACTTATACCAGAAGCGAGTTCACAATTCCCACTACATTTTACATCCATCCTCAAGGAAAATACCTTCCTACCTACACCACAGCCATCTCTTCCCACACAAACTCCATTTTGAGCACGACTGAGCAGCAAACAACCATCAGCCTCACTTTCTGAGGTACAAGAGGTACTTTACTGATGACATTGTTCCATCCAGAGAGTTTAGTATGCAAGGCCTGGATTCTGCCAACATTTGCACATGCCCAACCTGATACATATAAATGGGGATGACTCACATGCTGGAAGGTAAGTACATGAATAATAAACATATTTGTGAATCAGCAATTATGTGCAGGTAGAATAAAATCTGGAGCGAAAGGAGATTTTCAGGAAAACTAATTTTGAAAAAAGTTTAAAGAACATTGGCTTTGAGGGTTTTGAGGTGGGGAAGAAGTTTTTTGGTTTATCATCTGATACATAATAAATTGTCAATTACATAAAAAGTCTGCAAAAAACCAACCTCTCAACTCTCCAGTTCAAACACCTAATGGTTTTACATTCGCACTTGCTTCTCGTCTCCAGCTGCAGGTCAGCAAATCTTAATCAGGGTGATACAGGCTATTTAAATAAAATGCCTCCATCCGTCAGCTAGAAAAAAATTTATAATTTTCAAAAACACAAAGAGCAGCTCTCCAGAACACACATATTAATGCTGTGAACAAGCAAACTGCTGAGCAGCTCAACCCATGAACTGTGAAATTAGAGGTTTTGGAAGCTGTGAGGAAGAAGAAGGTCGTGTTATATATACAAAATAGGCTGCCTTTAACTTCCTCTGACACCAGTTTGGGTAAGAAGGGCTTTCCAGTTCTAGTATGTTATTCTGTATACACAGTAATCATAGACCGTCTAGAAAAATATCATTCAGTGTTCACCCCAAGTGGCCAAGTACTTCCATCAGCTTCAAGGACCATCAGTTCTCGCTATCACCAGCTTCTGAAGCCTGGAAAGGGTGTCCCATGGAGATCACACCCTTGCACAACAGCTGGCAACAGGAGTTCCCAGAGTTTCTTCTTTGTTAGCTACAACAGGAGTGGATGCTGGTATTACCCCATCAGCATCAAAACACCTACCAGTGCACCACAATCCATGACAGGGTTGCACATCACACTGCGCACTGGCTATTTTGAATTAGTTCCTAAGGAATAGCACTATGGACCTCCTTCAATATTTTAGTTACTCTGTCTCCCATTGACAAGAATTAATATACCAGAGTATCAGTGAGAACTCAGAAAAACAGCCCTTATGGAAGAGCCAGGATCCCACACTTGAGACAGACTAACAACACCGGTCTCTTCAGAGGACAGCATCCTTCTTGTCTGCTTCTATTAGTAAAACATTGTTAGCCTCAAGCCAAAGCTCAGCCACTGCAAACTTGCCAGCTCCTCCATCAGAATGACTCAGTTCTAAATTGCCACTGTTCACAAAAAAGCAGCCAACGACTTGCATCTTGAAGGTCACAAATAATGCCTCACCAGGAACTACTCAATATAGTTCCATAACCTAGATGTCTCACCTACCTAACTACAGCTCTTTTCACAAAAAGTTACATCCACTAACAACATGTTTTTCTGTCTCCATCAACACAAAGACCAGTTTACACAAAGAAATATTTTAGCATTACTATACCTACAGCATTTTACAATTCTTCTTATGAAAAGAATCCACAACAGGAGCTAATTGCTTTACACCAACACCCAATATGCGCTGGTGCTTTAACACAGTTTAACCCCAGCCAAAACCAGGACAGCACGGAACGGCTCTGAAAGATGCCTCTGTCCTTGGGATTTTACTGAGTAAGGAATCCTTACAGCAATTTATCAACACCTATTGATATCTTTCTAACAACTGGAGTTTTGAATAAGGAATTTTAATGCTAGAAAATAATAATTAAGGTAGCAATTAATAGCTAGGAAAACTAAGAAGCAAAAATAAAGAAATTAAGGTTAAAAAAAAGAAAAGAGCAAAAGCAAGTAGTGAATGGGAGAAAAAATACTTAGTTCATATTAGAGACCGCTGAGAGAACTGGAAAGTGCAAAGTCAATATCCATGTGGTAGATTGGTTTTCACTAGCTAGACAAGGGGTCCAAAAAAATCTGGTCCAAAAAAACTAGGACTTGTTACAGCTGCAAGAGAACAGTAAGACTGGGTACGGTAGTTAAAACAAGCTAAAGATCTGAAACAGGCAATCTCTAAGCTTTAACAAGTAAGTAAGGAGCAAGATAGAGAAACATGTTGGCTTTCCTTAGTGATCATGTCTGATTTTGTAAGACACCAAGTCCTGTATGTGTCCAAAGCAACTTGATAGTTGGATGCACCAACACCACAAAAATGGTTCTTATTCCCTTTACTCTGCTGAAAACAATGTCCCTGGGAGTTTACTGTGGGCAGCTCTCTTTCCATTCCCTCCCTGAGCACAGCAAAAATGTAATTGAGAACTACCACCCTTGGGATTTATGAACTACTAAAACATGCATTTCCTTCTTTGGAATTGAAAGCCTACTTCCATGAACTTACTACTATTAGACGTTCATTGGGAATACCCATCCGGACACTTGCCAGAATCTCCCCGCATTTTTTTCGGCCTGGCAATTCCACGAGATACCAAAATTCTGAGATCATCAGAAGACACACAGGTACTGGTAAACTACTGCCAGGTATTTTATCGTGGGTAATTACTGCTCAGTGCTGCTGAGGAGCTGTACTCCTCCAAAGGTGACTTCTGAATGCTGCCTGCTTTTTCATCAACACGATTTAAGAAATCCTGCAACAAGGCTTGCATAGCTACCCTGGGAACTAATAACAGGTC
Organism: Motacilla alba alba; assembly: GCF_015832195.1. NCBI lineage: Eukaryota > Metazoa > Chordata > Aves > Passeriformes > Motacillidae > Motacilla > Motacilla alba. The sequence continues at coordinate 13,071,303 of NC_052021.1, read as the reverse complement.
TGGAAAAACCCAAACATACTGCTCTACTTCTCCCACTCTCCAATTTTCAGTGACAGAAGGGAGTATAAATTGTACTTAATTACAAAATTGTCAGTTCAGTCCTTGAGTCAGTAAATCATGTTTTTAAATTTTCTCCTCATTCTCCCCTCTCTCTGGGAATGCACACTTACAGCACTAATTCTCATCTCCTGGAGAAGGCTGTCTTCTCCCCTTTCTTCCACCTTCCTCCTACAGGAATGTCACAGCATATGTCACAGCACATGCCACAGTCAAGACAGCCACAACACACCAAGTATCACCAGACCACTTCAGAAGGCTTTAAGCTTCTGCCCTTCTTGTTCTTCAGCCCAACCTTTTATCCCCCTCATGTTGATGCACTGCCCCTGTGTGCCCTCTGTTCCCTTTGGTGGTTGGTCAGTGTCCCTGGGCACTCCATGGCTCATTGCTGTCAGTGCTGCTCACCTGCTGCTCACAGCTGTGCCCACTGGGGATGGCCACAGCCCCACCCCAATTACCACAAACTGTGTGCCCACACGGAGAGCACATCCTGCCTCCCCATCTCACACTCTTCCTCCAGAGTATCTCAGCTCCTCACTACCATAAATTCTCAATCCTGCTCCTTTAGCCAGTCACCAGCCAATGCTTTGTGGGGATCACTCAAGACTTTGCGAGAGGTGGGAAAGAAGAAACAAAATGTGGATGTCCCAGCACCAGGTCCAAGTAGTAATGATTCCAGTTCTTCAAGGTCAACCCTGAAATTACTGCATTTCCTGTGGGTCTTCTATGACGCTGTTAGAGAAGTGGGTTCCAGCTGCTTATCTCCTAAATTTATACTTAAAGAGCTTGCCTTTTGTGTTGGGTTTTATATATGCTGAAAGACTTTGAAATATTTAAAACTTTGTGATTTCAAATCCCATATTGTCCAAAACTACTTAGTTCTTTTTTTTATATATAAAGCAGACAGAGAAAATTGAAATTATTCCTCCTTTTTTCACTACTCTTAAACATGTCCACATTTACTTTCTGACTGGGAATTAACACTTTATGTCTGACCAAACACAATTAGAAAAATAAGTATTAATAAATAATAGAAGAAACATATTCAAATTCAATCTACAACCATCTTCTTTCTTTCTTTCTTGCCCCTTTAAAGATCTTTTAAAATATGCAATCAATTTTGAGTTCTAAAACTTAAATTCTCATCTTGAAACTGTTAAAGAAAACACCTTTAAAGCCTAACACATGCTCACTGACTGCAGCTGGAGGAATACAGAAGACCAACTGCTAATACAAAAGAAAAATGTGAACCTAAAATTTTATTAACTGTGCAAGCCATAATGAAGCTTTTGAGTTCATCAATCTACTCAGTTTCAAGACAAAGTGTGTCTCTGTAGCCCCACATGTTCATCTTGAAAACAAATGCAAGCTCAACAACCAAACCTGCCTATTCCAGTCTTTGTAGTATCACAAAAATGTAAGTACAAAGCTCTATGTTATCTGAAGCAATTCGAAGATTACACGGGCTCCTTAGATTTGCATTCTGGTCATTTAATTACATGTAAAGAAAACACATCTTCACAGCACTTGTCACAATGAAGTATCTTCCATTGCATTATTGTCATGGACTCTTTATATGACACAAAATTCACCTATAGCAATAGTAAGAATGAAACATTTTCTGGTAAGCAACATATCTAAGAGACAACTGAATGCTCAGAAATCATTTATTTTCATATTAGAAAGGATACGTACTTCTATCAGGATAAGGATTTCCCAGATGCATGATGAAGGTCATTTGCCAAATCAAGTATTTAATGGTAATCTATAAGTTCACTCCCAAATAAATAAACAAAGAACTTAGCACACTACTTAAAGAATTCATCCATGTGTAAAATACTAGATTTTACATCAGCCAAGCAACCACTCTCGCATGGGCAGAGCCAATTTCTCTCATGTTTACAAAGAAGTGCAATGTAGTAATCAAAGTTTTTACTCAAGGAAGAACTGAAGTCTCCAAACATGATTAAATGAAACAGAAAATCCCACTTGGTTGTAGCTTCTGCTTTACAGAAGGTAATTTCCTGTTTGATTTTGCACTCTTATCTAACACTGTTGGGCATATTGTGCTTTATTTCAAATTTGAGAAAACTTAAAAAACATACATTTTATTGGAGAAACTATACAGTTTAAGGTTTAATATCAGCAATTAGAAGTCCCCATAGAAGACAAATGTCTTTAAATGGTGACTGAACAGGGGGAAACTCTATAAAGATAAAAAAGCTCTTTGTAAAGTAGAGAGAGAGTGAAAAAATCTTGCAGCAGCTACCAGAACCCCAGTTATTTCCCATGAGCAGTCTGCCCAGCTGTTTACCTCCCTCTGTGTGGCACAGATAAATACTTATAAAAGTGTCAGCTCTACATTGTCCAGCCAGTCACAAGAACTGCCGGTGTAAATAGCAACCAGAGTTCCCATCAGAGTTCACACATCACCTTTAAAGTACAAAAAGAGGCAATATTTGAACTGAGAAGGAAGAAAACACAAAGTAATGGCAAGCATGGCACAAATCAAAACAGATGAAGAAACACTGATCCTACTGTAGTGAGTGGTGTGTATGCTGATTTCTGATACTTGGAACAAAATTATGCTGCTAAATTACCTTCTCACTTTCCTCACAATAGCAGCATACTGGAAAAAAGAAATTAGCAAACACCACTACAAGACATTATTGATTACAAATAGTTTTCATCTCCAGCAAGCATTCAGGTGATATGCACTTTATTAGCCTCCTCTTCAAAACAGTAACAAAATTATGTGTACCACTGTAAGCTATCATTTTTACATACACTAATGTATGTAAAAAACTTATCCAACTCAAACTCAAAGGTTTAATCAAAGGGATGTTTGAGATATATATTTCTTACTTTTAAGAATAAAGGCATTTTAGGTGACTTGGACTGTTTTACTTTGGTATTTTAAATACAAAATCCAACACTTCTCACAGCCACATGTACATCTTACTTCTTGCCAAGAAACAAAAAGTGACTTGACTCATCCACCTACAATATCTCCAGTGAAAAGGAGCAAAACTCCCAAATGGCACGAGAAGAGCAGAGGGGTGGTCAAACTTCCTACAGGGAGATATTGGAATAAAACTGATTACATGTTCAACAAGAACCTTTCTATCACAGTTACCCTCAAACATTAACTCTTTGTCAAACACATCCAGGACAAACTCGCAAAAAGACCAGGAATTACCAGAGACTTTCAGTGGACACACAAGCAGTCTCATGACTAATTACCATAAAACCTCTTCAGAGGGGTGCTGGAATATATACACCAATATTAGAAGGCTCAGGTCCACCACCTTTCTATGGTTTATTATTAATTAAGCTCGCTGTCAGCAATCTCCTGTGAAGTATTTTTTAAACATGTTTATTACAAGGAAAACAAATCCATAACTCTCAAAGTTACCTTTTATTACCACTGATAATTGAAAGTAATAGCATTTTAAAACTCATCACATCAGAGAAACACCCTTGTCCCACACATGTTCGTTTAACTCAGATTAAGCCTCCTGAACACAGTCAAACAGGATACAGCTCACTTTGACAATCAAACTACTTATCCCTTAAGAACTCAGTGCTGTGAGACATTCTTCAATTCCAATTTTCATTTTAAAAATGAAGACTATTACTACATCTAACATATACTTTATTTTTTTTTCTACTTTTCATATTTTACACCTTTAATTTGAAGCCTGGGGAGTGCTGGTAACACAGTTCCATCAATCCATCTTCTCAACAAGACAAGAATGAGCTGTACTCTGACCATACAAAGCCATCATGGGTACCATTCTGGAAGGCAGTGAGTGCCCTCATCTCCCATTGATGTCAGACCACATAATGTTTCAAGTATTGAGGTCTATTGTTCAGTCCATTTCTCCCCCATCTTGTGAGGTCCTGCCATATATTCATTAGAAAAGGCTATACACTACTCTACACTGAAATAAAACAAAACCTAAGACCCCCAAGCATTTGCATTTACGGAACTCTTACCATCCTCAGCATAATTCAAGTAAGGGCAGAGCACACAGTGCAACCACACATGCAAGGACGATTTTTCAGACAGAAGCAGCTCTTAAATAGCTTTATTTTCTTAAAGAAATTGTATTATTTGTAAGAGTCAGGAAGCCCTTCCAAAGCATTTCCTTATGTAAATAGGTAGTGACACTGTAAATCCTGAATCCAGTAACAACAGCAAAGAGAGACCCCACATTTCTAAGTCAGTCAACTTAGTCACGCTGGATAACAATACCTACACATCACTTTAATACAGAATTACCATTTACTCCAATTGTTCATTTAGAAACAGAGCTGCACTTGCAAGACGTTATGTACTGTCACCTACTGTAATTTTAAAGCTTTGGTTTGTACACATGAAAGTAGGCTGTGACTCGGTTTGGAGGGAGGAGAATAGGCAAAAGACCTGTGGATCAAAGCCTATCTTAATTAAGGAGGTGTTTTACACCCAAAAGCTTCTCGTCTGGATTTGCAGTTAACTCAATGTTCTAATCCGTCATAATCAATGTTCTTCCCTGTTCTAACCACCAAGAAGAATTACAACAATATAGCCTCGAACAAACACATGGCTGTCCAGAGAAAAAGAGTTACAATATTTACTCAAAGGCACATCTGCTGGAGTCCTGCCTGCCGGCCAACTCCGCCAGAGCGGCTGCACGGGGGAGTTTCAGTGCTGCCCCGTCAAGAAGCGCCCGTGTAACACCACCGGCGCTGGTACTCAGGGGAGAAAAAGCCCCTTCGGGCTCGGTTTTCCCGAGTCCCCAGACGACAGCCGACTTTGTGGAAGGGGAGCAGCCGCAAGAACCAGGCTAGGCTGGCCTCTCCAATGGGCAAGGCGCAGCATCCGCGGCACGTCTCGGGGACAGTACCAGCGCTCCCGCCAGGAGAAAAAGCGAAAGGGTCGGAAGCAGAAAACAAGCATCGAGAGCCCAAGAGCAAACACGAGAGAGTTTCATTCTCCACCGGAAAAGGAGGACCCCCGCCCGCTCCCTTCCCACCTTCGGGCGGGGGGCCCCGAGGGGCCCGCGCTGCCCCGGTGGGGTGGGCGGGGGCAGCCGCTGCCTCCTCCCGCTCCCGCCCCGCGCCCCCGGCCCCACTCACCGGCCGTCTCGGCCGCGGCCGGCGTCCCCGCCACGCCGTTCAGGTAGAGGATGGAGAGCAGGTGGGGCTGAGTCTTCTCCAGGGCCACCCGCAGGTCCTGGAAGTGGTCCCGTTCCTTGCCCAGCAGCAGGGCGATGAGCAGCTCGGCCTTCCCGCCGCCCGCCGCCTCCAGGTCGCGCAGGTCGCGGGGGCCGAGGGCGCCGGCGGCCTCCAGCAGCTCCACCACCTTGTCCACCTCGGTCATGGCCTGCGCCAGGCTCTGCCGGCACTGGGCGAGCAGCTCCTTGTGCTTGGGCTCCATGGCCGCTGCAGGGCCGCCGCCGGCCAAACTTCGCCCGCCCCCGGCCCCGCCGCTCCGCCACCGCCGCCCCCGGGGAGGCGCGGGCCGAGGCGGGGCGGGCGCCGCCGGCCGCCCTCCTCCGGCACCCGGCGCCCCCGCAGCGGCCCCCGGCGAAACTTCGTCCGGAGAGGAGGAGCGGAGCTGGGACAGGACCTGGGCCGAGGGCGGCTTTTCCTTCTCCTCTTCCTCCTCCTCCAGCAGGCGCGGGGCGAGCCGCCGTCAGGGGCTGCTGCTTCTCTTCCTCCTCCGTCTGGCGCCCCGCTCCCCTCCTTTCCGCCCCCCCGGGCGGCGAAACAACTTCTCCTCCTCCTCCTCTCGCCTGCCCGCAGGAGGCGACCGCCGGGAGCAGGAGCCGCGGGGAGCGCCGCCGCTTCCCGGCACCCCGCACCCCCGCGGGGCAGTCGGGATAACTTCTCTCCGCCGCTCGCCGCAGCCACACGGCCGGGAGGGGGTGCGGGGAGACGGGCTCAGCTCCAGGCGCCTCCTTTCATCGGCGGGCGCACGCAGCCATATTGGCTACACAAAGCTGCCGCCTGCGCCGAGACGAGGCTGCGGCATCGCATCGCCTGCCCCGCTCCGCGCCGCCCGCCCGCCGTAGCGGCCGCCGCTCTCCCGGCCCGCTCTGGCCCGGCCCGGCCGCCGCCCGCCCCCCGGCCGTCAGTCAGGGGCGCCCCCGGCCCCCGTGCGGCGCCGAGCGGGGCGGGCCGGGGAGGGACCCGCGGCGCGGCCTGCCGGAGGTTCCGCCGCTCCTCCCTCCCGGGCTCCGCCGGGCCAGGACGGGGTGCCCAGCCCGGGTGTCTCGGCGGCGAGACAAAGGCGGCGCTGCCGCGTTGGTGACGGGCCGGGCCGGGCGGGCCGTGCCGCTGCCCTCTCCCGAAGGCAGGAGCGGCCGCCTGTTGAGGCTGCCGGAGTCGGCACCGGGCGGCAGTTTCAGACATCGAGATTTATTTCGTCCTAAACCGGGAAAAGCTAAACGTCAAAACAGTAACAGACTGCTTACGGGCTTTGTCCATTGCAATTTGCAAAAACAAAAGTTTGCATAGGAGATCTAAACACTAGTAATAGCTGCTGGCTCATCTTCCTTGTAAATTTCTTCATGAATGACCAGAGACCCGGTCATTTACAGATAGGGTACAGATGTGTCCGTAGTCAGCTGTAGCAGGGGGATGCAATTGTTTAGCAAAGAAATAGGAGAGTAACAACTTTTCTGTCTGAAAGTAAACGGGCTGCCAACATCACTTGCACCAAACGTTAGCTCAATTTACAAACAGACTGCAGAATGACCACAAGCAGTTCTCATCTTAAATACACATTTCATACGTTTCAGTTACACTGAAAGGGCTTTACTGGTAGTGGTACTAACCCAATTATATCAAGAAGGAGCCGCAATCATCTGACAGTCTCCAGTCCAACCAACCCCGTGGTTGATTTAGTATCCAGAGACCTGGACTTAGTGAGGTACAAGGGAAAGTCTTTGTTCCCTAAAATTTCCTCTTAACATACCCATTGGGAGAATTCAGGTCCTGAACTGAGTTTCAAGCCACTTTATGTAGCTCAGTAGATGATGATTTCTCTCATGTGAAAACATCTTGGGTTACATGCAATTGTGCTATGCATTCTACTTCAGGCAAAGGCAGACAGAGAATAAGAGGAGTTAGGAATTGTTCTCAACCTTAAGTCATTATTTACAACAATACTTGAAACTATGGGGTGATTTTGAAACAAGTGTTTTTATGTTTGGTCCATTAATTTTTATTTAATGCTCTTGTAGACTAATTCTAATTTTGCATCCATGGTTTTTTCAACAACTTTCTTTGCTATACAAAATGCAGAGAGATGACCTTTTATCAGAAAATCTGCCTATTTCTCTCTAGTTAAAGTTGAACAGTTTTGCAGGTCCAGTAATTGCAGATTCCACAAGTGCTAGCTAACCAGTGTGCATTCATTGCTGGCCTCACAGCAGGGGTGGGAAGTGAAAGCTGCCTGGTGTCACCCACTGGAGCAGACCTCCCTTGGCCAGTGCCACTGCCGGGCCCTCTGTGCCTGCCACAGGACACCGTGCAATGGGAAGCTTTTGGAAGGCACATGCACAGGAAGACTGAAGAAAGATTGCACAAGTTATTCAAATATGTCCTTTTTAAAAAGGCTTTCTAATCTCAGCTAATCTCCTTTAACAATATTATTTTATTGTGTATGTGCCGAAACAGTTTCCTGTAAAGGAAAGGAAACATGCCATCAAATTTCATTATGAGGCATTATGTTAAGAGCCCTGCTTTAGGTCAAAGCAGCAGTTCTCTGCTACTTGAAATAATAAAGACAATCTCGAGTTCCATCCTCTTCCTGACTGGGCACTCAAGTGCACCTTTCACCAGGGGTTGCAGTAACACAGCAAAGGCAGCATTCAGGCAGGGCATAACTTGGCTATCTTGAGGCTCATTTCAAAACCTAGAGGGAAGTGGTGGCTCTGGGTACTGCTACTCCTGCCTTTCCCAGAGGTGTGTCTTAGTCCTTTGCCTTCTCTTCAAAATAAAACATTCATCTTCTCATCATGCCTTGCCTGCCCCACCTTTTGCCTGCAGATCCACACTGCCTGTTGCCCTTCTCAGACAGTGCCAGGGAGCAGATCAATCTCTGTTGTACCAGGTTTCTTTCTTTCTTTCTGGAAATGCAGTTTCTACATTTTTGTCATATCTGAGTCTCTAACACTCCATTTGTCTTGCAAATGGCAAGTTAGCTCTCAGAACAATTCAGACAAATTTCTCATTGCACAAATGTCTCTTCCATGGGTCCAGCTGTCAGACCCTTGCCTGTATAAGAGAGGGACCTTGCTGTTACCTCTGTACTTCACTCAGTGTAGACCTTCTCTAGCAAGTGCAGGGAAATTTTTCATAAGACGTGGGTATACTTTGAAGACTCAAATTATGAAATGGATGCTAATTTATTATGCCAAAAGTTTATACAGTGACCCAAATTCAGATCACTACAGTATCCCAGAATGCTGATATTTTCTGATAGGACACCCCTTAGACATATCTGGGCTTTAAAAGAGGCTTCTTATACTCATTCTAATGGAACTTTTCATTGGACAATAGTCTTCTGTGCAGAATTAGTTGTCACTCCTCAAACATTCCCTCCTCTGCACCTGCCTGCTTACTGCTGCCCAAGTTGCAGCAGCAGCAGCTCTGCTGCTGTAGGTTTCCTGGTAAATCCCCTCCTCAAAATCCTTAGTTTGAACCAATCACATATTCTAATGGCCAAATCCAGAGGGTTTTCTTTAAGATTAGAGGATTTTAAAATTAATTTTAAATACATGGGAGACATTTCTATTGCTTTTTGGTATTGGAGCCCTTAGGAAACAGGTCTTCAGGCTCCAGTGGCAGTCGTGTGTCCTAGAAACAGCTTTGTAACAAAAGCTACGCTTCTCATGTAATCATATGATTCAAACCATGATTTAGAGAAAAATATTGAGAGATTTACCATAAGTTAATGGAAGGAAGGTTATGCAATCTCCAAGACAGGCACATGAAAAATACAAGAAATCACCAAGTAAAGATTAGAGCTCTTAAGGTACAACGTGAACACCACAGAGACTTTGTCATGAGTGTAACACAAAGCACTAGCAGCTGAGCAGCTCTCAACAGCAGATTATTTTTTCATATTAATGTAACTGATAGACAATTAATTAGCACTTGCAGGATAGGAAGGTGCTGTTTTAATGTGCCAGCAGATCAAAGGATGTCATTTGGCCATTAAAAAACCCCAAACCATAATATGAGCAGTCTGAGCAGTGCCCAGGGAAAATATTTCACCTGGCAGTATCGTATCCAGGAATGGGCTATGCCCATAAATTCTGAGATCCTCAGAGCTCCTGCTGCAGCTGCAGACTGAGGGAGCTGCTGTTGGACACTCACGGAAGCACAAGGATCATTTATCTTCCCAAAAATGTGTAACTGTGAACTTCAGGAAATGGTTTAGCTCTTTCTTCACTGAACTGCTGTGACATACCATATGAAGGAAGGCAGACTAGAGGATTATATTGCCACTTTTTGCCCTTTTTTTGTTTTTTTTCTGTAGCCATAAAACCCACCAGTCACTTAATCTTGCACTGCACTAGGCAGTTTTTAGATAAAAATTATTATGGTCTTTTCCCACTCTGGGCAAATTAAAATGAAGATGAGAGAGTTACTTCAGTCATTTTCAACAAGCTTCAACAGAAAGCAAAATTTGTTTGCTGAAGGTTTTAGATTCCCCCCTGGGCTGTTCAAAAAGCAAATAAAAAAACTTGTTTTACTTAATCAACATGTTAAAAGAGAAAGACAAGGCCTTCCTCAAGGGCAGAATAGCTGGCAGGAAGGCTGTTTGTTTGTTTGGGGTGAGGAGGGGGAGAAGAAAAGGGTCTCCTCCTGGAGCTGTGAATACGCACAATCACTTCTGTTTCTCAGACAACTGCTTCCAAAAACAGGCAGCAAAAGAAAACCAGAAAGCCTATGGAGGCACATTGGTGGCAGTCCTGCAGGGGCGTAAGAATTGCAGCTTTTGTAGGGAAGACACTCTGCAAGCAAATCCCCAGTACCCATCTGCTTAGAACAGACCAGGGGCATGATTTAATTTTCTTTGGGAGACTGGGCTGGCTTGTGATGTGGTTAACTTCTATAAGCAAGCAGATGTTAAACAGCTCCTTTGAAAGCTGTTGCTTGCAGTTTGTTATTGTTTCCGTTTCTAGGTCACTTTTCAAGTCAAGGCAAAAGATTATTTATACCAATCATTTGCTTTTACTTCTTTTAGCACTAACAGGGAGATAAAAATAAATGGGTGCCCTAAACGTCCACGGGCAACTTCTAAAAACAAGCCATGCAAAAACTGGGAGCTTTTAGGAAGAAAACCCAAACTGCAGTTGAAGAAGGTAGTCAAATATAATAGTAGAGATTCCAGAGAATGCCTCAGCACATTTTCACCATCTTCACTGGTTTTGTCAGCAATGAGTATTTTCAAATGTGATTTGAATCTAAAGGCCCTTGAAGAAGCAAAAGCATTTCCTTATGTTCCATCTCTTAGCTCTGCTAAGAATGACATATGCACTATTCACAGCAAGTAGTTGCCCTGCTCACTGACATACAAGGGTTTAAGAGTTGACTCCATGTCAATTACAAGGTAAGTTTTCCAGGGACTCCAGGGGCATTGTGCTTTGATGATGGCACAACTGAACTCAAAGATGATGGCTCCAGGAAAGTCAATAGTCCTCAAAATTCCAGGGTAGTCCAAGTTTGTCTAGTCCAAGCCCAAAGGGCTCCCTGAGGAAATGGAGACAGGTGTGCATGCAAGTGTGGTTCTCTCTGTTTCTCTCGATACTGTGCAACACCTGTCTTTCCACACGTGCCTGAAGAGCTCATCCCACAGCTCATCTATTTTGCAGTGCTTAAGCCAAGGGGATAACAGAGGTGGCAGCCCATTTCCTAAAAAAACTCCAGAACCCAGCACATCCACATTTGGGAACAAACCAATACTCAGATGTGGTTGAACTGCAAAATTTCCTCATGCATGAAAAAAGATAAACAGGATTGTAGGGAGCTGGAGGGGATTATTATTGCTATTGCTTCATAATAAATGCTCTAACATTCTGAATTCATCTGGTTTATGATACAGGAGAAGCATTTCTAGTGTACTTTCATGAATTTTGCAGAGTTTTACAAATGCTTGTGAAAACCAGACAAAGGTAGATGGTGAGAGCATTGAAAAATATGCTGGACTTGCAGCAAGTCGTGTGTCATACTCATGGCTAAGACCTGAACTGCTACTTGACAGTGATACATGGATTTCTGCTTACAGGAAGACTGCATAAATTCGATATGCTTCTAATTTGAGGAGAAATTTTTACTTTTAATATTGCAGGATATTCCTTGGCAGGAGAGAGAAATGATTTTTGTAGGAAGAAAACACAACACTGGGATGACAGTGAGAATAAAGTCAAAGAGAAACCCTTGTACAACTTGCTGTAGTCAATTTGCTCGGACCAAGCAGACCATGGACCAAGATGAAACTTAAGACAGAATGGTGGTTACAATGACAAAAAATACTGGACTTAACCAAAATCAGTTCTGAAAGCAGTAAGAAACGTGAAATGAAGCAACTCCTAAATTACACTCTCATTTGAAAGGCAAAAGTACTGGAGTCTCTGCTTCAGCCTATGTGCCTTGGAGGGATGGGAAAGCCATCAGAGAGTTCCAGAATGAAATAATGTCTCAGCTTGGCACAGTGGCAGCTGCATTACCAGCTTCCACAAGGTTTGGTCGTCCAGTTTAAAATGAACTACAGATCTTCAACCTATCTTGTATTTTTCCCACACATAACACAAACTTAAAATTAAACATTCAACAGTTCAAGTTAGTATTTTTAAAAGAAAAATAGCACAAAAATAATTTAGAACTTAATTTTTTATAAATACCAAGATTTGTCAGAATTGAACAACAAAAAAACAACTCCCCAAACAAATAGAAAATCCCCACCTCCATACTAAATGGAAAAGAGCATATCCAGCACAGCCCAGAATAAGGAGGAACATCTGAGACAAAGTCCTGAGTGGCACAGAAGCCTTAAAAGGAATTTAGGTTAAAATTATTCTTTTTGAATCAAGTCTGCAGCAATGATATTTAGAGAAGTGTTGTTCAACTGTTTGAAACTTATAAAGATGGATTTACTGGTGGGAGTTTGATGGATAGAAATATTTAATATAATGCATATATCAAAGCTCATCCAGTTCTGCTGAGTTCTGTAATTGGTTTCCAGGGGACTTGGATTAAGCCCCAGTTTGGTAATAAAAAGACTATGCAAAAGAATAACCAAAATAAGAAGTCTCCAAATCTGCTAGGGATATTCCATAAAGGATAAATACACTTCATCAGCAAGGCAAGCCAAATATTATCCTTTTTACCATGGGCTATTTGTACTTCTAGAATTTTTTCCCCTTAACTCACCTTCAGAGCTGCCACCCTCCCCTTCCAAGATCATTAATGGCAGCCTAGAGCTTCACTGCTTTGCCCTCTCCTTTTCCAGCTCAAGTCAGTGTCTGCCTTGCAGCTGACTTCAACAGCACCAACTATTAGCCTTTTTGACTTTCTTTGGAAGATGAAAGAATGAGAAGAACTATACACAGCAGATGCTAATCACATTCTTTAATCCCCACATCCTGTCAGTGTTATTCACTAAGTACTCCTTGTAACATGTATGATTTCACAAGCATAGTCCCTTCACTCACCTTGATGATTCTGTAATCTCCTCTCACAACCATATTGCTCAGGCGAGACTATTCTAATTTAACAGTCTTTAACAGACTGAATCTAAAGTACAGAGTCTAAAGATTTCCCCAGGTCTTATAAGTCTGTGGCAGCAACAGTTCACTGATTCTACATTTGCCAGCTACTTCCCAAGCTGCTGTGCTGCTCATTCTTCCCCACACTTATTTTCAACAGAATACATACAAACACAAGCAAGGCAGAAGATATTTGTGCCAGCTAAGTAGGAAGGCTGAAGAAGAAAGCAGGAACAGGCTAAAGACAAAAGTAAGTCGAGATCTAAAGGCCTGAATATACTTTTCAGTGCTTACGAAGAGCCACATGAAGCAGGGATGCCTTTCATTTCAGTTTAAAGTACAAATATATTACCTTATATAATAAGGTCTTTTTCTTTTTTTCAGAAGTTATTTGACCATAGCTGTAATTTTGATGGCAGTAGATTTCCACATCCAGATGTGCTGAGGAGATGTTTCTTCCTTGAGTGGTTTAATTATCCTCCAGGCAAGTGTTCACAGTAACCTTGCATGGCTGAGCTGAATCCAGCCAGTGGCACAGTATGGTTGACATAGCACTGCTGCAGGGAAGCAGTGTCACCAGCAGTGACAGTCACTGTGGGTCCAGAAGGGAGGAATCTGTAGGAGAAACAAGGACAAGGAGACAGAAATAAATGCAAAGGGAACTAGAAAATGCACAGCAGTAGCATAAGTCAGAAGAACTATGTATCTCCTGAAAAATAAAAGTTTAAAGAAAGTCTCCGACGTAACTGGAAAATATTTGCATGAGTAGAAAATCTGGAAGAATGGCATATGGGAAAGGGAGCAAGTTACTGTGTGGGCTTGTCAAGGTACCTACACATACAGCAGACATTTTAGCATCACTGAATTGGAAAAGTGCAGGGATCAGGGCAGAGTAAGGGGTGAGGTTTGTCCTTCCTTCCCGTGAAAGAGATCCCCTACCCACTGTGCCCTACAGAAATGAGTCACACACTGTCCCTGCTTCAAGCCTGCACCATGACATGGCCAGAGCCATCCTCATCACTCCTAACACCATCAGCACTTTACCATGGGGATGCTGTCAATCAACCTGAGCCAAAGAATCCCCTCCCTGTGACACATCAGGATGAATCACAGCGCACTAATTAATTCCCAGAAACCAACAAACCCTGGAATCATAAATCAAGAAAAGTAATTTCCAAGTCTCACAACTAATTCTGGCATTTTCTGGGACTCATGAAGTTTACCAGCATAATTTCACTATTGCTTTTGCATTTCTTGGAAATCAATTTTCTTTATTTTGCTTCTAAAAATCTATACAATTTAACATATAAAAGGGATGCTCACTAAGAAAATTGTCATATGTATCAAAAGATTAGGCAAGCAACCTACACTTTCACAAAAGTGAAAGGAGAAAAATATGCCCGTGGTTAGTAATCCAGATACTTGCTGCTTTTGCAACAGTTTCATTTCAGGCCAACACTGTCTCCACCTGACAAAACACCTCTGTCGTGGAAGAGAGAGAAGTTGGTATGAAATCTGGAGGGGTACCCCAGCTTTCTGTAGACCCTGAAAGCCACAGTGAGAAAGGCACCTGCATGTCCTCTTTTACCCATGGACTAAGATGCCTCCGCACTATCTGGTTCTGAAACCAACATAAAAATTAAGACAGTTTGCAATGAGTGTCTGCCACCACAGGGCTATGATCAACAGCAACACAGCATACATAGAATAGCTTTCCTTCCCAGACTTCCTTGAATTACATGTCTGCTCTTCATAGGTGTTGTCACCTCTCGTCTAGGAAGAGACACACGAAAGGAACTGATGTAACTTGTAATTGAAAGTAATTGATGTAATTTCTGTCTCCTGTCCCAGTACAACTTACATATTATTAAAAACACCTCAGCTAAGGATTTTCTAGGAATATTTCTCATCTAACTGCACGTATTAACACATTTTAAAAGATTCCTATTTGCCTGCTTATTATAGTTACAGTCTTCCACATGAGCTGAACCAGAACCCATCAGGAACAGCAGTTTTTACACTTAATAGTAGCAATCACTGTAGTTCAGCAGCAGTATTATGCACAGTCGGTTGAAAGAGCTTTATAACTAAACAGATACAATACCTGAAGGAATTAATTCAGGGTTACTGCTCATTGTTAACAGCCATCTACAAAATTAATGATGATTAAACCTATCATTTGTCACAGCCATTAAGAGCAATCCCCAGGACAAATGACAAAATCTTAGTTCTCAGGAATGAATGAATGAATACTTGTCCTTTTCCCAGCTATTTCCATTACTTCACTAGGACTCCTTAAAGACATTATGAGTATCTGTGTGTCACTTTACCCAGCTGCCATCTCTGTTTGTTCCCCAAGCAGACCTGAATTTCTACTCTGCTTCCATACACACTTGCTTATTTCTGTATTTCCTGTCTTTTCAGCTTTCTTCCCTCTATCCTCAACACCATCAGAAACCACCATATTCCTTAACAAATCAGTTCTATCTACTGTCCTTGCTTCCAATTATTCCTGGTCCTGAAGGCTTGGACTCACAGGACAGACCTGTGAATGAAGACCTTTGGATGAAGAAACACCTTTTACCATCTGATGCACACAGAAGTAACGGTGGTGGTTAAAGCCATGCAGTATCAGAGCAGCTCAAGGCCCACAGAGCTCCTAAGCACAGCCAGCCAATGCCAGGTTCTCGCAAATCCAACAGGAACTAACAAACTACAGGCACCCTTGCAGCTTTCAGACATTCAAGTGGAAGTCATCTTCCATAAATCTTGCTGGTTGCAGCTGTCTGAACCCAAAGACCACCTGTTTCATATTATTTCCAGTCCTAACCATTGGTCTCCTGCACTGATCAGCATCACCTTCAAATGTTTTTAATGCAGCCCTGCCTTGGAGTTGTGCAGCAGCTGAAGGATGTGAGACACTCCTGAGGCAGCTGCCAGAACTTCACGCTTCAGAGCGACTCTGGGAGCTCTCCAGTGCCTGCTGGAGAGACTGAATGCAGACTGGAACAATCTCGGCTGCATGGAAAATGCTGCTGCAAAAGACAAGTCCCCACTCACTGCAGATTGCTGTTCTATCACTTGCCAGGAGCAACTCACGACACTCTTTCGGGAATGACTATAGCCTTTACTGAAGTACTGCTTTTTGGTTGTTTGTTTTTTAAGCCAGATAGACAAATGATATGAAAGTGAAATTTTTACTAATTAATGAAAAAGCATATGTGGACTCTGCTCTCTCCTTCTTAAGAAAATATAGTCCCTTCATCTCCTTCCTAACATACATGATTTTAACAGGTAGCTTTCCCTCTCATAGTCCTTATATTGCAAAAAACCCCCGTTTTTAATAGAAAAAATTAACAAAGCTACCCATTACCCCTTTCCTCAAAAGAAAACGCTGCTCTCTAGTGGAAGATGACAGTATGATCTAATTCCATTAGCAGGGATGTTATACAATTTTCATTTTATCAGTCACAAGAAACTTTAATTCATTTTCACAAGCACTGGAACACAAAAGTAGCAGGGCTTGTTTGTGAGACTTTGTGATACCTGTGAGACTTTGGTATTCATTCTTCAAGATAAACTTGCTATGCATTTGTATCAGTACCATAATCACATCCAAATAACCTGCCAAGTATTGGTGCATTAAAATATTAACCTATCTTTTAATCTGGTCCCTTTTAGTTTTTCTGTTCTCAGACAATATAATAAGCCAATTGGTTTTGGTTTTTTCTGAATATATTGAATTACCAAAAGACTTTCCTAGGTCTGAATACAAAGCTTAGCCAACCACTTTGAAGACAGTTACCTGCACAGAATAATTTAGGCAAATATGCAAATACTATGAAAATCTGTATGCTGTTTGCTATGGGTTTCTAAAGACATTCCTGTCTAAAGGCACAGTGATAGAAAAATTAAGGAATTCCTGTTGCAGTGATTCCTGCAACTTCTACTGAAACAGTGACAAATGCTCTGACATCATCTGTCCTGAAACAGACAATTTTTTTCCTACGTGTAGTTAATTTACAAAACACAGCATTCATATGCTTGCCTTTGCTTTTTTTCTTTAAGCATAAATAAGCAAAAAAGGGAATAGCCCTCTATACCAAATTTCTTCAAGTTATGGACCAAAGCAGCACAGTTCTGGATTTACTTCCAACTTTCCATAGTCATAACAACCTATTTAGCACACGGCAGCTGTTTTCTTCTCTCTCTGCAGATAAGAGACATGTGTGAAGTAGTTTCCTGATAAACACACCAAGAAAGTGCTTCATTTATTAAGAAGTTTAAATTTGTTTGAAAACAGATGGGAAAAATGAAGAAGATGAGAAAGCAGGATATGGATATTCAAAACCAAATTTATTTCTTGAAAATTTCCACTTAACTATTTTCAATTAGCATATAAATTGAAAAATAAAGGAATATGTGAAAAAATAATATTTATTTTTAAAAAATTAAACCCAAACTAAAGCTACAAATTTTAATCAAAATGCATATTTTACTATTCCGACGTTTCATTTCTTGACTGTTCTGACTGATGCTTAAAAAAAGCTGCTTACAAGTAAAATCCAAAAGCTAATTTGTTTACTGACTGTACAGAGAGCTCAAACAATAATTACTAATTCAGAGTGCTCTTGTAAACAATCTATTTTTGGTTGAAACACTTGTGAGGCTCAGAGCATGCTCTAAGGACAAGACATAGTGGCTTTAAGCAAGATAGGTTTTATATTACTTATTCATTTATGTTGTAAATACCTGAGATTTAAGCTTAATAATTCTCTACTGTCTTATTAACTACACAAAGAAATGGAGGTCAGCTCATCCATAAATTATGCAGAAATATAATTCACCCATAAATAAACACAAGGTTCACACATTCTTTACTTCTGCTTTTTTTTATTATCATATTCAAGACAATGATAAAAGACATAACTTTAGTCTTAATTTTAAAACATACAAGAGGGTGAACCCAGCATTTAAATAGCTCATTTTTCTATATTTACAAAAACCCAAAACCAAACCAAACAAACCCCCCCTGGCCCCAACCAACCAACCAAACCCAAAAACCAAAACCAACCAAATAAAAAACCCAACCAACCAAAAAAACAGAAAAAGGAGAGATGCGGTTATTTGTTCCAGTACAAATTCCACCCATTTAGACCTTGAAAATAATCTTTATTCACAAAAATGTCAAGCACTATCAGTAGAACTTCCCATGATAAAACAAAGTACTTAATCACAGGAAAGGTTTATGGGCTTTCTCTCCATGAAGCCCTTACCCATGTTAAATTTACATCTTGACAAAGAAATAGACAAATGACTAAGTGGCAATCTCACTGAGATCACAAAGAAAAGTTTAATTTATTCTGAAACTTCTATTGCTAAAACAAAGATAGCGAAATATATGTAACTTTTAGAGCACATGATAAATGCACTACATTCTCCATTTTCACCCTGCCAAAATGTAGGCAAATGTAGATCTTAGCATCTCACCGAAAACACAAAATAATCTGAGAATAGCTGCGTTGAATTTCATATGAGATCTTGTCTGCAAGGAGGATGAATTAAACGACAGACCCAGTGGCACCTGAAGACTAAAACCAATAGATTTACAGTCTCTGAACGTAGCCTTACACTTTTGGTGGACATAAAGACAAACTGCAGCACAAACTTGTTTATTTTCAAATGCTAGAATACTCAGCAGCCTGCTTTTTCTTCATGAGGGGACAACTTCAGCTTTTTTCTCTACTTCATTTCTCTCCAGCCTTGACTCATATCACGAGCACACTGAGTATCCAAACACTGCTGAGAAAACACTAAGATACTTTCCCTCCATAGCACCACTGTAAATGTAAACATAGAAAACTGAAATGATTGAGATCTATCTGATAACTGCTTCAGTGGACTACAGCAAATATACTTTCAAATTATTTCATGGCAATGCATAAAAACAGCATCCCTCAATTTTTACTTTATAATAATAAAATCAAAGAACATTCTGCTCAATTAGGAAACCTTCCCAAAACTAGGACTGCTCTAAGTTACTGATTCCAGCAGTCAAGACAGTGGCTGTCATATGAAAAGCTATCTATAATTTGCAATATTCTTACAACAGTCTTCTCAGAATTTAGTAGCAACCACAAAGTACAGCTTCTTGTAGATATGGTCCCAAAACAGAATCCTGGGGAGGAAAATAATTTACTGGACAATAATTTGGGATAAAGAAAAACCCATTAAAGCTACCAAAAGCAAAGAGAAATATTTCAAATACTTTGAATGGTGTTCCTGAACTCACGATGAATTAACCACAGACTCAGTTTCAGCTTTCTGAAATTCCTGTTCTTAAAAGCTGTAGACTGACCTCTGCAGCTCCTGCTGGCAGAACATTTCCAAAAGCATTCTGGGAAAGCTCACAAAACTCTATTGCCAATTTATTTTTATTTTTTAATAAAATCTGAATACATGTGAAATAAATACTGAGTTAATAACAGTTTGCACCCACTAAGGGTAATAGAAAAAGCTAACACTTGAAAAAGACAATGAAAAAGAAAACGTTATCAGGTGAAATCCACTTCAAAATTGTTTCCACTCTCTGGTGCACTCTCTCATTTCAGGGTCTGTACTAACCACAGGTGGTGAGCAATTGGGCAATTCTTTTGATATAATTTCACTTACCAATTCACTTCTACTGAGACACATAGAACCAGTAATACACTTGGCTTAATTTAAATTATGTTTGCTTACTATTTCTTGGTTTGCTATCTTGTTTTATGTCCAAGTGCTATGTAACAATGGGAATATGAAATTCATTATGATCAAATATCAGAGGCCGCCTGGGAGGGGTTGATTCTTTGTCCGCTTTGTGTAACAGTTTAAAGAGACCTGTTCCAATATTCATTGGAATTCCCATGATGATGCACTCAGAAACACCTAGGAAAAACCAAACAAACACAGTGAATATGTGAACAGTAAGGATTTACAAAACTACTTTCAATTGTCCATTCTGTTTTGTGTTACCTAGAAAACATTGAACTTCTCATGTTCAATGAGAGACCTAGGCCTCTTCCCTAGAGAAAGTTAAATGTTATGGTCATCAGACCAGTATGTTACTTAAACAGTGTTAAATTCTACAGGAAAAACTCAACCTAACCTAAACATCTTCCCCAGTAACGAAAGCCCTTCAGAAGGTTTGTTTTTAGAGAAGACATGGCCCATGCAGCGCTCATAGCAGAAGATGCAAGGCAAACTTACTTCATGTTCCTTCTCTGACTCAGTGCTAAGGCTTCAGTCAAACCTGGCAGGGTTCCCTTGAAACCTCCCCAAGTTCCCAGTGAGAAAGGCACAGAACTACTTGAGCTGTAACGCTCCTGGCATTTTCACCACTCAAAAAGTGCTTGTTTTGAAGTGAAAGATTGAGTCTGTCCCAATGATTTTTGATGGTTATAACATTTCCACTGCAATGTGCTGACACATTTATATTCCAGATCTACCAATGTGCACGACTTTTCCACAGAACGTTCCACACTCAAAGCAAGCTCTCAGATACCAGTGTATCTAACAGTGTATATAACAGCAGGCTGTCATGATCTAAATGACATTTTTGCACATTCTCAGGAGTATAACTCAATGGTCCTTCACATAAATGTTTAATAAGGTAACAATAAATAGCTGTACATTTGAATGCAGGAAGGATGAAATAAATTTGCTTAAAATTCTGACTTGATTCACAATTTGAATGTACACAAATGAAGATTCAGAAAATATTGTGCACAAAGCACTGTTTGAAACTGGCTACACTAGGACCACCTAGACATACACACAAGTATACCTAGGTAACTAGTTAACTTTTGCATAACACATGCATATTTCTGTATTTCATTAGTACCCAGAAACTCCCAATTCCAGCTCCAGGAGGGTATTGCATAAACAGTTCTTGAAAAGAGTGAAACCTGCTTTACTTCTTTTCTCCATTCAACCTATTAAGACAGATTTTTTAACAACTCAGTCCCAAAATACATGTAGCTTAAAGGAGAAGAACATCTGACAACAACAGGGGCAAAGGCATTACAAAAACCCCCAAATTATTTCAATTCCAAATATTAGAGCACATGGCAAAAATACAAAATAAAGAGACAAACAGAATGCCAGAACTCATTGACTGGGTTTTCTGTTTGCTGTATATATGTGGGCATGCATACACTTGTGCATATGTAGCCATGTATTTTCAAATTTTACCAGATCCTTTCATCAACTCACTAAGATGATTAAGTGGCTGCTAATGTACTTAAATTTAAAACTCAGGAACAGATACATTTAAAAACAAATTTCTGACAACAAGTATCTTGTCTGCTGTTAATGAAGTGAATACTGATAAACAAGACTTCTGATTAAAAAACAAAGACCCACAATTTTCATCTATTTAGATTAGAACTAAATGAAGATGTGAACAACTTGGCCTTTCTGCTTATTTCTAGGTACAAGTGCTAAATGACCTAAGCAATCAGGTAAGAGTGTAATCTTCAGCTAGGCTGACATCTACCTGTCTTCCTACTTCTCAGCAAAAATGAAAATGAAACCTAAATACTGAGTGAGGTACTAGATTTATTCAACAGCTCTAGGTGTTGAAGATAAACTTTCACAATTGAAAAACCAGAACTCTTGAGAGTGGGACAAATTTCCTAGTATTTCACTGAGATCTAGGGTGAGAAGTAAAACCAAATTACTCAAAGTCTACTTTAGGAAACATCCAACAAATATCCAACTGACTTCAAGATCTCAGTCTGATATGAGAAGCAGAGAAACACAACAAACTTCTAGGACTTCTAGAATTAATTAGCCTCAAGCCTGAACCTAGCCTGAAGTTTTTGACATACCAGCTGAACAGGAAGCTTAACAAAGACAAAACTCCAATGCTTTGAAGAGGTTTTACAGCTGCTGGGTAAGGACCACAAACTGTAACAGACTTTGCAATACCTACCACAAACAGAATCCTTCTGTCCAAAGTAGGCAGCATCAAAGAGATGGTCTGCAGTCTTTTCAAAAGAAGCCAGCATCAACACACTTTCCTTCATTTTTGCCAGTCCAAACCTGGTAATGCCCAGAACTTCACCCTTGATTGATGGAAAAACCCAAAGAGTAAGCCCGAGTAAATAAATAAATAAATAAATAGACTATCTACAATATAGTACTGTCATAACACACTGATTCACAGTTGAACATCCTTAAGGTTAATAGTTTGGTAGTAATGAATATTTACATAAAACAAAAGTCATACTTCATATACAATATAAGCTGCTATAAATGGTTAATAGCTCTTGCACAGATCTTGAGTATTGAAAAAATTGAAAGAAACATGGCCATGAGAAAAAAACCCCACAATTATAAACTGGCTGCTGAGCTACAAAATTCAGTGGGGTGTGAGAGCACTACACTGAATCTAATGCCTGTTATCTACAGATAATAAACCTGACCTCAGCTGCCAGGAGACTACAGAAGATGCTAAATCTTCATTTTTTCACTCTCTAGAAGAAAAAGGTAAATAGATTTTTAAACTAACTTGACTTGTTTGTGCTAATATTTCTTAGAAACATCCTGATTATATCAGATTGCACATAGAAGCCGAAATCAGAAGTACAGGCAAAAGAATGCATGGTAGGAGCCCACCAAGTTTAAAACATAGCACTCTGATGCCCTTTTCTGCTGCTGTGCTGCAGCTTCACAGGGTCACAGCCCTGGGGACTGCTGCTGCTCAGTGCAACAAAGCTCTGCAGTTTGGGAACAAATCAGAACTCCATCCATTTCACTCAAATTAAACCCTTGCACTCTGGCAGGCAAATTGCAAAATCTTACTTCACTTAGTGTACTCAACTGTAAAAACCATACCGGATGTGAAAGAAAGAAAATCAGTCAGTAAAGAGCAGATGATTTTGTACTAACACGTTGTGTAAGACTGCTCATGTCAGCTGATGAGTAATGTATATATCCTTTGCCCCTCACATATGGTGCAGCTGCTACAAACCACTCCCCATGGGGTTTTCTGCACAGCAAGCATTAAACTGCATGCATGGCTACCCAAACAGTTTTTTTTCACACCATCATTTTGGGGATTCCTATTTTCAATTATGAAATTATCATTCCCTACTCATAATATCAATTTGTTTTCAGTCAAATTAGATCTAGAACTAGAGTAATTAAGCATTTTGTGTAAAATATAAATAACAGTATTAGGTCAGTACAACTTTCAATTCCTTAAGCCCAGAATTAATTTCCATCTCCTGAGCTCACCCACCCTTCTCAAACATGATAAAATTAATTTGTTTGAACAGGCCAATGTAACATTTAGAAAAACCATAGTACAAACCTTGTAAGTCATTAGATCAGACAATAACATGACGTGTCTCCTGTCAATGCTCATGCCATGGTTCACCATCGTGTATTGAATCTCGTTGATAATGGTTGTCCGAGCAGCTTCAATTCCCAAAGTTTTCTCTACCTACACAAGAGATTGTTGCATGTTACATGCATGAAGAAGCAAGTGCTTGGAGCAAGTATACTCCTGGAATAAATACCATCTGATAGTATAGTGATATTCCATTTCTATGACGACCCCTTTAAACTTCTCCATTTGAATAATATTTATAGAAACAGCTTATTTGTGGTGAACAGTGCTGCCAGTGAATTATTCTCTTGTATTAATGCATTCTGACACCTATTAGTGGAATCAGGCTTCATTCCATATCAACTGCTGCATCTCAGCACAAACAAGCACTTGTAATAAAGATGCTATGGGGAAAACCCCACAGCATCCATTTAGACATTACCTCATAAGTGTTGTTAGAGGATGTTTTTGTTCCTTTCACTCCATGAGTAGCCATAACAGCTCGTAGATTATCACCTTCAACCAGAAGTTTGTATTTTTCCTTTCCACTTTGTTCATCAACATGAATGACAGCTCGGGAAACCTCTGGTATGCCTTGCACTACAACCTTCACAAAACAAAAGCCCTAGTAACTTTGATGTACACAGTAACACAGTATAAAAGGGTAACACCAGCATTCAAACCCATTGAAAAGATCTAGTACATGGAGTAAAGTCCCACTCAAAACACGTAAGAGTAAGATTTCTTGCTCTTAAATACACTAGTGCAAAACTGACACTGACACTGTACAATAAACCTTACTCACTACCTACATTTTCTATTTTATGTCACATATTCCCACACTCTGGTTTGGATGTCTGAATGGTGGCAGACCCATACAAATAAAAGGGCAAGCAGCTAACAATAAAGGTTCACGTATCTATGTTTTTAAAATCCAGAGTAGTGAGTCTCCTCACAGAAAGCTGAAAAAATGCCAAATACTGTCATGTGGTTCAATTTTAGATACAACTGAAAGCAGATGTAACTATCTCATACAACTGCTGCACTTGGAATGCTTCAATTAATGTTGTAAAGGAAATATCAAAGCTTCCATCCTATTGACAAATATTAGTAAAGGATGGCTTAGTTTCAACAGTGAGGCAGTACCATCACCATCTAAGAGTTACTCACACAGCCTATCGTCACTGTCAATACCGACAAGAATTATTTCATCTTGCCACCATCAAACAAATTATTACTACTGATTAGCTCCCACAAAAGCATGCGACAGCCTTGGCTTTTACCTTTGGTAGCTCTTCCTTGAGGGACTGCAATACATAATACATGGAACTCTTGCTATTTTCACGAGGGGTCACACAGACAACTGCTTCTCCATGGACAGCAACATCCCCAGGCTTCACTCTGAGTTTAGAGACACAAATCGAGTAGCGCACAGTCTCGGCATTCACCTGTGCCAAAAGGCAAGCAGCAAACATCAGGGTTATCGCAGCAGGTATCAACGTGCTCAAATAAATGGAGCTATCTTTCAACAGATGATAAAAAGGAAAAATGTAAGAAAAAAGAAACCCAAATATTCTCTTCTAAATTTGTCTTATAAATTGCATGAAATAGTATCCTATGCTGAGGGTACCAGCCTGTACATTAACCAATGGACAGAAATGGCATCCCTGTGTTTAGCAAAACACAAATGTATGTTCTCTCACTTCCAAATAAAGGGGGAATTATCCACTTTGCAAGAAAAAAAATAAAATAGACCCTTCCAGATGTAATGTAGCCACACAACATCAATCATCCACTTCCCTTTTTTTAACTTCCCCTGGTATGATTACTGACACAGGATCAAGAGACCCTTTGTAACATATCCTTTGTAACAAGGTATAATCTGTGCCAAGAACTGAACTCACCTCTAATCTCAGAAGTCTAATGCGCTCTAAAGACAGCTTCACTAGGATGAAACAGTCATCTGGAAGAAACACTTCCTCAATATATTCAGAAATCTTTAAGAGACAAGAATATAACAATTAGTATGCATAAATGGCTAAAATGCCCCATTGCAAATTGGCTAATGCATACATTCAAAGCATTAGCAATAATATAGTTTTCTTACCTCCCCTAACAAAGTTTTCTCAATTCTTCCTTTAACCAGACGGGCAAAATCAGGATCATCATCTTTGTCCAACTGTGCGGTTATAATAGGGGTGCTACAAGAAAACACGTACACACACACATGAAAACCCAGGTAGGAAATTGCTCAGCTACGTACAGATGGCAACTTGAATTACAGCCTGCCTTATGGAATTTATCTCTTATCTAGAGCAGTATTTAGTAAGATGAAGATATCTTCAGCTTCCTCAGGTGTATCTAAGAAACATTACTGTTCAGGTACTTCAGGCTGGTAAAAACAAGCGAACACACAAGTACTAGTGACTTTTCATGGCATATGTTATTCTAGGATTATTTAAGCATGGCTTCATGCATACCTAGAAATAGGTATGCTTCAAGTACTGCTAAGCACCAGAGTACTTCACAATAGGTGAGAAGTCTAAGAAAATATTATACTTAACAAATAATCACTTTTCTTTATTTGATTTTCTCTTAAGTATCACAGTTGGGCAGACACCAGATTTTTGTTGTTTGAATATTTGCATTGAATGGTGTCCAGTATATTGCTCAAGACAGGGAAATGCTATCATGTGTTGCAAATGTACCCATCAGGCTTCCCTTGGGCAAAGGAAAAAAACCTCAACAGATCAAAACAATACTTGTACCTAATAGCCTTTGAAGCATTAATGATTTCTTTGATTCTTGGCACACCCAAAGTAATGTTCATTGAAGCAACACCAGCAAAATGGAAAGTTTTCAGAGTCATCTGTGTGCCAGGCTCACCAATGCTCTGTGCACAAAGAGCTCCTACTGCAGAACCAGGCTCCATCTGTGCCCTGATAAAAAATATATAGAAAGAGATATGGAACTGAGTAAGGTATAAGACCCTAAGCAAACAACAACAGAAACTATTCTGGTAGATATATGAGAAGTTTGTTAATATGTTATTTTAGTAAAAAAACCAAGAAGGAGGTCGAGACATCACCAATACTTTAAGACTGATCTCATACAAAGCAAGAAGATGCCCTGTCATACAAGCATTCCACAGACTCAGTATAACTTCCATTACAGATTGTCTTCTTCCTCCTAAGCATCAAGCACTAGATCCAGCATTCTCCCTTCAGGGAAATTCCATATGCTAACATTTACTTATTACAGTAAAAGTGGTAATTCACATCTAAAAACACTTAAGACAAATGTAAACAAGCACTCCTAATAAGGGAAAGCAAAAAAACTGGGAATTGCTTTAAAATAGTTAAGAACATAACATATACATTAATTTTCTAGAAGAATAAAACCCTAGGAAACGATGCAGGTAGGCCACAAAGGAGAGATCACCCATGGCTGCATGTGAATGTCCAAATCGAACAAAACTAAGCAAATGAAATAAATCTCAATGGATAGAGAGATTAGAACATCCACACTAGCACTATCGTGGTAGAATACCAAAAATAACAAACAAAAGGATCCAATGAATGCATGAGAGATCAAAGAACATTTTAGACCAAAGTGTGATATAACTCCTCAGACTGTGTAGATCAAGAATAGCTATCAAGATTCATATGAATTTGAAACTCATCTATTTAGACTTTGTTCTGCATGGAGCCATTGAAGGTTTCCAAAAAAGTCCTACAAGAGGGGGAGGAAGGAAACATGTCTGGCAGTGGGTGTAAGAATGTGAAGTGTTTAAACAATGTCCTCCCTTACTCTGAATCCTATCACTTTTGGCTTTTACCAGAATCTGCTGTCAAAACACAGTCTGTGGGTTTAAGTAATGAGAAGCTAAATGCTAAAACTGCTTGTTGGTATGATTACTATTACTTCAGAAGTAAGGTGCTTAAACGGAAGCAGATAGCTTTGCATGCTCAAAAAATACAAAATGAAACATAAAGCATTTTTTTACAATGTAAAAGGATACCAAATTTTGTTAATGAAAGGATCTGCTTTTGACTCAAGACAAACATAAATACCTCACTGGTTAGATCTCTAGAACTTTTGTGCAAGACTGCCTTAACAAGCCCACCTGTAGACAGTGATGCTTTTTTTTTTTTTTTTTGCATCCTACCTTGGTCTTGTAATGTTTATGTCATTGGAGCCAATTTTTTCTAATTCTTTGTACTGCATTCACAACAGAACCAATATTCATACAGTAAAAACAGCAAAATACACCCCAACATTACCAACAAAGCAGCAGCACTGAGAACACAGCAGGGTAAACACTCACCTCATGTACTTGTCTCTACAAGTCTCTAGAAACTTCTCTAGTTGTGTTGGAGTAATCCTATCCAACTGATACAAAACTCTTGGCTGAAAAGAGAATGGCATAGTTGGAAAAGCAACAACTCATGAAGATGGAAAAGAACTACATCATTATCCCATTGAAATTATTTACCTCTGTTGTGCCGTTGTCATTAATTCCATACTTGTCCCTAGTTTTTTTTATCTTCTCAGAAACACCCTTGATGAATTTTTTAATTTCCTGAAATCACATTAAAACCACAGTAAGTGAAAATGTGGTCTCCAAATAGTTACAATAAATTAATCATGCACAACATAAAGAGAGGAACACAAAAATTTAGACAAACACATACATTAGAGTCTAGCAATCGAGATCCACTTCGGTGTAGCCACTAGTCAGTAGCAGTACATAAGGACTATGGTCCATGCTGAATAAAAGCATCCTTCTTGAGCACACACTGACAGGTGAAGATAGGATCAACCCAAGTCAGCTTTCTTCCTACCCACCACTTTAAATCACTTTCAGTAGAAAGTGATTTAAAAACTAAAAAAAACCAGTAACTCAAAACTCTTATTTTTTGGCGATACTGACACAAATACATTCTCTCTCAATCCTCAATATTCAAAACAGTCAAAATGGAAAGCCTCTGGCAAGAGAGGAAGTATATGAAGTGTATCTGCTGGAGAGATTTCAGAGATTTGATGTGCACTTCATTTGTCAGAAAAAACCTCAAAACTATTATATACATGTCAGTGTTTACCTAATATGACCCAAGTAACTTCTCTAAGCTGTGGAGAGGTCTTGAAGATAATTGCATTTAACAGGTCATACTACATAGACCTTTCACTCTCTTACCAGGCTTACCCAAAACAAGTTCTAATAGTCTTTACTGGAACATAAACTGAAACAATACCATTAGAAAAACATCCACCATTTATTCTAGAAAAGATCATTTGGTCATTACATATTGGACATACACGTGTACACTAGAAGTCATGAAATATGAGATCCGTGATTAAACTCTTCCACAAACGTGGACTTGGTGCAAGTCATTACCATAACACAAAGTTATCAAAACCTAAATATAAACAAAAAGCAAGAGGAAATCCTTCCTATCGGTTTCAACCATGATTCAGGAAAGCCCCCACAGAGAAGCAAATACTTCAATTTTTTAAAGTCCTTTTAAGCCTTTTCTACCCCATTAGTCCTACCTAACAAACAGAGTGATGGTTACACAGCATCACCTCTTCTGCATTAGGTACTGGACTCCTTGTGACCACCACAGTCAGCTGAGCACTGACAATTGCTTGCAAAAATGACTAAGTATCTGAGGGACTGCCTTTTTTTCACAGCTGACTTCATAGAAACATGAAAACACTTTATTGCATTCTAACAGAATTCTCTCTCAAAATAACAACATTTTTACTGGCATTCAAGGTATTTCCAGAAAGTACATTATTTTCTGTGAGTACCAGAACCGAGTTCAAAAGGAAGAACAGACAACAGAAGTGCTGCTGGAATGGATGCTTCGAAGTTGCTTCCCCACTTGGATGAAAGGATGTATTCTCATGTTTTTGCCCCTTTTTTCTGCCCTGCAGTAAGTAGCATTATTCACAAATAATATACTTGGACATTTTAAAGGCTTTTGACCCCAACATACTTACTTTAACAAATATATTATAAATTTTTTGCAAGTGTTTCGGCAATAATATGGAATCAGAGAAGTTAATCTTTTCATTGCACATGCATAAAAAAAGCAATGCTGAAGGACTTGCACAAGACTTTTCCTCTTGGACAGTGCCTGAGTTCCAGAGTACTTGAAAAAAATACAAACAACCCCAATGCAATAAATCAATTATTATATATAATTCTGAATAAGGTACTCAAATTATATGTTACTTCCATACACCAGAGTCAAAAAAGGTGGAAGATAAATCTCTGAAAACTTATTTTTCATTGTCAAACTTTTACTCATGCAGAAGACCTAAAAGAGGAAATTACTTATTCTTCTCAGCTTTCACATATCTGTTGGCATTTTATCCAAACTATGGATTAATTTTTACTACAAATAGAATGAAAATGTAGCTCACTCTTTATGAGCCTCTCTCTCTCTCTCTCCGGATTTATAATCTTTAGTGCAACACTGTGCTCTGTGAGCACAGCTAGATAACTTCCAGAGTGGACTCAAAAAAACATTGATTTTTTTTTTCATAACTTCTAAATCCATGAAGTCTTAGTCTGGACCAGATTAACAAAAAGGCACCAAATGGGCTCAGTAAGATGTGGCTCAACACAGGCCTTGCCAGCTCCTGTAGAGCTGCTGTTCAGCCAAAATTTCAGGGTGCAAACCACGCTCTCCCAGGGTTTGCATCAGGTGTCACAGCAGCCAGGTTAGTGGCATCATCTACACACCAGAAGCACTGCTTGCATGGCAGTCCTTGCAGCGAAGAAGCCACTGGAATGCACAGTGGCACAGGCAATGCCATGAGATGCAGCCAAAATCTGCTCCACTTGAGGCAGACCCAGTAGGCCAACTCTGCATATAGCGGCACTGAGTGGCTGTGGACTGACCTTCTTCTGTGCTTGCACCACATTCCCAGCACTCCTATTCCATCATCTCAAACAAGCACAGCAAAATGACTTTTTTTTGGCTATTTAGACACCCTGTGTTCTGGACTGGAGTGGATAAGCCCATTACAGGAACCTCTAGCTAAAACAACCACACTAAGAAGCATCTCTGTTCTGGAATGGGAAAGTGGAGGAAGGGAAAGGAAAACACCAGAAAAACATGCTCATGTCCCTAGAGACTGAAAAAATGACTTTTAGGAAGAAAAGTCAAGTTTTGAAAGAAAGCTTCCTCAAAATCCTTGAATCTAGCAATGAATATTAATTAACATGTCACAGTTTTCACATTAAGAAAGTTAAATAATTGTGATGAACACCTATATCATAATTTAACAAGCAGTAATATATATATGCTAATCAATTACTTTAGCACTATACACACATCTTTAGCTAAAAAGCACTAACATTAATGCTCACACAGTGCACACACATGCTACGATTACCTCATTATATTTTTCATAACCTGTCTCAGTTAATGTCTTCAAGGAGGAACAGAAAAAAAAAGGAAAGAAGAAAATGTGACTATCTAAAACTTAAAAACCTTAAGCTAATTATCACTAAGGTGATGTAGCCATATCTGTGGTTCTGAAATTAATAACAATTAAACTTTCATTATATGATTTAAAACATGTATGCTTAAATAACAGCTTTATCCCCACACTCTGATATTAAATAATTTGATTTCCTTTCCTTCAGACTTGCAGTTAAGATTTACAGCAAATATGGATATAACTATTTTTTCAGCTCCACTCTCTCAATGGAAGTGCAATTCAGGTTTACCTTGTGCTCTGAAACACTCTGTTCTATTAAGAAGAAACACTACAAACAACAGGTCATGAAATAAACCTTGTTCTCATCACTGCCAGTAATCAGAAGGTTCATCAGGGTAACAGCTTTATATGGATGTAAGGTTAAGTCTATAGGCAGGTTAATTCTACAGTTTTGATCAGTGATTCTCAAGGAAGTCTTGAGAGTGGCTGCTCTCGTAAATATTAAAACTGCCCAGTGCTCTTTCAAACGAATTGAATTTTACAATTCAAAGTACAAGCAGTCCTGCGAACCTTCGCTCACCCTTAAAAGCCATCTAAGTAGTCTCCAGACAGGCTAAAGTCCTGTCCTTAAATAACAGGGAAAAGTTAATCACACTGTGATAAGGAAGTGAGATAATTACCTGCAGAAAACTGTCTTGGCAGCAAAGAAATTCATTCTTCTTCATGATGGACTCGGACGTTAACACCAATTCATTTTTGCTAAGGGCTGGTTCACTCCGGCACGGATAGACAGCCTTCACAGGAAAAAAACATGACTTATCCACAGAGAGCACATGCACAAAAACTCCATTGCAAAGACACAGAACACAAATGTAGAACTGAATAACAGCATTCTTTATTTCTGGTTGTGTCTTTTTGTAGTTTGTTGAATGGGGTTTTTTTCGGTTGGGTTTGGTTTACTATACTATATATTAGACTACTGTGGAAAGAAGGGCCACATCCACTCCTACTTATTTCTGCAAATCTGAAGGTATATACCCAGACATTTCTAGTTCTACCCATTTTTTACACCCATATTACAGAAATCTAAACAGTTACTTCAGCAAAAGGCTTTTTCCTGGGGGAAGGGGGTCACGACACACCAACCAACCACAAAAACGAACAATACAAGTCTTCAAACATGACAATATTATTGAACAAACACCAGCCAGTGGAACTCAAGGAACATCCACGTCTTGATTTAATAGAGAATTAATCTGTGCATTGTACCAAACCAGTACCCAAAAAAGCCTGTAGTAATTTATCTAGTGAGCTGGATATCAGGCCATAAAACTATGTTCAAGCACAGAAAGAAATTTTACTTTTCACAGTTATACATGGTTTGGTCTCTGTACACAAATTGCTCTGTTCCACTGGAAAAAAATATCTATTACTCTTAGAATACACATCCTGAAAGACTGACCAGGACCATTCAAAAAAGGCAGATAGAAAATAAATACTTCCAGTGAAACATTTTTCCCCATTATTTACTACTTTCTTCTCCATGCTTAACAGTATTTTCACACTTTCAATAAGGACTTCAGCAATCCTTACCCTTATATTGTCTAGAACTCTCTTGAATTCCAGCGGTTCATCCTTCCCTTCCATAGCCGCAGGATCCAAGCCATCTCCTCCATAAATAAACTGTATAATGTCACCAGTAGAACTTCTGACTGTTAAATCATACTGTGAGCAAAGATCTTCAAGGGATTTTACCAGACGTCTCTGAAGGAAAAAAAAAAAAATCAAGGAAAGTAAAATGGATCTTTTTAAAAATAGCTGTTGATACACAATACAAGAAGTATAGAAACCAGACTTGGGAAATAAATCTGACACAGTGATGAGCAGGCATGAAAACCTACTTAAAATCATATATTACCCCTCAGACCTTTCTGCACATTCCACAGAACAGGAAAGTCAATAAAATTTCATGCAACAACACAATACTCCACATTTAGAATTCCATTGTATAGAAAAGCTAATGACTTAAGGCTAAGCTGCAAAAAACTACTGTAGTTGGAGAGATTTATTTGGGTGGGTTTTTTTGACATAACACTCATATTCTTCCAAGAAGATTTATTTCTCAAGGGCTACAATGCTTTTTGTATATGAAAGTAGAACCACTCAATGATTGTTTTCACTGAGAAAACACAAAGAGGTCACCTGCCAAAGCCATTTTTCTGTCTGGGTTATCTGCTTCTCCTACATTAACTCCTTGTATTGGGAAATCCCTTAACTACCATATTCCTTTGCATTCCTAAAGAGAAAGTATGCTATCAAACATTTTAGGTTAAAAATATTTTTACTTGAAAGATGGACTTCACTGTTCCATGAAACCAAATTAGATCACCTAAACTAGACTATGAATTGCTATTTTTTTTTTTCTCACTGGTGAGAAAAAAGGTAAGATAAAATAAATGTTAAGATTTTTTTTTATATTTCCAAGTCCAAGTGCTACAATTCATTGATATAGGAAGAAAATTAAAGAGGAAAAGTATTTTGCAGACTGCATATTTTATATATACATGAGTGTGTAAATACTTGCACACATGCCAAGATTATTCCATTAGTTTTGGAGACAAATGGTCTAATTAGTCACCCACCCCAAAAGGTGGGTTTTTTTCTGTCTTTGTTAGTTGTCTATCTTGGAATGTGCTCCCAGCCCAAATTTATCTTGGCTTTTCTGCTGTTACACTGGGAAGAGGGCTATAATTCACATACTACTTAAATGTTGGAACAGAAATCTTAAGACTGCACATAACAGCAAGAAGCTTTGTTGGAGGGACATTTATTTACAGCCAAAGACATGAAAATCTTACAGAACCAGTCTAAGTCTACATGGCAAGGTCCCTCTTGCCTAGAGAGCAGACACTCAAAGGGAGCTTTAGCTGCATTTCTGTCATCATTCACATCAGGTTTAAGAACACACTACTCAGAATTGCACAGAACAAGGACTTTTACCCATATTCAGGAGCAAACAGCTTAACAGAAGCATGTTATTGTACCACAGGCTGAGATCTCATTTACAAACCCCACACCTCCCAGAGAACAGACCAAGCCATGTATTTCACACTATAAATTAGTCTGTTACATTGAAAACCCACAACGTTTGCACTTCTCCCTGATCCAGCACCTCGACATGCACATGAGAAATATCCACATCTTTCAAGACTGATAAAACCCTCACTCTGCTGACAGTTACCTGCATATACCCAGTTTCAGCTGTTTTTACAGCTGTATCAACCAGACCTTCTCGACCAGCCATTGTGTGGAAAAAAAATTCAGTGGGAGTCAACCCAGAATAGAAGCTGTTCGCAACAAAGCCTTTTGCTGCAGGGAGCTGCAGGGAAGAGTGGGAAAAACACAGTTAAAATGCAATGTATGTTCTGCATGTTACAGAAAGACATGGTGCATGTCATTGAAATGCTTTCTCAAAGTTAGCCAATACCCCCACCAACACAGGACAATGAACTCAGCTCTGCTTAGCTCAAGTTCCATATTTGTATTTTAGATCTGAATAAAGGTTTCAGAAACCCTTGCCTAGTTCTTCCGAACTAATTTACCAGTGTTTCTCCTTCCTCCTTGCCACATGTCCAGCTATTCCTTCCCAATGCTACACCATTAAACTTCCAAAAATTGAAACTGCAATTAAGAATGTTCATTTTGCTATAGTAGTGCAAAAGTATTTGCTAAAGACTAAAGAAGCTAGGAAAAATACAACTGGAGATATGGATATAATTAATTTTTTTGAATGGTTTGTCCTCACCCCTGAGGAAAGTTCTTGCCAATGAAATTTACACAGGCATCCCTTCAAGTCAAATATCACTTTTTGTGGTTATTCAACAACAGCTAATGCTTTCTCAGTCAGAAAAAAGCTAGAGCTAGATTTTATCTTCCCATCTAAATCACAACTTATTGTTTCTTTTTCTACTTATTCAGTATGTTACAGAACTCAGAAGCTGAAATTTGGACACTTAATCACATATGCAAGTGTCATAGCCACCATTTAACACTTAGCTAACACACAAACTAGACTATGGGCTCATACCTAGAACCTTTGCTAGCATTCATTACATTTCAAACAGCACTTTAAAAGAAATTAATCTCACTGGATTATATATTAACAAGTGCATGAGAGTCATTATTGCTTCATGTAGGACCGAAACATGAAACACAAAGTAACCCATGGTACCTATCCTGGTGGAAAAAGAGTAAAAGCAGAATGATTTATCTGGCATGTTCTCACCTGTTTATAAAGACACCAACACACATTCAGCAGTTTTCCTGGGAAGTATTAGTGCAGTCAAACATAACACCAGTGGGAAACTTTACTTTAACAAATTATTTTTAGGACTCTGAAGAGAACCAAAAATGTACCATCACCTCACTTTAATTTTACTAAATTATAAAGGCCAAAGCAAGGTTTAGATGTAAAGAGTCAAGCTAACTAGACATCTTATGGCAATTCAGAACACCATTGTTAACTCCCAAATCACACAAAACACTTGACATTGACCAGATATGATCCTTTCCCTTCAGCATTGCATCATGCATTCTCCTCAAAATGGCTTAAGGAAACTTGTTTCACTTTCCTTCACAGTCCATTGTAAACACCCAGAATTACCTTAGAATGCTTCTCAAAGTGAGGCAAGGACCTGTTCTCAAACCCGTCAGGAACACGGGACCCACTGATCGCCTGCTGCCCTACACAAGCAATCATCTGGGATATGTTAATGAAGGAGCCTGAAAAGACAAAGGAAAAGAAAGGCCCTCACTCACAAATGAGGAATATACTGCTTCCCTAATGAGCTACCTTCACTTCCATGAAGGTGAATTATTTAGCCTCATAACTGCTCAGCAAAACAGAACTACAAAAAGTTAGAGGAACTTTTCTGTTACTCATCCTATTAATTTAAGCATTTCTGCAAAGGCTGGCATTTAAGTCTATGATACAGCCAACAATTTTTCCTTTTTTTTCCTTTGGGTCATAGACATAGATGCCATTATTTGGCTCCCATCCTTATATTATCCTGGGTTGCATTACAGATCGTGTTTTACACAGCCCATGATCCTAACCTACATATTTTGCATCACAATTTCTTCAATAAGCATACTTCAGTATTTTTCATAAAGGGTTCAGTGTCTACCAGGACTCCTAGAACAAATTAAATCCCAGAGAATTAAGTTAACTCAGAAGTTTTATTTGCTGAATATGTTTGCAAACAATGCCTCCCCATCACCCCCACAAAAATTATGCACTTTAAAATATTATTCATCTTAGATTTCAGCATTTCTTTAGAACACATATCAGTATGAGGCTTTCCACAAATTATTAGACAGCAAAAAAAAGGCAAAAGTGACTTCTTCAAATTCTTAAAGGAAACAGATGAAAACTCACACAAGAATTTGAGACCTTATAGCACCTTCCAGTACCTAAAGAGTATCCCAAGAAGGACAGAGAGAAACCTTACACAAGAGCATGTAGGGACAGAACAGGGGGAATGACTTTAAACTGTCAGAGGGCAGGTTTAGATTAGACATCAGGAAGAAACTCTTTATAATGAGGTTGGTGAGGCACTAGAACAGGTTGCTCCATCCTGGTCAGGTAGAAGATGTCCCAACCCACGGCAGGGCAGTTGGAACTAGATCATCTTTAAAGTCCCTCCCAAATAATTCCATGATTCTACGAAATGTTAGTTCCAATTCTGAATGCATCATTTACCATTGATTCTTCTATGTGATATAAATAAGTAGAAACAGAACTGAAAAGTTTTTACAGATTAATTAAAATCTTAAGAACAAGATGTTTTGCAACTTGTACTAAAAATCAAGACACAAGAATATCAGAACATCTGCTTGATTTTAACTAACCATACCCAACCTGTACTTACTGAGCCACTTGAAATAGCTATGACATGAACTTGCACAACTGACAGTATAAAACAACCTATCAAGATGGAACAATTAAGTTTCACATAAGTGAAGGAGTGAGCAACCTACATGCCAAGTTCAGCTGTCCCTACCTTTAGAACCACAGAGAGCCATGATCAGGGGACTGTTGCTCTTGTCCAGTTCTCTGAGACAGGCACTGCCAGCATGATCTCTGATAACAGACAGTTCTTTAAGGATTAAAGCCTGAAATACAGTATTTCAGAGGTTCAGAATTTGCTAAAAAACACTTACACAAACAGAACTCTATCAGTCCCAGCAACACCTTCAGTAGTAAAAGGGAATTCAAAACATAGTGAAGACAAAGAAACTGAGTTGTTGCTTCAGGTAAAACAATTTTAAATTTCAACTTGCCTAACTTCCAGTTTGCTGAGGAAAATGTCTTTGTTGGCATAAGACCAGGGTTATCCAAGAATATGACAACCTCTTATCAGCATAAAAAACACCAGCTAAATTGAGCATTGCACTGAGCTCTAAGTCACACAGTGCTGCATGGAAGATAACCACGAACATATCGATCAATGTAATCAACTCCATTCCAAATACCTGTGTAATTTTATTCTCTTGTATCACCCCAATATACCCTGGAGGATTGCAGTTGTTCTGTATTAAGCTAACATTTTTAGATGCATACAAACATCTGAAGCCTGTACAGACTCAGCTCCAGTTACATGCCTAGGGACTGTATTTGCTTGTATTTTTAGGTTTCAGAAGGTAAGTGTAGACTTTGCCATGTACAAGAATGTATTTGTGAAGCCTCTACTCCAAATGGAGAGTGAATTCAATTAAAAATTTTACCTCTAATGTCTCTTCCGCAGTACAACCAGGCTGCTGCTGTAGCTTGCCAGTGTTCAGAGCTTCAATATACTCGTCACATTTCTTATAGCCAGCATTCAGGAGCTCATACTTAGCTTTTAGCAGGCCCTGTCCAGGGGTTACATCACCAATTCCAATTGAAAAGCCACGATTAGCTATTATTAAAAAGAAAATAAATTTTGATAGTTCAATCTCATATAGAGAAAACAAATTAAACCCAGGAAATAGTATTGGCAACTTCCTATTTTGCCTCCCTTCATGTGACCATCACAAGCACTTCATAACCACAATAATAACAATAATGGTTTCACTGTCTCCCACCTTCGAAGCAAGCTTATTTTTTTAAAAGCACAGCATGTCATATTTGAAGCAAAAATCTTGCTTGCTGTCTATTTCTGCATTAAAGTAGTATTTTACAAGGAAATGTACTTACAAAGATAGACTGGAGCAAGTCTGGCCAGACGGGACATGGCATCTGCAGCTTCTACCTGGCCCCAGTCTCTCAGCAAGATGTAGAAGATGTTGTTCTTGGATCCTGACCCCAGTGTTCCTTTGTCCATACTGCCACTCATTAACTCACTGTTTTGAATTGTGACATCTAGAAATGAAAAGGAAAAAAAGAACTCACCAGTTTTCTATAACATTCACTACCTAATAGTGATCACTTACAGAGAGAATTTTTAAATAAAAGCTCTGTCCATGCTCAGTATTTTCAATGTGAATTTAGGTATCATCTTCTTGAAGCACAAGTGACTGCTCTATCACTTATTACATCAAATCAAAACATGATCCAGGTATTCTTGAGACTTATGAGAATTTGCACAGAACTTTCTGAGGACATTTACTATGTCTGCAGAAATGCATTTTTTTCAATGAACTGAACACAGCCAACAATGAAATCTACAAGTTTTCAACATCACGTGCTCTTCCCATGTTTTCTAAAATTAATAGACTGTGAAATAAAGACAATATCTTATGTTCACAGGAATGTGAGCAGGATTGCTTTGTGGCCTTTTGCCCTACAAAATTTACAGGCTTAAAAAAATTGTTCCACCATATTTACAATGAACTTCATAGCACAGAGTTTTCCTTTCATCTACAGAAACCACTCAGTCATCTGTAGAGAGGACTTGAGTGCTAACTGGGAAATTCTTTCTTGAGGCAACACTGCATGACAGAATTGGTGTAAATCAATGGTTCCTCAACTCACACTTGTGAGCAGCAAGGAACCAGCCTAAGCCTGCCTGCTCAAGTTCCTTTCCAATAGTCACCACATGAATGTTAAATTCTGTGAAAAGTCTTCCTCATCTCCTATAGCCTTTTCAACCATGGTGCTCTGCATTCCATCTGCCACTGACATCCCTAACTGGAAGGACATCCCTAACTGGATGGTTTGATATCTCAGAGATTTATCTTCCCTGCATATTCTAACTCTTTACAGTGTTTGACTTCTAATCCCTGCATTAGTACCCCTCATCAAGAGACTAAATTCTTTCACTTGCCTCTGAACAACCACTTCCTAAGCTTTGCTTTCGCCTCTCTCACCTTCAAACAGTAAGTTAGCATCATGACAAGCTGAGCATCAAACGAAACACATTTTAGTTTAAGAAAACAGACTTCAACTCTTGAGAAAACTGGCAAAATTTTATTTTTCACTTTAAGAACACTTAAAGTGTAGTGAAGAATAGTATATATATATGAAGTATATATATAGTGAAGTATAGTATAATATAAAAGTATCACTTATAGTATAGTGAAGTACAGCTTCAATGCCCACAGTAAGCTCATTAATTTCCATGATTTCTTTGAAGACTTCCAAAACATGGCTTTAGAAGTGTCACTCACAAGAATCATTGTAGCACAGGTCCTCCCCTTTGCCACAATACTGTTTGCCCTTTGTTCGTAGGTTGGCTTTTACAGGACAATCATCACTGGGTTTGAGAATGAGGCTGAAAACCTGTTTTCCTGTCCAGAGTGTTACAGGCTGAGAGAAACAGAAGAATGAAGATTACAAGTTTATGCTACAACTACAGAAAAAGAGCAAGCAAGAATTTAATTGTAAAATTGCTTGATATATGGAACATGTCTACAGAGAATCATACTTGTAGAAATGCATAGTAGCATTCCTTTGAAAAACATCCTCTTTCATAGATTTGAACCCCCTGGGTGCTGAATGGTTATCCTTTACAACAGGGTATGTGCATGCACTCAGAGTAACGTGCACTACTGCTCCCTCTTACTGTCATGTTCCCCTTTCTGACTAGAAAAGGCAAAAAACATCAAAGATGCTGCTGGCATTTCATTTCTGAAAGAGAAAACCTCTGAAAGAGGTTGCAACATTGATAATTACTTCTTTATAAAGTATCTTTGATTTAAAACTTTAGGAGTTTAAAGATTCATGTAAAATCACTATGGGTCAAGAACACACAACGGAGTAACATGCAAAAAATAGTTTGACACACCTTCAGAATTGCTGGGGGTGGAAGACGAACTTTGATCTTCTCATCCTTGCCAACCAGGATAGATGCAATAATTTGACAGGCTTTGGCTCGATCAAAAAAGGTATCTTTCAATGTAAGAAGATAAGCACCTGGAATGAAAAAAGTATTATGACAGATTCAATTTAAAAGCCATTGCATGCTCAGCATCAATTATTTCATTCCAATACTAATCAGCTCCTTACTATGCAAAACAACAACAGTTTAGACAGCTTCAGTTGTAAATCCTTTCCAGAATTTTGTTTTAATTGCTCCACACTAAATATCTGAAAATTAGGAACAGTCTATTTCTATAACCTACTTGCTCTCTCTATTTCATAAGTGAAATAAGGCCTTGGCATTTATTTTTGTACACTTTCTTCCTTATGTTCATTGAAAATATTCATGGAACATTTCCCAAATAATTAAAGACATTGAAGGTGCATACTGTAGGTTAAAGCTAAGAGTTACTGAGTGAAATCAACTCCTCTACCATAATCATAAGCAGGATACATTATCTACTGAATGCAGACGAAGATCTCAAACACTCATTTGCAGAAAAACACAGCAAAATACACTCAAAGGTAGTAATAATTGCAGCTACAAAGGTAGACAGCATCCGAAATTACTCTGAAGGCATAATTATATTTCAGGAAAACACAGGCCTTATTTAATAATGTCACTTGACTTGTGAAAGGAGAACATTTTTAATTAATATTAAAAAAATCTGAAAAAGGGAAGTGATTCTGAAGGAACAACTGTTAGATCACACAGCTCTGAAATAAGCTCATACACACCTGTGAGGAAATCTTGAATAGCAGCAATAAGAGGCTCTCCATTTCTAGGTGTTACCAAGTTTGCTTTAGTCTGCATGACACAAAAAGATACTATGCATTTGAAGACACTGATATTCCCTTGACTATTCAAAACGGAACCTACTATTTAAGACATTTATTTTATGGTGAAATGGTCAAAGCTTATTCTAAATCGAACTACAGCTTTCTTCAAAAAGATGGAAAAAAGAAGTCAGAAGTTTCAGTTCACTTCCATCCATGCACATCTACTGACAGCTAAGAAATAGTCTGAGAAAAGTTACTGGAAATTAAATATTCTGTCTCCAAAGCAGAAGTGGCAAACAACTTGATGTGTTTTGGTAGGACAGGGAAGGGAAGGCAAGCTTTGAGAAGAGGGGAAAGGTCAAGAGGTGTTACATCCACTTACAGGATCAACTGTTACATCCACTTACAGGATCCACTTACAGGGATCAACTGGAATACTGCAAGTTGTGTAATCCCCACTGATGGGTAACAATCAAGCTACCTCTAGACCCATCATCTCATGTTTTACCCAAACTACTGCTCCAGTTAATCACCCCCACCCATGGAGCAGTTTTGCCTGAACCCATTCCCACATAGACCTGAATCACACACTGGGAGTGTTCTTTTTAAGCTCACAAGTCAGTTCAGTGAGCTCCAACAGGCTGCAGCCAACAATTATGGGTATGGGTACATCTGAAGTAGGAATAGCATTCAGTAACCTTGAAGGAGCAATGGATGGGTAAATCCTCGGCTCGGTGCTACTGACTCACACCACAGATCAAAGCTTGCAACCATCAGATCCTTATTCATCTTCCCTTCCTCCTCCTTTTTTGACCCTGCCCTGTGAGCTTACTCCTTCCTGCCTTTTCTGGAAAGCTGTATTTTCCAGCACAAGCCCAGTATCACTATTTCCAGCTGGTCCATCTGCAATTCCCAGGCTGTCAGACCAGAAGCAAATGATGGATCTGCTGGTAACAGAGCCACCCTGGTAGCAATCTCTAAGGACAGTCAGGCATAAGCATACTGATGACACCTACCTACACTGCATTTTCCCCAGGTGTTAAACCTACAGCTATTAGATTACCAGGGTGTAACAGGCCTAATTTATTCTGAAGTCGTTTTTGCAGAGTTTTCAGGCAGCTTCAAAGTTGTAAATTATCCACACCAAATCATCTCGATAGTATTTCCGATTTCACATGCAAGTTAAGAACTAAAGGGCTCAGCCCATCCATCACCAGCAAAATCCCAACATGAGCATTATATCTACCCACCCCCATTAAAACAAGTGCTTCTGCTTTTGCTTCTTCTGTCTGAGGAAGGTGAAGGTTCATCTCATCGCCATCAAAGTCTGCATTGTATGGTGTACAGACACATTCATTGAACCTGAATGTCCTATGTGGTTTTACTCTAGCCTGGAAAAGGAAAAAAAATTATGCACACACAGTCAAGCATGGCTAAAAAAAAAGCCACAGTCAAGTGCTTCCTTTTTATACTACAAACATGAATCAAAATTCCTGATTATAAGATTTAACTCAACGGGAACTGACAGGAATTGTATTCACATTGTATTATAGAAATGTAGCTAATAATTTTCATTATTAAGTATTTATAAAAAGCACAAAAGATAACATTGTAGAGATCACATCAACTCCACAAAAATGAAATGCTCACACAAGAAGAGATAGCGAGGTCAGTTATGGCTCTCGGAAGATGCGTGCATACAGCATTCTGCCTGGGTACACATCAATTCCCATGCA
The DNA here is from genome assembly GCF_015832195.1 of Motacilla alba alba. Classification (NCBI taxonomy): domain Eukaryota; kingdom Metazoa; phylum Chordata; class Aves; order Passeriformes; family Motacillidae; genus Motacilla; species Motacilla alba. The sequence goes on along the minus strand of NC_052021.1, from coordinate 13,028,787 downwards.
CAGGCACAACTGCACTGCATTCACCCTTGCTCCACACACTGCTTCAGCAGGAGCTGTTTATTTTTGCTTGTGTAAGACAGAAACAGCATAAAGGCCAAGTGCCTGATATTGCAGGCTGCACTGTCTGTGCCAGCCTGTGTGTACTCACAATGTGAGCCATGATGCTCAGCTTGTGCAGAGAGGGCTGCCGGTTGAACAGGACAATGTCACCATCTATCAGATGTCGCTCCACAATGTCACCGAACTTCAGCTCCTGGGCCATCTTCTCTCGGTTCCCGTATTTCAAAAATCTTCATAGGAAGAAATAATAATGCAGTCAGAAGATAGACAGACACTAAACAGAAAGACAACTAAAAATTAATTCTGTGTAATAATGCCAACTTTTCCATTAAATGCTGGAGTAGTTGTATTACAATAACTAGAAGATGAAACTGGTGTGGACTGAACCTCAGTTGCTGCTATTTTAAGCAATGAATGTATTTTGACATTATCCAACAAAGCCACAGTGATTAAACATTAAGTAAGAAAAAAGTCCATTTGTAAATACACAGAATTTATTTCAATTGTATGAGAGTATAGGAAGCTTCACTCATGTATTACCCCTCCTTCCCACATATAAACTGACTTTAGATTAGCTCTCACATGAAACAGCTAGTATGACTTGCCCAAAACCACCTGTTTTCACTTGTGTCTGCACTACATCCTCCATTTCAACTAAGACAGTCAGTCATACAAGAATATAAATCTAACTGCAGTTCAACACCATTATTAAGTGCACTTTAGTTTAAATGCAGGAGACTACTTAAAAAGTTGTACACTAAACCTGAGAATATAAAGACAATTCTTTTTCTACTGCCCTTTACGTAAGATTCTAAAAATAAATTTTAATCCCTGCAGATATAATTGCCTTCACACACCAACAGGAACAAGTTGATGGGGAGAAATAAAAAGTGAATCATTACAGATAATCATGATACCTTTTCATTTGAGTGTGCCTTTGCTGTATGAAATTGGCTCCAGGATGAACATCAGGACCATTACAGACAAGTTTCCTCATAAAATTAATATTTGCTTTGTTCACCTGTTGCACAAAGACTTCAATCAGAAACAAGCAGAACGTGTTTCAGGATCTTGTTTTTACTGATGGCTTTTGTGTTGTCAAATTTTAGGCTCAACCGACATTCCCCTTACACAGCCTCCAGCTGCTGAGGGGAACTTGCAGGAAGGAATAGAAGGAAACATCAGCCTATCTTCAAGCAGAATATCAGAGGGAAATTCAATAAAAAAAGCTGGGAGGGAAACTTAGAAATAAAAGTACCCAACCACTCCTTTATACAAATCTAGGAATGAATTGAAAGAATATGAAGCAAAACACTTAGTTCTAGAGATGTCACTCCTTACACCACATCTTGCCAGCCCTTGCCTATATCCAATACTACAGATCTTTACTTGCCAGCAGTAAGAGAACTGGCAAAGCATCAATGAATGGCATTTCAAACATAACGCAGTACATTCATTCCCTTTTAGAGTGAGTAAAGAAACAACACTGAGGTCTGACTTGGGAAAAAAAAAGGAATAGAAAAAGTTATTGAGTCCTACACTACTTACCTTTTCAGGAAAGGTCAATATTTTAGCAACATGAATAGGCACTGCTACCTCATCTATTCTCAAATTAGGATCAGGTGAAATGACTGTTCTACCAGAAAAATCCACTCTCTTTCCAGACAGATTGCCTCTAAACCGACCTAACAAAACAAAACAGTTAAAATTCTTTAGATAAAAATAGTTTTTAAAATTTTATGTTTAAAGACAGTACATTAGAACAACTTTTAAGCTACAGCACTGAAGCGCAACACAGCAGTACCAGAAGGAGACTCAGCAATAGCAAAGATTTGTGGTTCAATTACAAAAAAAGGTAATTAGAATAAATTTTTTAGACAAACCTTGCTTTCCCTTAAGTCTCTGAACAAAACCTCTGGTCCATTTTTTAGGCGCCATGTTGAGGGGTATGCCAGAGAGCTCACTATTAATGTACAGGGCACACTGCAGTTGAAGAAAATCCCAGTCTTCCATAATCATCTGTGTTTTGGCTCCTGATATCCTATGCTAAACAAAATAGTATTTCAATTCAGAAAATAAATATAACAACATATATTAAACTAGCCAAGAATTTTTCTATTATGAGTACAACTCTTCCTTTACAAATAATATAATGAAATTTCCATCAATTGGAATGAAAAAGGGAAAACTGTGAGATGATGTGTATTACTATAGCATAAGGCATATCACAAGGGAACCCAGCAAAAAAAAAAAAAATCTTTTGAATATGGGCTTTGAACAAATGCTCACAAAATTAGGTGTTTCTTTAAATTACCTTTTCCCCAATCCACTTACGCTAATATAACTTAACTGACAGGAAAATCAGTAGTTAATAGTTTTTCAATCATGGAAGAGTTAGTACTCAACTCATTTTGTCTGCCTGACAAAGGAACAGTTTTGAAAAGTGTGAAAAGAATTATTCTGGTATAAGTGCTCTTCTAAGCAAATGATAAAATGTCAAATCATCTTTTAGTCTCAATTTGATGGCTATGCTAAATGAAACATGATTTCTTAAGAACATATGGTGGAATAAATAAAGCACAAAGAGGTAAGAAAAGAGGAAGGCCTACAGAAAAAAAAACAAACAACACAAATCAATAGGTGTAATATTTTCTTTGTAAGTAACTGTGCAAAAAGTGTGACAGTCATGGGAGAAGAAAAAAAAAGAGTTAACAGACCAGATCTGAAATGAAAAAACATTTCCCTAAAGAATTCCAGCAGACCTTCAGCAGATCCTACACTGCAAACAGCCAGTCAGCCAGTTCCATCTGAAGTAAGCTTCTCCTATCTTTCAGTAATATGCCCAATGACATAGACATACAGCACCAGACTGTAAGGACTAAACCCACTTGCTATATTCAATCCCACACAAATCTTTCTGAAGGCAACAAACTCAGAGGGTGAAGGCTGACTCACCTTTTTTATCACATCATTGAGGAAAATGATCTCTGTCAGTTTCATTGTCAAATCATCCTCATTGGTGCCAGACTTCAAATCGCTCACAACAGAGGGTCTGATACACAGTGGAGGCACCAGGAGTCGCGTGAGAATCAAATCCGAAGGTTTACCTGCTTGTGGGTTCATTAGAAGTAGAGGGATGTCTTCCACTGGGATTCTTTTAAAGAGGTTCAATACTACCAAAGGATTCAGGTTTTCCTACAAAATCCATTGGGAAAATGGGAAGAAGAAGCCATCACGCCAAGTTTCAATGCTTCCCTCCTCCCCTTATTTTATTCATGTTCAGAAATAGCCTTTTTCAAAGGCAAATACAGAACTATTCATGCAAACAAAACTATGTTTTGGTTTATTTATTCTGAACCAATGCTTTTAGCATCTCAAATGTTAACTTGCTATATATTCTCTCCTTCCATTTTTTCCCTATATACACATGTTTACTTCCTAGTGTGTTGTTCCCTTGTCTCAAGAGTTAATGGAGAGTATTTCACTGTCAATAGAGAAAGCAACTCAATATCCTACAACAAACTTACAGTACATTGTATTCATTTCATTAGTATAAAATCACATTATTACAGTACTACCTAGATATTTCCCTCATCTTAGTAAAGCTACTGCTGCATTCACTACTTTTTCTATCCCAGTATGTACCTGGAGATTTTTCCAGCTTGCTAAGAGCCAAAGGAAACTAATCTGCATACAATGAAAAGCTAATGAAACAAAAAGTTAGCAAATTAAGTCTGCTCTTTCTTTCTCAATATTAAGAACTTCTGAAGAAAAAAATGTGTCCATTGGAATTAATACCGGTATTACAGTGAACCTATATATACATGGAAACTTTATATGGAGCTGTGTTTCTTCTTCCTGGTCTAGTTTATAGAAGCACAACACATTAAGAACACCCCTTTCTTTATAGGCAGGTAATGGTGTACCAGAACATGCTAATATACTAAATTTTTCACTTTAGGAAAGTTAACATTATTGCACTGGATACAAAACTTCTTCATGTATCTTTTGATATACAAAATTCTTGTATCATCACAAGAATTTGGCTGATACATTGCAAGCCTTTAAGGAGTTTTATTTCATGCACAAAAAAATTAGCAAAAAATGTAGGTTATAATAAAATTCACCTGAGCTCTTCCCAGTAAGGGTTCTACTTCTTTGTTATATTCAATGGCAGTTTCAAAGGACTGGAGAAAAGTAGATACTATTGGATCTACGACTTTCTTATTTGTCTTGTACTTTTCATGTATTATCTTCAACAAACCACACTTCTTCACAGTTCCTGCAAGGAATTAAATACGGCTTGTCTTGGGATATGATTTCAAAATAACAAAAACACAAAATACCACCAAAACTTAAGTAAGTTACAGTTCCAAAACAAGCTAAACCTTCAGTGAACACAAGAACAAATTAAAACTTCGTCAGCTTTATTAACCAGCTTCCTAAACTCACAGAACAACAAAAGGACAATCAAGTTATACCTTTTTATATGGATGGCTTGGTGTATGTACATGATGGTGCAGCCTCTGAGGCTCAAAGTAGGTGGTTTAGCCCACACCTTTACTTCAGCTTCACCTCATTCATGGCAGATATTTCTAAAGCAGAAGTTCCCACACTAAAAACAGGACTAAGAAGTGTCATTTATGTATCTTACCAGTATCTTCTGAAGTGATTTTGGAAGTGAATTATCAGAAAAATCTGACAAATATTTTCATGTCATGCAGGTAACATGATTCATAAAACTTCCACAGACAAGTCCAAATTTGTTTCACTGAAGTATTCTAACCCATCACGTAACTTTTCTAAATGCCTACTGTTCATGGCCCCTATGTGTAGACAGGGCATGTATGATAAAGCAGCTCTCTTTAATTGAGTTGTTGAACATTTCAACAAAGAACTCACAATTTTCATGACTTAGAAGTTTTAAATTACAGATTAACCATCTACTATGAATCTGTAATACACCAAGTCCTTAAACAGCAGTAGTGTGTGACCAGAGTAAGTGAAAAAAAACAAGACCAGATTTCGAAAACCCCAAACAAACTCTTACAAAAATACTCTGCCTTGAAGAAGGAATAATCTTAAGAAAGATAATTTAATTCAGTGATGCTCAGTCAAAATTACAAATGCTATCCATGCTTCTATGTGAACTGCCAGTATTGATCACTGCCAATAGCTCCAAGTATTTTTAAAAACACATTAAAAGGGTTTTTTTCTGGTCATTATTCAAGTATCAAATATTGGTTACTACCATGAAACATGAAATAATACAAGCAACTGGAAAAATGTCTGTATCCACACAAATGAGAGGTGAACAAGCATGTGTCTGGCCCTAAAAATCCAATTACCTGTTTCTTAATGAAGGACAGAGAGTACACCCAGTGGCTGTGCAATGAATGAGCATATTCACGATTTGGATCGTATCACAGCCATCAAGGTGAAAACCATCAGAGCAGATAACCTCCCGAACTGCTCATGACAATACTCACCATTAAAGGCCCCACAGTAAGGACAAGTGTTTTTCTTTCGGCACTTCTCAGACACTTTCTTTTTTAGCCCTCTCTTCTGAAGGTATGTAAGGCCAGGTCGTTTTAGGTAATCTAAAAACTGCTTTTTTTCTTCCACTGACAGCATGATGCGGCAACAGGTTTTGCAGATCATCTTAAAGGTACAAACACAGTTGTTTGAGAGACACATTCAGAGATGCAACCTCTTGAACTACAGCTTAAGTTCTCCAACACAGTGCATTTTATTTGAAAGAGATACCACTGTCTTGATTGGAAAACCAAATCACATATTGGGATATACATTAACAAGAAAATGAGAAAAATACAGTCAATGAGGCAAATCTTGAGCTAAGCTCTTCAGGGCCTTAAAAACTCAACAGAGCTTTGATTTACTTGGATGTTCTGAGAGGCAAATTATCCTGCATATATTTAATTCAAACTGGAAGATGGAATTTTTCAGTCTGAGATTACATAGAACACAACTAAGACTGTTCAAATACATGTATTTTACAAAAGAAAATGTATACAAAGATAGATTAATAATGGAATCTTATTTTGGCCTTTTCAATTACTTTCAAACATATTTTTTTCTGAAAATTTCCTTTTTTAGACGAGAAACTGACAACAAATCATGATCATGTTTACCTGTAAGATGCCTATCACAGCTTTGAAGTACCCAACGTGAAAGCATGGCAGTTCTAAGTCAATGTACCCATAATGCCCTAAACAGTCAGCCAGACTTTTCCCACAGGTTTCACAGGGACGGTCTTTTTCACTGGTTCCCTTTGGGAGAAAGAGAAAACACATGCAGAGAAAAAGTTAGCTGTAACTGATGGGATAGATACAGAACACAACAGTTTATGAGCTGGTCAGGAACCCTAGTGCAGAGCCACTCTTTTTCCCCAGTACCAGAAGCACATCAACAGCATTACAGTCACTCTGACCCTTAAGAAAAATGGCTTTTACACACAGCCCCGGCTGACACCAACAACCTGGACTCAGGCAGCTCTTGCAAATGACTTACAGACCATTAATCTATGCTGCGGCATTTTGGTGACACATGTCTCTGGGTGTGCCAGCAGTCTGGCAGAAAAGTAACTTACTGCCTCAAGAAAATGCGAAAATGCATTCCTGCCCACCGAAAGTGTGAAAAAAGTAGCTGGCATTGCAGCTAAGAGTCTGTGAAAGTAAAGACTCCTTTGAACTTACTGTGGATAAACAGCAGGTTTCCATGACGCCAACTTTTTTTTAACCACTTCAACAATTCCCCAGAAAGAGTTTGGAAAATAAAATAAAGGTTCTCACCATGCGATGGTCCAGCACTCCATACTGCAGCGGAGAGTGATGGTTGTCTTGACTATACAAATTCTTGCTGACCACTTGAATGTGAGCTTGCTGACGCATCTCTTCTGGAGATTTCATGCCAAAACAGATGTGGCTTCTAGGACAGGAAATTTCAGATGTATGTATATACATATATACATGTAGTGTGTGTATACGTGTATATATATATATATATACACATACACACACACATATATATATATATATATGCAAATCCACTTATAATGACAAGTACACCTACATGCAAGTATCACAGAAACAATTAGGTTAAAAAAGACCTCAGAGATCACTGAACTCAACCTATGACCAAACACCACCTTGGCAATTAGACCACAGCATTGAGTGCCACAACCTTAAACTTCAGGAGCTTTCCTTAAACACCTCCAGGGACCGTGACTCCATCACCTCCCTGGGCAGACCATTCAATGCCTAACCACCCCTTCTGTGAAGAAGTTCTCCCTGATGTCCAGTCTAAAGGATCCCTAGTGCAACTTAAGGCTGTGCCCTCTCATCCAGCCACTGGTTGCCTGGGAGAAGAAAGCAATTCCTAGCTGGCTACAGCCACCTTTCAGGTAGTTTTAGCAAAGTGATAAGGTCCGCTGAGAGAGAAGGAGACCTTATCAGAGACCTTATCTCTCCTCCAAGCTGAACACTCCAGCTCCCTCAGACACTTCCCCCACTAGGGCTGGTGTTCCTTCAGCAGCTTCGCTGCACTTCTCAGGACCCCAAAGTACTCGAAAACAATGCTGAAGTGGCTAGGTTGATTCACAACATTGCTAAAACAGGCTCTTTGCAGATAACTATAAAACATAAAGCTACTTTACTGTGAGTTGGTGTTTTTTAACTGAGGGATTTATCGACCTTCCTGGGCATGCCCACAGCTGGACACAGGCACAGCCACGCGCGTGGGAGACCCCAGCCTGTGCTAGCGCTCCTAGAAGCGGAGCAGCGGTGCCATGAGCCGTCCACCGCGGCCTTCCACGCCAACACTCTCCCGGCTCCGGCTACAGGGGTTCTGTCCCCCTCAGTTCTGCTGCTCCCCGCCTCAGCCCGCGGGCAGCGCACGGCCCCCACTCACATTTTCTTGGCCACATCGGTCTCCCTGAACTGCTCCTTCACCATCGCGGCGGCGGCGCGGCCCGCGCGGCTGCACGCGGAGCCTGGGCCGGGGCGCTCAGCGCGGCCTCCGCCCGCAGCGCCCCCTGCCGGCACCGCCGCTGCGGGGACAGCGCCGCGGAGAGAGCCCCCGCAGCCGCGCTCAGCGCACAGCGAAGAAACGGCTCCTCGTGTTCCGGGGGAGCTTCCCGAGCATCACCGCCCCTTTGCCTATTACCCGGCACCACGGAGCCGAGCCCGGCTCCGCTCTCTCACTCCCCTCCTTGTCTATGAACATGAATGAGGCTCCCTCTCAGTCGTCTGCCCCGAGGCTGAAGAGGCCCAACTCCCGGAGCCCCAAGCAACTCCTCAGCCAGGCTGCGCCGCCACGTTCGGTCCGTGGCTCTGCGTGTCCCCACAGCAGCCCGGGGTCACCAGCGGCGAGACCCCCCGGGCGCACGGCCCCGCGGCACAGCGAGCACAGGGCGGGGCTGAGCTCGGCTGAGGCCGCCCCCGGCGGTCACGGAGCGGCGCCCGGCCCGGGACACGGAGCTGCCTCCGCCCCCGCTCTCATCAGGCGCACCAAAGCCGCGCCCGCTACTGTCTCCTGCTAGAACCGGCTCTGAAAGAGACAGCCCCACGCACAACACCACCCCTGGCGGAAGGACCCCGCGCCGCCTTATGATTGGCCGCGGGGTGGCGCCGATCCTTTTCTCTTCCGGTCGCAGGAGCCGCGGTCGCAGCCATGGTGAGTGCCCGGGCCGAGCCGCGCCATCCGCCCCGCGCCGCCGCCATCCGGGCCCCGCCGCGCCCCCGCACCGCCGTGCCCCGCCGGCCCGGCCCGGCCGCATCCGCCCGCCGAGGAATGGCGGACACTGAGCTCGGGCTCCTGCGGCCGGACCGCCGCGCGTCCGTGCCCGCTGGTAGCAGCGAGCCGCGGGGTGAGGGCCGCGCCGTGCGTTCGGCCGCGCCGTGCGTTCGGCCGCGCCGTGCCCGTGCTCGGTCAGAGCAGCCCCGCGCTCTGATGGTGTGACAGCGGTGTGCCGCTGCCGCTCTGCGGGGGCTGCCGTGGGTCATACCCGCCTTAATCGCGGCTGCTCCTGTCTGAAAGCCCTGTGGAAGCAGTGGCGTGCTGGGCTTTCAGAGAAACTTTGCGTTAGGGAGAGTGTGGCCAGCAGCTCGAGAGAGCTGATCTGCGCTTTTCTCAGCCGTGGTGAGGCTGTATCTGGAGCGCAGTGTCCAGGTTTGGTTGGACTCCTCAGTCCAGGACAGATATGGGGCTCCTGGAGCGGTTCCAGTGGAGGGCAGTGGGGATGGTTGGGGGACTGGAGCACTTCTCTTATGAGGAAAGGCTGAGAGAGCTGAATGTTTTCAGGTCAAGAAGAGGTGGCAGAATGGCGACCTTATCAATGTCTATCAGTGTTTGAAGGGGGGTAGCAGAGGATGCAGCCAGGCTCTGCTTGGTCGTGCCAGGCAATGGTACTCGAGCCCAGGAAATTTCACCTGAACATCAGGAAGAGCTTCTTTACTGTTCTCATGTATGCTCAGTCACTCTGTTCTCTATCCTCACTTCTCTTTCACCCTGCCCTTTACCCCCACCCACTGCCAAGTCCTTACTCTGAGGTCAGGTACTAGCACACCAAGTGCCATGCTAAGTGTGTCATTTACTGAAAAAACTGGCTAAGCTTTTCAGGACCCAGTGACCTGTTTTTCCTTTCAGCCAGGAGCATCCAAGAATCTTGGGTGCTCCCTTGTCCTTAGGGGTGGGAAGCCATAGCAGCAGTAACATTTGGGCTTAGAAGGAAACTTGTCTTGTATTGTTAGAGTACTTGGGATTGAGATCCGTGTCTTTTAGTAAAAGCTGCTTCAGCTTTTCATGGTGGTGAAGGCGTGTATGTTGCTGTGGTGTTTGGAAACTGAGGATGACTTTGTCAGTTTCTCACTGTATTTCTTAAAGGTGTTTTCTGTAGCCCAAGGCCAGCCCACTTGGGTTGTGAGCTCACTGTCAGTGTCTCAGACTCCTGACCGTTGTGGTACCATGCATTATTTATGCTCATATTCAGTTCCTGTTGCATTTGTAGCTATTGTTTTGTTTTATTTAATGTTTTCTTTTGCAGAATGACACAGTGACCATCAGAACCAGGAAGTTCATGACCAACAGACTTCTGCAGCGCAAGCAGATGGTAAAAGACTACAGAAAATTGCCTTTGTTTGTTTGGTGGTCCTGAGCTGGAACAAGGTTTACCTGCTCTAAATATGGGGCCCTTAAAATCTCCAGGGTTCTCCATTAAGGAATTGTAAGAGCATGTGGGTTGAAGTATGTTGATATATGCTCAAGGTAAATCTTGATGGTGAAGTTGTACCAGCTTGAGACTGGATGTTGAGGAAAATTTCTACACCTAGGGGATTATTAAGCATTGGAGCTGGCTGCCCTGGGAAGGGGCTAAGTCATCTTCCCTGGAGGTATTTAAAGACATGTAGGTGTAGCACTTGAGAACACGGCTTAGCGCCATTGAGACACTTGACAGGTTTGGATCTACTATTGGATTTAATGATTTTAAAGGTATTTTTCAGTCTAAATTACTCACTGAAGCCAGAAACTTCTGAACGCTTTTGTGTCAAATGAATAATAGTTAGTGCTTCTAAGGTGGGCTACTTTTAAGTGTTGGGCTCATGGTGGGACTGAAGCAGCTGGTGAGGCTGTGTTCTGGATATTGACCTTTTACCTGCTTGTTTAAATTCTGTCTTAGGTGATTGATGTTCTTCATCCTGGGAAGGCCACAGTCCCCAAAACAGAAATCAGGGAAAAGCTGGCAAAAATGTACAAGACAACCCCTGATGTAATTTTCGTCTTTGGCTTCAGAACTCACTTTGGTGGTGGCAAGACAACTGGCTTTGGCATGATCTATGATTCCCTGGACTATGCAAAGAAAAACGAACCAAAGCACAGGCTTGCCAGGGTATGTTGTTTTCTGGTATCTTGAAAACAGGATTTGCATGTGTAAAAACTCAGGTTTTGTGCAAGTACAGTTGAATGAGAGCTCCTGAAATAGCACGTGTTAACTTCTGCATTTGAAAAATAGGCTAAGTGTGTTTTTATTCTATATTACTAGGGAATTGGGAAGGCAAAACTGATATTACCAGAGGTGTTTAGCAGTAACTTTTAGCAAAACACTACCAGAGGTCTAAAATAAGCATAAGAAATGGGGCAGATCCATGTCCCTCTTCAGTGTTCTGTGTTGAATCATTCGTTAATGATCTTGCTGTTTAGTTCATATTTCAAATTTAAGCTGTATTTGAACATTTCAGAAATAATAGAACTTTTTTGTAGAGTTGTTAGTAGAGAAACAATGTTAAAAGAATTTTCCACTGTTTTTAATAGCACGGCTTGTATGAAAAGAAAAAGACTTCCAGGAAGCAGCGCAAAGAGCGTAAGAACAGAATGAAGAAAGTCAGGGGCACAGCCAAGGCAAATGTCGGTGCTGGCAAGAAGGTAGGATGAGAATATCTTTTAAGCTAGAGTGAGCATATGCCTTTGAAATGTTGATTATGAATTCTTCAACAGAATAACATTCTTTTTCTTCCATTTTTTCACCTGTTCTACTGGATAACAGAAGGTAAACTGTGTGTTGTATAGCTTGTCATCAGCTCAGTAGCTTAGTTTTGCTCCTCACTGCTGCCAGCCTAGCTGATATGACATAAAACAATGCTTCCTAAATTACTGTTTACTATGTCACCGTTAAATTTCATAAATCTAACAGTGTTGCTCTAATCACATAACTCAGTCTCGCAATACACGCATTAGATGATCTTAACACTTGTTACTCAGGCTGCCTAAACCCCTAATGCTCACTGCACCAAGTCACTGTTGGTATGGTGTTCCTTACCGAGGTAAGTTTGTTAAGGATGTGTGGCGTAGGCAGTGAGGACAGTGTGTAAATAAAAATTAGGTAGATATAATAAAAATTAGCCTTGGGGTTTGAGGGACTGATGCCCAAGGTAGTCAAGTCTTCCTCTGGTGAGGCTGGACTGATGGAGCTCTCCTGGGCTGTGGCTACAACCTGGTACAGGCAGGTTAGAGGGAAACAGATTTCTTCTATCACGAAACAACCAAAGCTGAGAACTAGGTTGGGTGGGAAGCCAGTCACTTTCCTGCACAGTGGTCCATCTTATGATAAAAATTAAATAAACTACTCAGGCAAGTGGGGTTTTTTTCAGGTGTTTTAGCAAGGGGAGAGAGGGTAATGGGTTTTTATGCTTAGTTCTGTAGCTGTGAAAATTCATTGATATCTTGAACTTTAGTAATCTTCACTTTTGCTTTTTTCCTACTTTCTTGGAACTCTCCATCAGAAATGAAGTATCTGCAGGTACTGGAAATGAGCATGGATTTGGTGCCTGAATTATACATCACTGAAATGTGTCTATCCTTTAAATTGAAGCACTGTACTGCCTTGTATGCATGTTTTGATTTAAACTTAGATCTGTCATGTGAGGGTTCACTTAATTACATAATGAATTTTATTCATGTCACTTGGAAGTAAAATTTGGCTAGTAGCAAACCAGACTTTTTGAAACTAGTAAATCAACTTTAAAATATTTCCCAGTGAGAAGAAATCTAAGAAACCCAATGTTGTTGACTCGAGGCATTGGTTCAGCCACCGAAGGATCTGATTCCAAGTAGTACAGTGCAACTGCATGTGTAACTTGACTGTTGTGTGAAAGTAGTGGTGTACATGAAAGCTAAGTCACATCACACTTGGTGCATTTGAGATGCTGCTTGGAAATGGCACATTTGTCAATATTAAACGGTTTTTAACTATTGCCCTGCAGTATCCCAAGTTAAGACACAAATTACAGTGGAATTGGAAATCTCGGTGAAATTACATTTTGTAGTTAGTGTGGAGGTGAAGTTCTTGTTATCCCTGGATGGAAAGGAACCAGTGTTACTGACAGTTCCTAGATCAGGGAACTACTCTACTAGAAAACATTAGGAGCCTTCTTCCTTTGTGCTTTAATGCTGTTTTAGTCATGGACCTACAATGGTTTATGGCACAAAATTAGCATTTGGTATAGTAGTAACACCTAATGTACACACTTCTGTCAGTGGCAGAGGAGTCATTTCGTGTTGCACCAATCCCAGTAGTATTAAGGAACTTCTTCCTTTTAAGACTTTTGCACCTGAAGGTAGCTGGTTTTGAGTGTTAATGAAAAGTGATCAAATGACTCACTTGAATTATTAATGGTGTCCAGTTCATAGAAGCTCTTAAAGCATATCAGCAGTTCAGAAATTAAAGGCAAGGATCATGCCCTGTGCTGATTACATAGGAGATGTGACTTCTGTATCAAGTGCTTGTCAAACTAATGTGTAGTCTTAGTAGTAGGTAAACTGTGCTTTTGATTGGAGATACTTTGATGTCTTTTAAAATAATCTTTCAGCTGATAAGCATGCATGGGTTAGATGTGACTTGTTATCAGATTTGTTAAATCTTTGTGTTGTCACTTTAGATAAATTATTTTGTGCACTTCCTGAACAACTTACTTGAGAAAAATTCTGTGCTGCATTATAGAAAAACATTTGTGAAACACACTAAGCTTTGTCTTCAGAAATGCATGTTTAGAGATTATGATGTGGTATGGTTCATCATCCTTATCACAGCTGTGTGGAGGAATTTTTAATAGGAGCCCTGGAACACATTTTTGAGTCCACCTACAGAATCTGTGAGAATTATTTTACCTCGTAAATGTATCAGTACTTGATTCTGAGAAATGTTTTGGCAATTACATATGACGTAGACATGAAAAACTAAGACAGAACTATGCTGATGTCTTGTTAAGTTTTCTTTGATGCTTCCTTTCACTTTTCCCATTCTGTTTTCCCTGCAGTTTCAAGAGAAGTATTTTCAAATATTTTCTGTTATTTAATATATTCTGTGGCTCTAGAGCTTGCTGAGCTTGCTAAAATTTGGAACAAGAATATGTGGATGTGCCTCACCTGGTATTTGCATTCAAAATAGTGATACTGAAATGCAAAAAAATCCCCTCCCTCCCTCCCTCCCTTTTAATGTCACAGCTGTAGCTGTGACAGCCTGTGACAGGTGGGGCTGTCAAACAGAAGTGTGGATGGATAAGCACTTGGAAGCCATTGTAGCCTGTAGGTGTGGTGTAATTGAGCAGGCAGTTGCATTCTGAGCATTAGTTAAGCTCTAAATAGCTGTTGGGTTTAAGGGAGTAAGTGAAATCTAAGTCTCTGCAGTAGTCAAAACTTTGAGGGTTTCCTATCACATTGCAATGTGGTTAATTGAAAAAAGCACACGAGTGTCAGTAAAAACCCTCAAAGCTCAATTTTCTACAGTAGTAGAATTTAGATAAAATTCTTACTAATTGATGCTTTTTCTTTTTCAGTAAATGAACATTCTTCAGGTGGAAAACAGATAACAGGTATGCCTTGAGAATGCTTTGTAAGGGCAGGCATTCAGCAGTGCAGGCATTACAATAACAAGCCTGAGGTTCATTTGAGCAAAGACTGTGGTACCTGCGCAGACACAGAACCCAGTGCAAGAGTTTAAGTCTAAGGATATTTACAAATTGCTTTTGCACTTATTACTGAGTTGGTAGCTTATGTGACTTTGACTTGCATGAAATACTTGTATAGTATTACATTAGGTACTTAAGATTTACTGTTACCAAAGCTGCTGATTGTTCAGTCTTACTGTGAACAAGGCTTATATTTTTCATTTGTAGGTATGCTAAAGAGGATAGACATTTGAGTTTGTCTAAAATAGATTTAAGTAGCATGATAGCTATTTTTGGAATGGATGTATGTTATTTTCTTACAGGTACTCATTTCAAGTAAAATACTTACAGGATGCTCTTACAGACAAGTCAGACTACATTTTTATATCTTTGCTGCAGGAACCTAAGTGCTGTGGTCAGTAACTGCTCCAGAAAAAAACTGGTTTTATTACAAATGGTCTGAGTGACTCAGTTGGAAGGAACTTAAACAGTCTGTCTAGGAGCTGATATAGGGAGTGTAATGTCTCAAACAGAAAGCTGTCAAAGCAGTTGTAGCTTGTTGATCTCTTCTGCAGAATTGCTATAATTTAGGCTCATTTATTCCCATGGCAGTGCTGGGAAATTTTGAGCTTTATGCTCTTACAAGAAGAGCAGTGTGGTTCACCTTACTTGTTTGAGAACCAGTTTTTGAGGCTTTATAAAAGCACAAGTGTAAAAATTGTTTTAATTGTGTGTCACTGATCTATTTTTTCCTTTACAGGCAGCATCATTCTATGAAGAAGTATAGAATGAATTACTCTGGAAAGCAGAAGCTGCTCATCTGACTTTAACATCAAATAAATTCTGTCAATCAAATACTGGTTTGCCTTTTAATTTTGATTGAAAAGCTACCGTTCTGTAAAGTTTGAGAAATTCAGTATAGGTGTACTATTTGCACTGGATTAAAATCTTTTCATAATTAACCAAGTCTTGTTTTGAGTATCAATCTGAAGTGATCCACAGCTTCCTACAGGTAGTAGTAGGAGCTAATTCCGGGCAGGCAGTGTTGGAGGTAGGCATGCTCCTGTTCAAACTGTGTTTAGAAAGTCCTTTTGTTTGGCTGCCTGTTTTATATAGCCCCCTAGAACATAGAGGAAGAGAGAACCAAACATGCAGACAGAGACGCTCAGAGCTTTCTACTTCCACAGTTATAGTTTTGGCTATTGAAAGCATTAGGAAGGATTTGTCTTGTCTTCCTGAGTTATCAGGACAGGCTCTAGGTCTGTCTCTGGCCTGCAAGCTGTGTGGCAGCTTAATTCCCCTAATAACCCCTAGTTTTTCATCTGGTAGTGTTACAGGAGCCATTTAAGATAGACGTGTGGGCAGGTGCCCGCTGCAGGTGTTTTGAGGAGTATGGAAAGCAGAAATTCTGTACTTGAAATAGGAGTGAAACAGACTGGGCACCTCTAGCAACTGTGTTGAATAAGACTCTGACTTTTTTACCTAAATGTGGTATTTTTGAATTGCACTGCCTTTGTACTGGGCAGCACATTGTAAGACAGGTCAAGTGCTTTTAGTGTTTGAGGGAGAACACCAGCACTACCACAGCTGAGTTGTTAAAGGGTTTGAAGGGGGATGTACAAGATCTGCAAAGTATAGATGAAGCACTTAATGCCTTGAGTTCAAGTCTTGAACTAGTGGGGTTGCTTGTGTTCAGCAGCATCACGCTGTTAGCTGTACAGCTCGCATAGCTGTGGTGCTGCAGTAAACCTTTCCCATATATAATGTTCAGCATGAAAGGAGAGTGACACTATTTAGTGTAATTGAACAATCACTAGGGGGTGGTGTGAACACAGCAATACAAATACAAGGAAGATGCACAGCAATTTTTCATAGAATAGGCTGAAAGGAGGCCGAATTGTCCCCTGCCAAAGGGGTCAATTTCTTTGAAAACCTGCATTAAAAATAGTTGTGTGAAGGAGCTGAGACATGAAGTGATATGCTTGTTTCACTCTTGGTTTGAATTCAATGGAAACCATCTGTTTCAGTGAAGACCATAGAGTTCGTGTTTTCCAAATGTTTACTACTTGAAAGCTGGCACAAATTCTAGTTGCTCTTTTCAGAAGCCTCCTAACTTTAGTTCTATGCAATCAAGAAAGGATCTAAAAATAAGTGCTTGCATAAAGGTATGTGGCATAGTTCCTTGTGTAGGATTGGTGTTTTCGTAGTAAACAGTACTGTTCCATGGGGGTCTGCCTCCAGAAGAAATTCTTTCTGGAATCTGAGTACTGAAGGTTTCCTTCTTCAGCTTTGTCGTGTCTTACATTTTATTTGATACAGATTTGTTTATGTGGGTAGTACAGTAACACTGCAAAGCAGATGGATTGAAATAGTTACAGCTTGGTGCCATATTACTGGAATCTTTGTGCTTCAGCAGTCGGGATTTGTACGCACATCTTCATGTAGGTTTGCTCTGCCAGTGTTTGCCTCTGCACTCCAGTCTAAGCAAGGTGTAGCATGTTTTCTGTAATTCAGAGGTTTAATGCACATGTCATGCTGTGAACACTCTAGGTTAATCCCCTTTCCTGTGGGAGGTAAGACAATTAAGTGGAACTGGAATCTTCACTTTTTTCCCTACTGTGTGCTGAAGGAACCCTTTTATTTCCTGCTGAACTTGGCACATCCCATCATTTAGAGATAGTAGCTTTGTCACTGTTGCCTGCTTGCCCTGGCTCTCATATTTCAGCATCTCAGTAATTTTATCTATTTAACAACAGTCTGGAATCTGGATTAGAAGATGAAGGAATTTTGGAGAACAATTTCTGAATTAATCTGGTGGTGAGCAGTCTCAAATTTATATATGTGGAAAGACTTGTATTAATCACTGTTTACAATGGCTAGGGCTTGTTGAAGTTGCACACACAAAAAATCTTGGTGTTTTCCTGTAGGAAGGACTCAAAATTGTATAGCAGGCCTAGTAAAAGCAGAGATTACTGTTCTGGCTGCACAGAAAAAGAGAGTTTTCATAAAGATGAAAGATGGCAAAGTTTGGCACCACCTGGGTGCAATGAGGTGGTTCTGTCTAAGGAACAGCTAGTAACAAGTTTGATGCAAACTATTGAGGGGAAGAAATGAAGCTGACCAACAGTGGCTTGAAATAAATGAGGCATAGTATGCTTTGAGAAGACTGCAGTACCAACAGCCAACAGTCTTTGGGCTATGTGAGTTCTATTGATAGAAAATGTGTCATTTAAGGACTGAAGTATGTAGGTCACTATCAAATCTGCTTGCAACAGTCAGAAGAAATTAACTTGTTCATATTATTTTAGTCACTTCCTATTAAAAAAAGAGTTTTAATGTCATTGGTTTCTTACACAGAGGAAATAGAATGTTGTCCGGGAACAGCTGTTGGTGATACTAGATTCATATAATAAGTTTGAAATACCTGTTGTGAATGCTTCCTGCTCATGTGCTTCTATTTGAGCAAAACAAGATCTAGTGAACCTTTTTTTGGATGGGGTTTTTGGTACTGCTAAGAGATGATCTAAAAGTAGTTAATTATTTTTTCTATGAATACTGGTAAAATTTCATTGGAGCAGGTAAATTTTCCAAAGGTGGCAAAAATTTCTTGTGTTCATTAATGTCTCTAACAGGATAGCAATAAGATTAAATTATTTCCATGAACTTATTTGTTGTAATGCATCTAAGATGTAAAAGGGAAAGGTTTGAGTAACAAATCAGTGTCAGGAGTAGGCACATCCAAGTACATTAATGTCTTCGGACACCTTCATTATAACGGGATTAAGTGGAAACTTGAGTTTGTTGCTAACATTTTTGAATTCTAGTTATGTCTTGAAAACATTCCCTGGGAAATTTTGCCCACATCTCGAATTCCGTAAATTTGCTCCTTATTTATTCTTCTCTGTAAAGGCTGTGGCTAATGAAAGAGCTGCAGAAGTGGCTAAAAGACATCCTCTGTGGTAGAAGGTAACTGTCATTTCCAAGGGCAGGCCATTGGCAGCCAGTGCTGCTGACAAAGCTCCATCTTCTCTCTGTGGCTGCTGTTCATACACAGAGATCTTAGGTAAAGTCAAGCAATGTGCTGGGGCAGAGGATTCAGAGCACCTGTGCCTTCTCTTAACATAGTGGATGTTGCACAACCAGCAAAAACGATGAGTGCAATGCTTCACTGGGGTGGATGATAACAGTTTGTACTTGTGTTCATTGGGTTAAAATACAGCTGTTATTTAATGAAGCTGGCCAGGCTGCACACTGACCCCCATTAGGAGAAACATGCTTCGCTGCCTTTCATGATGATCTGATTTGATTGTACTGAAGCTGCTACCCTGCTATCATTTTCTGTCAATTTTTGCTAGCCTGTTTGTTAAGCCAGGCATCATTTGTGTTGATTTGATAACAGGTTTCAATCACTGATAATAAAACTTTTCTGTGACAGATGACCTCAGATCCATATCTCCTGCACAGTGTTGGCTGTAAGTAGAAAATTGGGACTGACATTTTGCTTTTTCAGTGTTTTTTTTTGGTCTGGTTTAACAGTCAATGTAAAAATTACAATAAAAACAGCTTAATATTTTTAAATTAAAAGAGTGGGAACAGTTGAATTCTTAAAATGTCGGTCAATAGTTCTTGCATAGCTTGTTTCCCTGTTCTCTTCATACTGTGATGGATCCTGCCACAGACAAGAGGTGAAATTAAGCTTTTGGGTTTTGTTTTTTTGTTTTTGGTTTTTTTTTGGTTTTTTTTTTTTTTTTTTTTTAGGCAAGTAGAATGATATCAGAAAATATGCAAAATACGAGAACTGAGAGATTTTATGTTTTAAGTATTTATTTTAATTGATCAATTCTGGTTATTGTAAAGAGGTTGATTTAGGCCCTATTTCAGGGCTTTACAAAAGGAAAGAATAATGTAAGGACCTAGGACTGGGAGATCCTGCTTCTATTCACACACTAATACTAAACTTGTATGTTTTTGAAGAATTAATTAAACTGAGAATATATTATTCCTAGCATTGAACTGCATGGTGCTTGTAAAAACAAGCACTGAAGGACTATACTCATGCATAAACCACAGAAAACAGTGAAATTGAATTGTCTAGAGTCAAAGAAATGCTGAAAAATAAATATCTGTCATTAAACACTAGGTGCAATATGCATATTTTTTTTCATTTTTATTAAACATTAAAATCTTCATTTGTGTTGATATCTGTTAATTGCCTTTTGTGACTCTGACTTGTGCTTTTGAAAAAAATAAATCTCCCCTCAGCAAGGTGAATACTTCATTTTGGTTCAACAGTGTTTTGGCTCCTGGCAATACTTGGTTGGTATGAAGTGTCTGATGACCTGGGTGAAAGCCTCAGTGTAGGACTAAAAAATACTTTTACAGAAGCTTTAACGTGGTGTGCTGCACAGACAGACCTAGGGGAGCCTCCTTAGTGAAACCTGTCCTGCTGAAGACAAGTGAGGCGCTCCTGCAGACCTGGCAGGATGTCATTGGACCACCTTACAATTCCCAGGACAGTGCCCTTCATATCTGCTTTAAGGTCAGCCTTGAGTCAGTCAGATCATTGGACAAGATGATAATTGTAATTCCCTTCCAACTGAAATAGTCTATTCTATGTATTTTTACAGAAGTATATTTGCACTTATGCCTTTAAAACAGAGAGGCACTTAAAAAAATATCTTCCACTTTATTCTTCTGTGCTTTGTGTGTGAAGTGGGAGCACTGGAACATTCCAGACTTAACTGTGTGGGGATTAAGTCTTGTCAGGGATGATAGATAAACATAATTTTGTACCCTTTTAGTCTCACAGCTCAGCTGTTCCCGTAACTGGCTGCCTACCTAGCGGCATTCTTCTCTGAGGTTTGTATCTTGTATCCCCGTGTTCAGTAGCCAAGTTCATTGGCCCATAGCATAAACACCTTGTCCTTTAAATACTTTGTGTGATTACTACTGATTGTAATGTTTTAGAAGGGGGGGAAGCTAGTTTGTTCTTCAGTCTTTGATCTTTTGCTGCCCCCTTAAAGACTCGTGAGGCTTCTTTAACCCACAAGCCTGCTTAGCCAAGAGAATATCTTGTCTTTGTTCAAGCTGCCTGTTGCACATGGACCCAGTGGCTTTTTGTTTCTTTTATTTGTTCTGCTTGCAGGTGCTTTTTCTATCTTTATGTTCCCACAGACCGTGTAAGAATGAAATACAAATCAATTTGTTTCTCACTCTCCTTCCTAGCGGTTCATCAGTGCTCCACTGGAACCCCTGTGGGTACAAGTGCCAAAAAACCCGTCAGAAACCTGAGGATGCTGTCTGCAGGGTCAAGGGAATTTTGTAAAGCGTTTTCTATTGCTGTTATGTGGATGAAAGGGGATAGACTTCCCAGGTGTATCAAGATTCTACACTGGTTCAGTCCTACATTAAGTGTATCATTTAGCAAAGATACAAAATAATTTCTTTTGCAGTGAATCTTCTCTTGCTTAGTTCAGCTTAGTTCTCCCAGATTTTTTTCTTTTCTTTTTTATTTCAATTGTTTTACCACTTGAGTAGCTGTCTTGGGATACGAAGTGCAGGAGCATGCGCAAAATTTTTTTCATGGAGCTTGCTGAATAATCAAAATGTTTTTATCTAGCCATTTTTAATCTACACAAACTTCAAGAGCAAATGTCTTGCTTTTCAGTAAAGGCATATAAAAGAAAACAAGGTAGATTCTGAAAGGGATTGTGCAAAGTAATCCTTTAGCCAGCAGAGGACTGTAGAACCACATATCACACAGTTATGCAGAAATGTTCCATCACAAAGAGTAGGAGAAAAACCCATGTACCAAACTATGAAGGCAAGATAGTCTTTTAAATATGGTAAAATACTGAAAAGGGAGGGCTCTTTTCATTGTTTGTTTCTTATTAAGGAATTTAATTTGCCTCAGGTTCCCCTTGTCGATGAAAATCTATGGGAATTTTGTTTACATTTTGAAGCACATTGCCAAGAATAGTACTTCATATGGTAAGTATACTGAACCTTTTGGGGGAATGACAACACTACAGAAATGGTGGCACATTCCCTAAAGGAAAACATACTTCATTTGTAATGAACATTATGTCTGCAAAAACTAATGGCACAACCTCCTATTCAGCTTATGTAAAATAAAACAGGCCCATATGTTGCTGCTTTTAGGGTTTGGGTGTTTAAATTAAATGTTGTTTAATGAATATTCAAGTCCATTTGCTCAGAAGTTGTGCACAGCGTAGCATATTTTTCCTCTGTCTTTGGTCTTACCTAGAGTATTAAGCCATTACAAGAGGGTGCTAAAGCTGAGGCATCTGTTCCTTACTAAAACTTGGGTATTTAAAACACCAGAGCAGATGAGAGGGTGAAGAAAGACATACAGTAAGAGGATCATATTATTTTTTGTTTTGTAATTAAGACTGAGAATGGTTTGATATACATGGCACCCTCTAAGAAACGGGAACATTGACTGTGCTATTACAGCAGCTGCAGTTTGGGTATGTTATTGTGGCATATTCACTCCCTCACACTTCCTACAGGACTTCATTCAGCTTCTTCTGTATGTGTGGGCATATACAGCCTGAGCTGTGCTGGGATGCCTCAGCAAACTGCTTTTGGGCAGCATTGGTGTCTGTGTGGGGCTTTAGGGCTCTAGGTCTCCACGCCTGGGGTGGGCAGGTTGACTATAGGCATTCCATAAACCTGTAGTTCCCGTACTGGCAGTAACAAGGTGTCACCTTGGATCCTCTATCCCCTGCTCAAAGTCAAGGAGAAATATCAGTAGTCTGGAAGAATTCCTCTGGAAGCCAGACCTGTCCTTTTGACTGCCCCAAAATACATGGGGCATTTATCCCCAAAGGTGAGCAGTTCCTGTGAGTTGGGAAGGAACAGGGGCTGTAAATGGGTGGCAGAGTTCACTCTTGTTGTGCAGTTACTTGCTTCTCTTTAATCGATTTCTTAAATCATGAAGGCAGTCCTGGTTATGTTTAAATTAATATCTTTTCAGGAAAATTTCTCAGTAAGACAAGACATGAAATAGATACTTAAATGTTTTCATGAACTTTATCTCTCAGTCCAGAAACTGACAGTGCTATCCTCTTTTTTAATGGCATGGAAAAATCTCATTAGAAGACAGCTGGAATGTAAACACAAATCACAATAATTGGCTTTTATGTATTTCCATGAGGGTTCTTCAGATGCTTGTTTTTACTGCACAAGTGCAATATTGTAGATATACAGTGAAGCCCTCTTCAGAGAAAAATTGATACATGGATAAAATACTTAAAAACATTCCCTAATGCTGTAAGTCTAAATGAAGGCTGAGACTATTACATCAGAAAAACAAATACACAAACTCTCAAATTCTTTGAAGTTATGTTATTTCCTACATCTTCCATGGCCTAAGGAATTGCAAGGTCTCCTCTGAGCTGGGCTGTTAAGCATTAGTGCAAAAGAAAACAAGAAATTGCCTGTCCAAGGAGGTGTCACCTGAAGATAGTTAAGCTGTTCTGGGCATGTCTCTACACAAAAATTCACCACATACATGTCTCTTTTAGTGTGTTTGTCAGGGATCTCCAATTAGAAAAAATAAATCTCTACATAGATTACAAAAAACTGGAGTTGAAATGTGAATTTCTGAGATGAAGCATACATTAATTTCTATTTAATTTCTAATTTCAACAGGAAATTACTCTGTTCTGGCTACAGCGCAATAAGCAGTGAGACAGTGCTACCTTGAAATACTGATTTAATTTAGCATCTCAATTCTGAAGTACATAGAAGTATATTTGAAGTAGAAGAGTATCTCTTTAATTTAAAAATTTGATATGGTAGGGAAAGCCTTAGTAGGCTAAGTACTTACTTTTAAAATGTAGCTGTATGTTAAATATTTTTTATACAGTCTTTCTATGTATATTCCGTGAGTATATTGAGTCACTGTAGTGAAAGAGTTCTTTTTGATTTTAGCAGTTGTCTTTGGAGTCAATCCAGAACCACAAAGGGAAATTAACTGTCCCAAGTTTTTTATCAGTGGGACTGTTCTGTGGTTGCCATCAGCTGCTATCTTCTAAGCCCTCTATGTGCACAGGGCTAACCAAAAAAATCCCTGGAATGCTGGGATATTTTTTGACCCAAACTGCACTGCAGGTGAGTATATGTGTGCATGCTCAAATTTCAGGTAATCTCTCCTTTTAGCTGTAAGATAAATACACTCTGGGCCATTTTATATTATATTGATAGGGTCATGAAGTACACATGGCCTGAGATCCCTAGCAAACAGCTTGCCAAGTTCCCAGTGTCTGTTTGTCTTCAAGTTTCTAGACCCCTGTACCCTACACCATCCTGGTGAATTCAGATTCAGGATTTAATTGACAATTCCCATTTTGTTTTCCCATGTTCCTTCTTTTGAAGGACTCCCACCCTTCATGAGCTACAATCTGTTTAAATTGCAGAGCAAAATATTCTCCAAACACTGGGAAAATATGAAAGACTTGCCTTTTTTTTTTTTTTTTCTTCTCCTATCATGCTTTAAAACAGACTGCCTCTTTCTTCCTCACCTTTCTTCTTGTCAGCTATAGTAAACACAAACTGTCCCTAAGGAGAAAACAAACACTTGCTGTGGTATGCAAACACTCCATGACTTCATGACACCAGTGCTAACATGGCTTGTTTCAGCACCAATTTAAAACTCATTCTACTGCACCTTATGTCATCTCTTCCTGGCTATCTATCCAGCTTCTTGCAGGTTTGTCAGATTAATCCGGCACCCACCCCTTTGAATGCTAAAATGCGTTATCCCCCCTTTCTACAGTAGTCTCCCTGTTAAAACATTGAAATTTTTCTGCATCCTCCTTTGCTCCATGGGAAAGATGAAAGAGGCCATGGAGAACAATTGTACATCATGGATCTAGCCCTCAGGATAGGAATGGTACTGATGACAACCTGTCAAAATGCTGAACTTGTGTTGTTGTTTGGATGAAAGAGAGAATGCAAATGAGGGATAAGGAGAAAATAAAAGCTTCAGGATAGGCGAGGGGGATTTTCCAGCAACAGAATAGCAAACACTGTCAGAGTACTTGTGATTACAAGTCATATAAGTCAGGCTCCACAGTTGGGAGCCTGAAATGTCTCCTCCTCATTTACACTTCTTCCCAAAGACTTTGTAATGCCTGAAAGAAAATAAATCTAGACAGATTCCACAAGCTACAGAAGGAAGATTTGCTTTTAAAAGTCTTAGAAAAGACTCTTGGACCCTGGTGTGTACTACCTGCCAGGAACTCTCTGGTGTAGACTATGAGAGTTTATGAATTTCCAAGGCATTTGGGTTTCCATACATAGCAAATTCACATTACTAAAAAATTAAATAAATTGATAAAGAGGTAACACCTTCATGTTGGTACTCTCACTTGCTTTCAGATCAATTTCTAACAAGTTATCTTAGCTAGATTAGACGGTAAAGTCAACACTGTTTTCAGTAATAACTGTGACCTTTAGGGCTGTAACTGACAGTAATAGTAAGGCTACAGCTGACTGCTTTTGGAGACTAAAATATGTAATAATGCCTAAATTTGATACATGTGTTTTCATGCTTTACTGTAGAGAAGAACAAATATGCTGTAAAATCTATACTGTTTTCTGAAATACTGTCAGTAATTATGCTGTGTATGAAGAAAGTCATTCCCTCAGATCACATGGGTGTTCTTAGGGAGAGAAGAATTCTGTTTCCCACCCAGCTTTTAGGCATCACAGAGCAAATACAATCAAAACAGGGTAAGCAGCACTAGGTAGAATCACTACAAAAAGGAAAAAAGGAAGAGCGGATTGTCTCTAGTCCTATCTTTTTCTATGCTATTTCTCCCCATTGCCTTGCAGGTAGGACATTAAAAGAAGCTGTATACCAGGAACTGAGAATAATCAGAGCACAGCAGTCTTTCTTGATTTATTACTTCATTCATTAATCCATATATAAAAAGCAATCTAGGACAAGGTTCAGAAATCCTCACTCCTGTCAGGTTCTCACGCATTTGATAAATGATTTCGCTGTGAGAGACTTGTAGGGCATCTGCAGTAAGTTCTGCTGAGATCTATTTCTCAAAACATTTTTACAGTTTCATATCAAATTAGAGGATATCTCGTAAATGGGTGATTGAATTCCTATCACTTGGATACAGGTGGAGGAGTATAAACAGTTAGCACCATAAGAAACCCTCAGCTTCAGGACAGGTGGAAATGATCTTTGGAGTAGTCTTTTTCCTTTTAGCCCAAAGCAGTTAATTGCCACTGAGAGGTTTGAAGGCATTGATATAAATATTGTTTTCTCTAACTGTTCAAAAGGAAGAAGCACTGTGCATTCCATTTGAGTTATTCCAGGCAAAAAGTGAATTCTTAATATTAATCTGAGCTGAAGGGAACTTTGTGGCAGTCACACAATCTCAATGGAACAAGCTGCTTAGAGAAGCTGTGGATGCCACATCACTGCAAGTGTTCAAGGCCAGGTTGGGTGGGGAATTAAGCAACTTGGTTTAGTGGAAGGTGTCTCTTCCCATGGCAAGGGTGTTGGAATAAGAGGATGTTTAAAGCTCCTTCCAACCCAAACTATACTGTGATGATTCTAAAATCTGAACTTTAAAAAGAAGTGTTACATTCATCTCAGAAGTATATAAGAGTCAGAAGCTCAGTTTTCTCTCTTTTTTTTTTGATTGTTTTGTTGAGGCAGTAACAGTTAAATTGGACAATTCCAATGACTGATTCTTTCTCTTATTATTGCAAATCCTTTAGTTCAAACATCCTTTGTCTATTTCTCCAAAAAATTAATTTGAAATATCTTCCTGAAGATGAGATGTAAGGCTTCAGGGATGCTTACACAAGGTTTCTTACACAAGCTTCGCTGCAACATCTCCACCTCTGCAGTGAACATGGTGTGATGTAGATATCAATCATGTGTTTAAATTCTCTCTGAATATACAGATTATTGCTGCTGTGCAAAGGAAATCTTTTTACTCCCCTTGAGTAATATCCCCCAGCCTTATGCAGCCAGGCAGTATTTATCAGAAAGTCATTACAGCAGTTTTGTTTGCATATAGCTTTCATCCCTCATATTTTAATGTCTGGACAGTATTAGCTCAATTAGTTTAATGAACAAGTAGGTCTTCTGATATTTACTATCTAATTAGTTTATTGGCCTAGATGTAACATACTAGGTCTGTTTATGCAATGTGTTTAGCCAAGTCTCTTCTGATGAACTTTTCTATTTTGGCTCAGCACTTTTTGGAAAATAAAGAATGGGCTACATTCTGCATCTCTTTTCCTAAAGGATGTCAAAGCAATAAATTCCACTAGAAAGGATGATACTCTTACCCTTCTAAACTGCCAACCAGACAACTCTGAATCCCTTCTATGTAGGGCAATCTGCTTGTGTTGTCTTACACCAGAGAGAGAAACTAAAATAGAGCCATCTTTTGATTTCCAGATGATACATAGCATGCAACAACAGAGGTGGAGGACAACACCATTGAAAATATACCAAGGATCATAAATGCTTTACTATATGCTCCTCTTTCTCCAAATGGAATAAAAGAATTAAAGTTTGACATATGTTAGTTGTATTGCTTATTAGTTATTTGAAAGTGCTGAGATCTTACCAAGAGGAGCTCATATCAAGACACATGCACTGTGTATGGAAACAATTAGAAAAAATGTGATATGAAATTAGAGTACCTCATACTGTGTCTTAACAAGTAGAGCAACAAATTCAACCACACTTTTTTTTTTTCCCTTCCTATTTGTTCTATGAAAAAAAAGATGGTTATTTTATCAAAAGCCTCCTCCTGCCAGCAGGCTGAGGAGCCCCCCAGGTTGGCCAGTATCAGCCCCAAGGAGAAGGGTGGTAACTCCACGCAGGTGCTGGTTCTGTGCCAGACCCAGCTGATGCCCATTCCCTGTGCTCCAGGGTTAGCAGGGTGGTGATGCAGCACAGCTGCTGCTCATCAGAGCCAGGTGAGGCAGGGAACTTTTCTTGCTGCCAGCTAGGGGGGCCTGGCTTTTCTACCCCCATGGCTGCTCAGACCCTACAAGCCCAAAGAAAGGAGGAGCTGGAGTGGGAGGCTGAACATTCACTGGTTCACTTCTTCTGGATACAAAGGTGGAAGAGTGATTGCTTAACTAAGATATTTCTGAATGCTCTGGGGATTAATTGCTTATCCTGAAATTCAAGGAGAGCAGCCCTAAGAAGTCCTGAGTGCTGATAAAGGTAGGAAAACTCTGGGATTTCTGTTCAAAACTGCAAAAGCTTAATTGCTTTTATTTAGAAGTTGGAAATGCTTAAAAAAAAGAGCACAAAAGTTATATGTGTGAGTGCAGTAGTGTCTCTCCTTTTAAGTTAAAAGAGGCAGTTTGCCTTGCCTCTAACCTTGAAGTTGTCCTTTACAGTGTTAAAAGTGAGCAAATCAGCAGGTAGTAAAGTAAAAAGGACATGATGTTAAATGGGTGAAGTGAATACTACAGGAAAAAATATTTGCAAGGCTGCTTTTTGTCATTATTTCTAGTTATTCATCCCTTAGTTTTTACCCAAGAGGTTGCTTTATATAAAGGTCTTCTTTGGTTCAATCGGTGTTGAAAACTCAAATTTGAGCTGGTAAAATCTCTTTAGTAAGAAAAAGTAGAACATATCTTACAATTTGGAGGCTGTGTAGCTTTGCTTCTTTCAAGTTGTTTTACTTGGTGATCCCCTGCTTAGGTGTAGGGTGTAAACTGAAGGCATGGAAGAATTCCATGTTTAGTGCATATATGATGTAAAATTAGTGGTTCCTTCCTTTGTGGTTTTTTTTCTTCTCAGTGTTACAAGGAGTGTTGTGAATTCCAGAGAAATCTCAGGGTTTGCTATATGCTATCAGTGATTATGATTTAAGGAGTTTGCCTTGAAGAAAATTTCTGTTGCCTTCTGGTCCTGGTTTACTCAAGCAATAAACTGTATCAAGGCTTCTGGAAATAGGCCCAGGATATTCTTGTTAGTGAGGTATTGTGGTCATAGAGGCTATAGTTATGGTAGGCCTTATAATAAGTACCAGAATCTGTTCACAGAGCTTTGAAGTGTAGTCTGAAAGGTGCTCTGAGAACGGGATAAACTGCATATTTTCCTGTTAAAATATTTGCTGGAGCAGTTCAGTGACCCACCCAGAAGAGGAAATGGGCACAATGGGCTATTCTAGCCTTGGGGCCTTTTTGTGCTCTACATCTACAGCAGCATCACTGCTGATGATGCTGAACGGGCCATCCCAAATAACTGGCTACTGGAAGCTAAAGTGATTTGTGAAGCTTCTCAGAAATGTTTGTGGAAACCTTGGGTAGATGTGCAAATTGATATGAGCGAAAAAGCAGCCTTTTATTATTTAATATATATTATTTACATTCGTAGTATATAAAATTGATTAGCATGGTGTCGTAATTACCTGTTTGTGCCGCATTCATTAAATGAAAAAATGCATAACTGAAATGCAAAGATGGGAGATAGTCCTTGGGGAACACGGTTTCTTCCTGGCTTTTGGGAAGCTGTTTATATTTGGGCAGGAGACAGGAGAGAGATCTGGCTTTTCATATTACCAAGTCAGAGAAGTCTTGACATGAATTATAAGTCAAGTCTCTGATTCACTCAACTGTTAGCTGCTGTTGTATTTCACAAAAATGGATAATATGTAGTGAATGCCTCTGCTGTTATGGGTAGGAATATGATACTGGTGTTCAAATAATCAGTGCTGTGTTTCAGGATTAACATATCATAGTAAGTGGTTCAAAAATGACAAACCACTGTTTAATGTTTTCTGCAATATTTCAGGGAATTAATTCTATCATGATACGTAGTTGGAAAGTTCAACCAGTGAACTGAACCTTTTAAAACAGCTGGATAGGAGGGAAAGTTTTATCCTGGTGATAAAACTTTGTGAAATTGTATGACGTCCTAAAGTGGACAGTCTGTATTGTTAGGTACTTCTGATGTACTTGAACATGTGGTGCTGTGTTTCATTCTTGTACAAGTATTCATTTTTATGGTGTGCCAGCATGTCAATGTGTTGGAAAGCTGTTCTGATTGCTGCACTGGTAGTATTGACTGACTGGGATCAATAATGGTACAATCAAATACAGTACAAGCACTGCTTACCCTTCAGCTTTGCATCTGGCTTTGGCAAAGTGGGAGCGTTTCCCTTTCTGAAATTTTCACTTTCAGTGCCTTTCATTCTCAGCTACTGCTGATTCTGATTTCCTCCTGGAGTTCTGTGTCAGCTATGATGATACACCCCTAAACTAAGTTTGAATCCTGCTTTGTAAACATTTATAAATGTTTATGAATTTGCCCCAACTTTTCCTGTTGTCTCTGTGTGTTAATAGAGTAATTTCTGATTCCTTCTACTTCATCAATATACACTCACATAAATTCATGTTGCAGTTTAGAACCAATTAAAATTTATAAGCCACAAATAGTGAGTGAAATTCTGAGGATTAATTTACTCAGTGAAGTATTAATCTGTGTAATGTAGTAGGTTATCCTTCAGTAAACCTGGTTATGTGGAGATAGGGAGATAGATTTCCTTGCATGTTTTACTGTAAATGCAGTAATTGGTCCCACTGGGCTGTTGAGCTTGAATGGTTAGAGCCAGCAGTACCACTGCAGCCTTGGTATGAACCCTGGGAACAAGAACCAAGCTGTGTTTATCTAGCAGCATCCATCTTGCTTTCCATTCCCTGCTCAGACTTGGAGATCAGGAAAGAAAAAAAAATCAAATGAATAAAATTAATTCAACTTTAAAGAGCGAAAATCTTTGATGTGAATATCAGGAAGTACAACCTATTATCTTTACCTGCCCCAGATCTCTGCTTTTAAAGAAGCAATGGAGAAGGGATTGTAAAAGGGCAGTAGTGATCAAAAATTGCGTAATGCATTTGGCAGAAGGAAGTTCCTCCATAAGGCTTGTGAATTAGGATCCTCTTACACTTGGAAAACCTAATTGATCAAGCCTAGCAAATCTGACTTTTGTTAATGGGTTTTTAACTATCATTTATTCAGCTAATGATCTTGCTGATAGGGAGCAGGGGCAGAAAGAGATTGTGGCTTTTGAAGGCCCACAGGAAAAGCTAGTGCCTGATCCAATGCTTTAATTTAGATCCTGTCCTTTCTGCTTCAAGATGTGCTTCCTTTCATCAACTTCTGCCTTCTTCCTGAGTTATTAACTGTGAGCTTGCAGTGGTAAACCCCCTGAACTCATGTGTGTTTAAAAAAATATAAACTGGGGGAAAAAAATGTGACAAGGGAGTCAGGAAAGATAATTTTTTTCTCTTTTATAAAGACCCAGCTAGGGAAAGCAAATAAATAAACGTGCTATAGGAACTTGTATTTTGGAAGCATTGAGGTTTCAGGATTGACTTGCAGTAGAGGTTCCCTTCATAAAAGAGGATAAGCCTGGTGCTCAGCCCTGTTTTCATTGCTGTTTCTGGCTGTGATTTGGAAAGCCAGCCTCCCTGTTGTCTCACTTGATTGGGTTTACCTGCCATATCCCCTCTGAGAGGGCTGATGCTGAAAGACCAAAACCTGTGGAATTGCCTTTATCTGGATGACATGTCAATTATCCCTGTCCAATCCCATAGTTCCAATTCTGGTGTGTGTCAGTGCATGTGGAGCAGGAATACAGGTGTAAAAAAAAGGTAAAATGGCTTTCTGTAGGCAACTCCATGTCAGCTGGGGCACAAGTTCTTGGTGAGCCCTGCCCTGTTTCCTAAGATGTGCCTCCTTCCAAACCCTCCTCCCCAGGCCCCCAGTGTCAGGTCCTTGGGGAACTCTCCAACAACTGGAATCTCAAAGGAGGCAAAAATCACAGTCTGGGCTGAAAAATCCTTGTTAATGATGAGTATCAAGGAACTGGTCAAGAACTTGTTGGTTTGATGTCTTTTCAGGACCCACACTGAAACAGAGCCCAGAATAATGGTGTAGGATTTGAAGGGGTTTCTTTGACTAAAAATGATGACACTGTACACTCACTGCAAGACCCTTGATAATGCTGTCAAACTCTAAAAAGTTTTAACAATGATGAAAATAGGATGATATATAACAGAGGTGCTTTTGGGGGAAAAACCAGCAGCTTGGAAAGGTGTACCACAGAATCTGCTGTTAGGAATGGAAATGGCCTCTTGAGTTTCATGTATGTATGGTAGAATTGGTAACTTCTGTGCTTCTGGTTTTTAACAGTACTTTGTTTCATGCTGTAGTGGGTTGACCCTGGCTAAATGCCAAGTGCCCTCCAAACCTGTTCTTTCTCCCCTACTCAGCTGGACACGAGAGAAAATATAACAGAAGTTCATGGGTTGAGATAATCACTCACTGATTACTGCCATGGAAAAAAACAGATCCA
Source organism: Motacilla alba alba (assembly GCF_015832195.1). Classification (NCBI taxonomy): domain Eukaryota; kingdom Metazoa; phylum Chordata; class Aves; order Passeriformes; family Motacillidae; genus Motacilla; species Motacilla alba. Next base: position 12,996,881 of record NC_052021.1, on the reverse strand, counting down.
GCTTGGGGAAAACTGATTTATTGCCAGTCAAATCAGAGTAGGTTAATGAGAAAATAAAACTTAAATATTCAAATGCCTTCTCTCACCTGTGGCATCTTCCTGGGGTAGGCATTACTCTTGATTTTCTCTGCCTCTAAAGTGAATTGTTTTTCTCACTTACTCGTTCCTCTTTCCAGCTGCACTATCCATTTCCTCTCTCCTTTCCCCATTTTTGGATGTGCTAACTCAGAGGTGCTACCAGGTGTTGGCTTGGAACTTCTTGGCCTTGGCTCTGTCAGACACAGGAAGCTTCTTACAGAAACCACCTCTGGAGTCCCCGTGTGACCAAAGCCTTGCCACACAAACAGAATATTGTGGAACATTTTCAAGTAATTTGGGGGAGAAAGTTACCTTGTTTCATACCATGTTATTTCTAAATTGTTAGTAGTAATTCTTTCTCTCACCTTCTTTGTCTCCAGTTACTGAAGCTTGCACATATATTTTTGTGTGCACTGCCTTCTAATTATCTGCTATGAGGTATTACTATTATATTCCTACAGAGAATAATAGTAGTTGGTGGAGATTCATAAAATGCATTTAAAAACCCTCTAATGAATGTGGGGAGAAGAGTGAATTTCTTTTTGCTTTTAGATGTCTACCTCCATTCAAATAGTAGCATTCAAAAGGAGGGGATTTGATTAGTATAGCTCCGTTCCATGGCATTACTTTCATGGGAGAGAGTCTGGTAAGAGTTTTCTTCTCCAAAGATCCCCATCATAAACACAAATGCTGCTTGTTCTCACAGCTCTTGGTAATTTCTTTGTAATTGTTGTTGTTTTCTTTTTTTGTTACTCAAATTAAGTCACTTATATAGATTTTTATCTTGAATATCAAAAAAGGATTCTCACTTGCTAGAAATAAAAATGGAAAGAAATTGCAAGTATGCAAATACAATTGTGAATACAATTATAATTTACTCTTGCAATTACTTACTACAGTCAAATACTTTGTATTTGAATGAATCATATTTTTTTCTTGATGACTTCAACTGAAATATTCTCTTACTAAGGATTTTCTAAGACTTACTATGAAGTAAACTATGAAATGAAGATTCTTGCAGTTCTAACATTGAGCTGAGTGGTTGGTTGCAGTCTTCATTGGTGAATAACTTGCTTTTTATTTGGTTTAGATTTTCACTCAGATGTATCAGGGTAAGGGACCATGACTCTGAAAGCCTTGGCTGGCCTTAAAGGTATTTGCTGTGGATTAAGATGCAGGATGAGCTGGCTGATAGTGCTCTTGGCAAACATTGCTGTAGTTGCCAGAATGGGGAACACATGGAGTAATGTGCTTTAATCCTTGTTAATATTACAAATGAAAGACGCAGGTCAGCCAGCCTTGCTTGTCAGAAGAGCCTGATTAATCAAGCCTTAACTTTTTTGAAATAAGTGTTGAAGATTGATTACTGCTTTTTGTCCACTGATGTTTGATTCTTATTTATTTTATCTTGACCTTTGTTCCTGGTGAGCTTCGTTACATGTTAGCAGATCTCCATGTGGTCTTGTCCATGTCAGAGAACTGGGTTATTGGGCAGTAGAACTGGGTTATTGGGCAGTATTTCTTCCTTTCTTTTAGCTTGTAATTCCTGTTTGTCCCCAGCACCAAGCCTGTACTTAGATTTGTCTAAGGAGGCATTTGTTGCAGGTGTTGGTCTGTGTGTGTCCGTGTGTTGGAGAAGTTGGCATAACTGGTGCCCGTAGTGTGAGGCTCTGAGACAGCGGGGTTTGCCTGTAGCCATTGGTCAGTGGAAGCTGATATCCCAGCTTTCCTTCCACGACCCTGCCTTGGTTGCAGAACAAAGGTCCTGCTTGGAAATTTCATATATGCTTTCTTGTTGATGAGGGAGATGGTGTAGATTGTGTGTCACCTTGCCCCAGGGCTGATTCCAGCTGGCTCCTGCCTCTCAGCTGCAGGTTGGTGTTGAAGTAGTGAGAGCAGAAGACATCAATGCCTGAAGCTCTGGCAGTCCATTATCATCATGGTGTTTTGGCTGCTGTGTCCTTTGCTCTCCTGGGACGGACAAGATACTGCATTAACCAGGTGTTTGGGGCTCCTCTGCTGTCCCTGGGCTCTGCCTCGCTCAGCGGCTGCTCGCAGGTTTGCTGTGAGGCGTGAGAGAAGCCCCTCAGAGCACTGTCAGACTCTGTGTGGTTCTGTGTTCCTGCAGTTTGGCCCCTCTGCCGTCTGCTGTAGGACACAGATGAAGATCATACAGTACTCTGTGCTGTGATAACAAGTGTCTTCGAGTATTTAACATCTACCAAGGAAATTTAAGTGTGTGCACATGGGGAAATGTATTTTATTGGAGCCTTCCAGGCAGTATCCATAGAATTATCTTAATAAAGATGTTTTTTAAAGGCTTTTAAATGAGATTTTTGTAATATTTTCAAGGTATTCAAGCACAGTGGTTATCATCTTTTGCAGACAGAGTTTCATACAACAATATACTTGGGTACCAGGCTTGTAGTGAAGAAATGGGAAGGCCAGCTTTGCTTTTAGCACTTGTTTTTCAAGCAAGAATTGTTTCTATTTGTAGCCACCACAGAGTTATAAGCCCTTTAATTTTACAGACTGGATCATGAGCTGCTGCTATTGGTGATGTTTCCCAGGTCCTAATTTCTTCTATCATAGAGATCTAGCCACTTTTACACCTGTTAAAATTGTCTAGGTGACTTCCGGAAAGAAGACAATCCAACAACAACAAAAAAAACCTCCAAACCAAAACCCCAAAAGACCTAACAAAACAAGCCCCAAACTCAAGCTACTTTGGGAAGAAGAAACAATGAACTCCTGAAGTTTTTGTTCTTGATGAATGATAATTGAATTGCATATTTAATGTGAACAAATTAGTTGGATTTGCTTCTTTAAGTCTGCATACAGTAATGAAATAAATATATTGCAGTGGGATTACTTGAGAAATTTTGCTTGAACAAAACCCAACTTTCATGTACCAATGAATGTACAATAACTTCGACCACAAGGCCAAAGAAGGCCTTTCAAAACCATTGCTAACTTGAGTTAAATACTGGCTTTTCAGTTCAATTCCTGCTCTGCAAGGTGAAAATATGACTACTGTAGGATGGAAGGCTACTTTGTCTTCTGTAGGGACTTGTGTATTTAGCTACTGTCAGCTTATATCAGAAAGTGATACAATAAAGGTCTGGCACCTTGGTAAGTGCAGAATTCACTACATTTGAGCCTCAGGCTGCTAGTAGCCTCAGGCTCAAATGTCTTGCAATTGTAACAGTTTATAGGTTGATTTATTTTGGCACAGGCATATGTAAGGTAAAAGAACTAATTTACTTGTGAAATTATAAATAAGATGCTGAAGAGGCCCGATGCCAAAATAGTGAAAGTCTTTTTCCACAGAAAGCAAGACATGGGTGTAGGCCTTTCCAGGCTCCTTGTAAAGGCCAAACCCTGACTCCCCTGATTGCCACCAACTAGGAACTCTAACTGGTCAGGTGGATGCTGACACACCTGGGCTGTAGGTTGCATGCTCCACCAAGTCTTAGCTCTGTGATCCAGATGGCTTTGGAGAAATCATGTCTTGAGTAAGAAAAATGTGTATATGGATTCTGGAGAGTCCACAACACAGTGAAGTCTTAGGAGCAGTTTAAGCTGGTAGTTTTTAGTGGGATTGAAGCATTATCAGTAAGTAGCTTCTATATTTGGGTAACTATTTCTGTATATAAATTGACATCATTGCACTTGATCAGGCATTATAAATATGCATGAGTGATAGCGGTTGGGGAAGGCATGAAGGATGCAGAGCTTCACACAGCTCGGGCTCAAGCTCTTGACACATTGTTCACAAATAGAAATACATTTGGGTAAGGTGTAAAACTGTCTTGTTCATTGATTGCTCCATGGGACCTTCAAGGAGTCAGTCACACATGCAACACAGGAGAACTGTACCACTCTGAGTCCTTGCAAATGAGCTCTGCACTGAGCAAAGGTCCTGGAGATACTCTGGCATCCAGTTTTCAGTGACTCTAAACACTGCAAGTTGAAGCTCTACCCACCAAAACTGGAGTTTGCTGTGCGTTGCATTTCTGGTGAATCTTGGGTGCAATTTGATCTTGAGAAGAGAGGTGTGTCCTTTGGTGTGCCACCTGTTGAGTGTCCCAGTGCTAGCCATGATTTCTTAGCAAAATTATCTGTGGTGAGAATCACTACCCTATCTGCTCTTCAAGCTGTTTGTTTATTTTTGGGTTCATGCTGCCCTTGGGCCCCTTCCCCTGCAGCAGGAACTTACTTTGCCTTTGTGACAGAGACTTAAAACATGAGAATGACACTACTGGTTCACACCAGGCAATGGCGGCATTGCTCTTTCCCCTGACTGTATCCTCTGTGTTCTGGTGGCCTAAAACACTACCCTGCTCAGACAAAATAAATATATGCTCACATGTAGATCATGGTAAATACTTTGGTTTGCTCTTATTCAGGGAAACCCAGATTGATACCAGTCAGAAAGATTTAGGTTTTCACCTTTTTTAAACCCTTTGTTGTGAGCAGACATAAGTGGACAACTTTCAATTTACTAGAAAAATGAATTAATATGTTTTCATTTTTGATTTAATGGAAAATTACAGGGCCTTATTTGTCTGCCTTTTTGATTTACTTTAAAGAAAAGATCAGTAATAGGGTATGCTGCTCTGATGCTCAACCTCTACAGCCTGTTACATAAGAAAACAAATATAAATGTGTTGTAATCATAAGGATTCAGCATGTTTAGGTGTCAAATGATTGTCCAGTATTTATCTCTGTGGGTATATGTTAAGAAACAGAGAGAATTCTCATAGTCATACTTCTTGGATTCATTATTGTTTTGGTGTTATTATGGAGGGGCTAATTCACTTTTTGGAACAACCCTAAGGGGACTTATGATGTAAATGTTAATTTTTTTAAACCCCCCAATTACATGATTTGGTAACATGAATATTTAATGCACTCAAAAGATTAATGCCAGTGTTTATTTCTAAAAAGGCAGAGATGCTGCAGGACAGCCTTTAACTTTGCTGCTTCAGAAAGCGTTAGCAAGGAAAATATTCATGCTTACAAATATTCCTTTCCTTTTCCTTGCCTCTCCTGAAACCTTTCTGTTCTCTCATTCCTTATTCCTAAAAATAAGCCATAGGGCTCTAATAGAGACACTGATTAAATATGCTGCTCTGTAATTTATGCAAAAGTGAATCCCAACAGGAATCAGGGACTCTGAAAATCTGTTGTGAAATAATTATCCTGAATGACATTGTAGAAATGGTCCATGAAGATGTTGTCAATAATGCATTACATAAAATTTGTTTGAAATAAACCTGGAAAATTACATGATATTCATAGGAACCTGAAAGAATTATCAGTAAACAAATTTAATCAGCCTGATGTTATGCATACCACTCAACCTCTTATTATCTGATCATCTAGCTTTTAGAATACTATGGGGAATTGAATGACAATTAATACAGAGAGCTGTAGGAGCTCATGTGGTGGTTGCAGGACTACCTTATTTTCTCAATTTTTGCTCATCTCTGTTTATCTGCATTAATTTCTTGCTGCCACAGTCTTCAGTGATGCCCACTGATAGTGGCCTGGCTGCTGTTGCACCTGTTCCCCTAGCAAGAAGGCACTTGTGAACAAAGAATGAACCCACTTGACAATGAAATTGGTATAAACACTCCTGCAGAAGTGGGAAAAATTACAATGTCCAGATGCTTCTGGTTGTGATATCCAAACTGCATTGTGAAAATGGAACTCAAACTCTGAAGTCAAGTGCAGCATAAGCCCTGCACTAGATTATGTAGAGATTTATTGATGCTTCTTTCAGGAAAATGCAAGACCGTGATCAGCTCCATAGCATGTCAGTTCAGAAGAGGTGATGTCCCCTTCTGCTTGCTGCGGTCAGTAGGAATTTTGCCATTGACTTCACAAGGAGAAACAGGACTAGAATTGGATTCACCTGAACACTGCTGCATCAAGCTACTGCTTAAATCTAGCAAGTTCTCTATGAGGCAAAAAAATATGCCAGAGGACTTGATAGGAGCTTCAAATCTTCCTTTCAGTAAATGGGAAAAACGGTGCTGAATTCTTTAGCCTGTCTTTGTTATTTAAAGTCATGTGCTAGCCTCTAGGACAGAGCTGTGGATATTCACTTTCAGTTTTACATGTGCATTGTTTAAAGGGATCTTCTGTGAATGTGTTTGGATGAAATAGTTTGGTATTAGAACTGTGCAGTGAGGTACCTGTTCAAGATAGTGTTTAATTTAATCCACGAGTTTGGAATACGCCGGTGAGAATGCTGCTAAGGAAAGCAACATCCTTTCACGGAGAAGCCGTAAGATTTTAAGGAGAAATTATGCCTTCAGCCTCCGTTATGTCAAATGGCAGAAATGTAGCCAGGTGCAATTGTAAAAGAGCTTGAAGATCTGCAGTAGGCAAACCAGCTATTACACAATATTTTCTAGCTTTGTCCAAAGATTCTGTCTAATGTTTAGGCCAGTCACAATAGAAATTACTTGGGCAACTTTAGATGATGAATTTGTGATTTCTGAAATACACTTTATTATTGATGTTAACAAGATGCATTCTTGTAATTCTTTTGGGTCTTGAAACATATTTCTGAGTCATTAATATCACCATAAAGTGTGCACTCTGTCTTGTTTTTAGAAGTTGTCATATGATAGTTTGAAATATTTTTTTGTGATGGTAGGGTTGTGAAGAAACTTAACGTGGAAAGATCAATACATTCATCTGTGGTGCTCAGGTTGCTGAAGCATCACAGATAAAGCATACTGTATGTTAAATGTGGCACCTGTCCATTTGCATTTCCATGTGTACTACTCTGGATGAATATTGGTCAAAACAACGTCTGCTTCGCAGAATCTTTTATTTCAGATCTTTTATTTGGTTCTCTTTTTGTTTTCCATGTTCAATAGTTTTACTTTTGCATCACCTTAGCTGAGCCATGGAAACTTAAAATGGAAGTATGGAAGTTAAATACTCAAGGAAAATACTTAAAAAATTAATGACATTATATTAATTTTAAAAAATAGACTACTTCAGGCCTGAAATCAATTAAATTGTGAGGGACAAGATAACTTTCATTACCCAGATAAAACTGTCTTAACCTGTCTCTCTGAGGGATGATGACAGAGGTCAGCCAGTTGGTATCAGGAAGAGATGTGATTTAGGTCTAGTATAACTGTATCTATTTGAAATCATGTCTTTGCTTAACTGACTCAGATTCATATTAATAGAGATAATATTTAGTGCAGTTCACTTCCAGGTTTTGCTAATAAAACCTTTGTGTTGGTAAGAAGGGAAAGATAGGATGGGACTGCAAGCATTTAGGACTAGGATAGTAATTTACTATCACCAGAATCCCTTGCTAGGCTTTAAGGAATCCTTTGGAGTTGTATTGTTTATGTATGGAGAGGAGAGTTAACACACATTTAGATTCAAGAATGCTAGATGTGTCAGTCAAGATGGAGAAAGTTAACTTTGTCGAAGAGAAAAACTGTGGTTTGAATGACAAGGCTTTTATCTGTACCAAAACCCAGCAGCAAATTAGTGCTGGATTGCTTTGATTGCAAGCTATGGGTGATCCACATACTTGGAGCCCAAAGATGATTGAAGCTCTTAGCTTTTGCCAGTAATATCAGTTCATGTTTGCTGGTATGCTTGCAGTAAGAAGCTGCATGGAAGTTTTGTTCTAGGAAATATCTAATAACTACTTATTCAAGTGATTTAATGAAACAATTGGTCAAAGCCCCTCCTATGATGGTTGGGGTTGATAGGTAAGTTCTTTGCAGGTGATAAGGATCACATCATTTGTACACTTAGTACATTTGTACACTTAAAATGTCTACCATTCTTTTTTTTTCCCCAGCTGAAGTGCTGTCTACAGAAATAATGTGAAATGAGGTGCTTCTATCTTGTTGCCATTCATTTTTTGTGGTGTGCTGTTAAAATCAGTTCTCTTGCTGGAAAAATAACTATGCTAAACTGCTTAGTTAACCATGCTCTCTCATATGTACTAAAACTTGAAAAAAAATATTCTTGGCTGTGAATATAGATAGATGAGGTTGCTCCCTTTTTCCACACGAGTAGGAGAAACTGATTTTAATCCTAAATAAGATTTGGGAGAAGTCATTTAGCTAACTTGTTCCACATAAAGTGCTCAAAATTGAAACTCCACCCATTAGAGGCCATTTAGAAATATCTTGTCTGGTGATTAACCTTTGAATTGTCCAGTATTGTTAGCAAACACAAGTATTAGATGGGGTACCAAACTCCTCTCTCCCTGAAAGTACTTGGCTTGTCAGAGACAATTTTTATTATCTTGTTAGCATCATGAATTTAATAAGACTTGGCAGCTCTGGCACAATGGTGAATGAGAAGAACTTACTATGAAGGTCATGGTTCACTATTACATGAAACCTGAGCATGACATCCTATTGCAGTGTGTATTAAACACAGCTGAAATGTCTGGTTTTGATATGGGAGGGATGTGGAAATGCTGTCCTGAGCAGAACAGTGCCATCTTCCAGTTCTAAAAATTAAATTTTGTTTTCTTGATCTTTTTCCTTTTTTTCCCCTGTGTTAGCAATGTCACCTTCTTCATCAAATTTTATGCATGCTTCCTTTATACACACTTTACCAGGCATCAAAAGGCAGCAGAAGAATTTCAGATACTGACAGAATAATTTAGACTGGAGAAGACCTTTAATATCAAACCCAAATGTTAACTTAGCACAAACCTATGTTCCTAAGTGCCACAGCTACACGTTTTCCCCTCCAGGAATGGTGATTCTACTGTTTCCCTTCCATTGCTCAATAATTCTTTTGGCGAAGAAATGTTCCCTAATATCCAGTCTAAACCTCTCATGATGCAACTTGAGGTAATTTTCTCTTGTTCTGTCACTTGTTGAATGAATGATATAAAGCAATGTGACAATTTTAATGATATAAAGCAGTGTGACAATTTTATAAGTGATTGTGGAACGTCTTGCAAGGATTTGGCCAGTTATCAGGTGAGGTAATTGTACTGGGATTGTTTATGATCACTTTATTTATAGCTATTGTTTTTAGTACCTGAGAAATTTGCTACATACTGAGCTTCTGGTGAAATGTTTTTCCACTGATGGATAGTACTTGGTTTTCCTACCGGGTGTAGGATGCTCAAGCTATCTAAAAATAGTATACTTGTTAAGGTGAAACAAGACAAGTTGGAAAAGGGTACAACAGCCAGGAAAGTGGATGCTGTGGACACACAGCATATCTTGCCTCTCATTTCAGATCCAAGCAGTGAGGTGAAATGTCCAGGGAGTTCAACCTAATTTGAATGCTTACTGTAAATAGCACTTGTGTAAGATGTATTTTATTATGGCACAATGACAACAAAATTAACATCTACTAGAAATTAGGACTCTTTGTGCTTTGAGGCAAAATAAATACACTGGGGAAGTATAAAAACCCCTATTAGAGTGACTGGAAATAGTATCAGTCTGATTCTGATCTGCAACTCAGTTCTTAAAGGAATAGTTTGCAGATCCTCTTTCAGACTTGTTTTGCTTGTACAGATTCAAAAGCAGGGACAGATTGTGTACAATATTTATTATGTCCCAGAAGCTAAGGGTCTCATATCTCATTGTTGTATTGATGAAATTGTTCCTTATCCATGTTTTTATAGGAGGAAAGAGAAACTTAGTTATGTACCTGGGAAAGACAGAACATGAGGAAAAAAATCCCTAACATCCTCTGAAATGTTAAACCACTCGAAGTTCTTTAGAGATGGTATGTGATTGAATGGTGTTTTTATCGTCTAGCTTGCTGTTCTGTGTGAGAAATGTTTCTGTGTGTAATGTGTATTACATACTCAAATAGGACATGTCTGAATAGATGTTTATCTGCACTCATTTGAGCCATTAGGGTTAGTGACTATATTTTTAATTAAATTGAACCCAGTCAGTATAATTAGTAGATTTTGCTAAGACTTTCCACAAGATGATGTCACGATTGAGAAATATTTGAGGTGAGACATGCATAAAGATGGAAATTTTTGTTTCAATTCCCATATCATATATTCTCTCCAGACGTTCTCTCAAACATGAACTGTAATTGGATTCTTTGGTTGTGCCTTTTCGAAGAAGAAATATGTTAGATTAATGGTACTTTTTCAACTAGAGTGCATTAGGAGTGACTCTGAAGACTTTCAAATGCAACATCCTTTAGTGAAAGCAGTGGTTGGGTGGCAGAACAACAAAATTGCTAGTGTGTGTTTACTCATCTCTTTCTACTTCAATGATAATTCCACTGATCTGTTTTTTTCCTTTTCCCCCCTCTGTCAAATAGCACTAAGTACGTGTTTTTATTTCAAGAAGTAGTTGAGAGACTGACAATCTTACATCTTCAGTCACCTTGTAGGAAAACAATCCACTACGAAGTTAAAACAAGTGGAGATGAAGGTTGGGTCATCTTTCATAGAGTGAGGTAAAGTTAGCATGTTAAAACTGGGAAACAGAATGGAGTGTGAGCCACCACCACCACCAAGCACAGCTCAATGAAAAATATAGGAAGTGTAGGAAAAATTTATCACTGAAAGGATAAGAAAGCTGCTGAGGCAGAAAAAAATAAAGAAAATGAGTTATAAATAAAGTTTTAGGATGAGTGAGGTGTTAGAATAAAAAAATGCCTAATAATTATTTGTTTTATGTTCAGTTATTAAATTCAAAATAAATAAATTACTTGGTGTGGTGTGTGTAGGATGGTAGAAGAATAGAAATAACAAGTGGTGTATGGTTTCCAGTTGGTTTACCTGTTTGGACTATTTCCCACATCCGTCAAGCTCCTGACTAAGCCATTACACTGTTGATAAAATAGTTGAAGATTTCCTCTGTTTGCCATTAGGTATAAGATGTAATGCTTTTTTACCTTCAGAGTTGCTTAGAAGCCCTTGCTTTGGAAATAAGTCTCCGCTTCTCAGGACTGGCTCTGAAGCAAAGTTGTTGATGAATCTAATAGTGCTTTGGGATTTGTGTGGGCCCCAGAATAGAACGTACACATCACCATGGACTTCATGATCTCTCAGACAGAATTCTGCAAGGGAATACTGATGCTTAAAACTGTGTAATTGAGTATCTTGTTCAGCATCTTGCTGACCTGGCATTCTGGTTCATTCCCACAGGTTGTTCTGATTCACTAAGCAAAGAAAATTAGAAGGTAAATAGTAGAGCAAAGTCAGTAGTTGTCTCACATCTTGTCATTGTATAAAACAAAGCTGCAGGAGAAAGAAATCCTTTATGAAAAAGATATTAGTAATTCTAAAGGGCCAGAAGTCTGTAATGCCTGAGACAATGAATTGGTCAAAAAGGAAATGACAAAATAGTTACTAGTTGAAGTTCACTCTTGCCTCTGAAATGTCAGGTTTGATGCTTACTGCTACCAACTGTTCTGGCTTTAGGATGTAATTAAAAAAAGCTGTGAGCCTGAATTTTTTTGGTAGACATAAGCTTTATGATTTTAACATTTTGTAATAAAAGTACAAAAAATTGTGTATCTTAAAAACTGAAATGTAAGCTGACAAATTGAACAACAAATGTTGTCAAAATCAGTCTTGGGAATCTTTGATCTTGATCTCATTGATGCTTTTGATATGTGGAATCTTCCAATCAAACCTGACAGGGAAGTCTTTTTAGGCACCTTTGGCTCACTTAGCAAATAAGAATATTTTCAGTGAAATATGCTATTTCTGACGGATATTCTCAATAGAATTGGAATGAGAATGTAACTGAGAATGGCCCTCTTGTCCCCTTCTCCATATCCATACCTGTTTAGGCCATTGCTCAGGGTTGGAGGTTCAAACTCTGCTTTGTGTTTGAGTCAAATTATTGGAAGCCTGAGGAAGGTACCTTTTTGTCAACCCCAATTGTGTTAAATAACTCTATAATCTTACTCAAAGAAAAGCTGAAAGACTCTATTCTACTGGTTAAAACCTTGCCTGGCATATAGGAAGAACATGAATTCAACTCCAGAACTGGTATATATACTATATCTGTGGAAAAATAGTTGCTGATCTGTTTGTTATCCACAGATGATTCTATCTGTCCCTGTTTCTGTCTGTCTCTAAAAACACTTCAAAAGGTCCTGGAGCTGCTCAAAGACTGCAGAAATCAATTCAAAAGGAGTCCAGAATTTTTGGCAGAATGCACCCTGTTATCACAGTTAGCCCTTCTGGCAGTACTGGATTTCCTGGTTTAAAACCATGCTGGACTTGATGTTCCTGATGATAAATGCATTGCTCCCAAGTGCCAACAGCTTGCAATCTCTCATGATTGTTACATTCTCCATTGTGTCTTCAGAGATTATTTAGATATGCATACCAATTCTAATAAGTCATTAATCTATGTACTTGCATTCCCCTGTAAATTTTCTACACAACCATCTACCTGTGAAGCTGTGAAGGTATTTGTTTACCTATGAGTTAAGAATCATGCTCTTGTCTCTGCTGCTAAACTGCTGTGAGAACTCAGATGATGGATGGATTTAAATAAAATGGGGGAAGCTGTCAGTATGTTACAATGGTGCAAACAAGTTAACTTGATGTCCCCTGTTTTGCAACTGCTCTGCCACAGAGGTTGGGTTCAGTGCAGCTGCCCAGAAGCTGTGTGCGATGGGGGCTGTAGTTGAGCTACCAGACTAATCTATGCTTTCAGGGCTAATCTCAGACTCTTTCTCTGTCTTGAAGTGTTACTTTGGCAGTGCTAAAACCCTACAAGTCAGTTGCAGTCCATGTCTCCTGCATCCAAAATGCACCTAAGTGGAGCTTCATGTTGAGCTTCATCATAGTTCAATCTGTCCTGGAGAACAATTTTTGCCCCTCAAATAGTGAAGGCCAGTCAGTTTTTCTGTGAGATGTAGAGGCTTTTGCCACTTGGTATATAGCAAGTGAGATGGTAAAACCTGGGGGAGGGTATTAAGATAAAGAGAGAAAAAGCTTCCAAGTAGCTCTTGACAGATGGTGCTTGAAAATGAGTATCTCCTTGGCACCACAAATGCTCCCTGAGGGGTTCTTCATTCTCCAATTCTTTCCCCTTTCTTTTTTCCCTTCGCTTGCTCCCTGACACTTCCCTTCATTTGCTGTAATTTAAATGAAAGTGCAGAAAAGGCATATTTGGTTTTAATATGTAAAGAGCTACTCCTGGGTTTGAAGCAGCCATTTAACATGCAGGTTGAGTGAAAGGAGAAATGGAGGCTGGGGCTGCTGGCTGTCAGTTCCTGCCACAGCAGTCGCTGCCATTACTTGGCTGCTATCAAAGATTCATCAGGGGGAAGTTGCTGCTTTGCAGACAAAAATAACAGATGGTCGTTCGTGTTTGCCTTACTCTGGGGGCCTCGCCACAATACACCAGGTCCAAGAGAATTTGAATTACTGGGGGTGGCTGCTTTCTCTGTGTGTGTTCATGCATATTTGAACAGATTTTTTGTTTTTGGATTTTATAAACTTGCTAATGAATTTAATGATGAACCTATAGATTTCCTGAGATGCTTACATGATGTGTTGGTTTTGAAGTGAGTTTTAATTAAATTTTCCAGCACTCATCCACAATTTAGCACTGTTCTGTTGCAAAACAAGCTTCTTGCCACAGGTGGCAGGGCATGGATGTGACGCAGAAAAAAGCTCTCCCTGCTGCCAACCCAAATAAACGTGGTTCATTTTGGAAAACTACTGATCGCATTTTTGTCTCCAGCAAACTAAATACTGTACAGGCAAAATAAATGTCTGTTTCAGTATAAGGTAAGTAGAACAGAATAGGATAATTAATTTTGAAAGATCTTATTTTTATCTCTTTAAGCCTGGATCATTTTTTTTTCTTGAAAATTCCTGGCTTTATCTTTATGGATAAGTTCCATTATGTAAAATTTAACATTAAACGCCTCAAAAAGGTACCTCAAATAGTGTATATGGCCAAGTAATGCTATCTTTATCCTCTTTGCCCTAAGTTTTTTCAACATTATTGCTTCCAATTAAGTGACTTATTTGGTATTCAGACTTAGGTTTAAAAATCAATCATAGTTAGAGTGCGTATGTGAATGTGCAGTGTGTTTATGTTGATCAACTACAAAGTTTATGAATTGCAGAAGCACTGATGAGAAGTCAACCCCAGATCTAGCCCCAGTCTATTGTTTTGTTCCAGAAAGATTCTGTCTGAGACTCAATATCATCTATGTGTACTTGGTCAACTTGTGTGCACCACTCTGGCAGTTCATGTTTGGTACCCCCGTGCAGGTGAGTGTGGTGGTCATGGGTGGGAGATGTCTCTGACCGAGGCGATGTGTGCCAAGGCAGTGGCTCTTCTCAATTTAATGCCTAAAGAACACTGAGCAATGGTTGGTAATCACAGAATGTGCCGGGTTGGAAGGGACCTACAAGGATTGAGTTCCACTTACGGCCTTGCACAGGACCATGACCAAGGGCCATATCACAAGCCTAGGAGTGTTGTCCAAACACTCCTTGAACTCTGTCAGGCTTGGTTAAAACCCTTTACTAAAAATGTCCATTTGTTGTTTCCAAACACCAGCGATAAGCCTTGGTAGCCTGTTTGGATTCTGTGGGTTCTGACTCCATTTGTCAGCTTTTGCAGTCACCTGGGTCTGGGAAACATGCACAAAGAGTTGTATGAACAAGTCCGGTATATAGCATACTGCAGACTTTTGGGATGGTGTTTTCTTCTCTCAACTGGCCACCCCACTTGATTTCTTCATTGCAGAAGTGGAGATAGATGCATAGATAAATTGGTGGTGGTCAGCTTGCTTGATTATAGAGTGAATTTCATGTTAATATAGTGGCTATTCAAGCATGACAGAAAATGGATATAATTTGGCTTAGGTTCTTTAGTATGGTTGGCTGATTCTCAAGTGAGTTTTGCTAGATGAACTGTGTAATCAAGTTGTACTAGACTATGAGATGTGTACTCTGTATAGATGTTTGGTAAATTAAAGTTATTACTGTACTTTTGAACTCTGTAGACATTTTAATGTCAGAAGGAGAGAGAAGCTGGTTCTCTGGGGATTGTCATGATGATGGCCAAGATAATCTATCAACAAAGGTCTTTGGGTTTTAATTTTAGATTTGCAGAAGCATGGCCAACTGGTGAAATGTTTGTTTGGTTAGTCAAGCTTTTTGAAATCTGCAGACAAATTAGAAGACAACAGAAAATAGCAAAGTGGAAGGCTTGTTTGCCCAGTGATGAAATTACATGCTCCTCATAACAATGCTGATATACAGAGTTTTCTCAGTAATCCTTCTCAAAATCCTGCTTCTGGCTCACACAGTGATAGTCAAAGAGAAAAATATGATTAATACTGTGGCTGATGTTTTGTAGCAATTAACAAGTTTAATATTTCAACCAGTATTTTCTGGCAAAATACTAGCTTTGATTTTTAGATGATTACTTAGAAGCTTTCCAAACTGTTATGCTGATGGAAAAAAATTACTAAAATCCTGAATCCCAGACAAATTCAAGTAACCTTAGTGTCAGTACTCATTTGATCCAAACATGAAGACAAAATACTCCACAGCAGACAAGAACATTGGTACAGTTTAAAATTCAGACACCTGGATTTCATGCCTCCCTTTAAATAAGGCAAATTTGTTTTTCTATATGTGTGTGTGTAGAAATGTTTCAAGCAAATGTCTCGGGTTTAGTAGTTTTTTTGCCTATAAAATAGTGATTTTTTTTTCTGCTCTCCAATTGGAAGATATACCAAAACCATCTGCACACAGATGATGATTCTTCATGCATTCCACTGTTGTTATCAAAGCAGTGTTGGCTGTCACAGTATTTAAATACTTGTAGAGTATCTTGTGACCCTGAGACAAGAAGATTCTAAGTGTAGTTTGGAGTAACTTGGCCCCTTATGCTGTGGTTGGAGATGAATGCTTCAAGAGATCCTCCAAGATTCTACAGCCATCATTGGTTTACTATTTAAGTTTTTCTTTATCCTATGCAGAAAAAAAAACCAACCCAAAACATAACAAAATCCCAGCCCAACAAGTCAATTGGTTCACAGAACTCAAATCAGGCAAAAAGTGTTTGGGGCTAGGAAAACTCTTTCTCTTCATGTGTTTTTATCTGCCAGCTCTACAGAGGTGTAGAGAGCCTTACAGGAGGTGTTTGTGTACTGGTGACAGATTGCTCTGGATTCAAGTACCAGTAAACAGCATTCATTGATCTGTTATTTGGGGGTGTTATTTGACACAGTATATTTCAACAAGTTCAGTTTATAATGTTTATCACCTGAATGCGTGGTGGTGAAAGGGTCTGGCAGAAGTAGTTAAAGGCTTTAAGTTCCTCTCTCTAGACCACCAGGTGATTTCCAATGTGCTAACAAGAATGGGTAGATTAGCAGATGGTCGATGCAGGAAAGCAAATCATGTTCATTGGCATCTGGGGATATGAAACTGCAGGGGGGAAGTTAGGAGAGGTTGGAGTCTGGAAAAGAGTGATGGTGGGGTTTCTGGCTCAGTAAGACTGCCTGATCTGTGCTACTGCCTCTTTTGTTCTATAATAATATAAGCTTTTTATATCTATATTTCATTGGTATGCCACTGCTGACATGTACTGTCCAGCTTTTTCCTTGCTTGTGAATACTGGTGTCTATGAATTAATTGCTTGGTCATCTCTGGATTGCAGTTCTTGTAGTTTGAATGAAGTTTTGTGTAACAGTATTGCCTGTGGTTGTTTCATGTACTCTGTGAGCAGCTGGGAGAGTACTGAGATTGTGTCCTAAGCTACCAATGGCTCACCTTACTGGGATGGGCTGCAGATGGTGCAAATTTATCTTCCAAAGTTTCTCTGCTCTAGCTGGGCTGTCGGGGACCAGCACATGTTCAGCCATCTCTGGGAGAACAGAGCCCCATAATACTGAAGTTGTGAAGACAAACACCATCATTCCAAATGTTCCCACTTCATACCTCTTCCATTCACTTTATCTACAGAGCATGATGTCACATGGTCTGGAATGTCACTTTGGGTCACCTATCCCGGCTGTGTCTCCTCCCAACCTCCCATGCATCCTCAACTTCATCACCAGTGTGTCAATATGAAAAGTAGAAAAGCCTTGGCTCTGTGCAAGCCCTGCTCAGCAACAACACAACCATCTCTCTGTTATTAACCCTGTGCTCTGCACAAAGCCAAACCACAGCCCCACACCAAACACTGATGAACATTAACTGTACTCCAGCTGAAACCAGCCAAGACATCTTCCAGGAAAAATAATATATTGTTCAAATGGAGTTAGGGTTCCTCAGACCCAGGTCTAGGGATGTGAAGTCTTATAGAACTTTGTGGTTATTGTTGAGATACATAAAGTCCTTGGGTTAGTCTGAAGTCTTGTTGGATTTTTAGGGTGTTTTGGAATAGGCAGAGTTATCTAGGCTAGGATTTAATACAGCTACCTGCTTCTGGGCCAGAGTTTGTTGGGTGGTTCAGATTGCTGACATGACCCAAAAGGATGGGAGTTAGCAATGTGGAGGAAATAAAGATGACTTATGTGACCCATCTGGTTCAAGTGACTGGAATCTCTGTGCTGCATGACCTGAATAGAGAAACTTTGTAGACATATAAGGTTGATGATGTTAATGAAAAGTGGCAGTTCCACATCTCCAGTGCCAAGTGTGTTACTGAATAATTCAGTCCTTTGTACTGTACATTTCACTTCATTTCTCTTGTAAAGAGATTTATTATTTTGCACAATAATTCTACTGCTGTCCTTGTCACAGTTTGGCCATAGGAATGCATTAAGGTATTCATGGAAGCAGGAAAGATTTATAGGAGATAAAAGCTGCTCTGTTCTCATCTATTGTAGACTCTATGATAGATCCTTGGAGCTAGTCTAGTTTTTAGTTGAGAATGGAAAAAGTGAGAATGCCTATTCAAATCAACACCTCATAGAGCAGTACTTCTTAATGCATGTTACTCAGATTATGAATTCTTGTAAGGAAAAGTTCTTTTGAGTGTGAAAAATTCTTTCCCCAGGAGTTTTTCTGGCTATTGAATATGAGCTCAGATTTCCACCTAACCAACTCTTTCTGTAGTCTTCAGGTTTTGCAGTAAATTTGGGCCAATTAGTATGGGAGCCCAGGTGTCTGAGTGCAGAATAATCTCACAGTTCTTTTGAAACAAGTTGAGAGTTTCAACATACTGGGTTCCAGCTTGAGAAAAGCACAGTAGATCCCATAGTTGAAAATGTCATGCAGGAACTTTGAAGACCTATTAGGTGCTTCTTCCAAATGCTGAACACCTATTGGAAATATACTTGTTTTTCTCTTTGATGCAACTTAGTGACATCCTTTTGTATCAGGGAGGAAAGCAGTGTTTGTGTTGAAGGTCATGGCTTTAATTCTTATCCTTTATTGGCAACAGACTTAAACGTAGCACATCATGGGTTCTTATTTTTACTCTCTTTTACTTCACAGGGGGCCTTTGCACAGCTTTTTTTTTTTTTTCATTTAACTGCATTACAAAAGTACAGACTGTTGCTTTAGATGGGGTTGGTGCATTTCTGTTTTGCATAGTAAGCTCAAATAATAGTTAAAATTGATGGAAGGAGGTCCAAGGAAGCAGCTCAAGGTGCTTATGACCATAGTACTGAGATAATATTGTCTTACAGTAATTCTTAGGCTTTACCAAAAGTTAATTAACTTATGGAAATATTTTGATACTTCAGCACTTGAGAAGAGGAGAGCGCTGTTCTTTTTGTTTTCTTTGTCAATAGTGATAGGCTGTTACCTGTCTTTTACGCTGCTAATGGCAAGCTTTTATCTATAAATATATAGGTTTCCACAATTACTTTGATGGATTAACACCAAAAGTGCTCAAATTTCCCCCAGTTTTTTTTCTGTTCCTGCCTTTTTAGCTGGCTCCATATATCCAACTTTGAGGTTACATCTCTCTGACGTAGTTTAGTAAACAAGTGAGGAGATTAATTTGAGTTATCCAGGGTGGCATTCAGCCATCTGTTCAGCAGGATCCCTGGCTTGCAGAGTTGCTCTTTGATTATATGGTTGGTTTGTTTTTCAGATGAATTTTTTTGATAATAGGGAGCATTTTACAGTAGGCAGTCTCATGTTTTTCCTAGTATTACAGAACTTGGATGGAAGTGTATGGCAGTAAGTATGAGGGAGTCAAGGCAACACATGAAATGGCTCTAAGAACTTCTAAGGTACAAAAGCATG
The DNA here is from genome assembly GCF_015832195.1 of Motacilla alba alba. Lineage (NCBI taxonomy): Eukaryota > Metazoa > Chordata > Aves > Passeriformes > Motacillidae > Motacilla > Motacilla alba. The sequence goes on along the minus strand of NC_052021.1, from coordinate 12,977,605 downwards.
TGGAAAAGGGAACAGGGTAGATGGGAGGTAGATGGGAAATGGCTGAGGACTGGAGAGGAAGGGTTATAGTGCTCAGCTATAATCCTTGACAAGACTCCCTACAGCCAGGATCAGAGTAGTGTCTCTTATGTGGGAAAGAACTTTAAATCTTACTGTGTTCAATTGCTTCTGGCTGCTGGGGAGAGCAGAGCTGACCTGCTACTTTTGAATGAGTGAGCTCAGGTATTGGAAGCAATCGAGACACAGAAGCACAGAGCATCTGACCTGTGGAGAACAGCCTTGTTTCTGGTACTAAACTGAAATACAGCTTCTTAAATGCAAGTTCATGTGTTTCCCCACTCAAGGACATTTTGTAGCTTAGACTAATATTCAGACACTTAATGATTAGTTATCTACACAAGGGACAAGAAGCATAATGAACAGTCAAGAAAAGAAAGCATTCTAGAGTAGTTGACATGATGTGGTGACCCATGTCTGTTCAAATAACTCGTTTTTTTATGCTGCTGGCAAAGTCAGATAGTGAGGGTGAGCTAACCCATGGTTTGTGAATTGGGAGCTGTATCCTGTACAGCAGTGGTTCTGAGAACACTGAACTGGGAGCTGTATCCTGTACAGCAGTGGTTCTGAGGACGCTCAATTGGGAGCTGTATCCTGTACAGCAGTGGTTCTGAGGACGCTCAACTGGGAGCTGTATCCTGTACAGCAGTGGTTCTGAGGACGCTCAACTGGGAGCTGTATCCTGTACAGCAGTGGTTCTGAGGACGCTCAACTGGGAGCTGTATCCTGTACAGCAGTGGTTCTGAGGACGCTGAACTGGGAGCTGTATCCTGTACAGCAGTGGTTCTGAGGACGCTCAACTGGGAGCTGTATCCTGTACAGCAATGGTTCTCAGGATGCTGAATTGGGAGCTGTATCCTGTACAGCAGTGGTTCTGTGGTCTTGGTAATGGATTAGTGACTTGTTATGAGCTCCAAGTGTGCTGCAGTGCAAGATGTCCAATCTGAACCTCGAATAGGTGAATAGGGCAGCATATCAATTAGGGATGACCCTGCATCTTTGAGCACAGTTTGCCAGTACTGGGATGCTTGGCACTCAACCCAAATTTACAATATACTGAGGAGAGGAAGGAGGAAAAAGGAACCATGATTTATTTGAAGTCTGTTCTTCAGTGATTGGTTTAAGGATATGTTTGGGTGGTCAGAAAGATTAAGCAGTACCTTGGTGGCTATGTTGTGGTACCTTCAGTTGAAGGAAATTATTATAGAAAAATACCTATTTCATCTAAATAAGCATAGATGTCTGAAAGCTGAACCCAGAAAAATTCAAATTAAATAGGAGATTTTTGCTAGGTGAAGTTGATTAACTGTTGAATCGAAGTGTCAAGAGAACTGTGGAGTCTGTTTGCCTTAATTCCCTCAGGTAGAGACTAGAAAGTATAATTTGATCAAACAAGTTTCTGGCTTAAACACACAGGCAATTGGTTAACATTTTAAGTGCTATCTCAAGCAGAAAATTATATTACTCTGTAATGGCATTCTTTGGTTTTAATATGTCTGATCAGCTGGTGGAAAAAAGAAGGGAGCATTTTTCTCTGTCACTGAAAAATTAAAATTCATTAGAATTTGATCTAGAGAATAAAATAATTTTTGTAGCTTTTCATGTAGCATTTTGTTGCTGAAGAAAAACAGAATATCTGCATTTCTGCAAAGTCAGTCCTATATCATCAAAAGCTAATGTCCAAGAAAAAATATCTTGTGTGTGCATGCATACTCTATATTTTGAAAATGTATTTCAAGAAGTGATGTTGTACAGTGGATTGTTGCATATCTGATAGCTTAAGATCAGGAAGAGATGACTGAAGCTCCTTGGTGAAAGGTGTATGGTGTTTGTTTACCACCTACTGCTGTTCTTTTGAAACACATCTGTGAGCAGAATATTCTCAAGGGATGTTTACAAAATAAGCCAGGCGCCTGTCAGCCGCTCAGCCTTTTCTCTGTGTTCTGGTGAATATGTTAAATTTCCTCTGTGTTTTCCTATCCCTCTTGTAACATAAAAATAATCTGAAATCCACAGCAATGCAGACAGCTGGGAACCTGGCAGCCCAAGTATTCTTTTAGGAAGAAAATTGGGCCTGGAAAAAATCTCATGCTGGGAAACTCTGTGCTGTCTTGCTGGAGTGCTGGGAGCCTCTTGCAATGTTTTCACATGCAAATCCTAGACAACATCTGCTTATTGCTAGAGAGTCCTTCCTTAAGTCCTCAGCTTTGTGCAAAGGTTTTTTCTTTGTAACGTGTTCCATCTTGCTAGCCTTAAAGGTTTTTATTGAATCTGTCTTTATTGAAGCACACAATGAGTAAACTGCTTCTGCTTACATGTGATTCCTTCCTTGCTAGTTCTGCTTTCAGGAGCTTTTCTGTTCCTGCTTCAGGAAAAGTCCCTGTTTTGAAGATCAACAGTGGAGTTCCTCATTGGAAATGAAAAAGCTGTTTCTTAAAAAGAAAATATCAAACAATCGTCTGATACCTTTTGTGGTGCCAGCTTTAATGGCACCTCCTGCCTCATCGAAATAACATTAATTATGGGCATTTCAGTTTAAAAATAACAGTCTGGAGATCACTTTTCAGCTCTGGACTTAGTTACATGTAGGCTTTATATTGCCTTTAATTTGAATTTAATTTTTAAGTCAATTTCTGTTTGAAAATTATAAATTACTCAAAAATATTCAATTGTCTCTTAATTTCTGAATTACTCCTGGTTTAGACATGGATCATCTGCTTTACTATAATCTTTTTTACTGAAAGGTGGACAAAAAGGATCTGCTTCCTTTATTCTAAATAAAATGGAAGTAGGTGCAATAATTCTGATGTTGTGTTCTCTTAGGCAAAGGATACATTTGATTTACCCATATTGTTTATTGCTGTTTTGTAACTTGCTGAATATTTTCTGCATCAAAGGTATAAAAAAGGCAAAACAAAACGCCACAAGAAACCAACAAAAAAACCTGCAACAAACCCCCCCAAGCAAACAAGCAAAAATTGTGAAAACCGTGACATAGATTAGAAATACTGAAACTTACTGAAGTGCTGTGAGAAGTGGAAGATACAAAACCAGAGGAGTGCAACTTTAGCTTTTTGATATCTTAAGTCAGTACTATGGGCTACGTTTTTTGAAAAACCAAAATGTCTCAACCAAACAAGCAAATGATGTGAAATAAACCCCAGAGCAAAGAGAGAAAATCCCCAGCAGCACAGAACCACGGCTGGCTCCACACAGGTGTCTGTTGGTCCCTGTCTGTCGCTCCACTCTGACCACCCTGAGCTGGACTGGGTGGCTCCCGTGTCCTGCTCCGGCCTGGGCAGCGGTCACTGCAGTCGGTGTGCGGCAGAGCCCGTGCCCGGCCTGGGCAGCGCGTGCTGTGCTGCCAGGCTGGGCCACACCAGGATGAAAAGTTGCAGAGATGAGCAATGGAGGACAGGTGTGAGGGTCCATCCCCAGCACGAGCAGTGGAGAGAGCATGAGGGTCCCTCCTCCATGCAGCGCTTGGGCGGCTGAGGGCCTGGAGCAGATGCGGGGCTGATGAGGGCACACCGGGCCTGTGGGCGCCCGCAGCGCGCTGGTGGTCTCAGGGCTGCGCCAGGGTCTGCTGTGCGTGTGGGGACGTGCTGATAAAAGTTGGCTGAGCTGCTCTGAAGGGATGAAATGGGCGCCAAACTGTGGTGCCCCCAAGAGCTGGGTGGGCTGGGTCTGCCTGGTGCTGCTTTGTTCTGTGGTAGGGCCCTGCCTGGCCTCACCTGTGCCCTGCGGGCAGGGGCTGGAGCAGTCCCTGGGTTTCCACTGACTCTTGGGCTGTAAACAGGAGCATCAAGCAGACTTCGGCTGTGCAGGTAAGTTTGATCATACTTCTTTTATGCTGCTTGTTAATGAATAATCCGCTGTTAGGATGTCCTCTGTCCACTAGAGTTTTCCAGTTGTCTGGGAAAGGATGAGCATGAAGGCAGCATGCTCAAGTCCTTTGTACATGTGCATTGAAAATGTGTCATTGTTTGCCTGCTGTTGTTAGCAGAGACATGGTTCATGAATCAGGTTTCAACCACTGATTACTAGATGTAAAGCTAGTTTTTGTCAGAAAAACAAGGCAAATGGATATTAACTGTGTTGTACAGAGTGCAGCGCTTTTAATTAACTTCTGATCATTCCTGTGAGGGTTTTTTGCAAAGGCTTGGAGGGATTCTATGTCTTGTGGCAACTGTTGTGTGAAGCTTCATCCTGCAGTTGTCGTGAATACGTGAATGTGTGTTGAATTTAGTGCCATGAGTCCCAGCTAGGTACTTACTGGACAATGAACAGTACCAGCACTTACTGAGGTGTTGCACTTCATGAAGCAGCTATTTATTGCAATGTTATCAGATTTTTCAGCTCAATTTCTTTTGTGATAACACATTAGCAGCCACTCAAATGTCCAAACTCTAAAGTTCTGGAGAAACTCTGGGGCAAAACCCAGTAATATGTTATTATCTTTATCCCATAACAAAAAAAAAGTAGACTATTAAGCATTCAGTATCTTTCAGGACAAAATGAGATGTGACTGCAGAGTCATAAAAAAGTTTATTAGAGACCTTTCACAAGAAATGTTGGGTGCAGTAACACTATCAGTGGCCTTAGGCTTCCCTGCATCTCAGTTCTTTATAATTTATTCACCCGGGACCTTAATTTTGGGAAACTAAAGAATTTCAGGACTGTATTAAGGTGGTGTCTCTAAACTACTGGTTGAACATGATCTTCAGGGCTTTTTTGCAGATCTGCAAATATTGAAGGGAGTTATATATTTTACAAAGGTTCACTTGGAAGGAAGCAGTGCATCAGCCCCAGGTTTGCTGGCTTAGCCAGGCCCTGATGCTTCCTTGCAGCTATGAACCACTTCACCATGCTCTAACCTCTGACAGTAGAAAACTGCATGATGCAACTTCTGCCGTTGAAGTATGGAAAACATTGTTTCTGGGACCTTAAAAAGGCTTGTACTAGTGGTACAGACTTGGAACAGTGAGACTTATGTTCTCTATTATATATGTGCTATTCCTATTTGTGTACAGAAAAGCTCCAAACAGAAATTGCATAGGCCATGTGGAAATGGTGATTTGTGACAAAACTCAAAGTCAAGAAGTTATTTTTTGATCAGTAATCAGTTTAAGCATGCTTGACAAACCTTTTTCTTTAAATTCAGTGTTTCAAGGCTATTAGGCAAGTTTTCACATGGTGGCAAAGATGATGAGAAAACGGATCACTTGCAGTAAGAAGTAGAGACACAGTACTGAAAACACAGTAGCAACTTGGTGATTCAATAGTGTTAGTACTCGCAACTCCCGCTTTGCAGCCCTCTTTCATTTATTTATTTGATGTGTCACACAGTGCCAGTGCTCAGCTAGAGGCTAAGAGGGAATGTAGGTAGACTGCATACCTCCAAGAGAAGCGAGAGGCCTGGAATGCTGCATCTGGAGAACAGTGTTTGTAATACAAAGACAGCATCCTATGTCTTGTGGCCCTGGTGTCCTTGTACTTGCATCAAGGCACCAGCATGGATCAGTTCACTGCGGCAGCAGGCCAGCTGATGTGACTTGCATTATTATCAGATACCTGATTGCAGCCTCTGGATGGATGGAGGGTGGGACGTGAGCAGCATAACAATGTGTGTAGTGCTGCTGCTGCTGTGTGATAGTAATCTGTGATGAGGACAGAGGCTCCTCAGCACTGCAGAAAAGTTTTATAAGGACATGATGAAACTGCTTTGTGAAATTCTGATTGTTACTGGGATTTTGAACTCTGATGTACTGCCAGCTTGTCCAGAACATGTTTTGACAAACACGTTTAGCCTGTGCAGAACAAGAAGGTAGCGGGTTTTAATTCTGAAATTGAAGTTTTCTTCTGACAGATACTTATACGTTAATTTGAGACAAATTTTGAGATTCCAAGGCTAAAGTAGTCCAAGTGTTGGATTCCAATGTGATATTTCATGAGTTTTCTTTTCAAAACTATTAAAATTTCTTGCATAACTGTGTCAATAAAATTTTATGGCAACACTTCTGACTTTTTACATGCTGTGGTAAATTGTTCAGACATAGGATCTTGATCTTCTGTTTCTTGATCACAAATCTCTGTGGTCTTACTGTTTCCAGTGGAGCAATTCCTGGCCCATGCTGGTTGCAGACTGTGCAATGTGATATTCAGAAAATAATTTTCTAAACTGAATGCAATTGCCAAAACATGTTTGAACACCCCTTAGGGATTAGTAGAAGAAAAATCCTTCATATTCCTTTAGGAAATGCAGACAACTGGGTAAGTAAAGAAAACTAACAAAACGAGAAGAAAAGGAGAAGAAATGTCGTAGCCTTTATATTCAGAGCAAAAGAAGCTCTTCAGAAATGTACATTAGCAGAGCAATGCCTCAAACTGAGATGTGTAGAAGTCCTCACGATAGTGGAGTGCTGCCTGTACTCTATTGGCCTGGGGGAGCCAGACAGTGAAGGATATTGCTGGCTTCTAAATTGGTCCCTCAAACACCTATTGAAAGCAGAAATTACTCCCTGAGCAGGAGGACAAAAAAAACCCCTTGTACTTGCAAATCGCTTGAAAAATTTCTCTGAGCTGCTAAATTTGCATTGCAAATACCCTTGTATCTCTTGTATGAGCTGATACAAGAAATTATATTAGATATTCAGAACAGTCATCTGGTAGGAGGAAATAAACTTTTTAATGTTTTGTTCTACTGTCTGAGACTTCTGTAAATTATTAAAGTGCATCTTTTGTACTGATTTCCTCTAAGACAGTTTTATTGCTGTTTGAGTACAGCAGAATAGGTGACAAGTTTTCATCCTCTTTACCTTGTTAAAACTTTTTCTTACATTATGTTCAAGTGCTGTCTGGGCCTGTGTACCCAAGAGCAGTGTCTTACCTGCTAGACCGACAATGTCAAGGAGAAACAGAATTGCTTTTAAGGAGAATAGGCAACAAAGGGCATAGATCATGAGTTAGGACATTGTCCAAGATAGTAAGTGTTGAAGATGACATGTGCTAATGAACAAGGCTTAGTCATAGCCCTTCTACTGAGATGAAAACATTGGAATGGGACTATGGAGTTAGAGCAGTCACACTACAAATGTTCCTTGTTGGGGTTATAATCAATTTATTACTGTTATTTTAAGCAAGACTTCCCCCCCCCCCCCGCTGACTCATTTGCCCTCTGGTGTTTGCAATTCTATCATTTTAATGAAGAATTGTTAGTTGCCCCTTGATGAACATGACAACATTTGGTCTGCGTTACAGCAGGAAAGGGAGAAAGCAGTCATGTAAAGGTGTTTCTGTCATGAAAACTAAATGACTGCTTTGGTCTGCAGTATGAAGTATGCAGGCCCTTTTGATAGTATGTATTTAACATTGTTTTGGTTTTCTGATAAAACTGGACTTGTCACTTTTACAAGTGGAGCAGAAAAGAGCATAGGCTTTAGGAAAGAGGTTTTTCTCTAAGATTTAGTTTTGTAGTTTTTTGGTGGGGGTTTTGTGGTGTTGTTGGGTTTTGTGGGTTTTTTTGTTGTCGTTCCCCCCCCCCCCCCCCCCCCCCCCCCCAGAGTTCCATAGACTTTAGATTTGACTCTGAGCAAAACTTCACTTAATTTTGAAGGTGTTAATTTTCCGGTCTGTTTTCAACTGCGAATTCTGTAAAACTACAGTGGCTATATTTTTGAACTCCTCCAATTATTGATTGTACCGTATTTTGAGTAGTTTATAGAAAACCCAAAGTTATTTTCCTTTGAACAGGTGCAGAACTACTACTGTATTGTAGTGAGCTCCCTGGATCATCCATTATCTCAACTGTCCTTTGTGAGCTGCTCTCTGATTCTTTGCTGAATTATTTATATCTTGATTCCAGCATGCCCCTTGGATGAGGCACTGTAAATTCCAGGACTTCTGTTGTCACATTCATAGTAACCAAGTGCAGGATAAAACCAAGTGAAGCTTTTATAGTAAAATGTGAGTTTGCATTCTAGTAAAAGAGAAATGTCAGTGTATTAGGGATATGAAGAAGAAAACCACATTCAATGGAAGAAATGTTGCATTTCTCCGTGTTGGACAGAGCCCTATTTTATTTGTAAAAACCATCTAGTTTGTGGAGATAGTGTTTCAGTAGAATGTCTTATTCAAAAGTAGGATGGGGCATTCAGACATTATTTCTAGTGCTTACTTTCTCTCAGCTTTTACCTAGTAAATTATTTGTGCTGGTTCTCAATGCTTCTGTCTATGCTGATGAGGCAGCGTTCAAAAATAAGATAATAAATGTCTTCAAATGTGAAGGAAATACACCCAGGTCTAGGGAAGTTCTCAAAATAGGTGGTCCCAAGCATAGGCAGAGATTTAACCTTAGATCTAAATTAATCTGGTACTCAGTAGATATGCTGATAGCTGATGAGGAACCAGGTGCAATTGATTGTTTCGCTTGGTCAATTCAGACTGAACACCCTCTGTTCTTCACTTACATGTAAAGGGAATTTCTATCTGTACTAAGAGTAAAGCTCTGAAATTTCTGAATTTCAGAAATTCAATACTATGCTTGATCAGTGTTAGATACTTTTGAGCATGCTGTTCCTAATGTTACAATGTCAGTGTTATTTGTGGAGTGTTTCGAGAGTGCATTACCTTTGCTGCGATGTACATTACCATTCCTATGTTTTAAAAAAGTTACCAATTGGTACAGTTAGATAAATTCCTATTTATTTAGCTAGCATGATAATAAGTACCTTTCTGTAACTCACTATTTTAACTGACAGGTAGAAAGCAACACTTCACCAAGTAACTGAAACATTTTTCAGTTGCAAAGTAATTTTTAATGAGGTACATTTTGTCTGCTAGGAAGAGGAGTGAGGAAGGAAAATAGCAAGTACAATATACAAAAGGATCTTTGTGTTCCTAATACTGGCTGACACAAGAAGCTTGGCAAACAAAACCAATTCTTTTGCAATGGAAATGAAGTGCATGTACAAAGAAGAGACCAAGGGTGAAATGGAAAGCAAATGAAGTCGGTCATGTAGTTTCGTTTGTACCTGCTAAAAATGAATCCTTTTACTTGAGAGTTAGTAACAAGACATACGCTTCAAGAATTACAACTAAACTGATGTGGTCTGTCTGCATTGGGAAAGCAAAGAGTAGGAAAAGCAGTCTCCTCAGTGGTACTGTTTCAAGTCTGGTTGTTAGCTGGGATGTTTGGGAGGGCAAGCCAAGTTTGCAGCACAATAAACAAAGACCAGTAGTACCAGCTCCTTGCAGGGATTAGAACAGATTTGTCTGCTATCACACTGCAGATACTCTTTAAACAGCTGTAGCTTTGCTAAATTGTGGGTAGTTCTCCAGTGTCCTCATGGTGTTCCTAACACAGCAGTTGTATGGAAAAACAGGCTAAGAAAAGCCAGTGTCCATATGGAAGTCAGAGGAGTCCATCAACTGTATTCAAATAAAGGGAGAGAGTCCACTAGGGCACACTGCTCTAGAATTTTCTCACTTGAGGTTTTGGAGGGCCCAGCCTCCATTTCTCCTTAACTCCTGGCTGCATGCTGCCCTCTTCCTTTCCTCTTTGGCTGATGTACCAGGAAGGTACAGCCTTCCCAAACTGCCTACCACATATTCCCCCTTCAAAGTGTCATTTTACCCCAAAGTTCTGCAAGTCAGGCTTGTGCAGACCCACTTGTTTCAGGAGACAACCTGCTGTTTGAACTTAGTTGAGACATTAAGCCCCAGTTCAAAATATTAACACCCATACCTTCACCCATAGAATTGTTTGTAAAGGCATTCTCATACGTCTTCCCTATCACAGTGAACAAGGACTGTTTGCTACTTTGCTGTTTTTTTTGGCTGTGAGGCAGAGATGAGGCTGTGTTTTGTTTGAAAAAACAGTTTCAAATTTCTGCAAAAAGAGGCTGTGTGAGTTCTTGGTTGGTATCACTTGCTTTTAGGTAGTGTACTAGAGAGACACTACTCCCAGCTGTGGTCTTGTATTTTTCCTTGAATTGAGCAGTCCCTTCTGCAGCACTTAGAATGCTTTCCCAACAATTAGCTGTCTTTGTGTGCATATGTAGCATTCATGCTTGATTTGGGCTTTTAAATGAGGCTGTTCTTGACAGCAAATTAGTGTGATAGTACACATTCTGGTTTATGAAGAAATACACTAGTTAAATTTGGCTGTACCAGATTTTAAAAGCACCTTATTTCTTTTGGAAAAAAAAATATAATTGGGTCAACTGCAATGTGGCTTAGATGTGTGTTTGTGTGTTTTTTCAAGTGCCAAGTCTTTTATTAACGCAAGGTGAGATTTTTCAAGCAACCACAGTAATTCAGTCAAGCAGTATCTACATAATCTGTTTTAGTGGTTTCAGGTCTTTGGTGACCCAGTTTTCTTGCATAAAAATTCTATGAGTATTGATGAAGCTCAGTGCTCTTATTTTGACACAACTGTACCTTCTTGAATTTGCTCTTCTTATCTCTACAGAGTAATAACATGGCTACTTGTGTGGTGTATCTGGATTGGTCTGCGCTGTCTGTTCTGAATGCTGCTTCCTTTTTGGTGTGCTGTGCTTTTGGATGCTGCAGCTGCTGGCCTTTCCTTAAGTTGTGCGTTTTAATTCCCCTTTGTCACATAATGACCTTGAATGCAGCCAGCACCAGGCTCTTTAGCAAGAATGAACAGGTTCTTTGCACATTTTGTCTTGTATGCTTACCAGAAACGAAGTATGTCATTGCCTATTCTTTTCTGTTTGTTGTTTAGTACCTGCACTTCAGTGTGTTGTGTTTTTCTGGTGGGGGGTATGTTTTGGTTTAGTTTTGGGGTTTTTTTTTGTTCTGAAACCTATCCTACTGGGCAGTGTCTGCCCTCCTAAATGAGGGCTGAAGTTGGGTAGTCTCTCATATTTCCTATATTTCCAAGTGATTACTTTTCCAAATGGTTTTGCTCAGAGAACAGCAGCTGGTTCCTGTGTCTTAGAACTTTAGTTTCTGACTGATGAGCTCAGATTCATTGAATAAAAATATTAAAGCTTTCTGCAGCTGTCCGTGAACTGGGAGTTTAACTTTGCAGATGAGAGTTGAGTAGGAATTGCGTAGGGTAAGGTTTATTTCTACAGAAAATATGAGGTCAATAAGAATAAGATCATGAAGTTAAAATGTTTCCTTCAAGATACTGGAGTATTAAACTAGGATACTCTATGATATTAATAACTACCCAAAATATAATGTCCTTTTTCTGTAAACTACTTCCATTACTGTGCTCTAGGCCCAAGCTTGTCTGCACAGTATTGCTACGTGGCTTGTTGACTAAGCTCCTAAACCCCATACCTTTTATTGTAACTGAGGTTTCTTGGGCTGCAAGTAGATACTCAAGAAACACTTTCTGTGTCACCTTACAACAAGGTATCTAGATCTGATTCTGTCTTGTAACTGGTCAGTTAAGAAAAACGGTTGTAGTACCCTCCTTTGAAAAGCCTTAGATTGTTGAAATGAGTTTTGAAGAGTGAGCTGATATGGTGCTGGAAACTCTGAAGCTTTCTGGTTTAAAATTTGATGTCATCAGCTGTGTCTGTCTAATTCTAGACTGCTACATTTAGGGGTTTTTTTTGGTTTTTTTTTTTTTTTTAATTGCTAACAGATTATTTGTTTGCACAGGAACATTTCATGGTAAGTAAAGGTGATGTCTCCAGGAGATATGAGCTAAAAGTGTAGATACTTGTTTACTTATGGTTGTGAATGCATGAAAATAAATAGCCAACACAGTGGGAGAAAATCTTAAAGTATTAAAGACATGATAAGATGCAATAACTTAAAGGAATAATTTATAGCTATATTAAGAAGTATTGCTTAAACTCTGTGAACGCATTCAAAGAAACTGACACCAAATCTTTCCAACAAATATCTTGCTGAGGCTTTCCTGAGTCCAATAGAGATGATTTTTAGTGTTTTTATTTTCAGAGAGAAATGTCTTCATGGTGGAAAAAACTTTTTTTCTGAGGCTATGGCACCTTACAGTAGATGGTAGGCTTGCCTTGAAGCAGAAGTAAATAACCCTAAATAGAGGACATAAACCATTAAATTGTTGAATGTCAGTCCTTCACCACAAGAACACAAAAATTCATCTTGCATGCTGTAGATAAAACACCAAAGCAATAAGCTGTGCTTTTCTGGACACATGCACAGCAGACTGTACTGGAAATAAAGAATACTTCAGAGTTCTTTTATCGTTTATCTTGGGGAACAAATAATTCACTGCAGAGGAGAATGAACTTCAGATAAGAGCCCTGACAGTGATATAGTATGATATAGTGTATTAACACTTTATTTTATAGCATCTTTGTTGAAAATGATATCTCAAAGTCTATGTGTGGTTAGATAATACAGATATAAAGTTAAATGGTAGCAAGGAGACAGAAATTAAGACTTCTAAGGAAAGAGGGGACAATTTCAGTTTTCCAGACAGCATTTAGAAGATAGATGGCAGTATGTAGGCTGAAGCTTTTTTTTTTTTTTTTGAGAAATGTTTTTCTAGATGTGGCAGGTAGAGTGGGAAAATATCTATTTAAAGAACTGCAGGCAGAGATGTGCATGTGTAAACAGACTGCTGAAATTTGCTTTTTCTTTCTAGTACCTACTGGGTAATGCACAAGCTGACTTTGGCATTATTTACATGAGTTTCTTCCCTTAGACCTAACTTCATTGGGTTATATTTGTGCTTATTGTAGTTAAATAATTCCTGGCTTGTGCTGATTAAAGTGAAGTAAAAGTAAACTGGTTTATTCATATAAAAGTCATTTTTCATGGTGAGTTTTAGCCTTTGCTTCCCTTCCTCAGCTTTTTAGTAAATTTACCTGCAAGACTGTCCTGGGCTAAATAGTCTTGTCTTGGAATTTTTTTTTACTCCTTTTGTTGCTGGTTAACATGATCTGCACTTTACACCTGATACAGACTATTCTGTTCCTGACCTGGAGATGCTTTTCAGAAGCTTTTGCTCAGCATGACATTCCACTCCATATTGGAGAGCCTCTCCAAAAACTGAAGCCGGACTGAGATGTAGAATCTGACTTTGAGAAGAAATGAGAATATGTTAGAGAGGAGTTTATTTACCCTGCTGTTTCTTGCCCTTTAATTTGATCCTAATTCACGTGAATATACGGAGCAAAGGCCGCAGTGAATGTGATAATAGCCTTTCAAGCTTTTCAAATGTGTGAAGTAAATGCCATGTGTGTATGGTCAGGATGTGCACAGTATTGCCTTCTGTGGTGCGGTCAGCTGGTCTGTGGCTGCAACTGCCCAGAGATCTGCTGCTCACTTAGCTGCAGAGTTTGTTCCGTGGGTACCCTCAGCATTGCATGTCCATTTCCCTGTTTTGTGCTGGGTAGGAGCTTCCCTGCTTCTGTCAATAAACTTCCATCTGGAAGACTTGTTGCAGAACGGGTTCTTTTACCCAGTGCACAAGAGGCCAATCCCCACACAGCTGAGGTGTTTGAACAGACACTGACCAACTTTTGCTCATGAAGTATCTTTGTAAACCTGCTTGCATGAGCTGCAGCCTTTCTGTTAACCCAAGTCTTTGAAATGGATGCTTATTAAAAAAAACTTCTAGAAAATTTTGTTTTCTCTGTACCTTCAAGTCCCAGATGCTCATTTCTTCAGTGTTTTATGAGAATGTCAGGACTCTGCACTTCAACACCATGAGGAATTCTCATGTGCATTAGTGGTAGGAAGAGTGAAGCCCGGAGCTAGGGTGTATGAAAGAAAATTGTCTCTGCTACTTTAAGCAGCAGAAGTATGATATTGTGGTATTTCAAAGCTGTAAATCACTGTTAAATATCCATGGCTGTTCATTGCTCACTGAAGGCTCAATTTTGATAATTGGATGTTTAGTTGTTAATGTAGAAATTCAGTTCCTAAAACAAGATTACAGTGTTTCGGCTGTTTCCCAATGTTCTAATGTCTTGATAACGCAAAGGATATAGCTGATGTTGTTTGCTCATTTTCCTGTATATACTCAATCCAATTCCTACTGAAACATCGGGCAACTTACTAGCATGCCGGTTTTGACGTAAAAACTTATTCAGCAGGTTCTGTTTGAATATGAATATCCCATTCACTCAAATTCAGTAATAGTACTGTTACTGCTTCAAATGAATCCCCAGAGCCAAGCTAGCAAAGGATACCTGGGAGACATGAAGCCAGGGTTTAAGTCTGGCTGATCTTAACCACATTTGTACTCTTTGGCATCCTAGTTCCACAGCCCTTGGGAGATACTGACAAGAGGGTGAACATGGCACATGTTTTGTGGAAGTAATTAAATCAAACCTCTTGATGACAGTCTTGACAAACTAATAATGTGATGAAATTTTTTTTTCCTTTTATCTCTTATCTTAGGCTCTCTACATTTGGAAAGCAGCATGTAGTTTAAAATTAAGTTATTACTAAAATATTTTTCTCCTGCAATTTCTTTCTAAGAATCAAAACTTAGGAGAGAGTTGAGAGTAATCTTTAAGGACAAATGGATAGAAATGACACCAAGAACTTATAACTAAAGGATATCTATCCAGTGTTTACCTACAAATCTTCAGCGTTCCTAGGTTCTCTTTAGGAAATCAACTGTTAAGCTATCTAAACATTAGCATTCTAGTGATGGCTGGACAGAGGGGAACCAAGTCGCTGAGAAACCATTAACAGAAGATAACAATAGCAGATGGCTCTCCATATTCTGTTGAGTATTTTCTAATTTGAATAACATAAGACAGAGTTGGAGTGCTTTACCAAAACGAGTGAACATCTGAAGGGATGTAAGTTTTTTTTGGCAGTGCCTGATGAACATGCTTTAATATGCAGTTTCTTTTATACCATTTATGCACTAGGACCATTCACATCCTGGAGTCTGGATCATGTGGAAAACTTAGGCAATCTGTCAATGTTGCAGTAGCTCTCTTGATGCTGGGAATAGTGTGAGAAGTCAATGTATTAGCTGTTGGCACATCAACTATTATGCATTTTAGATCCACCTCAAAGCTTCAGTGGGGCACTGGAATTATCTTAACTCATGTACACTTCTTTATGGACTCTGCAGTTATACCAATAAGGCTAGTACAGCCTCAGGAAGTTTTTCTACAAATGTCAGGGACTGAGTATGTGTCATTCCATGTGAGCCACACTAAAGGGATGCTTTTTGCAAGCGCTGCCCACAGGGGAATTCACTGTTGTTAGTATAATTAAAGATTATCTAATTAATATAGAGAGGAAACTCTTTATACTTCGCAGAGATAAACATCTAGAGTAGATTAAAATATCTTCATGCACTTTCATGCACTTTCAAACAGTTAATTTCAAAGGTTGTGCAAACAGAAAAACTCGTGATGTTCTATTAGTCCTTTGCCCTAAGTGCCTAGATGTAATAGTCTTAACTTGAGAAAAGGTGCCTCTGTTTGCCAGGTTCTCATAAGAATGATGGAAGTTTATCCCAAATTATTGTGGCTTTTTACATGAAATGTTAAGTAAGGCTACCCTAGCATAGTATATAAACATGGTCTACTTCTAAATGTCTGTTATAATAATAAAGCTTTGTTGGGATTGTCTGAAATGACTAAGGTCTAACTTGAAAACTGTATTTCTGATGTGAAATCAGAGCCTCTGCTCTGGAAAACAGTCAAAATAATGAGAATATTGTTGGTATTTTTGTGCAGGGTTTGTCATTCTGTTGAAAAACTGTTCTTGGGGCTGGTTTTAGTGTGCTGATAAATTATTTCAGATGTCAAAGCATGATCCATATCAGAAAGTAATGGCTGAGCAGTCTCTTTCTAGATCATTCTAAACAGTTTTGAAAATGCTGAACTGTTTGAAATAGCAGAGCATGTGGTGATTGAAGAACAACCTCAACTTGGTGTTGATACTGAAATGCAGCATATTTAAGTGAGAATGGTTCACGTGTATTCATAACTTTGTTTAGCACTTTTATTCCTATTCCGAAACTTTAAGTAAGTGTGGCTATCAAAACTTTTGTCTATAAATTCAGAGCTCAAAATAAAGGATGCTCAAGGCAAAAGTTGAAGTGTGTAATTGATAAGGATATCTGGACAGGTAGTGAAATTTAGGTTAATTATTGTGCATGTTCCTGTGCATCATTTGGAAGGGTCTTTCTGGTTACCTTAAAATGGAAATATGTAGCTGGCACAATAATTATTTTCAAGACTTAGTAATTATTTGTAATGCACAGACTTAACTAGCATCTTCATTGACAGTGTTAATAAAATAAGATATGAATACTGCAAACAGTGTTTCATCCAGCTTGATGAATCATTAGGGGATCCCCTGAAACAGTATTTTTACAGAATTGACTTAACTGGTAACAAATCCTAGAAGCACATGTGCGATCTACAAAGGAAACAGCTGCTCCCAGTGTTGGGAAGAATACAAAGTCTATCTCCACATCTTCCAGTAGGATCACCTTTATTCTCTTTTTCAAGTTCCTATTGTCTCCTGGATCTCATGCAGGCAAATGAATCATGCTTCTAAAGACTGAAGAAGGACAATATTCCCCAAGGATGCAGAGAGGAAAAGATAAGGAACGGTTGAGGGGAGCCACCTTGGAATAGAATGCAGAGGGAGTTTTGTTAAGGGAAAAGAATGACAAGTTTTGATCACAAGGATGATAAATACAAAAGGTAACACCATCTTAAGTGAGCCCAGAGGGAAAGATGGCCTTGTAGTAGAGAGGTACTGAGTAGGATAGGTTTGCCTCTAAGTCAATAAGGTATTGCCAGAATAGCTAATTATACATTATTTCAAACATATAATTCACTATTTCCCCTAATAAATTAAGTTAATAGTAGTTGGCTGACATAAGCCCATAAAACTCAAGATTGCCCCTTAATAGGCAGATGAGGGACTCAAACAGCATGTAGCCCATCTCCATTTTTGACCTTGTGCCTTAAACAAAGACCAGCTAAAAGGAGGAGGGGAGTAGGCACTTTGGGACACTAATTCAACTTAATGCTGAGTATGATTGAAGCTGTCTCTGTTGGCAGTAAAGTATATTCTCCATAAGGTCTAGGAATAATGACATGTTGTAAATTCATTTAATTTTAATTTTAAAAGCTTGCTCAAAGGTAGAATTATTAGAAGCATTTCAGGTCTAGTGTGGATCTTGGGTCTGGATTTTTTTTTAACCTACAGACTCACCAGGCATCAGTTATTCAATTAGAGCTCTGGCTTTAAATGCATAACAACCTGAATACAGATTGTGTTACTAATGTGGAATCACCTAGAGCAGAAAGCACTTGAATTATTTCAGTGGTTTGTAATTTTCCTCTGTCAGAATTTTGGGTTAAAAAAACCCTAATCTTAAAAAAAATATGTAGTCCTGTGCACTTATGTCTCTTTAGTATGGAGTCTAAATTCTACCCATACAATGGGTGTGTAGGGCAGTAGCAGAAAAATGAAATGTACCCCATTGTCATAGCAGGCATGAGTTGCAGCCTATGTAATTACCTATCTCTAGCCAGGATGAAAAAATCTGTAACCTCAGAGTGAACTCTAGCCCTGGACCTCTACACTAAGAGTAGAGAAATGCCATGCTCCAGCAGTCACTTAGATGGAACACAACATCAGAATATACTCTCATAGACTGATTTCCTCCTGAAGGCATGGACGCTGGTTCTTAGCTTATATTGGAAATGCAGTTTACTACAGATGAATTTTCTCAATGGGTGCTTCTAGGCTTTAAAGGTTATTATTATGCTGTTTTTAAAAAAAATCACTGATGCATAATTTGCTATTAAAGGCAATTATGATTGCTGCTGTCTGAGAACAGTCATTCTTGGAGCCTACCAGCAGATTAGATATTGCTGCTAATGCTGCATTTCCACTATCAGAACTCACCCATCCTATTTGTAGTGTATGCCAGTCTTATGTATGTCCCTCTATGCTGTTTTGATACAGATACTGTAAAATCTTTGCCATTAAATTTGCTTTGGTTTTGGGTAGACTTTTGTGCATCTTGTTTCTGTACCAGACTCCAGTGGTCATTAGTTTTGACTAGTGCCAAAATCCATTTTCCCTATTCAGTGATCAAGCCTTTGTATTCTCTGCAGTTCCTAAGGTGTGAAGGAGTTAAGATGTAGCAGTAAATAATTCTTTGGCTATTACAGGATGAGATGTGCAAATAGGCATGTTTGCCACCAGCAGTGGCCTCAGCTATATAGAGAAACTTGGGTAGCCTCAACCAGAATGGAGACAGTGATCCACCTTCCACCAGGGACAGGTTTCTTAGGACCTTCTCTGTGTAAGCCATAATGCTGGACAGGCTATGAATCTGCTTTTATCAATTCTTGGCAGTTCAATTTTGTGTTTGCCACGATACAGCATGGAATCCTCAAGTTTAAGGGTATACAGATTTGGGATAGCTCTGCCTGCCTTTTGACCTTACTGTTTGTGAGCCTCCTTTGCTTGCACTCAGGGAAATGCAAATATCTGCTCAGCTTCTATGGTCGTTACATAACCATGTTGTGAAGCAACACTGAGTAATTTTTTTGTAAATAATAGTAGGATGTCATGGTAAAGTATTTATTATTTATCCGATTTACTCCTGATTAGGCCTTCAGTTAGCACTTACAGGGTGTTTTTCTACAGATATTCTTAGAACAAAAAACATTGTGTGAGCCTTTACACAGACTGTTTGCATTCAATCTGATGTACAGCTGTGATTACAGTTAATTCTCAACTCTGTTTAAAAGAGTGAGCTATACAGGCCAAAGTTTTATGGTTGAGAAATGCTGAAAGTTAAAATCAGCAGAAAATTCACATGCAAAAGACAGATCGCTGTACCTACCATGGAGAGGAGTAGTGATGATTAGATAACTCACAGATGAAGTACTTATGCGTCCAACATGTTTCCTGAGCAGAGATCAACTTGTTCATGCACTTCTGCTAAACATCCAAAGAGACAGGTATGTCACAATGAATGTAGTTTTAATGGTGGTATATAAAGCTATTTGTTCAGGAAGGACCAGGGGGCAGCTTTCTTTCAAATGCAAGAGATTCTGCAGTAAGGAAACATATCTGAAGGTAATTCAATTGTTTTTTAACTTCTAGCACCGATCCCTGTTATAAATGCACTGCTGGGATGTACAAGGTTAGTTTTTTTTAAGAAGGTACTTTTTAAAATATTGTTTTATGTTAGTATTTTGATGACGACTGATAGATCTTTCCTTTAATGTGTTCCAAATGCAAGTAAATTTTGCGTTCATCAGCAGTTAGAATTTAAAAGCTGTTAAGAATAAGTTCTGTTAGTCTCTTAAATAAAACCACTGCATCTCCAAGAGCTTGGAAATGTATTCAGTCCAATCTTTGATTTAAAGTGGAACTATGCCCCTACTCTGCTTCATTAGCCTGCCGCCTGCCAGACAAACACAGTGTATTGGCTGCTGCCTGGGAAAGGTGCCTGCCGCCTATGGAGAGAGAGGCAACCATAGATAGCTGGGGAGGGGCAGTTGGTGTATGTGTCATTCTGTGCCAAGAAGTGGTTCTGTTTTTCTTTAAAAGCTATTTTGAGACTTGCAAGTGGGTCATGTTGTTGTTTTGCAAAAAGACAAAAAAAAAATCTTGCTGTTAGGTTAAACTTGTATAACATGACCCAATTACCCCACCTATTTTGTCCTAAAAGCTATAATTAATTGTGTTACTGGTTGCTGAAAATATCTTTGAATATGTTTTTTTCTTGAGCAGAAAATCCTTGCTTCTCTGTTTAAAATATCAGTCTCTACTGAGGCCGAAGGACTCCACAATGAGGAAGTCTTTTTTTTTTACTTCTTTTTTCTTTTGGTCCTGTCTGAATAGCTGTGAAGAGTAAGTACACCTACACTGTTCCACAGCATGCCTTTCATGGAAGTGACTCAGCAGGGATGTTCAATTCTTTGACCTCTGACAATCCCTTAAACTTGTGTAAAAGAAGAAAAAAATTCCAAAATACGAATGTTCTCGTGGTGGATTTTTATAGTTGCTACTCTACATGTTTCAAAATGGTAAGTTCAGTTCTTAATTCTAAGGAGAGGATCAAGTGACAACAGAAGTGAACTCTGTACTTAACTCGCAGCTACCTTCTGCAATAGTTTTTCCACAGCTTGACATTCCTCTTATTGTAAAATATATCACTCCTCATACATTAGGCTCTTTTAATTTCAGAAGCCTGCTGGGATTGATGTTTCGTCAATCCATCTACATGTGTAATCTTTTCCTCTTACTTGGATAAATACTTTGACTCCCCTGCTCCAAGCCAGAGAACTAGAAAAAATGGATCAGTTGTTTCATAGGAAAGGAAAAAGTCAGTCTACAGACTGATTCAGTCATCTCTTTCTAATCTTTTAAAATTATATAACTTTTAATACATTTGGGTTTCTTTGGGGTTTTTAGCAGAACTGAGACAGAATTGCGAAATTATTTCTTGGAAAATGCTCAGCCTATCAAGTTACAGGGTATGTTGCTCCAGCTTCACTGGATTTTAGATCTGTAGTGTAATTTTCATATGCTGACATCCTTGTCTAGTCATCCCACTGTTGCTACATGTGTTCTATGCTTTCATCAGAAAGCTAAGATGATTTACACGTGCCTGAGCTTGTACATTGGAATTTCAGAGTGACTTTGGAGTAGCTATGCATACAAGTTGCCAATTGATGTACCAGGGCTGTGGTAAATAGTCTTCTCTGTAAGTACTCCCTAATTTGTCCTTATGTAAACATGAACAGAAAGCAGCCCCATAGTGTGTTGGAGTATAATTTGCAAGACAGACCATTTTGTTCACAGCTATTGTAAAACAGGGTATTCTAAAAATCCTGTCCTTCTCAGTACTGCTTTCCACATAACATTTTTATGTGAACCCTACCCTAGATAAAGAACGCCAGAGACAAAGGAGACTACTCTATCACCTTCTTAACATGTTTATATAGTTAGAATTTGTCCTCAAATAACTACAGTTTGTGAGGATTACCAGTCTAGCTCTGTTTGGACCATCTTTGTTTTACCCATACATGTCCAGATAGGGTTTATCCCAGGAAAATTTATATTATTATTTGCATGCTAGTCGATACGTAGCTGGAGCCTCTCTTTGCTAGGCTCTGGATGAGCCTATATTAGAAGAGAATTGGTGCCACAGCTGAAAAAATCCACAACTAGACCCATCAACCTCATTTTTCAAGTAAAAGACTCAGGTGGCCCCTTTCTCTTTGGGTGGCACCAGTACTTCCTGTACTTGCGGTGTGATGGGATTGCTAGCTGGAGAGAAGTACAGGAATATTAGAGGCCAGCTAAGGTAGAACTTTCCAGAGAACACTAACATGTAAAGGATCTCATGGCAGGACATGTTTTGGATATGCTTATGAAAACCATATAAATGGCAAAGGAAATGGGGAGATGATGCCAAACACTCATGGAAAAGGGGGTCATGTCTCTCCCAGTTGCCACTATCTAGTGTCTGTTACACTTGAACTACGTGGTGTGTCCATGAGTTGATTATGTGCTGGTTTATATGAACTTGCACTTCTGCAAAGGAATTTTATTTTTCTAGACTCTAGTTTTCAACTGTATTAATATTTGAGCTGGTTTTGTCTGGGGTAGAATTAATTTTCTTCATAGCAGTTAGTATTGGCTGTGTTTTGGGTTATTGCTGGAAATGGTGTTAATAGTATAAGAACATTTTTTGTTACTGCTGAAAAGCAATTCCTCTGAGAAGTTCCTCAGAGTCCTTTCCTGCATCTCACCCCACCCCACCAGAAAGAAGGCTCAAGGTGCACAAGAAGTTGAGGCCACAACAGCTGACCCCACTTGATCAAAAGAATATTCAATACCATATAGTGTCATGCTCAACATATGAAACTGAGGGGAGAGGAAGAAGGAGGGACATTGAGAGTTATGGAGTTTGTTTTCTCAAATCCTCATTGTATATGATGGAGACCTGCTTTCACAGGGATGGCTGAACACCTGCCTGCCCATGGGAAGTGGTGAACCAATTCGTTGTTCTGCTTTGCTCACACATGTGGCTGTTGCTTTACTTTTTATTGGACTTGCTTTATCTCTACCCACAAGTTTTCTCACTCTTACTCTTATGATTTTTCTCCCTGTTCCATTGTGTAAGGGAGAAGATGAGTGACTGGGTGGTGTTTAGTTTCCTGTTAGGGTTAAACCACAACAACATTTTGTGAAATAAAAAACGTTAGTAGTTAGAGGGAGGATGCAGTTTTTTGCTAAAGGATGATTCCACTTAGTCTTAGGAGATGTTATAAACCAAAGAAAATGCAAGATGAATGAAGATATACTTTTTATATTTATTGTGTACACCGCTCTTGCCAAAAGGTGCTGCTTCTCTAGTCAACTTTCTATGCCTCAAACTGTCAGTAATTAGGATTACTGTAATAAAGGGGACCCTGAAGGATATTAAGATTAAGCTTGTGCTAAAATATGCCTAAGCTTTATAGATCAGACCTAGCCAGCACTTTGAGTGTCCTTTTGGAATGAGAAGTGTTCTGTAATATATAAAGCATCAGCTTAAAAATTGCCTTCTGGGGACAGAATAAGCTTGGATGTTTTGGTTTTGATTTAAATTTCTGTAAGGCAAAATGCTATGGGCAAATATGGAAACTGAAATGCTGCTCTGGGAGATAACACTGTAGTCCAATTTTAAAAATTTTATCAAAAATTGATTTTGCTTTTTTGTCTCTTATGCGCACACCTCACAGCCCCCTGCCCATGACACTTGGAGTTTGGTGAGAATGTTTTCCCAGAGTTCATGAAATTGGAAATAAAAATTTCAAAATCAAGATGTTGCTTTATCACAGAAGAATTATTCATCTCAAGGTTGCAGATGTTTTTCCCTTGCAAACAAGGGGTTAAACTTCATAGGAAGTTTGGCTGTGAATTTGGAGGCTGTAGTCTAATTGAATTTCATTTCATGTGCACGTTAACATAAGCTGTAAGTGGGTCTGAAACAGTCTGGCTGATGGATGGCTTTTCTTCTGAAGGTGGCACATTGCCACTAGTGCCAGAGACCCCTTAATGCACTAGAGGAGATGGAGCAGGTGCAATGTTCTTGCCAAAGGCTTGGAATACCTGCTCTGTCTGGCTGAAAAAGGATGATGTGTCCATGTTATGTCTTGTGGTTGCTAGCATGAGTCCTGTGATAGTTATGTTTTTTAAATATGACTTATACAAAATATAATTTTTTATTAGGTACTGAATTTTCTTCGAAGGTACAGCTAATGGCTGAAACTGCTTATTCCTCTGTAAATTTTATTTGCTATCAGCATTTTCCACTTGGCTGGCTTAGTCACAAAACAGGCAGACAGAATACAGCCAGGAAATAGTAGCCAAATTGGCAATATTCTGAATCCACTGCCTGCATCTTTTACATCTGCCTTGAACTTGCATGTCATCAAAAGTTGTATGTGTGCTTTCTGAAAAATTATACCCTTTTGAAAGAAAAAAAGATTAAAAACCTCCTGGAGTTTATTGGAAGGAATGTGCTTATAAAAGGTCCTTGGGCCTGACTTGATACCACTGCAGTTTGAAAACAAAACCACAAACACTATCCCCCGCCCCCAAAACAAAAAACAACTGGAAAAACACCTTCCCTCCATCTCCCAACCCCCCAGTTTTTTTTTTTCTTTGCTATTTTAGACATATTCGTATTGCCTCAGTTGCCGGTTTTCAGTATTTTCAGGAGTAGGAAGGCAAAACTGTAAAAATTGCCACTAATATTACTATTGGAAGCAAATTCAGCTTACCATCACTCTTGGCTGTTTCTAATACTAGCTGCTGATAACTGAATTTCCACTTCTGGTAATTTACTCTAGCTACTTGCTAATGCAAAACCAGTGAGTCCCTAGATTTATTGACCTGTTGGTGTAAACCTCTTATACAAACATAGGAAACATAATGTAATGCTAATTTTTGCATCCTATTCTATAGAGCACATAAGGTTAACATAATTTTTCTTCTTTCTATCTATTGAGCAGAGAGGGAGAATACCAGAGATGTGGTTAGGCATTCATAGATAATGTGGATGTATTACAGTCACAACTTGTAATGAGCATCTGTGCACTTCTGGCTTGAAGATGTCCTAATGTTTTTTTCATTGCATGGGTGTGGGGTTTTTTTGGTTTGTTTGGTTGGTTTTTTTTGGTTTGTTTTTTTTTTTGGTCTGTGTCCATAGACAGTAAAATGGTGAAGAGTTCTGCCTGTTTGCTAATGATTTGGACTTGAGACTTATGCTGTCCCCATTTATTTTCTGGGTCACTTGGCTGAACAGAGGAATGTGATCTTTATGTGGATTGCTACCTTCAGAGGATACACAAAGCTCATTGCATGGAAAATATGAATAAAAAGGACTTGGCAGGGTTGGAAGGAAGAGAATGGGTGAATGAATTGAGATAGAGGTGTTAAGCGACAAAGTTTGGGAAAGGAAAAGGTGAAGGGGGAGAAAAAATGGAAAAGGAAAAGAGGAGAAGAATTGAGATAAGAGTACCAAAGGGACAAGGAGGATTGACAAGAAAAAGATGTGTTCATGCCCAGTACTGCCAGTCTCTGCCCCAGGCAGAGAGCAAGGCAGCAGTGTGGTGATGTAAATTAAGCCTTATACTTCTCTGATATAGACACTGAGTGCCTCACATGCTGTTTCTTAAAATTTTTATATCTGTAGTCTTAAAACACAGTAAGTGGTCAGAATGTGCTTTTGAGAACTCACTATGGAGTTTCTGTTCATTATCTTTCAAGTTGTTTTCCAAGTAGTTGGAAGAAGTACAGAGCCTTGCAAAGGATACACAAACTCTCTTTTTTTAACACAATTTCTGCTTAATTCTTTTTCTTTTTACTCATCCTTTCAAGAATCAGCTGTTGGAGTATGTGTTCTGAAGCTGCATTGTAAAGAGTCAGGAATTGAAGTAGCTCCTTTTGACATGCACAAAAGTATTCATGAGTGTTCAGTAATTGTCACTGTTGTAAAAGAGAAGTAAAAATTAACAGCTCGTTTGTGGTTTTAAGACCACAATCTGAAATATTGATTTATAGCAACTTGAATATGAATTTGCAATTAAAATCAACTACTCTAACACTATATTTGTATCTGGAAACATACATTTGTATTTGTTAATAAACTGTTTTCTTTGAACTGCTACTTACAGTCAAGAAGAACATTTTTAACAATTATAGTACAAATCATAGCTGTGAATCATGGCTTAAATGGTTGTTTACTGCAGTTGGTGATGCCCCTTTGCTGCCAATTACCCAACTGTAAACTCACAGAATTTTAAATTTTTTTCCACATAGTACCTCAGCAGTGAGAGAAAGAAGCTTAGCCACAAACAAATCAAATGGGCCGATCTTGGACAAACACTGTACGTGTTTTTGCTGTGAGAAATCTGAAGCTAGTTCTCCAACTGAAGGTAGGAATTATTTCAGCCTGCTAGTTGTCTTTGCGGTTACCTGCCAGGTCATTTCCAACTAGACCACAGATATCTTGTAGCAGAGAATGCACAAAAAAGACCATGCTCCATAACCACTCTGTTCTTGTAAGCTGACTATTGAATGAATAAGCAAGTTTTTGGAATGACTTTCAGACTGGCTCACTAACAAGCTGCCTACTAATTTCAAGTAATTTTAAAGTGGGCATCTAGTTGAGAGGAATCCACAGAATATCTTTTGCAAGCATAGATACCTACATACACATAACTGTATTTATATAATATATAGTTTCCCTGTGATACAACAGTAAGAAAGATTTTATCAAGACTTAAAATATGTCTATGTATCTAAGACATAGAAGGGTAATAGTGATCCTGTGGTGACAATGGGTTTCCACGAGTTTATTAATTTAGTGACTAGATGATTCTTTGGATTGTAGCACTACAAAAGAAGGAGCAAAATAAAAAGCACCGAACAACAACAACCTCAAAAATCCTCAACACCAAAACAAAGTGCAAATGATCTCTTTAAATATAATCTTGACAAAGAATATTATAGATAGAATGGTCTAGATAAATTAAATTTTAGGTGCAAGAGAAATAAATTACTGTCATTAGAAGTATCAGTACCCAAATTTTTTAATGAACTGCATGCAGTTTCCACTTGTTCAGAGGAAGTGGTTTTCTTCCTCATTTATTCTTTTATGCAGAATTGAAGCTGTGCTGACTGTGGGAACAGTGTACCCTCTCCAGGTTCCTGTAGGTAGCCATTACTATCCTGATCTAGGGGATTCATAGGTGAAATGATAATGAAAAAGAAACATCTATCTAGTTGCATTTTAGGTGCTCTTTTTGAGAGGCCACATCAGATCCACATGGATTCAAATACAAAGATAATGTCTGTCTTCAGCTAAAACCAGTGTTATAGTTCTTGTTCTATCTACTCTGAAAGTGTACTCTTACAGGACTAGTTGGGATAATATGTGTGACTAAAGTAAAGCCTTTTGATCTGTCTTAAGTGGTTTTTATCCCTCTTTGATAATTATACTATGAAGTCAGATATTCTTTCTCAGCTTTTATTTATCTAGCAAAATAAAGCTGTTCACTCTTAACTACACTTTGCTGGCACTTCCTTTTTCCTGATTGCAGTGAGAGGTCCTCTTTGAATTTGTTCCAATTGAAATTGTTTCTTTGTGCATAAATGTGACAAAAACTATGTACTCTAAGTGACATCTCACTGAAGATGTTTAAAATAGTGTTCATTGGATAGGTCCTGAAGTCAGAGTATCAACCTGCCTATCTCAGAGCCAGCTTTATTCCTAGGCTGCAGATGAATACATATACTTTAAGATTGATCCTAGGTAGCATCTGAGAATCTCTTGTATTTAATTGTTGAATACAAATGGATATTTTTAGAAGTGGTGCAGAGATGGTGGCAATGTGGATTCTATGCAGCTGTATAGCTTTTAGGTCTCTGTTCTCAGCGATGATAAAGGAGTTAAGCGTGTGGTTTATGCTACTATGGGTCATGGCTTAGCGACAATATTCAGAAACTTTAGCAGAAATTTTTCATGTTCTTAGTCTTGGATGTAGATGATATATGTTTATAAAAAGGAGTCAGTCTTTCCATTTTTTTTCAAATTTGGGGGTATGTAACACTCAGGAAAAATGTCTGCTGCTTATTACAATAGTAATTTTGTTTGAACGGATGTTGCAAAATTTATTGCAGTTTGGAACTTCATCCTTGAAATCCAGTTACTTTGTACAGTAGCAATTTATATATTTTCATTACAACTTGCAGGTTTTGTCTACTTAGCTTTTCTAAGTAACACTGTTTTCAACACACACACAAAATTTCATCCCCTTGTACAAGCCATAGAATGCGGCCTTGTCTATAAATACTCTTCAAGTTTTTTTCTTTTTTCTAGGTGGCTGGCTGGAGGTGACTTTAGTGTGACAATGAAGGTACCAATAAACTTTTATGTAGGGGGTGAGACCCAAAGCAAGTGTTTTAAGCACAGTTTTTTATTTGTTCTATCAAGTTGGGACAAGGAAGGATTTAGGTCCCCATACCTGTTTCAGTCCTGTTGGCACACACACTAAGCAGGAGAAAAACGCTGAGAGTTTGCCTGCTGGATTTGTACACACGTACTTATATAGGTATATGTAACAATATATGCTAATATGAAACTAGTGGTCTGCCTTGGACAGTGTTAATAATTGCATTGGATTACACTTTAGCACTCTTGAATATGGGAGGCTGTGGTAATTGCCAAGTGAGTTGTCTTTGACTACAGCATTATGTGATTTCTCGATCGCTAGTGCAGTCAAAAATAAAACAAAAACTTGACATTTGTCTTTTCAAGATAACCTGAAAGCTAGAATTATGGAATTGTAATTTTTGATTATTTTTAATGATTTCTTTCATTTAATTGATGCTTCAGACAGAATATTCAAATGTTTTTTTTTAATTGGGAGTTTGGATTTAGCACTAGATTTAGAAACGTTTTTGCCACATTTTGATCTGTAAGGCCATGTGTTCAGTCCCTCTTTAAAGGCAGCTATTTCCTCAAATGCATGAATTAGGAGTTGTACACTTAAACTTACCTAAAGTTAAGGATGCTGCCATTAATGTTTCAGTGCCTCATCAGTTCATCCGTCTGTATTAAGACATTAGAACTTTGTTATTTTACAAGGATGTTTTCAGTTTTAATTCCTTTAATGTCTAAAAAATACTTCCATAATCTCATATGGAGGAGCTAATCAGCACCAAGTGTTAGCAAGCCCGAAAACTGTCTAGTACTGAACTGCAAGCATGAACAATAGGAACAATCTTTTTATCGTATGAGTTCCAAGGAAATAGTTTACCTGGAATTGCAGTATGTTGGGATTTTTTTATGTTAGTGGAAAGGCTAATTTCTGTGCAAACACTAACTTTTGTATCATAGCTGCATGAAGTTTTATACTCGGTCACAGCAATAGGGCTTCAAAGTGCAGAGACATGGGAAGCCTGAAGGCTTAGATCTCACCTAGTGAAAAGATATGAGAGCTTAGAGCTTAGTTATTCAGAGTATGAATAACTGTGCAGAGGATATTGTAGCAGCCTTCAGTTTGGTATCTACTTGATTTAGAGTTCCTTTGCAGTGAGCCAAGGAGAAGGGCTCCTTAGGGATATATGAAAAATCTGGCTCTCCAGTATTTTCACCTGATCTATCTTTATTGAGTGAAGTCAGTTCACAAGACAGAAAAGCAGTGCCTTAAAAAAATAAAAATTACATGATAAGCGTACAGGGAATTAATGGATACTTTTTCATTACTGTCATTACTGCTGTGGCTTTTCAGTTTTACCTGTGACATGATACTTTGAACTGCAATTTCATAATGATTTAGAAAATACAAATCAGTCAGCACTTAATCTATTTTTGCAAAATGAAAAGTCATGTAGAGGTGTGCTTCAAAAATTAGTGATAGAAGTAGCACAGAAATATCCTTGGTTCTGTTAATAAAAATTTACATTAATGCAGCAATTTCTATTAATTTTCACTCATTTCATTCACATTGTTTTTTGTTAACTGCTAGGCTGATATGCTTGTATTGAGCAACTTGATTCACTTCTGAGGTGGTGGTGATCAAATGGCTTGTAGCAATTGCAAGGCTTGGCAGAGGTGGAACTTTTGACCCCAGGTAAAGGATCCAAATGGTGAAAGAAAGTGCTCAGGGCTACTCTGCTGTAATTAGATGGGATGTCAACCTGCTCTGCTTGGTCAGCTTCAAATCTAAGATGTTTATGCAAGTGTAGAAAGCTTATTCTATCCAGATATGGGGTGAATATGTTGTTTCAATATATTTAGCTCACTTTACTTTTGTTAGGGTGGATTTTATCATGATTGGCATGAAGAAACCTAACTTTATTTTTGAGTCTGTGTGTGAATTCAAATACGTCAGTTCATCTTCTGCTGTGTGAACTGCTATGCTCATTTCTCAGGATCCTGTGAAAATTGTAGGAAGACCACCTTAAAAATATCCTGTCTCTCTCATCTGAGCTGTGGCTATTTTAGGAGTTAATCATATTGTCTTTTAGACACACTCAGGTTCAGGTATCTCCTGAACATATTTTAATGTATTGACTAATGACTTGTCTCATTCTCATCACTGCAAAATGTAAATACCCAGGTTAAGGTTTCCTGCCACCCTGACTGTCTTATAGTTGACAGTGACTTTTTATCTTAGTTGTTTTTAAATACTGTAGAAACATCTTGGGAATTTTGCTGTTGATTTCTGTGACACACAGGTTGTGGCACTGCAATTTGTTCTGTTTCTTCAACTGCGAAACCATTAATCTGGAACCTGTAGGAGGTTCTTGTTAGAATCTCAGTAGTAACATATCACACTTATTAATGAGGTATTCATAAATTAAGCTCCTAAAGGCATTCACATGTGAGCCTATCAGTATCAGCCTATGAGGATCAGGGTTTGTATGAGGATTTTTTAATGCCGATTGCTGCCTATTCACTGATCTGGGTGGCACTAGAAAAGCAGACAAACACTGGAACAACAGACTATTTATATCACTCTGAATCCAGCAGAGCTCTGTTAAATGATGTTTGTTTCTTTGTTCCTTTCTCTCTATAGCTGTTCAGTCTCTCCTTTGAACAAAGGTGTTTGGCTGCGAAATATTTGATTTTGGGAGGTGAGGAGCAGGCCTGTTGGCTGGCACTGTTGGGCAGGTTACAGCAGGTGGCACTATTTGGTGACTTTTGCTTAACACCGGTAATTATTTCAGTGCACAGGTATATGTTGATATATGATCATTTTTTCAATTGGATTTTTATGGAAACACTAAATAAGGTACCCAGTCTGAAGAAGCAGGTACATATGTCCTTTCTCCTAAGGAATAGTAACAACTCCTCTATACTTCACTGTAGATGAAACGTGTCTAAGACTGTTTTGTGTTATACTGTTAATAAAGAAAAAGACCTATGGAACTTATTTTTGAACTGATGCTTGGACTAGGTGTGGTGGACTCTTGCAAAAAATTCTGGAGGAGTAATCATGTTTAATTTCTGTGTATCAAAGGTTAATTATTTTTAAAGGGCTTAGAGGTCTCTACAAAAAAAAATCAGTTTTTAACACATAGCTTGGTTTTCACAATCACTTCAATTTTGTCATGTCATGAGAGGTAAAACAAAACATGGTCTTGCGAAGATATTTCTGTTTATGATAGAGGAGGGATTTGTTGTTGCATTGCTTCTCCAGTGTGGTAAGTTACACAATAAATGCATTTTCTTATTAAATACACAGATGAAAAAAATGTCTCTAGGTGTGTGCACATTTGTATTCACTTTTAAAATCATTCTCCCCTCACTAGTTTTGCAGCTGGGAGATTTCTTTTAGCCACTTGACAAACAGGGATGTCAATGAAAGCACAATTGATCTGATTAGATTTGCACAAGAAAAAATTAATACAGTTTTCAGCTTATTTCATATTAAGTATGGCCATTTAACAGCTGTGTTAAAGGTGTCTGAAAAGCTACAGATAAATTGTTTCTATCAAAATAAAGAATGGTGTGTCTGGGGGAGAGAAAGCAGTTTGCCAGCAAGCACTGGTTTCTGACACTGCTCTTTTTCTAATGTAGCAGTTATTTTTAGCACTAGGAAGCACAAAACATGTTTAAGAGAAATAGGCTGGAAAATGTGACATTGCACAACCCATCTTGGTGGGTGGATGAGGTTTCTCTGTCGGGATTGTGCTGTTTGCTCTCATTTGCATCCTCTTGCTGAGTGTCACGCTCTTATGAATTACATATATTTGTGGCTTAGAAACCCTATGTGAGCATATTGATATGACTGGAAAATATATTTAAACGGTATGACATACAAGCCAGTGATGTTGTTACAATCAATATTGTAAGAAATAATTCCTCATGTTTTGACTCAATAGTTATGTTTTGTTTATCAACCTTACACCAATAGCAGAGTTAGACTGAGAAGGATGGATTTTACAAGGTACTAAAATAACTTAATATTTAGTGGGAGAGGGAAAAAAGCAGGTGCTTCATGTTTATTTCTAAGGATGAACAGAATCATTTGGAACAGAGCAGGGAAAGGAGGACTGGAGATGTGTTTTCTTGCTGCCTCTATTCTCAGTTCTGTGCTGGCCTCCTGGGAGAAGTATTCTCATTTCTGTATGAGTTGCATGCCTTAACCTTTAAGATCGGAATAGTGATTATCAACTTTCTGTTTACCCACTTGTACATGTTTGGAAGAAAAGCATTGTTTAATGGTTTATTAATTCTCATATGTTTTGCTCCTGCCATCTGCTTATTTGCTGGCCTGCTTATTCAAATGGAAGGACCTGGGCTGCACTCTGAATTTTTTTCTTCTCTTCCCTGTGTCCAAAATTGAGAGCTTGGATGATGTTGGTGAACTTGTGATTGGGTAACCTAGGTGGAAGGAAGCAGTTTCTCTGAGGATTATGTATTTAGTAGTGGTCAGAAGACTGGGGAGTACACAGGAGGTCTCTACTTCTCCAGACACACAGTAAAGAGAAAGTTGAGAGGGAAGATTTTCATGTGTATGGCATCTGCATCTCCTAGGATCTTCTGGTCAGAAAGGGAGAATTTGCCTCCTAGCTGCTTCCCTCATTTACTGATTCACACTCAATTAATTTGCATGTCTTCCAGCTTTTTCTTATGGTAATTCCTACAAAGTAGAAAATGGATTCCTAGTTTGAGCAAGATACTGTCAGTATTTTTCTTCTTGACTTTGTACCATTAGCAAAGCAGGCTGGTATCAGTGCTGATGTAGATGGTATGCAGCATTAGAGAACTAATACAAAAGGTTTTCCAGCAGAGAAAAATCTTGATTTAAATAGTAATTGTAGGCAACTTTAGGAGTATTTTTTTCCTTTTTTTTTTTTTTTTTTTTTTTTTCTGGGAGCCTAATCTTCAGAACTAAGAAGAAGAATGAAGTTGAATTACCACTACTCCCATTAAAGATGTTTCATAAACAGTTCTCCTTAAGAAGGGATGAACAAAAAATCATCTGCTTTATTTGCTTTTTAGTCTGTGTGGCATTTTGGACCCAAATTTGCCTGTTAACCAGTGCAAGAACAAAAATGCATAAGTATCCTGTGAGATATAAACTCTCACACAATCATATAAGCCTCATCTAATATAGCTCTACAAGTGCAATTTTTAGGATGGAACTGTTGAAAGTGTAAGATGTTAATTTCAAGAGGATCACAGGGTATGTACAGAAGGAGAAATAATCTCAACTTTGTGTGTAGAATAATTCAGATTATCTGAACCTTAATTATTTCAAACTTTGTCCAATTATTAACTGTGCTGAAGCCATCCTTGAGTATCTGAAATCTATTCTCTAAATGTGTCTGTTGGTTCCAGTGACTGAGATAATCAAGATTGTAACCTTTATGTAAGCTAGACACCTAGCATTTGGGGTAGCTCCTTGTGAGATCTTGAGATCTTCACATAAAAACTCTTTAGGGTTTTGAAAGAGACTCTGGCAATGAACTTATACAGCCTTGATTAACAAGACTCAAGTTTCAAATGTGCAAGTTGACAAAGCTATCTGAAAAGGTAAAGGTCTCTGGAGGAAGAGCCACAGTGTGTTTTCCAGGCTGACTGGTTCCCGTTATTATCTCTTCACATTTGGGGCAAGTGATGTTTTTGTTGCCTTTCCATTAAGTGGTGTTGTCCAGATGCTGCCTTACATTTAGTGTAGTTAGATAAACTCACAATAGAGGTATCTGTGAGGGAAGTGGGCAAATACAGGTAAAACAAAAAATAAATTCCAAACCTCAGAAGATAAAAATTATTTTTTGTGTTTAAATTCACACCGTGTTTTTAACACGCAGAATGTTTTGGGTTTTTTAAGTGTTTTGTTTTGTCACCTTTGGATGCCTTAATACCCACCCTTGCCAGGTTCTCAAGGACAGGTGTTTATATCTTAGTGCAAAATGAGTTTCTCCAGTTGAGTGCTCAGATATGCTTCCAAATGCATCGGCCATATAATGTTGCTTGTTGTCCATTATTCAGTTTCCGATTTTCACAACTTTTATGAGAATATGAATGATTAAAGCTGAAAAGAATAAACTGACAGAGGTTTATTATCTTACAGCCATTTGTAAAATAACCACTTTGAGATGCTTTATGGTTTACATAGCGATGTGAATATTAGTATGAATTTCTCTTTGCTTCTGCAGGTGCTGGTTTGCAGAGACAAATATAACCTCCAATTCCCAGCACACTGATCTGTCTAAACACAATTTGACATGCATTGCTATTAGCTTAGCACCTTATCAAATAATGTGCCCTGATAGAGATAAAAGGTTTTACAACCTTACCGCCTTTGTTTCTGTGTGCGTTCACCCACAGAGACAGCTCTGCAGCAGCTAATAATTAACACAAAAGACAAAGACAAATCTATATGGCTCAGTGTTGGAGGGTCCAATGTGCATGTTAAGTAGCTGGGGAAGTGAAATCTACAGCAAGAGGGTCTAAAATGGGATCTTGAAAGGAGGCTTTAAAATGAATTGAAGTTGGGCTTTGTAAAGTCTCATTTTTACATGATGGAGCAGATGTCATAGTGTTGTCTGGAAATCACTGTGGTTCTGTGTGTCAGAGCATTTACTCAAGCCTTCAGAGAGGCTCTCATTGCTCTGTTAGCTGTAACTCTGTGTTGCTTTGCATTCCAAATGTAAGCAAAGTATCTGAGGAAGGAATTAAGTGTGCTGAAAAAAATCACCAGGGCGATGATATCAAACGTTCACTGAACTGAACCTTTGCTTCCTTGCTAACTTTGGTGTCTCTGTGGGTACCCACACTTTTAAGTGGTAGCTTGGGGGACTAAACACAAGACCATGCTGGCTTTTTCTGACTGTTTTCCATTCAGAAGCCAGTGAGGGCTCTTCTCATTTTCTTCAGTCATCCAGCGTCTTTAACCTACCTGTCAATGGAAGTGTCAGGCTACCTGTCAATAGAAGTGTCAGACTAGATACTCAAAATGGGAGCTGTTTTGACATGAACAACAAGGGGGCTGGTGCAGCATTATATAGGACAATGAAGCTGTTTATTTTCCCTTCTTCTTTCAAAATCTAGTTAAGTACTTAAAAAATAAGAATCTAGCTCATGACTGCTAAAGTTTTATTTCATCATCTGAATACATCTCCAGCCTAAATTAACTGAGAACAATGGGGTATTTAGTAGTTTTAAAAATCAGATCAGAATTCTAGCCACCCATAAATATTGTTATATTTTCAGAAAAATCAATTCAAGCCAGACTTCAAGATATTTGACAACACAAGTACAAGTAGCTGCCATGGGATTTTCAGAACTGAGTGTCTTCAGGTGGTGCATCCATCTATGTTGTAATGCTTATGAATGTCTCTACAGTTTGAATCTGGGATCAATTCAAAATTTGCTTGACTATGAATTCAGAGGCATGTTACTCTTATTCCTATTAAATGTGAGCTATCAAAGAAAATGATCCTTAAGTGTTGAAAGGATAATGCTGAATTGAAAATATTTAGGAACAACAGCAACTTTGAAATATGTGACTTTTTTTCCTAACAAAATGATTAGGAGAAACTTAAGTTGATTATCACTTGTATTGCTATACTGAGTTTTAATTTATCGCCCCATCAAAATAATAAAATGAAGCCAGAAAATCCAAATGAGTTCAAGCTCCAGTTGCCCACAGAGAGAGTAGGCAGAGTAAGTCAGAGAACAAACAATGATACTTGAAGGATGTCTACAGAATAGATGTTTCACTTGGAAGTATTATGGTGTCAGGCTGATCCCAACATCCAAAGCACATTTGCATAATGATAATTTGGCTGAAGTTTATATAGGAAGCCTATGGAATTTGGTATTAATTTTCCATTGAAATTCAGTGAGACTTTGTAGTCCTTTGGAAGTCTTATTGATGCTAGTTGTTAAATCAAATTTTCCTCTAACACGCCACTGAACATCATCTTAAGGTAAATTTGCATGCTGACATAGCTTTCCAAAGGGATATTTTTCCCCGGTATTTAGTCTCTGATGTCTGAGAAAGCTGCTTAGGGATGTCTCATCTTATGTCCTTACTTGACTGGCAGTGGTGACAATTAGTTTTAATTTTCTGAGCCGGCACAATGTCAAGCACATTTTGTGTGTAGTAGGCATGTAATGGTAGGACCCAATCCTAATTTCTGTGGACCTGATAAAGGTGCAGTGGAAGCAGGCTGTGCTACTGCTCACGGCCTGATTAGAGCTTTGTTGTTTTTTTTTTTTTTTTGATGTGTGTATATGAACTCCTTAGTAGTACAACAAATGTGCCAAGCCTTATAAATTCCCCATCCCTCTGAGTGCAGCAGTCTGTGTTTATCAGCAAACTAGGCAAAATGGTGAAAAAATTCCTTCTTACTGCGTTCTTTTTATCTGTCTGAAATACAACAGTTCTCCCTCTACTTGCTTTCTAAACCATTGAACAAAATTCAAAAGATTACCCAGTTACCAAAACCTACATATTAGTCTTGCCTTAGTTGAAAAGAAAAATGGTAGAAGATTATATGGGCCTGAGTAGCTTCTTCCCTGTGATTTGTGTGCTCATCAGCTATCTCTTCCTAAGCTCTGAAGTTACAGTGCAACAATGTCAGGGAAGGAAGATCCCCTCAGAAGGTCAGGGTATAACGCAATCTGTGCCCCTGTTCTTTGAGCATGCTGGTGAAACCAAGGGAAGAGGATGGAGAACAGGAAGAAACCTGCAAGAGCAGCGTTGGGTTGGGCCGATGACAGGCTAGTGGCCCTGCACCTTCTCTAATCTTCTAAGCTTCAACAATCACTAAAATTGTCCAAACTGTACAGCAGTGAACAGAGGCCAAGTGTCTGAAGTCTCACCTGTTGTTGTTCTCAGTGGGTTTCTTTATTTGCAAAAAGAAAGCTTATAGACTAATATGAATTTTTAAGGTTAATTCATTAATATCCATTATCAAGATGGTTATGCACCTAAATTAATATTTTATTAATGTGACATATTTGTGTTTTAATATTTTCTGTTCTATTAGCTGGTGACAAAACTGTGGGATTTACCATTTTTCTCCTGACCAACCCAAAAACCTCCTCATCTTTCTTCCTGATTTATAGCTCACAGCATGAGGACAGATAAGTCTCTGAGTTGTGACAGTTCCTCTGCCTGACCCTGCTTGGGCAACTTAGCTTTGTTTCAAGGCTTTTATTTTATGTGTGAAGCTTTTTGCAAGGATGCTAGCAAGGTGCAGCATGACAGTTGGGTAAATCAAGCAGTCCTCTTACATGATTTCACACTGCAGAGCAAGTTGTGCATTGGAAGCATGCAGTTCTGAGAAGATTATTATTAAACATCTATTTTTATTTGCATTGTAACAACTTAGAGGTGTTTTTCAAGTACAGGAGCCCTTTTGTGAACTACACATATCTAATAAAAAAGTAACTCCAGCATCTGATGATACATTGAGGCCATAGTGGTGAGTGCAGAGTGCTAGAGGAGAAATACAGCATAAACCAGATATGATAAAAATTAGTGTAACAGCAAGGAAGAGTGTATCTTGTTGCCTGAAAGGTAGTGAGCAGCAAGAAAAAAACAGAGCCTCAAGACCCTCCCTGGAAACTGCAAAATGTAATCTGAAGCAACAGCTGTGTTCTCTCTTGTGGAAAGTACAGATGAGGACTGATGCAGAGGAACATCACGTATCTTTTGACATCAGGTCCTTCTTGGCAAACAGCCAGATCAAATACATATGGGTCTGTGTCCTAAACTATTCAGGTTCCTCTGTGACCTTGAAAACCGCCCTGGAGGATTTTGGGATATTTCTTACTTTGAAAAACTAAGGGAGGAAATTGCACACACTACAGCTTTCTTCTTCCTTTGTCACTCCTATTTTGTTTTGTTTTTCATTGAGGAATTGTCATGATTTTTATCTTGTGAGCTTTTTGGTGGGTGCCCAGCACCATCTTGAGCAGTGAACTTTTGGCTGATAAAAGTAATTGTACTAAGGTAGCACACAAGCAGAGATGAAATAATAGGAACTAATGGTAGCTCTAACTTAAGTCCTGCTAAGTTTTAAAAACTATTATATTGAGCAAGGAAGCTTTTGATTAAATTATGAAAGACATGATATCTGTGCAAATTTTATGATTTGTTGCATTTCAAATCAAGTTAATTCATTCCTATGAATGCTTCTCCCTTTACTGTCTTGGAGTTTCACAGACACAGTTTTCTGACCATTTGCATAATTATCTAAATGGGCAACTCTTTGTCCTTCATCATACTTTCCCCCTCAGGATTTTTTTTTTTCTTCTTTCCTGCAATCTTTTGAAGTCCAGCCCAGGATTTCTGAAGTGTAGGTATTGGCTTGATTAACTTCAAAGCGACACACCGCTGACTATCATATTAGCTTGTCACTTGGCCTCCAGCAGACACTGCAGTTGTGAATGGAATTGAGTAGATTTACTGGAGCTATATTTTTTTTTCTTCCATAGCAATGGGAAGATAATTAAATATGAAGGTTCAACAGTGTCACTCAAGTATATGTTCATATGTTAGCTAATAGTATCTGCTGCAACTTTCAATGTAGAGATGTATATAATGCCAAAATATTTTTTGTCTCATGTTTACTCTTTTGCTGCCCCAAGAAGAACCCAGAGGAAATGTGGACATTTGACAGAATTGTAATCAAGTCCCTTTCCCAGGACTTTGGAGTTTGAAATAGCATGAGATGCAGATTTATTTTTTTCATTTTAAATTTTTTTGGTAAACTAAATTTTGATGGTCATCTAATAAACAACTATGTCCCTGTTTTCTGTGCTGTGCTAAAGCTCCAAAGGTCATTGCAATTTATCTCATTATGACAAAACTGTAAATCATCAGTCGCATAAAATAATTTTTTATAAACTACGCCCTCCTAATGTCAGCTATATGATGCAATTACATTTCTTGCTGAACGAGTTTCCCTATCTTATTGTTGCAATTAGAGATGTCAAGATATCATCTGGCCCTGGTAATAGTTATGTCCTAATGATTAAATAGTTGTGGTAATCTGTGGGAGGTGAAAAATTTTCCTGAAATGTTGACAAAGATAGCTGTGAGTTTTTAGGAATGGAGAAATTTTTTTTGGTAGAGACTATCTCTGCATGCTATTTTGAGATTATATGGCTGCATCTTATTTTGCCAAAGAAACCCCCTTTTCTGTCTTTAATTTCTCTATGCTAATGAAAGATACCCAAATGCAAATGTAACTAGATTGAAAGTCAAAATGCACAAACTGTGAGAAAGGCTGTT
The DNA here is from genome assembly GCF_015832195.1 of Motacilla alba alba. NCBI lineage: Eukaryota > Metazoa > Chordata > Aves > Passeriformes > Motacillidae > Motacilla > Motacilla alba. The sequence goes on along the minus strand of NC_052021.1, from coordinate 12,938,792 downwards.
TTTTCTGAGATCCAAAGCAGACTTGCTAGTGAGCAGCATTCGGTTTCATTATTCTTCGTAATGTGAAATATATCAAGACTATAAGGGAAAACATATATTTAGAGGTTCTTGCAACTGTGTATGGAGTGTGCTTGTTGGGATGGTAAATACAGAAGCCTTTAGAAGTACTGTGTATGTTGGACAAGAGACATGTGTAGGTACTCTCAGAAGCGTTTATTTTGTTGGTAGTTAGAAATCAATGGACTCTGAGTTAGAATAATAGGTCACAAATGATCTAAGGATATGAACAAATTTGGCCAGTGAGTTTTTATAGGGTACTTGAAGTATTTTGATGATACAGATAGACCATGCCTGCCTTTCTGTCAGCCTGTTACTCATTTGATATATTTCAGTTATTTTTGAAAGGCTGTCTCTTGCCGTGCAGTTCCATGCCCTCCATCTTTTGCAGCTTTCCATACAAATGAAACTGTACATGTTATGCAATAAGGCCTTGTAACTGTCATCTGTAATGAAAGGGGAAATGAGAAATTAAGAATTCAGTCCTAGGAAAGCACTTGCATGTGTTATTCCAGAAACCAGGACTAACATAAAACACTCCAATTAATACTGAATACTGCATATTATTTGATTACAATTCAGAAAACTTTTTTTGGTAGGTGGCAGTAGGGTGGCTTGATTTAAATCACCAATTTAAATCATGATTTAAGTCAGCAGGCAGGAGCCTTGTATTTAGATAATTAATTTTAATCTGTACTTAATTATTTTCTTAAAGAAATTTCAGTGTTGTTGGTAGGTATAAACAATTAAAACACACTGACTTGCAAACAGATGCTATCTGATGTAAATAACAATATATTTTGTTAATAGAGAAACAGATATTAAAATACACATGTGAGTAATTACATAACTTAATATACATTATTAATATTGTTAATTTTTGCATTTTCTGGTATTAGAGAATGGTGAATTATGTTTGTTGTCTGCTTTGAGGATACTTTCTTACGTAGGGTTTTTTCAAGAAGCATACCTTGGTTCATGAAATGTAAATTAAGTGATTGGTTAGGTTACTTAAGGAAAAAACATATATGGGGATGGATACACTATTTTAAAAAACACATACTAAAGAAGTGGAATTTAGTTCTCTTGTTCAGTAACTATTGAAAGTGCATTAGCTGTAGTGAATATCTATGCACACTGTTTTTTCAAAGGTGTAGAGACCGAAAAAAATCCATCAACCTATCTTTAGGTGTCTAAACAACTTTCAGTGTCTTTCCCCACGTATTCCAGAATTTTAGATTTTCTAGTCTTGTAGTCTTTTGTATATCTTTTTTAAAATTTACAGGTGTAAGAGAACACCATCTCTTCTGAAAGTAAAATCGGCTTCCTCAATGAGTTTAACCCAGTGAAGAAAACACTGCCATTTTTAATAGATGTTAAGAATAAATATGAATTTAAGTAAAAATGTGGCTTTAATATGAAGAAGGTTGGAATGATTTAACCCTGCTTGTTAAAAAAATAAAATCAAGAACACTAAGAAAACAGCATGTGTTTGGAAAAAACAAAAAAACCCCAAACATTTGTTCTAGAAAACAGCTCTTCTACAGCTGTGTGTCTTATGGCAGTAGCCAAATGGATATATTAAAAAACTTCTAAGGGGAGCTTATGCCATGTTAGATCAACAATTTATGAATTTGAGATTGCTGTTTGCAAGTGAGACAGTGGCACCTAAAACATTGTAATGGATAGACTGGTTTAATTATTTACTTGGCAGTTATATACTGTGATTGTACTTTAATGAGGAAAGAATACACTCTCTCTGAAGTCTACATTTGTGCATTTATTGCATGTGTACTTGAGGAAATTTCAAAATATGTGTAATATACTGTAGAAAGTTTTAAACAAAATATTCTGTGCTTATTTAATAGCCAATGTTAGATTAGCAACCACTAAAGCAAGGAAATGAAACAGATTTTAAACCCCAGTTTTCTGTAGATCATGGCTTTGAAAAAAGTAATGGGAGAATCTGTTACAGAAAAAGGTGCTGTATGAGATAGGCCGGATGGTGTGATGAAACGATTGTTTGATCTTTTTAGATGACATCAAAAGAAACAATTTCTTATTGTTTTGATCTTGGTAAAAAAAACAGTAACTGGGTTCCTGTTAGACACAGATGGTCTGGACCCTAGAGAGGGCTGCACTGAGATGGCACTGATTTTCCAGTAGGTGTGTACTTTGTCTGCGGCAGTTGGCTCCAAGAGAAGTCCTTCCCACCTGCACCCAGGAGGCAGGGTTTGCACCAGGGCCCACTGCTGTCACCCATCATGTCTGCATCTTTCACCTTATCAGCTCTGCAGCCTTGGGTGGAATGGAAATGGAACCATGACATAGATCTAACCCTTCAAGTATTACTCTTGCTAGTCAATGTCCTCTCTCCAGCCCAGTTTTATTGTTGTTATCTGCTAAACAGGACTGCCTGGGGGTTTTGGGCAGAGCTGTGCATCTTCACAGTAAGGGAGCCTTTCTTCAGGTTGGTGCTATTTACTATTCCAAAGGAATTGCACCTTTTCTATGAAGCAGTATACTTGAACAGTATACTTGAAGGGGGTGGGGTGGGAATATTTTCCTCCTTCTTCCCTATAATTATGACTTCATGAGAAACCAGACCACCTGGTGCTGATTTGAACAGTCCTGAGGTGGGGAGGAAGGCAAATCTGCATTCCCTGCACTAAGACCCAGGGAATGAGCTCAACTGTCATGTCAGATGAAAATTCATGAGGCTATTCTGTCAGTGTGAGGCAGCATATTAGAATATGGTCTCATTCGTAAAAATTTCTGTTTTCTTCCCCTGCCACTTGTCTTTTTAGATATTAAACAGGGTTAAGGGTTCTCTTGTCACTTTTATTAATGCAGAGAATCTACATCAAGAAGATTTTTTGCCCTTCTATTCCTTGGAAAGTTTCTCTCAATGCTAGAATTAGAAGTGAAAATGAAAGCAGAAAAAAAATAGACATTGAGAAAAGCATAGATACTCAGCAGCCCTTTTTCAGGAAAGAAAACTCAATAGAGATGATAGATGTCATCAGACAGTTTAGAGACACTTCCCTTTCCTGCTGATTTAAGAGAGGGAAGAGAGATGTAAACAATAGATCAGTGGCCTCACCATGGAGCATGTTAGAATAGACTACAGCCTAAATCCTTATCAAATGATCTTGAATATTAGGAACTTGTTGATTTCAGCAGCTAAATGATTGCAGCTACTGCAGGGATTTGCTCTTTAGATTTCCTAGCTCAGGGAGCTGAACTTCCCCTGCAGGAGGATTACCATTAGGTCTATAGGACCTAATCAGCATAAACCTTCAGCCCAGCAGGCAGGTGTCACAGTAGCTGTTCGTTTGCAAGGTAAGTAGGTACAAAATGTGAGAAGTTCAGAATTAGGAATGCAAGTCTTCTGTCATTTTTATCATTGGACCCTGCAGGGAGGATCTGATTAAATGGATATTCAACTCTTTGCATTAATGTGAACCCAATTTTAATTTGCATATAATTAACAGCACAGAAAGTATAATTTTATTATTTGCTGTTGGAAAGCAGATCTGTGGCAGCAAGGAGCTACATACGGTTGCTGAAGTGTGATATAAATGACTTTATCTCATACCTCTTCTTCCCTTCAATTGATGCTTCCTGCAGCATATTAATTTCAACATCTGTCTTGTTTGGTATGAAATGCAACATCCAGATTTTTCCTGAACTAAGTTGCTTCCTATGTTTCTTTGTTTTGTAGGTCGTCTATGTAAAAATAACAGTGCTGTATACCTGGCAATCTTCAAATGTCCTGTATAGTTTCACAGAGATGTGTTTCAAGTTCTGTGGTACAAAACACAAAAGCAATGTGATTTGGATTTCCAAGGGAATTGATTCTGTCACCAACTTCTGACATACATTTGGGAAGTGACAGGGAGTAAATCAGTTCACTCCACTGCACTTTGGTTTCCTGTCTCACGGTGACCTAGCTGGTCAATTTAGGCTTTTCAAAGCAGGGTAAGAATAAGAAAGGAAGAATAGTTCCACTTACATGTTCACTCGATGGACGTTAGTTGGGCATTAACTGTAGTAATTGAGAAATCAGTTTTCTAGGAAAATTGTTTATTTATGAATCAATAAGTTACATTTGAATCTAAACATGAAATATGCCATTATTTTATTATTATTATTATTCAATTTTTACAATGTGTGCTCCTGTGTCTGCACTGGGTAAGACAGAGCTTTATTTCAGTATAGTATGGCAGTTTTCATAATCCTATATTACCAGCTGTAGGTCCTTCTACTTGCTGACTCGTGGGCATGACCTTTCTACTCAAAAGTCATGATCCAGAAATCCATACCATCAAGATTTCTTTAATGGACAGGTATACTAGTGCCCTGAAACATTGTGTGCTTTGCTCTGCCAGCAGTTGGAAATGCTGTACTTCCTCAGATAGCTGAAATGAAATGGTGGAATGTAAAATCATTTGGTATATGCTGACTAGATGTGAAAAACAACACATCCCATATGTTCTGATATGTTGAACTGATATGTACACATATGTTGAACTAACATATAGCACTGGTTCAGAGAACTGGATGTGTTAGGAATCAATGTCTTAGTAGATTGAATATGTTACGGAGAAAGTATAACTTAGATTAATTGAATTTTCTAGAAGAAAACTCTTCCACCAAAGTTTATTGGAACTGATTGACACCAGAAATTTAGCCAAAAGTTTACATGTTGAGTGTCATGTCCCCCCAGATTCAGTAAAACTCATCACAAGAAGTAGCTTCCTTTAAGATTGTGTTGAAGTGAACCATCTGGGGAGTGAAATATATGGAATAAATGCTAATTGCTGAACTGCACCACTTTGATTTCAATCTTACAATGACAGATCACAACATTACACTTTTCTTAATCCCTGATTTGAACAATGCTCAGGGATGTATCTTCCCTTTCCATTTACTTTTAAGTCATACAGAAGGGAATAGATTCTAGTTCAGTAATTAGCACTTAAAATAGCATTTAGAGTCTGGAATCTGGTGATCCCGTATTCTTTTTAGCTTACTCTGGATAAAAATATTAGGTACATTATGTCTCTTTATTTAGCTCCATTCTTTTGTGACTATTTTCCTAACAGAGTAAGATGGATACAAGCCATCAGCCACATGAATGTTTTGCATGAGACTGGAATGTTTGTAGTTTGCAAAAGGTAAGTTTTGCAGTGTCTTAGAGGCTGAGAAGCGTTAAGCCATCCACGTTCTAGGCAGTTAGAAGGCAAGAAGCTCCTTGGAAGGCTGAGGGGTTACTTCAGCAGCTGTTGCTTATGTAATTGTACCAGGATGCTGAAGCTAATTACGGCACTGTGATCTGAAACTGTTCTAATCTGGTTGCATGATTATTTTAAGAAACATCTGTAACACCATAAAGAATTTCCAAAAATTATTGAAGCACTTGCAGTTTTAATTTGAGCTGTCTCTCCCCAGTTTGGGGACCCAGTACATCTTCCATTTATTAGCATATGGTCTTTGTATCCTGTTTAGTGTGTCTTTCCTTGGGCCTGTGTGTGGTGGGCTCTAAGCAGGAGCAGCAGATCACTACTGGAAAGGCATTACAGTAATTGACTTGTGGGGTCACAAACAGTTAACTCTGTGGGAGAGATGTTAATGCTAAATGATGCTATAATGGCATTTCTGCTCAAATAAATGATACCAGCATAGCAAGGTTTAGAAGTAGTTTCCAAATGACCAGGAAATGTGAGTAAGCAAGTCATGAACTAAAACCTACATTCTCCTAGCAATGAAAATGCTGTGTCATGTGCTGCCAGGGGGGCTTCATCAGGGAGCAAAGGGTATGGCTGGATTTAGGAGGGAGGCAAGTTTCAAGCTTGCCTATCTCTATACAAGAGGCAAAAGTTGAATTCAGGGGCTTCTCTAAATGTGTATGTTGAAAGCATATACAGAAGAGAGGACTTGTGGGTGTGCAGAGTGTCCTTTAAGTAGATTACAGGCAACAAAGGGTGTCTAATTACACTGACATTAAACTATTCCTCTGATGGCTTTTTCCAGCAGGTACACTCCTCATCCAGGTCCCCAGTGCCTCTTATTATTGGTATAACAAGGTAAGTTCTACACTGTGTGGGCTCTATGTGTCTCAAAGTCCGATATATGTACATGCTTTATATCCATTGGTGCAGTCCATGATGAGATTCTCTCCCATGGAAGGTCATGGGGCACAACTGGAGCATCTTTTCTTGTGTGGATGTTCATGCATGCTGTACTTTTTCATCCAAGCAATTTCCATGTTCCTCTGTAAACTAAAGAAAGATTTCTACTCCTGTCTGCTGCTGTTCCTGGGTTGCAGCTGTGTATGAAACTGAAGGTGGAAGAGGTAGACATTTATAACTTCATGTTGTCTTCACTAGTTTATTATTTTGTCTGATGTGACTGGGATCAAGTTACAACTGGACATGCTGGACATGAACGCCTTATCTTTGTCTAGTTTTGGTAAGATACCGGCAAACTCACATGCCCAAGACTTGTCTGGTTTGTGACTTATTAACCATAATTTGAGCCTAAGTGATTAATACTTGGTAGTAATTAGCATGTTAGACTAGTATTCAAAAAGTATATCTTTCCTGAGGCACATAAAAATCTTTAGAATGTAATGAACACAAATGATAATATAATAAAAAGGTAACCCTCCTATCCTTTTGCCCAAGAAGTAGTTGGCCTGGGCTGGATGCTCATACTAATATACAGTTTTAATGTATTTCTGAATAAGTGGTAAATAAATAATGTAAGATTCTCATAGTGGCTGGCTACACTGAATAAAAGCAAGAACATAATGAGTAATTTACACCATTATAAGGCTGAATATAGTACAAATTGGTAGGTGTACTTTGTATCTGATAGTTTAATTGTAAACTTCCAATCTCCTGTAGGCACAGGGAAACCAAGACATGACTTATGCAGAATAATTTATTGGCTTTGCCTATATTGCATTGTGCAAAATTTGGGAATGCTGTGTTCCTCAGTGATGCCTGATCAAATATTCATTGCGTCCTTGAGGCTTCTTGCTTTCCTCCTCTGGCACACTGAGCTGTGATTGTTGGTCTTTTGTCACCAATCAAAAATTTGTTAACTTTTTGGAAGTATTTTGTGTCTCACATGGTAGCACATGTGATACGAATGTTCTTTGGACTCTTCTAGCAGAAAAAGGAACATGTTTGATTTTTGCAAAGGATGGCCTGGGCAAATGCTCCTCCCAGGCATAAAGTCTTTAGCTTTATGTGACACATGACTTTCATAAGCAGAAAAGTGATTAGGGAACATGGAAATCCTTTATTTGAAGGAACTAAACTTAGTTGAAAACACAGCAATTCTTTGGAAATGCTGTGTGTAAAAGAAATATACTTTTCTTATTAACAGGTTCTTATGCGTGGCTTTATTTTTTAAAGCTATTCATTAAACCTTGCAAAAACATTTCTTTTATATATGCTCGTTGCATGTAGAATATCTGCAGCTGCAGACAATGGTGGCAAATTCAGTCCATTAAAATATATCTGCAGCTTTATTTGAATAAGAAATGTATTGAATTTGGAAATCAATATAAGCCGAATATTACAAAAGTTCTATGTATTAGAACTTTGAAGATACATGGGATAAAGCAGGTGTAGTTTAACTGCAAAAAGTCTAAGGCCCAGAAAAATCTAGAAATTAAATATAAAACTTATTTTCAAGATCCGACTGAGAAAAAACGTATTTTCTCCAATAGTCACTATTGTAATTTAGTAGAAGAAGCTTTTACAAGGTTGTTGTTGCCAAGGTAACCACTTCGTTCACATCCATGTGTTGAGCATATGTGTATCACTTCATCTCAGCTCTCTGAGGCAATATCATGGCACTGCATTTGGGAAATGATTTTTTTTTAAGTGTATAAAACCTCTTAACATCTACAAGATTCATTTAATGTTCTCACTCAAGACAGACTTAGATTAGTAATTTGGGGTTCTTTTATGCTGAGATTCTGATTGTGACTGAGTCTTGTTATATCTTCAAACTCCACACAGATGAAACTTAAAAAGTAAACAAGTTGTCAATATTTCATTTCAAATGTTCATATGTTCAATGATTTATGGATTATATGTACACACAAGCATATATGTGTGTGTGTATATATATGGATTGTGTTTATATTTCTGTGCAGGAAGGACTGACAAAAAGGAACTCAAAGACATCTCACTGTCCTAATCTTTCTTATGGTTGATACATGTTTGAGCTAAATTTTATTAACAGTGTAACCACCAGGACCCGCTTGAAACTGAATCATTCAGGCCATTGATATCAAACAGAAATATTCATGACATGAGTATTTGTGGTGCTATAGTGATTTTAAGGAAACTATTTAAGGTTTGTTATTGTGTAGATTGCCACATGACCAGCAAAGAGTGAGTGCTTTTGCAAATTTCACTATTTGCTGATAATCTCCAAATTGCCCAGCAAAAGAGTTCATGTGGAAGTTAAAAACACACAAACAAGGGTAGGGGGAGTGGACAGACTAAAAATTATAGCCTAGACAGGATTATTCTATGCTTCATTTGAAAGATTAACAGTATCATTTCTAATCAAGTTTAGTAACACCAGTTCCTAGATGTGTAATCATGCCCTTTTGCTACTGTGCATTACACTGGGAAAATTTTCTGCATGATACCGTGGTTTTTACTGCTGTCCAATACTTCAGCTGTGTCAATTTTGCATTACTGACTCATGATTGTAAATCATTACATGTAGATGATTCTGTTCTTTTGTTCTTCTTTTATATTTCAAGATTTCTAGGGCACACTCTATATGAGCAAAAATCCCTCTACTGGGTAATCCCAGACTTATGTTCTAATACAGTTAGCTAAATAACTCATGATGTTTCTACAGTTTTAATTACCTAAGATAATAAGTGATTATTAGCTTAAAACTAATACCACTTGGGATAAAGAATTTGAAAGTGGGGATCCTTAAGGCCAGTATGTAAATACATAACCCTTAGTCCCCAGTCATATCTCCCTACCTACCACTTCATCACAGAGAAGTCCCCAAAGGATCTCTAAACAGCTCTAACCAGGCATCTGCACAGATCTACCTATCGTACAAAGGGTGCTAATCAAGGTTAGGCAAACAGTTTGCAAGTAACTTAGTGAAGGCATTTCCCTTCCTTCACTCACCTTCCTCCTTCTTTTATGGCTTCTTTAATAACAGGAGATATGCATAGCATTTTATATTTAAGAAAATTTTGCTTGGTATTTCTGTGGAGCAGGTTTAGAATACAGTTACAGGAAAACTTTCTATTGAGTATTCATTTGAATATTTTTATTTTAATTGGCAATTAAATGTTTTGGATGGAAAACCTACTACATTGGATGGCAGTGGAAATCCCTGATCTAATTTTCTCTTACCACTGGGGACTTGATAAATGGGGGACTTGTAGTGGTTCCTCACTAGTGGAACAACAGGAAAAATAATTTAATTTCAGCCTTGAGAAGGATATTTTGAGGTGGCTATAAATCTCCTTGTGCAGTGATTCTCTGTAAATAAGCATGAAACTTGAGGTTTCCACCAATGCTATCTAAAATGAAAACAGGTATATTGAGATGACTAGTATTTGGAATAGTGTCATATCATATTTAGGAAAATGGAGAGCTATCCAATTTCTCATGTCCTTTAAGGACTCTGACAAATCAAGCTTTCCCAAAAACCTAACTTTGGGTAAGATGTAATTATGGAGTTAACCGGCCATTAACAGTGTTCCGTATTTGGATTGTGGTATTTGTGTCTTGACTTATTTGTTCAGAAAGGATGCATTAGTTTTTTTAAAGTAATGGCAGGCTGTGTTTGCCTAAGCTGTATGGAAATGGTTAAGTTTTAGTACAAATAGGTTCTACATTTGATAAACCCTGATATATGTGAGTTTAAAAGAAATAATATGGTCTCATCAACTAAAATATTGGCCATTGGATGTTATTTTTTTTTTTTACTTAACAGCTTTCCTTTGGATTTTAGTTTAGTCTAAGAATCTTATGCATTAATTGAAGAGGTTAGGTTTGTACCTGCTCACTTCATTAACAGCTGTTACTAATTAGTGGAGCTTAGTCATTAAGGAACCTGCTGGGGTTTGAGGAGAACAATTTATATTTTTTCATGGCATTTAAGCACACAATATGCTTCTGAGTGGAAAAGTTTCATTTGGGAGCACTCAGTTATAGCGGCATTAGCATATCTATGGTGGGCTAGCCTTAAGCTAATATCCCCAGGGAAGGGGGCACAGGAGAACCCCACTACTTGAGTAGGTGCTCCAAGAGGGGTTCAGAGCAGCCTCTTGGGCTGTAGTAGTGCCTGTGGCAGGAAGAGTCATGGGGCCTGTGCTGTTTGTGCACGGTGAAGCTGCATCATTGCAAGCTTTAGCCTCAAGCAGTCTCTGAAAAACAGTTTTCATTAATCCTCAGTATATGGACAACATGATGTCTCATAAGGGTGTGGGGGAACAGAATTGCCTCTTCATGGGTTGTTCAGGTCATGGCAGGCTGGGCACACATGCTGTAATCCATTAGAAAGGTGTAGGCTGATTTCCCTAATTAATTATTTTTGTTATGTGAAGCAGAACCATTTTCTCCCCTACCTTAATCTAGTCCTTGCTTCCCATAGGTAATGGTATGTTTTGTGTCTGTTTCCAGAGCCTTTGTTAGTAAGTCCCAGTATTAATTCCAGGAGCTTGGAGATTTTTTTGGTGCATATTGCTGTCATACTTTTCTGTACAAGTTCTGGTGCAAGTTACCCTGTGAAGTGTGAGGACAACAGTTTTGATTAGCTTCTCTGCTGGGGACAGATGAAAGAGGAAGCCTTCCTGCTCTTTCATCTCCTTGAGCAGCTGCGTAGGACAAGTTGCCCACTATTGGGCTGATGTCAAGATTAATGTTTTGCTCTTAGGAGGTCTCTCTAATGGCACCATTTAATGTACTAGATTACGTTACTGGGTCAGTCTTCAAGCTTTTGCTGATGGACTTCCACATCTATCTGGCTACACTGGATTTAAACTTTAAACACATTGCTAACATAGGCTGTTGCATGTTTTCACTGGTGGTTTGCATGTAATCACAGAATCACTTGGTTGGAAGAGATCATCGAGTTCAACCCAGCCCCAACACTCAACTAGACCATGGCACCCAGTGCCACATCCAATCTTTCTCTAACCACATCCAGAGATGGTGACTCCATCATCTCCCCAGGCAGACCATTCCAGTACCTTATCACCCTTTTTGTAAAAAACTTTTTCCTAATATCCAACCTCGATTTCCCTTGGCACAGCTGAAGACTGTGTCTTCTCGTCCTGTCAGTTGCTGCCTGGAGAAGGAGACCAACCCCCACCTGACTACAACCACCTTTCAGGGAGTTGTAGAGTGTGATAAGGTCCCCCCTGAGTCCCCTTTTTTCCAGGCTAAACACCTCCAGCTCCCTCAGTTGTTCCTCATAGGGCTTGTGTTCCAAGCCCCTCACCAGTCTCGTTGCCCTTCTCTGGACATTCTCAAGCATCTCAAGGTCCTTCTTAAAATGAGGGGCCCAGAAATGGACATAGTTGGTTGAGTTTTCCCTTGTAGAGTTTTGTTTAATTAGAAGTTGCCTATAGTTGTATTGAAGTATCTCAGCTCCATATAATATAAATGTACTGCAGCTAGGTGCAGCTCCTAGATGAATACTGACATTCTCTCTGGGTAGAGGCAGTATTCATATATCCAGCAACTTAGTTATACTTTAAACTGCCAATTAAAAAAAAATCAAAATAACCAGAGCTGAGCTTGTGATTGAACACACCCATTAACAAAAAAGTAATTGAAAAAAAGGAATCAATATTTTTGTGACTGTGCCTTTACAGTCAGAGAGCAGATGATTCCAGTTTTCTCTTCTGCCCCAACCTGCAGTCAGAGTAATCTCTTCCTAGCTAAGTCTCTGCAGTGTATGGCCATGTAGAAGTGACAGCTTGCTGCTGTTTCTTGGCTCGCATAAGGGCTGCTGGAATTCATAACAAGTAGATGAGTCCAGTGCCATCCCATAAGCTGCAGGAGGGTAAAGCTGGACAGTAGAAAGCATTTCTCTTTAAAGAAGCATTTCAAAGCTAACTGAAAATAGAAGGTTATTGCTAACTAAAAATTTGACCTATTTCAATCTGGAATATGTCAAAATATTTTGACAGCATGGGAAAATTCCTTTCTCCCCTCTCTGCAGTGTGTTCCAAAAAGCCCCTTCTCACTGAAGGGAATTGATTTTGCCAATTATTTCAGTTTTTATGGGAAACCACAGAGGCTTTTAAATTTCTGGAACTGGCTCTTCTGGGAAGTAAGTTGGGACAGAGGAGTGAAAGGATAATAGAATTTACCAGCGGTGAGGAGAAAGAGGTGTCTGTCCTCATTTATGCCACATGAACCCCCAGCCCCTTGTCTCTAGCCATGCAGCTGCCGCTTGGGTCAGGTACAGGAATGACAGGTGATTTCTTTGCTCGGAGTAGGGCCTGTGGAATCACCTTCTGTAATTATCCTCTATTTCATCTCCTTATGGGTTGACTCATATGTCTTGTAGAGAACTTCAACTGTCAGGAATTTCAGATTTGCTACAAACTGCACGCTGGTCATTTTGATTAGGATGCCTTGACAGGAGCATTTTCTTTGGGCATAAAAATTCAAGGACTGAGTTGGTTTCATTGGCTGTTAAACCTGGCTGTCAGATTGTTTTGGAAATGGATTATGGAAAGGAATTGTATTTCTCCATGCCATTTTATGTTGCTGGGTCTCTTGGACTACTGTTTGGTTCTCAGGTTTTCCATCTTTGAGGGAAAGTCAGAGAAACATTGGTGCTTTCTAGGATATCACCCTTTCTTTTTTTTTTTTTTCTTTTTCTATTTGTTAAGATGTATTTCAAATCTAAAGTTAATAGTAAGAATGAAAACCTGATCTTAGGGAAATCATTGGAAACTTTGTCTTTATGGGCAGACTTTCCCAGAAATAATGTGTTTGGTACTCAGTTATCTCTGGAGGATTGTCCAAGGTTGCAAAGTATGCTTCCCACATATTAAATACAAACACAAATAAAAAACCTGAAGAAAACCCAAACCCTTTTATCAGAACTATCAACAACACCTCAAGCATGAATCCTTAACTGAAGCAGTAGTACTTGCCCTTGTCTTTTTAGACTCACTGATGACATATCAGCAGCTCAAGTTAACCTAGTGGATAAGAATGATTCACTTAGAGATGAGAGGTTCTTCACATGCTGTACAGCACTTTAAAATGCTAAGTACTTCCATATTTGGAAGTACTTATCTTTTATTTTCTACAATATCTTAATTTTTTTAAATGCCACAGAAATAATATTAGGTTCTCTTAAGTGTTTGCTTTTATATTAATAAATCTTCAGAAAACCACATAATTTTTCCTGATTGATTTTGTAAGTTGACACCTGCTTCTTAACAATTTATTTCAAACATTTAAAGACAGTACTAAGCCATCTCTTTCACTTCTGTTACCTTGTGACAGTAACAGATTATTGCCTGCCAGTAATTTCATTAACATTTCAAATCAAAGAACACAAGGACACACACTTTATAACGGGACATTTTTTCTGGTATTCTTTTCTTCCTTTCCCTTTTAGGGGTACTCTAAAAGTAATTACTAATTTATAATGTTGCTCATTGTCCTGTTATGGGGGTAAACTTCCTTTTCAGGACTTCAGAAAGGAAATGACTGCTGATGAAATGTGCAAGATTCACAGAAATGTGAACAAAATAATAGCACTGGATGACAGAACAGGCAAACCAGAGGCATCAGAAGTACAGAATTCTCTTTTAACCCTGGCAAATTTGCCTTGGTCTGACCTGATGAGGAAAAGGAGGTAGCTGAGCCTCCCCTCAGCTCAGACTCTTGGCTCTTTGTTGAAGACTGATAGTACAGAAATTCTCACAGCAAATTTGACAGTGTGTTTTGTGTGCTCTCTGACTTGTGCTCAATTCACTCCAAATCCTGCACCAGCAGCCTCCAGAGGTCTTCAATCTTTGTGATCTGAAGTAGTCATAAATCTTAGAGCTGTTTCTTGGCAGCTAAGCACTGCTAGAGTAATACTACATTACACTGAACAGACCTCAGTTCATTGAGCTTAAGAACTAATAGATATGTGATACTGAATTTGGAAAAAATAGTTGAACAGTCAAAACTTCTTTAAACAGACTGAGTGGGTATACTCAAGTACCTAACCTTCACAATTCTGTTCTGGAATCAGCTGAGACCTGCTGGCAACCTCAGTGCTCTGTGAGTTCTCACATAGTAATATAGATATGAGAATTTAAAATGTATGAATATGGTGTGACTCAGCTGAGAGCTGATTCAAGTTAGTTTTTTTTTACTTCAAAATGAGCTAAGTTCATCAAATTCAGATTTTGAGCATTCCTTTTCCTAGGCCTTGCATTTCATGTTGTCTTTACCCAAGGTTTTTGTTTTTTGGTTTTTTTTTTTTTTTTTTTTTGAGTAAAAACTTGCAGAAGAAAATGTGCGTTCTACACCTGTTTTTCTCAGACTTTATATTTCAGGGTTTCAAATTACTTGGGGATATTTAAGGGGAAAAAAGTCACCTTAAATATGCACTAAACATAATTGTGACAGAAAAATGTCTGCTTTATTGATGTGTCACTGCACTTAGCATGTAGGAAAAGCCAAAAAGAAAAAAAGCAGCTTTTAGTGTAATGCAGTTGGTCTATTAATTAATTGTACAAAGGCTTGGTTTAAAAATACCTTTTTATAAGAAATGGAGGTCCAAGTATGCAGTGTTGTAAGATCTTATTTACCAAATGTAAACGAACTGTTGAGCTGTGTATGGAGGAAAAGAAAAAAACACAGGTGCAGTCAAATTTCATGGCAAATTGTCTTCAAAATGAATTTTATCATGTGTTTATTCTGTTTTACTGTGATAAAAATATCCCTAACAATCATAGCTCAGCAAATACCCAGCAGAACTGCAGATTTTTCTAGCTTTGCTCTTGAAACACTTCATCTAAAAGGATTTTCTTTAAGTGGTGCACTGCTTCCCAGGTTTCCATATCTTTCAAGATTACCGGTATATTTTCTAGTTTAAAAAACAAACAAAACCAAAGGTTTCTGGATTTAGCTGAACAGTGATCACATCTAATTAATCATTTTAAAAGGAGCAGGTTCTGAGTTCAGACCCATGTTTTGATTGTAAATAACCTGGAAGATGGTGTTTAACGCAGATGTAAATGACTTCTTGAGGGAAAATTTCTTACTTTTGGGTAAACAGTCCTATTTGAGAAATACTATAAAATAGGTAATTGTAATAGAAATAAATATTCCTTAAACATGAAGGCTTTTGAATTATTTTATAAGGTTACAAATGAAGATATTTTAGAGATTTGTAGTGAGTTCTAACATCAGTTTACCAAGTGATGCCATTCAGGTCCTGCTCTTTTTACTTTGACTTTTATTCTTGTCCAAATTCTTTAAATGGAAGTGGTAGCAGCATGCTGGGATTCGCACTCATCGCCTTGGAAAACCCTGTGGTATCCCAGCAGAGTCAAGCATGAGGAAGAGCTGCATAATGCTTCCTCTGACACAAATAGTACAGAGTCCTAAGAGAAGGTTCCACACGTGTTCGCTTAGCTGGGTTTTCATGTCTGAGGCATTTACTGAAATAAGCTAAGAACAAAATAGCACCTGTTCTGACCAGATGGTAAATTTCTGAGATTTTATCAGATGCTGAAGCTGCGTGAGTGTTTTGTACAAACAGAGATAGAGATGATCACTTTTACTCCCAGTCTCACTCCTTTAGCGTAAATATTGCATAGGGTTGAGGGGCTTATTAAACATATGCGTAGCATATTATTTAGCTTTTTTCACTCAAACCAGTCAGTTACATGTCAGAATTGCTGCTACTCTATGGGGTCTGGTCTCTGTGTTTGACTTGGTAAAATTCATGGATAAGGGGATGGAATTTTAATTAGATGCACTAACATGACTTTGGAACCTTGTACTGTTTCTGACTAGTGGGGTGCTTATGTAGCCAGTCTGTCTCATCTCTGATAGTGGCCAAAAGTGCATGCCCTGGGATGAGTAAGAACATGGCAAGTGCATGTCATATGTTATAGGGACTTTTGATCTTTCAACTTGTTCAGATGTTTGGATGTTCATTTTGTATTGGTACTGCATACTTTTTCCTCTCTGAAGCTGTGTAGTTTCCCCCAAGGTGGATCTCCCTGATGGTCTAGGAGTCACATTTGCTACTGATTAGTCTTCAAGTGTTATAACTGCTCTAAGCAAAACTGTTACTTGTTACTGCTAGTGATTAAACGTCCACTCCGAGCTCCTTTTGAATCCTTAGCTGAGTATAACCTAGTCCTGGGAATTGGACACTTTTAGTTTTTCCTTATTTTCTTTAGTCCATTTTAGTTTTAGAGACACCCTCAGAATTCCTCCAAAATTAAGGACCACAGTTTGGGAATCTCTCTCATCCTTTGCATGATCCACACTGATTAAAAGGACTTTGATTCTTTTGCTGCACCTTTGAAACCTTCATATGTATCGTGATCATCACCTCACCTTCCGATTACTTGTTATTGTGTTCCTACAGTTTCTCTTATAATATTTATGTTCTTGATGTATGTGGACATAACTTATTTGCAGTTATGAATCCTCATAATGTTTATTTGAATTTGATTTTGGTATAATTTGGGAGGTTTTGTTTAATTTATTCTTTTAATCCTGTAAGGGTTTTTAAAGTTGATGATAGCCCCAGCTTTCTGAATGATCTTGCTCCAAAGAGGCTTCCTTACTCTTCTGGTGAGCTGTGCTGGCTTCATTCTGTCATTGATTTGCTGATAGTGAGACTCTTCATTGGTAAGATTTTGAACCACACTAAGACTTTTAAGTTTGCTACAGCATGAGGTTTGCAGCTCTGATTTTTTGTGAGACTTCTAAGTAGCAGGCCCATGAAATATTTCTTTTTAAGACTTAATTTTTATCTCTGAATTCTGTCCTGATGGGTCATTTTCCTGTGGCGTTTTCCTGTTTACCAGAGAATGGGTCAGTAGTATTCCAAGGGCCAAGGAATTTGATTCTATGCAGTTCCTTTAGAATGCACCAAAATACTGGGAAGATATGTAGGAGGCAGTTAGCAATGAATTTTCCCTCCTGATTTAGAACTCAGATTCTCAGCCTCAGAGTTTCCAGTTTTATGGGAAAGACATGATGCATTCAGTTGGGGATGAACTCCACTGCACACACCTCCTAAGAGTTATAGGATAGCCTGTAAGAACAGAGTGCTTTGGTGTTCAGATTACTCTCTTTTGCAGTGTCTTAGGTGCAAAGGTTTGGGACAATCAGTCTCCTGATGTCCACATTTCCACATTTCCTGTTATTCCTGTACAAAGGAAGGAAAAAATATAAGAAGACATGAAGTTGCAACACATAAAAGTACTCATCATTTAAGTAGGAATAAGTTGCCTGCCAGGTGGTTACCCTAGTATTCTTGTATGATTATAAATAAAAGGCAACTTTAATATTTTTACTGGAACGCTTAAAAAGATATATAATTCATTTCATACCCTTTCAAGACATGATATTCTTCCTCTCTTCATCCTTAAGAAATTTCATAAAACCTCAAAACTAGAAGTAAAATTACCTCATGGTGATCTCATTTTTTTTTTCTAGGCATGAAGTTATGAAGTTGCTAATCCAGTCTTTTATCTTGAATTCACCATTATAATGTCAAGATTGAATAATCTGCCTTTATCTCCAGGGTGACAGCTATGTGGAAACTTCAAAAGGGATAATTTTGCCAGCATCTAAAGCCTCTTGTTAATTACTACATCTTGAAGTAAAGTGAAATAAAGGAGGATGAAAAATTATATTTCTCTTTGACAACCTTGTAAAAATATCAGTGATGAAGCAGTACATTATAAGTACTTTAAGAATGCATTTACTGAGATCAAGACCATTCTGATCATGGTTCAGGTTGAAGTCTACAAGATATGTTATAGGAAGATGTGTGCGTGTCACTGATGGTTTAGAAAGCTCTTAACTAGGAATTCAATATTTTGCCCCTATTTGCTTATTTAAATTGATTGAGATGATTTAGTAATGGTGTTGCTTTACAGTTGGCAGAAGGGCTTGTATTGTTGTGTCTTCCAAGTAGAATTAAACTTGTTCTGTTTCGTATCCCAGCTTTACCCTGTTTTCACTGCTGCTGGCCTTCCATGACCTTATTATGTAAAGCCAGATAGAGTGTAAATATTATGACCTCTAGCAAGCACTGTGTTAGCAGCAGAGAATGCTAGCAGTGAACGAACTATGTGTGTTTTCAGGAGTGGGGTTTGAGGTGTTCTGCATGGTGTCAGTTTGTCTATGCCCTCCTTCTGGAGATCAGGCTGTGTGGGCGAGTGTGGGATATTTGCTCCATAGGAAATAAGTCCCCATAGCAAACCTGCAGGCCAGGCAGGAAAAGTTGTGGATCAGTTCTTTTCTTGTAAAGGGTTGTTATACTAATTGTGTCTGAAAATCTGAGGGAAGTTCATGCAAAAAAGAAATCAATTAATCCCTTGTTAGTACCAAGTTGTAAGTAAGTACATAATATAGATCCATGAGAAATAAAATTAGGCTCAGGTTTTTAGAAAATTTGTGGTGTTTTCTCTTTTTTTTTTTTTCATATGGTTTAGTATGAAGTAATTGATAATACAAAATACATAATATAGACCACTGTGGATAACTAATTTGATTGAGCTGAGGGTACTAGAACAGTACTTGTTTAATTAATTTTAACTAGTCTCAAGTAGTTAACATTAGCATTAAATGTAGCATTGTGAATTTAATACTACATCAACAATGGCTGGTTGTCAATCCAATGTCCTTGCATTACTGGTAGCCACTATATGATGTTTCTAAGGAAGGAAAATCCTACCAGAACTGTGAAGGCTTAAGTAATTTTAGAGGTTTTGGCTGGATAAGGGGGTTGGGGTTTGGGCATCTCAGTTCACAACCTAAAAATGTTTTTCTTGAAGGAGCTATAATGCAATATGAGACTCCTCTTCATATTAGGCGGTCATTCCTGCTAACATTTGACTTCAGCAGTTAGGTTTGCCATGAGTATTTAACTATTTGTGCTGTATTCATTCAATGTAACATTATTAAAATTAAAAATAATGAGAAATAAGGGAGATCTATACTATTCAAGTGAGATAATATTCCTTCTTTGCAGTGCAAAGCAAACAGATGTGATGTTTCTTTTGTTAGCAGAAGTTTCCAATGGTGTCATCCATAAAAAACTGCAGTTATAAAATCCCTAATCCAGGGTTTCAGTCTGGGTGTCTCCCCATGTAACAGAAGGGAATGCAGTTTATGTGGCTTTGTCCTTGTATACAGATTTCTTCTTTCCTTTTACTTGTGTGGGAGACAGACATCTAAAGTGTAAGTTCAGTAACTGGATAATTGTGACTAAATGAGTGGCCCTGAGGATTTTAGGACTGTTTTAACAAATTACTGTGGTGCCATCAAGGAATCTGTGTGGTTAAAATGAGGCACATGTTGTAACAGGGACATGGCAGTGTTTGCACATTTCAGAAAATTAAAGGTGTCCATTAGTGTGGATGTTGTAATATATAAAGTAGAATTTCATGTCAAATACAATGTAATCTGTGGGATTTTTCAGTAATATCTAAAACTGAGACTCTTGGTTATTGCTTTAGGTGAGATGAAGTTATTGTTTACTTTGTTATTATCAGCTTCTCTTTTAAAAATGCTGAGAAAGTTTCATAGAGGTGCTAAAGCCCAGGGGGTTTTAAGGTGGTTGTAGTACCTGAACAGCTTTCAAGAGTGAAAGTTTGTACCTGCAGGACATCAGCTTTGTAATGCAAGTGTCCTTTCTGGAAGAAGGTGTGGAAACTTAGATCACTTGACAGATCCACAGTGGTGTCATCATGTTGAGAATCTTGTAAAGCCAGTCTTGGGACTAAGCTGAAGGAAGCATATCTGTGCTAACCTGCAGCAAAAGCAGTGCCTGCAGTATTTCCAACAACATTTACGTTTGGAAGCATTTTAAGATTTCTGTTGTTACAAGAACTGTCATAATATATCAGTAACAAATCTAAAAAGTATTGTTAATATGTGTTCAGCTAGTTTGACGTGTAAAATGCTTGATATCCTGTACTTACCTGAACCAAAACACAGTCTAGTCACTGCTGAACATTACGCTGGTGCAAAAATTACAGTAGTGACTTGAACGCATTTCTCTATAGCCACCTTTTCTGAGACTTTTCAAACTAATTTATCTCATTCTAGGGAGAAGAAAAAATATTCTATTATCTCTTCTGAAATCTCATTCAGATCTTAAATTAATGAGCAGAATATAAGCTTATTTCTGAACATAAGTCTGGGAGGGATAGTGAGTGAAGCATGAAAAACAATCAAATAATATGAATGGAAGCAATTCCCAGAGTATGCATGAATAATTAATAATACTGCATTTGAGAAAAATCTGTGGGTTTTCAGTTGCTGTGCTTTTGGGTCATCTGAAACAGGAGGATGGTACCAGCACTGGATTTTCATTCAACAGTGCCTCCAGGTCTGGAGTGGTTTCAGCTGAGGATTTTAGAGAGAAATTTGCTTGTAGTGTGGTCCTGTGCAAAATTCTATCTGCTGTAAATATCCAGGCACCTCATAAATCCAAAGAGCAAGACTGATTTTTTTTTTTTTTGTTCTCTTCCATTCCTTTGTCTGTACGAATTGATTCATAGTTTTAATTAACCTGCCCTTTTTTCACCAAAAATACTCTTTTGAAAAGCAAAACTTATAGATATTTACCAGATACTTTTTTGCTAGGTACATCCTTTGGTTTCTAAAATTTTCCATATATATATATATATATATATATATATATATATATATATATATATATATATATATATATATATGTTTCCTTTCCTCTAGAAATGTTGTGAGCTCATTGAGAATTTCTAAATGGAAAATTTCCAAAAGATACTGTTTCTAAACTGTTGGGGGAGAGGTATGTGTGGTATAGAGAAGTATTTCCTTTCAAAAGCAGTCTCACTTTGTTTTTAAGCATCTCAGGAGAAGATCTGCTTAGAGAGCTCTGTGTATTTCAGACTCCAAATGCATGGTAAACAGTTGTCGAGTCAGTTCTACTCAGCTGCTATCAGAAAATCTGTTGCAGGCTTATTGTTTCTCTTGAATAGTTCAGCAAAAACTATTGTACTGGCAGATCCTAGCCTGAATATTTAAATGCTGAAATGTTTATTGTAGTAATTAACACATAGTAATTAGATCAGTTCAACAGGGCTGACTATATATAAATTTATTCCATGGATGCTCAAATCCAGCACAACAGTTCCATGTAATCCCATTGAAATCAATGTAATTGAAGTTATATATATCCTTAAGAGCATTTTTGCATTAGGGCCTAAATATTTTTTATTATGAAAGAAAATGCTGTCCAGCTCCTGATTCTTAGATAGTCTTCCTCATAAAAATAAAAGTTGTCAACTAAATTAGTAAAAAAAATGAGGAGGTCACTACTCCCAGCTATTTGTGAAGCTGGGGCTTGCCTAAGCACATGTGTCTTGGGTCAAGGAGCACATGATGATGGAGCTGAGAGTCTGGGGAGAGGATGACTCCATGAGACAGGTGCTGGTGGGAGTACTGGCTGCTTTCCTTGACAGAAGGAGAAGTCTAGATCAACTGTGTGCACACAAGTTTTAGGTAAATACATGTAATTTTAGAGTAACTTGTATTTTACCTTCCTTTTTTGTCTGATACCTTGTTGCAGTTAAGAGTCAGCAAATCTTTCTTTTAAATGCTTACATTTCCTGGAGGAAAATGCAGCTTGAATATGAGCAGCTATTCTAGAAAATGAAATGGTAATGAAAAATGGAGAATTAAACACCCCCCTCCTCTCTTGAAAGCAATATTGTGGGTGTGATGCCATTAGAGTTAGGTGTGAGTGTCCTGCTCTGGAAAGGGGTTCCTGAATAAGGAAAGGACTGCAAAGAATAATAGCTAAGAATAGAATGTTGTGTGGATTACAGGGATTAAACAGCAGACAAATGAGATGTCTTTTGTGTTTTTACAGGTTTATTCTTGATATTTTTCTCTTTCTCCTCCTAAACCTCTCCTTTTTTATGTGTATGACATAGTAATTTAATGTGAATTACAAAAAGAAAGTGCTTTGGCACTCCAGAAATTTACTTTAAGACCTTTATATTCTAGTTGGTATGTACAAGGGCCTCTAACTAGACTGTTGTCACTGTAGATCACAGGACCTTGCAGAAACATTAAAGCATAAGGAAAGACAAATATAATAAATGTAGTTGATGGTCTCCAAGATGTATTTCACCTCAAGCATTTTGCATTCAGTTCATTTTAACTAGCTGCTTTGCCTGCAGGACAATCTATTTAGCATTCATGTCCTGTTCCCTCTATCTTACTGAAAATATTTTAATCTCTTTGGTTAAAACCAGAAGTATTTTCCACTTACATGAGGTTCTGTTAGACAATTCTATTGGTCTGCCAGGTTTTTTCCTATCCTTTCATCTCTGTGTTTTGCACAAGCAGCTTTATCACCAAGCTCTTCTGTACAGCTCCTACTGCTACATTTCACAGTATCCAAGGTGCTTCAAGGACAGGGATTTTCTCATCTCTGATATTGTTTTTCTGAGTAGCATCCCTGAAAATTCCCAGGTGTAGAAGTAGGAGCATTACAATTTTCTGATAAAATTTAAGATGAAACATAATGCAAAGCTCTTGACATTGAGGAAGGGCTAACATGACTAAATCCAGATTTAAGAGCATTCTGCAGCAGCACTGGAATCACAGCTAATGACTGTACTCAGCTTGGATGGGAAGCACAGTGCTGTCAGTGTGTCACTCCTGCATTCATGACTCAAATAGCAAAGCCTACCTATCCTAAAGAGCTGGCACTGCTGGATTCATGGCAGCTGTTGTAATGCATAATTAATGCAGCCCTGGGATAGAGTTTCAAACACTTCATGTCAGTGCATGCAGGAAGCCTGCAAAATGGGCACTACTTTCAATAGTCAAATATTTATTTTTCACTAACTTTATAATGGCATGCACACTTCTGTAAAATTGGGTGAAAAGAGGTAGGGTTCCCAAGTAGCTTGTGATTGAGAGATTCCAGTGGAAATTAATGTCATTTTCATTCTCTACGAACAGCAAGGAAAAGAGGAATTCACGCTTGCTTACTCAGTTTTGGGCAATGTGCAGCACAAACACTAAAATGATTAAAGAAACTTGTAGTTGGTTATTTTAGATCTAAGTAGGTCAAAAAAAGATACCGGATGAATCAAAAAGTGTATAAATGTTTGGGTAGTGTGATCACAGATGGTTTTGGAGCAAGCTGGTATGGGAAGGGTTTTGAAGGAAACACTTTAGTCAGCAAGGTACATAGTTTTTATGTTGACAAATGCTTTTTTGGAAGGTTGACAATACCAAAAATGGCTGTTTAGCGGCATTTCCTTCTCTACATGCTGAAAGCCTTTGCCATGTGATGGGAGCAGAGTTCTGCTGTCCTTCAGCTGTGGCTGACTGCCCGGGCTGAGGATGGCACTGGAGTGTCCACTGGACATGGTGTTTTAACCCGTGCCCTTTTGATTAGCGAGATAGAAGCTGCTGTGATATGGAATTCTGCAGGGAAAATTTTTGAAAAGAAGCTATATAAAACTGATCCAAGTAGGTGTTGTGCTTGCTGTGCTGTTGAGTAGTAAGTACTGTGTAGCAGTAGCAGATAATCCCTGGGTGGGGTAGTAATTACACTGTGTATGCTTCCTTCTGGTTTGATGTGCCTAGGAAAATATAAACCTCTGCTGTTTGAAAGATCCAAACATAAAAATTTAATATCTCTGACCTTAAACTTAATTCCTTCATTTCATGTGTTTTTACAAGACCATCCCTTGTTGCATATGAATGATGTAAATTACTTGAATTATATTCCCAGTGCCCAAAGTGGAAAACCTGCCTCGTGTGAAATTTAACAGATGAGAAGTAGAAATTTATTTTGAAATTTTGATTTTACTCCACCAGTTTTAGCACTTCGATTCAAATAGTGAAGTTGTATGAATTTAAGTAGCTGAAAAGTTGTAGTATCTTCTTATAGATAATGGCATCTAAATGCACTTTTAAGTAGAATGTAATTTCAGGACATGTTTCTTGAAATTATTAATTATTTGATTTGAGTTCAAATATGAAAACAAAACCTGAAAAAATATTTGATTGTGTCTAAAATATATATTTGGTTGGTTTGGTGTTTTTTTTTTGTTTTGTTTTTTTTGTAAATAAATTAGAGATCTTTGAGAGATGTAAAGATGTAAAGGTCATTAGGCTTTATTTCATTTGTTCTTTAGAACATAGAGAGTGACTAGGGACAGCAGCCCTACCTTAAGTTAAATGCTTTTCCCTCCACTAAAGATCCTCCACTTAACAGTACTAATACGGGCCAATTTTTTCCTCAATGTGCTACCTGACCTTTAAAAAACCAAGGTATTGTATGTGAAAACTTGTGATAGCCATAGAAGAAATCAGCTAAGAAAGGTAGTGTGCTTTTTATGGTGAACTGAAGTTCTTCCTGATGATAATGATTCCTTGCTGCACCTGTGTAATTAGTGGTTGGTTTCTCCAAAGACCCTCAGCCCAGTTTTGAAAGACTCTCTTTTGCACAGGTATTTGTAACTAGTAGAATTAGTAACCAGGTCTGTCAGAGAACTGTTTATCTCTGAAAGATCTGCAGCGGTGAACTATAAAAGCTGACTTTTCTAGTAGGTAACTTTTTAAATAAGGGTTATAAAAAACCCGGAGAAATGTTAGGAGGACTACAAAGGCTCTGGTAAACACAGTCCCTTTCTGTAAAGGAACGATGGCTAATGGACTTGCATTGAAATGTGTGTTCTGAATCTGGCTAATGTTTGCTGCCTCTGGATTGTGAAACAAAGAAGTCATGCATCAAATGGAATAGCTGCAATTTTGCCACACAAAAAAAAGCAAATTGTACTATAGATGTCTGCTTTAACTAATTTATGTATACATATCTAATTTATTTCTTAGTAGATTGGGACACATTTATACTAGAGCTTATTGGACATAGAAAAAATCTGAAGGGAGATGGACTGCATTTAATATACAACCCTTGCCTCAAACAAACCAAAACCAAAAAAGAGGGAAGACCTCTATTAAGGTATTTTTTTCTGAGTTGTAGAAGACATTTTTGTATTAATTCTTTACTCTTTTCCATAACTCTTGCAGACAAGTGTATGGTTCCCTTGCTTACAGAGACTGCACACTGTTGAGCAATATCTGCTCCATTTATACGGATGGACTCGTTTTAAATGACTGTACTTGAGCTGGATAACATAACTTGGAGGGAAAAGAGGAAATTGTTTTTCTGCAGAGAATAATCCCTGGTTAATAGATGGGATTTTATTAATAATTATGGAGGAATGACAAGCTGCAGTTTTTTAGCCATAGACAAACATGACCTAGCCTGAGAGTCACTTAAAATAGGTAGGGCACTCCCCACCACAGAGGAAAATTAAGAGCCTCATGCCATGTTATGGTCCTGGGTGATGCTTAAATGAGCCAGAACAAAGAATCTGTTTGGAAAGAAGTTACATTAGGATTTGGTCCAGTTACTTTGTGCCCCCTTTTGTTGTCAACCACAGAAGGTGATACCATAATGGGTGGCCCTGTCAGGGACCCTTTAGGTATAACAGTCTCTTAGCAGAAATGCAAGTAAATTTTTCATCTACCAGTAACAACGAGATGAAATGCTTGAAGAGAGGAAAACCAGACGAGTTTATTTCCTTTATTTATTTATTTAGTCTGACAGGCTTGGAACAATTCTGCAGTGCAGTTCTGACCTTTTCATACACAGAACTAAGTGGTGAGGGAAGCTAGGCATCCTGTCATCCCTTATAAGCTGCTATTTCTCTCCTTTTCCTTGTGGTCAATACTTGGCTTTTCTGTAAAGCCTTGCTTGATTGTTATTTCAGTTAGACCATAAAGAACCTTACCTGACACTGCCAATGCGTTTCCTTGCAGAAACAGATTATCTCAAATGACAGAGTCCAAGCAAAAGTTCAACTTTAATGTCTGATGCCTTATAGAAAACTAGCAGCATGCAATACATGACTTAGCTGCACTGCACCATCAATATGTGCTTTATTCAAGATTTGCTTCACCTTCCCTTAGAAATAATTTTAAATGCAGAGATAAAATAGAACCTATGTTGTGTAAAAGAAATATATTCCTGGCTTGATTTAGGATGAGATGACAAGAAAGAGCAGAAGAAAAGTATGGGAGGATGACATATGAAATAAATGAAAACAATAAATTCAGTGTAACAATCTGATTTGTGAAATTGATAGAATTAGGTAAATTTCAAAGCCAAAAGGGAGAGTTATGTATTGAGACTGACTTGTGTGAGCTCAGATAAGAGTAAACTCACATGTGAAACATCTTTCAAACTAGTAAAATTCTTCACATGTGAAATTTCAAATGGGAAATCACTTTAAAATTTTGAGGAAAAGGGACTGTTCTGTAAAAGGACAGTGTTCTGTAAAATGATTTATGGGATTAGTGGTCATTACTTGGAGTGAAAATAGGGACTTAGTTTGAAAACTGTGATTTAAAACTGTGTTGTAATAAAGCAACATGAACATATACGCGAAGATGAACTGCTGCAAGTACTGGTGGGTTCTGTGACCTGTAATATGCAGCTCTCTCTCTGTTCCTGTGATACTGTTATCAAGGAGAATTATATGCCAAGGGGAGACCTTGTTAAGACTAATTCTGGTAATGCAAGGGGCTAAAATGGATAGTTTTCCATATTCTGAGCTCATCTATGAAAAAATCTTCTGAAAGATGATAAAAGCAAAGATTTGTTAGAGGCTGAAATATCAGGATGTCAAAAGACTTCACATGAAGAACAGGTAGAGAATTCTGGCATAATTTGAAAAAAAATAAAAATTTTTGGGACCTGAGACTGATTCTTTTTCCTCTGTCTTTGACATCCTGTTTTGTGAGAAACATAGCATTTTATTATTTCTGGAAAAGGTGATGTAGGGAATACCAACTTTGGACTTACTAAAGGTTCTGCAAAGATATATTGTGAAAAAAATTTCTTTCCTGTAGAGCACATTCAGCCTATAGATTATGATAGAAAAGGATAAGAGATTGCATTAAGATAGGAGACAGTGTAAAAACTGCCGTAGTGCACTATTCTATGCAAAACTGCTATACTTAGATGGCCCCCCATGCCATCCAAAGTGCTCCTGATGAGTAAACTGATCAGCTGGGATGTAGGAAATGTGATTCTGATGTTTAGAATACATATATGCATCTGCACATTTTTGTCATAGATACACAAAAATCAGAAGCCAAAATGGAAGCAATTATAGTCTCTTAGGCAACCTGGCAGGCACAGATCACTAGCCTTGGATTCATAAAAGAGAAAATCCACATGGCCAAAATGTGACAGGCAAGTGGCTGGGAAGTTTGAGAGCAAGGGAAGTTTTAGGGCCCCTTATGTTTCAGAGGTGTAGCTTTTCGGTAGGAAGAAGGATCAGAGAAACTTCTCTGTTTCAAACACAGGCCCTTTTTTTCTGGTCAGGACTGGCTGATGATTTGATCATGTCTACTCTCCCTACAGTTTTCCTTTTGCACTGCTATAGTCATTACTCCCTGAAAATATCCTGCAGGCTTGGGGAATCACTGGAAGGCCAGGTCAAGGATATGGGCAGAAGGTATTTCACTGAGAAGTCAGGACAAAGCAGCTGAAGAGACCTGAGCAGGGAGTGTGAAAAGATGCTGCAATGGAAAGTGATGTAACAGAAAAGCACTCTGTAGTGAGCTTGATTTAAAAGTACAGTCACAACCTTATGTTGTCCTACACAAATTCCTCCAGGCCTTACTGAATGGCTTGACTGCTTTCCATAGATTGAGCTGTCCTTGTGAAGAAAATGTTTCAAGAGAAAGGGCTTGGATCAGAGCATGTCTGTTACACCAAAGGGTGTGCATAAGAAGTGGTACCCAATGTTCTCTTTGCTTCAGTCTTTACTGGCAAGGCTAGTGTTCAGAACACAGGTCTTTCAAACCAGTCAGAAAGTCTGGAGGAAGGCAGACTTTCTCTAGCATGGAAGAGGAACATGCTATGTAACTTGTAAATTAACAGTGTGTTCATAAATCCATGGGACTTGATGGGCTACAGCCCCAGTGGGTGAGGAAGCTGGCTGCTGTCATCGTGAAACAGTTCTTGACTGAGGTCATGGTGTACTTGGATGACATAACACTCAAAGGTTTCTCTCCAGCCTCAGCCAGTCTATGATTTGATTATATTGAGCCTTTACTGAAGGTGAATGAAACTGTTTGTACCACACCAATACCTGAAGTCTCACTGTTGGAGGAATGTATGAAGTAAGGTGTTACTGGAATGATAAGGTTCTTGCTGACAAGGACATAAAGAATTTTGTTTGAAAACTTGTCTACAGGGCTGCTTCTTAGATGACATAGATATGAGATGCTCTGTAGCTTATCCTGTACTTCATAAAACAGTGATTAAATTTCCACTGGGAATAGGATGTAACTGGGGAGTGTAGGGAGGGCTACAATATCATAAATGTAGTTGTCCTCTCAGGAGTGCCTCAGGGAACAGGGTATTTAAAGTGAAAATCTGTTTCCTGCTTGCTCTCTATGTTGTAGCTCCTCCTGAAAGCTGCTAGACTTTGCTGATCCTTGGGGGGCAGCTGCTGAAATTGCAGTGGAATGCCCACAGATAAGAGATGCTGTCATGACAGAGAATGACTCCAATTCCTACATTTTTTTTTTTTTTTCCAGCGAGTGACTCAATTACATAGGTATACCTCGTATTATCTGCCAGATATTCTGCTCATGTTGTTCTGTGTTCACAGTATCTAAATACATGTTTTCTTTCCAATTTCACTTGTTCTGGTACAGATATTCAAGAAATCTGTATAGCCTTATTGTACTCAATGTTTCTTTCTGACCTCCTGCTTGTCTAGCTCAGTTTCATGACAAGGTATTGAAGGCATTTTCTTTCTTCTTTATGTATGAGGGCTCCTACACACCAGTGGTGGTGTCTACATCCTGATGTAAGAATAAAGAAAGAGCATGAGGAGTTAAATGACACCTGTTAGTAGATGATGCTTCGACAATATGTGATTGGGTGAAGTGCTGGGGAATAGCAGCCAATCAGTCTACTGTGCTGCAGACAATTACTCTGTTCTTCAAACTACACGTTCTTAGCTGATTCCTGTGTGCTTCTTCATCCTGGCCTATATCTTAGCTCATGCACTAAATAGTTTCTGCTATCTCTGACAAAAAGGGTACTGGGAGTGATGGAAGGCTTCTTTAGGGAAATAAAAATCTGTGAGACTGAATATATTTTTCACTAGAATTTTGTAGAAGGTTGTGTTCTTTCCTTATACCTATAAGGAATAAAGTTGATTGCTCTAAATGTGAGCATTGCTGAGTGTGTTTGGTCAGAAAAAAATGTTGTTATTATTCAGTTTGCTTTTCCCCTCTTTTTCAAGTGTTTAGTTGTGGAAAAATGACAGGATTGTTTTGATGTTACAGCAACACCAACTTGATATTAGAAGGTTTTTTAACAAGACTGTACTCTGCACATTATATTCTTGAATAGTTGTCAGAGAGGAATTCTTTTGCAATCTTGTCTCCAGACGGGAGGAGTTCTCATAGCAGACATCACATTCATGTTCAAACCTTGTTTACAGTTCCTAATAAGAATGAATGTTTGTATTTTTCTGTTTAGTCACTTTGCTTATCCTGAATTTGTTTATGAGGAATGACTGAATCTTCCGCAGCATGTGTGAAATATTAAGAGTTACTTCCCAATTACATCATTGCTAAATAGAACTCTGGTTTTATTGCTGAGATGTTTGTGAATCTCTGAAGAAAAGAAAAGTAGGCTTGTTTTTTCTGAGATTTTATTTTTAATGAAATGCCTGTATATGCAGGCAGGTTTAATATTCTTAACTATAGTTTTAAACAATTGCTTTATCCTTTGAAAATCCTAGCTGCATTTCCTCGTGTTTGAATTAGCCAGAAGTGAACAGGATGAGTATGAAGAGACACTGAGAAGTTTCATTTGGCTGAAAACTTGAGAACAGCCCACCAGCTAAATTTTGTGTTTGACATAGACTGCATTTACCTTGCAGTCTCATGCTGGCTACAGTGCTACCTGAGGAGTACAGGAAACCAGTGGTGACTGACAGATGCTAGTTGCGGGTACAAATTGCTGCTTTTCTCATTCATTGCTCTAAGATGAAAGAACCTGTGGCAGTTTTTCTCTTAGTATAAAATTGCTTCTGTGGGCCACTTGTGAGGCTCCATTTAGCTTTTAAAGGACAAAAAAACTTGCTTTTCCCCCAAAAAACTTCCAGTGCCCCACATGCCTACAAAAGGTGGCATGTGACAATTTAGTGGTGGTTTCTTTTCCCATTGTTTTAGTGATAGAAATAGTTTGTTTACAGAAAACAAACTTGAACTGATTGAAGGTTTGATGTAGCCAAACTCAAGACTGTAAATAAAACTGTAAACCTACTTTTGGGAAAGCACTGACCCTAGCAGGCTAATTTGCTGGGTAAAATGTCTGTGACAGTGCAGCTAAGCTGGACTTAAGCAACTGGGTAACCAAAAGGATGCAAATAGATACACACAAAACTTGTCTTTCAGAGCTGTAATTTTGCTAGGAACAAACTTTGAGAAAATTAGGTTCTCCTAATTAAGGACTCTTAATGTCATTGTATGCAGTGACAAGTTTTTTCAATATAAAAGAAAATATTGTGGCTTACAGAATCAAGAGATTGGTTTGGTGTTTGGTTGTTTGTGGTGGGTTCATTTTGTTTGTTTTTTTTTTTTCTCCTGAGACACTGAAGCATCCATGTTGGTTGGAAAATAAACCCTCCTAAGCCTTAGAATACTGGCATTTTATTACTATAAATACAGATATATAGATGAATTTGCTTTTGTGTGGAACATTGGCTAATGAATGCATCAAGAATTTGACTATTAGCAGTGCACTTGCTTTGAGTTTTTTAATTGGAATTGGAGGTTTTTTGCCTGTTACTGGTTTCAACACAGTGGAGGACTAATCACAAAGAGATTTTGTAGTAAATTTCTACTCTTCATTTTCTGTTCATAGATATTTTACTATTGCTGAGACCATGAGCTGGAAATGACAGGGTTAGAACAAGACCTGGCTGTTGGTCAGTCAGTCCATGAGAGAGACAGCTGGAGGAAGGCAGGAACACAGTCCTGGAACACAGAGTTTTGGAAATAAAGTATATCCACTTGACATTGAATAATGTTAGTTCAGTAGTGCACCATAATGGCAGACTTCACGGGCTACAAGTTTGTTCATCCATATTCTGGAAAGATGAACTCAAACTGTAACAGGTACACAGAATTACTATGAGCTTAAAGACAAGCCTTTGTGAGAAGAGACTGAAAGAAATTGTTCATTTAACTTTGGACAATGAAGCTGACTGGACATCAAACAAAGTGGAGGTAGTTCAAACAGAGAGGGAAAAGAGATGAGCTACTTAAAGAACAGGCACAGGAACAAATGGTTATAACGCAGTCAGTCATGAATAAATTTTAGGTTGGAAATAGAAGAAGGATCCTTGCCATGGAAGGAGTCAGGCTTTGAAGTAGCCTTTTAATTAAAGTAGCAAGGGCAAGAAATTACTCAGGAGTTTATATTATGTGGTGCTGTTGATAGGGAACTGGAATTGATAATAAGGAGGTTGATTTCAGGCTCACTTCCTACAAGCTTTGTTTTCTTTTCTGGGAAGGTAAATATAAGCTGGTTTCTCTTTCAAAAGACAAAAGTAAAAATCATGATGTAGGAAAATCTTATGGGTTTGAGACCTGCCATAGAGAGTCAACTGGTCTTAGGGATGAGAGTAACAGTTAATCAAATCATTGCCAGCCTGGGCCCTTTTGCTGCTAAAACAATGCTGTGCTATCCCAAATGGATAATTTGGTTATATTTCAGTTTATGATAATGAGCAAGAAAGCTGCAAAAAAGAAACATGAGGTGAATATATATTATGGCACAAATCAAAACTAGCTCATGTTTTTACTTTAAGTATTGAATCTGTTTTCTGATATAAAGACTATGCCACTCAGTCTAGTAATAAGAGCATAAGTGTTCAGGGAAGGATGGGTTTGTAAATTAATAAACACTTCCTGTGTTCCCCGGGCCTCACTGTCAGCCTGGCCTGGTGTGAGCTCAAGCTCTGACCTCGGGTGACCCAGTGAGGCTACAGACACTCTGCCATCAGGCTGTTCTGTCAGCGCAGAGCATGACAGGCAATGTGTCACAAAGCACAGCTGAGGAACTCCAAAAACCCCTTCTGGCCACCACCTAGTTACTGCTTTTCACACGAGACTGCTGTTCCCGCTGCATGAGCGCTCACCTCTGTTCTCAGGGGGTGGGAGCAAAAGGTGCTCATTACAAGCTGAAACCACAGCCTGCCACCTCCTTGAGATAAAAGTCAAAGAAAGAAAATTTGTGCACTGGGCTGTCTCAGCTGGAAAGGGATTTAAGTCCTGCCTCCCAGCTGAGAATGGCTTTGAGTGAGTCCTTGCCAGCTCTGCTACCCATGCATGTCAGTGTAAATAACAAGTACTGACTATAAGAGCACATTTTGTCTATATTTAGGTATACCAGGATCCAATCCCTAAAATTAATTTGTATCACAACAAGGTAAGAAAATGTGGCAACGATTTTTGTGAGTTCTTTCAAGTTGTAGATGCATTACTGGGACCCCAGCAAGCGCACCTACACAAATAACATCAGACAGTTTCTGCTGAAAATCTTTCATAAGGCAAAACCTCATAATTGTATGGTAAATATTTAGCTTTTAATAGCATTCATGACCTTGATGGAAGTAGTTGTAGGGATTAATGAGCACCTGAGGTTAATACAATCAGCTCCACCCAACTGATCATTAATTCAGAGCCTGTGCCCTAGATTTTGATCATTAGTGCTAAAAACCAAAATTATTTTTACATGGTTTGGGGCACCTTTTGACCAGCAACACCAACAATACAGTTTCTTAATTTTGAAAATGACCTTCCTGCTAGATTTTTCTCCTTTCTTCCTCACATTGCCCTCTGTTCAATAACATGTAAGCGCTTAAATGAAAATGCCAAATTTCAGCATGCTGTGTTTTGAAATGCCTGCTTTATTAAGTCCTGAGGCGTGTTGATAATAGAAGCATAACAGCTTTTTAGATGAAGCACTTGCAGATTCCAAAGTCTTACAAATGGCAGTTCTTAATGGTTTGAAAGTATTCTCTAAACACTTTGGACTGTTTGAATTAATAACTTTGGAGTTCAACATAGTATTAAATATGTTGGTTGTGTGTGTGCCCTGCGCCAGTAGGTGGTGGTTAAGGATCTGTGTTCATAGACACTTGTGCTAATAGCTGTTTTGAGAAAGAAACCTTGAACTTCTGGGAATTTTGAGAATACTAAGGTATATTTCAGAAAGATTCCATTAACTTCAGGTGTTTCACTGCAGACTACATTTAATAGTATCCAGCCTCAGGCTGAGCAAACAAAAAGGATGCCCCAATATTGCTCTGGTATGGGATAAACATGGGCAGGAAACAAACATCAAGAACCTCCTGAACCGTGTAACCTGAATACTCTTGCACCTGTGTTAGAATGTCATGTATAAATGTAAATTTACCAGATCATTTCTGTGATGGTGTGGATACTAAGCCTTCCCCATAAAAAAGAAAACAAATAATCTATAACTAAACCCCCTGCTACATGCAGATCAGATTATGAAGTAGGAGAGTTAAAGGAAATTAATAAGAACAGTGCAATTTTTAAACTGAAACATGGGAAATAGGATTCTGTGTCTCCGTACCACAAGGTATCTGACCTTAGCTGCAGCAATAGATGCAGAAACTGCAGGAATCTCACAGGATATCCAAATCTAAAACCTACTATTCAGACCTCATTGTGAAATAGCCCACAGATCAAGTGTATTTGTTTTTATGTATACATACAGTTGAAATATAAGACAGGCATTTTCAAAAATTAATGTTTTGCAAAAACAGCATTACTACAAGGTATCATAAAAGCTATTTTTGTGTTTGATATAAAATACTACTTTATTTTACTGCAGAATGCATTTTTGCTTAATTCCCTATATTTTGTTTAAAGTGTAGGAGCGGATTTTTAGCCCGTTCAATGCCGTGGCCAAATATCCTATATTTTCTGTGTGATCATAATTACGTGTGAAAATATTTATCAGATTAAAAAGCATGACCACCACAAACCCAAAGTGTAAAGAAAGGAGAGGACATTACCTTACAGAAAACCTGTAAAAAATGCATTTGACTATTTCAGCATCAAGGTACAAGATGTAAAAAATTAAAAATTTTTTTCTTACACTTTTGAAAAAAATAAGCTTTATGCAGTGTTCTATCATGTTAAAACATGTGCTTAACTTAATTTTTTAATTGGCTTGAAAATTCTGTAGGTCTCACACCTCTCTGGTAGATTTTACCTTTAATGTCCTCTAAATTTCATCTTCAGTAAGCACGTTAGTTGATAGCACGATTTGTTTCTACTTGGTCTAATCAGAAACACCGAAAGATTTCAATTGACTTCTATTTTGTTTGGGCTCTTTCCTTGTTGGAGTCATCTCAGAAATACTTGAACAATTACTCAAGTATCCTGACACTACTGTTGTACTGTGAGCAAATTTCTAATCAGTTTTTGATTGCGGAGTATAACGCTCTTAACACAACCCCAGGTACGCACTCCCCTACTTAATTCAGCAGAGTCTTATTAGTGTTATTTTTTATAGCACTGGTAGTTTTCATCGATGTTTCTCTATGGAATTTTTTTACTGTTTAAAATACATCTGAAAATCTTATTCTAATACATGCTTGGTCCTTCCCAGTGAAATGCTGGGAGGCTGGTGAGGCTGTAAAAGAAATGGTGAATGCAGGGAAGGCGCAGAGAAGCCTCTGCCCTGCGCTCTGCAGCCCCATAAACAACTCGCTAACGAGCATCGGGTAATGGCTGTGGATGCTAAATAATCTCTTTCCCTGCCATTGAGCGGACATGTTTAAAATATGGAGGTTTTTAAAAATTAGTCTTTCTAGGGGAAAGCAAATAATTTTCTGTTTGATGTACACCACCTTTTTAATAACATTTTATGGTATCACACCGAGGAGAAAACAAAATAAATTCAGCAAATGTAGAAATCGATAGAGAAGCTGGTATTTCCTCCGGTGAATAAAATCAATTACATCTTCAGAAGAGGTGTATCTTTAAAATAAATGAAAACCCCCAAACAAGCGGGGCGGCGGGAGAAGAACAGCCACCCCCCCGCGGCGGCGGCAGGCGCGGCGGTGCCCTCGGGCTGTAGGTGTCACTGTGAACATGGCTCAGGGCCGGCCGCGCTGGCCCCGCCGCGCACGGAGCTGTCCGCCTCGCTGCGAGAGCCGCCGCTCACATGTTCAGCATGCTCGGGACATTGTGTGCCGGGCTGTTGGAGGCGCTGGCAGCAGAAGGTGACATCTGGTGACTAATGGGCTCAGATGCGGGGGCCGTTCCCACCGCTCCGTCGGCGGCAGCTGCGCCACCGCCGCGCGGGGCGCGGCGACCGCGGGGAGCGGCTCGCTGGAGACGATCGATACCTTCTGATTTCCCAACATGGGAACCACAACATGGCCCCACCGCAGACGTTTTCCCAGCCCAGGGCTCCTGATAAATGCACAGACCACCCAGCCGAGCGCGGCGCTTACTGCCATCTCTTCCTGCGCTTATCGTAACCCATCTACTTTTAAGGAAATGGCTCCACCTTATGAAACAAAGATGGACCCTTTCCAGGCACAGCCCGGGCTCTGCGCGGATGCTCGCGTTAGGCGGGCTCTGTCAGAGCCAGACCCCTCCGCTTCCAGCGTAGTCCCAGCTGCGCTTCCCCCTCTGTACTGTGCTCAAACCTGAACCGAGGCTCTCGGCGATTCCGCTGATCACATCTGAGACATACATCTGTCATTTAAACTCCTTGAAACAAAGACTGAGCGGAATGCGGGGCCCGTATTTTTCTCATTTCGTCTGCCGAAGAAATGTGATCTATTTGTCAAATTCTTAGAAATGGCAGAGGGAAACCACAGGAAGAGCACAGTGTTGCAGATGGTGGTAAAAACTCTGTTATTAGCAGGTGATAGTGGAAAGCAAAGACCAGTTCATAGCTGGAAGTTCGTGTTTGCTGCAGAACAGATTTTAAGAGAGGCTTTCTGGTGTGTGCAGGGGAGGGAAAGGGGAAGTGGGCTGCGAGGTGCTAAAGGGGCATTGCTTGGTTGTTGTGCCCATAAACTTACAACTAAAAGAGAGTATTTGGTGTTAGGGAGTCTGAAAAGAGCTGACAGAAGAAAGGAAAAACTAAAACCTCAGAACAGAAATATTTTGCTGTGTGTGCATACATACGCACACAGATAATTGCATGATTTTCTATCATCCAAGCCTCCAGTGTGACAGAGGGAGGATAGTCACATGCAGCAGTCCCATAAAATCTGCAAAAGCACTGTTCTTAATTCAGCCATCGTCTGTTCTGAGACCTCACGCAGAGAATTACAACGAAATTCTATTTTCAGACTGACAACCCTAATGCTGCTGTGTCCTTATGTTTACTTCGGTTAACTGTCAGCCCTGATAACGTGCACTGTACCACAGCTGCTGCTGTGGAAAAGAAAACCCTCAGAGTAGCTGCTTTGGGGGGAGGTATTTGAGAGAAATGAAAATAGAAAAAGCAGGGGGGAAAAAAAAGGAAAGAAAACCTGCTTGTGTATCTACACAATGTAAGACTTAAAATAGAGATCATTCAACTCTTGTTTTCAGCACATTTCTTGGTTTTAGTGTTGGCTGATAAAATATTTAACAGCCATCTTAGCACTCAGCATAGCAATAACCAAAGAACAGTCAAGCTCTCGGCCCCTACTGAGACTGAATTCCAGTGGCATGAAGTTTTTTTTCTCCCTTCCCATATGATTTGTTGTCTAGCCTAGCTCCAGATTTAATCTAAAATAAAAAAAAAAAAAAAAAAAAAAAAACAAAAAAAACCACCAAGCAACCACTAAGCTTCATTACAGCCTGCCCTGTTCCTGAAATATACCTATGGAAGTTACAAATTGAACTGGCATTGCTACATTTACTGGTCAGCTTACTGTGCTTGCCTGCTTTTTAAAAATACAAATGAGCTTACCTACTTTCAGTCCCCAAGCAGGATGGAAGTCCCTAGTTAAGATGGAATTATGTTTTTTTTCAGGTGGACATTAATTGGAATGCAGTCTCTACTCCCAGGAGTGTGCTTTCTGAAAAATAAATAATAAAAAGAAAATCGGTGGAAAAAATCAACATGGGAATTCTGGTGAACAGAATTCAGTACCAGGTAGATGATTCTCACTGCCATTCATTGCTGTCAAGTCAGGACCTGAATTAGAAAAAGTTATACTCTAGCCTGTGAATTCTGAATACTAATTTTAAGATCACTGCAAGTTGTTTTTCCGTGTGGCAAATTGGGAAAATTATGATTAAAAAGTTGCTTTAGCATCTGCTTTCCTTGTGATGATTCACATAGAAATAGAGTCCATTAATTACTAGACCATGATATGTGATGGGATCTGGGTGCTTTGTGTTTTGTTTTGTTTTTTTTTTTCTTTTGGAATTGCTAAATACTCACAGTTCCCAATCTGATTGAGCAGTGTCTTTTCAATGTATTTGGAGAGTTGGCCTTCATAGCCTTTTTGTAAGAGGGGGCAGTATCGCTTCTTGAGGCTTTTATTAGATCTGTCATGGGTTTTGTTGTTTTTTTATGTGTGCCAGCTGTCAGAATCAGGAAATTGCACCATCCATTCAGCTGCTGTTACTAAATAAGTAAATAGGCCTAACCCTTTCTGATGGGAAACTTGCAATTTGGTGAGGTCAAAAACTGCTTATCAAATATTAAGCTCCAAATCTTATAATTTGGAGACGATATATCCTGATAGAATTTTGTCTATCTAGGCTTTCATTCTGAATGGATCTTAGTAGTTATCAGTAAAGGTGGAATCAAGCAGTATGCTTTAAGATTACCTCTTGTTGCTCCTAAATGTTGTTTTGCATTGCATAGAGTGTCCACAGCTTCTCAGAGGGAGTTTTCTCATGCCAGGTTTTATGTATTGAGATGAATACCTTTTTCTCCTCTTATAAATTTTAGTTTTTACTCAGAATATCAGGCACTCCTTAATTCTGACTTATTGAATCTTTAGTGCTTGCTTGCTCTGGAGCAGGGGCTTAAAATACAAAGAAAAAGTCCAAGACCACTGGTAGAAAGAACAGATGAACATGTAAAGAGAGGAGAAGAGAGAAGAATTGACAAAAGACAATTATGACATGTAGGAAGGACAGTGGGAAGTAGCAGCCATTAAAGAAACTCTTTAGGAGAAGGAGCACAGAGACTGGTGTGGCTCTACAAGCAAGGCTTTTTATGGTGTGATAGGCTTAGGTTGTGACCTTAAAGCTCACATGGAGTTTTATGAGAAATTAGGCATATTTGAAATTATTAAATTAGCTAAAAGTACACCCTTTTCAAACATCTGAGTAACATTTTATTATTGCCTGGGATAGTTTTAAAAATCTTTTTTCTACAAGTTCGTAACACTTGAGTGATAATGGAACTTCTTATTTAACTGTTAAAGTAAGCCCTAAACCACTTTTCTATGTATATAAATTACTTAGAGTTTAATGGTAAATAAATCAATGTTACAACTTAGTTCCTTTCAGCACTGCTGATATATAAGGGGAACTTAACTGGTTGCTCAGCTTCCCAAGGCCTTTTTTTTCCATCTATAACACAGTGAAAAGTTTTATCAGTTTTCATTCTCTGATTGAAATCACAGGGATGTTATTTTAACAGATTTCTTAAAATGATCTTCTTTCCAAAATAATTAACAGGTTCTCTAGGAAAGTTATTTTCTCCAGATAGTTCAGGAAGGCATGCTAAATCTGTACATATACTGATATTAGCCTTTCTGTAGAGCCTGGATAGCTGTCTCTGTGAATCTTCTGAAAGGCATGTTGCAATATATTATAATAACCTTCAGAGCTTCATGTTCTAAGTGTGGTGTGTGTGCCTGTTCACAAGGGCTTTGTCTGGCTGGTCCTCCTGCAGTCCCTTGGGAACTTGTTACTCCTGTCTGTAAGATCTGGGAAATAGATCTGTCAGCCTCATACTGTGTCTTCAGGGGCTGATCCTTGCATTTTCTGTTCCTTTTTCATGTAGCAAGGGCTAGAGCAGAGTGGTTGTGACCATGAAAGCCAGTGTCGAAGGCTTTTAGGACACAGCCAGACCTTCTGTATCCATCAGCAATAGCTGGAGAGAGATGGAAGAGAACATGTTCCTTTTCATGTGAAATGACTGACCTTGCCATGCAAGGCTAAAAATCTTGGTAAAGGGTGCTAAACTACTTGTGGTTGAGGTTTTTTATTGGGGGCTGGTGGGATGATAAAAAGGCTAAAAGGATTAGGAATCAAGGAGAGTTTGTACAGTTCTCTGCATGAACCTGGATCCATAGTGTGTTTTTTTGCACATAAAACCAAGTTTTCATTGTTCAACATGGTCAGTTAAATGCTGGGGTGTTATTTCTGTGTCTATATTGCTAATAACCTACACGAATAAATGTGAAAGAAGGGTAAAAGTCCAGTTTGATTCTGACTGGATTTCTAATAGCAGAGATTTTGCTAAAAGTATTGCTGTTGTTACGACTATTTTATGCCTCTGCTAATCATGTGGGAGTGGCAGGCATAGAGTGGAGGCAGAGCTACTCTCTCCATCAAACAACTCAGTTTGAGGCCCACCTTAAATTAGTATGAGGGGAAAACTTCACACCAATTTGAGAATTTGCTGTGGGAGTAGAGCCTTCTATTTACTTTGGATAAGCATCTGCTTATTTATTAGGAAGACTTCAAGAAGTTCCCATTACTTCCTGGGCTGTGGTTGCTGAGATTATATAGTGAGGTGATGCTTTGAAATATTTCACTGAAATTTGCTCTTTCATGTGAAAGGCAATACTTGCTAAAGTACAGGCAGTGTTCAGCTGGGTTGAAGGTAAATTTCTCTTACCTGAATTGCTTTCTGTAAAGTGTTACTCTCCTTTATAGAGCCTCTCCACCCCTTCTGCTACTGCAACAATTATAGATTATGTACCTGAACATGCAAACTCTCTACCTTGATGCTGTCATGTCTGTTGAAGATGACAGTGCTCTGAGAGGGAACCTTCAGTTTTCTATCTGGAATCTTGTTTTTAGTCCTTGTATAAGATAGCTATAAGCAAATACAATGAATGACTTAGTTTATTGTCAGAAATGTTTGTGTTATTCTGCAGTTATGAATGCTGTGCTGTGCTTTGCTAGACAAATTAACATAGTTAATAACACTACAATGGTAAGGCTTTTACTGTTTACTGAAAAACATTTGGCTCTGGTGTCTCTGGGGATTCATTTGGAATATCTGTATTTTCACAGCTGCAAAATACAGGTGGCGTGGGCTGTTGTTGAATGAGTATGACATGTTTTTCAAAGGCAGAAAAATGAAGTCAACAGTCACACGACTAATTGACAATCATTAGTGAGTTGATCTTTTGCACCAATTGTTGGTTTAAGGCTTGAAAAATCTATCATTATCCCTGACAGCAAAAATTAGCCTGGTGAGATTCCAGCTCTCAGTTGACTAATTAACTTTTCTAATGCTGATAGACTTCCACCAGGTACACCTAGGAAATAATAGCTGTGGTGAGAATCCTCAGATACTGCTTCATTTGAACGTAATCCCTCTTGGGAACTATGGTGCCAGGAGATCAGTGAGCAGTCTATCAGCACTGAAGGTGTTAAGTACAGAGAGCACTCTCATGGTTGCCTCAGAAAAGAAGGTGGTCATGCTTAAACTGAAGTATCTTATCAAAATTGCAAAAATGCCTTCTGGATTAGAGAGCTAGCAAATACTATCTTAAAAATTATACACAATGTTGTAGATGTTTCTGGTTTGTGTGTTTGTTTTTTACAGATGCTGTGTTGCTTATAGTACTGATACAGCAAAATAAAAAAAAAATGCTGCAAATCTGCTGCATTTGTGTTTCCACCATAGCTGAAATTGGATTTGTAATCCTGTACTATTTGACTATTTTTGAAAATTACATTTCTGATTTTGTAACAGCAAAGTTCTTACTGAGAAAAATACTCTAATTAATAGAGTTGAATTAAGGTAGTAGAGGTAGAAAGACTAAAAATGAATTTTCAAGGTAATGCGACTATGCCAGTATTTCTTTAAGTCAGTATGACCAATTGATTGGTATTTCAAAACTACAATGTAGAGGTCTTTCAAGAAAAGCCTGACATGTTCTTGACCGAGGATGATCTAGCACAAATGGTACGTTAATAGTGGTGAATAGGGAAGTGTTACATGAAAGGCACTGTGTGACACACAGTATCAAGATGTGCTCCATTTTATTTCTTAAGATTTTTTTGCTTCACCTAGCTAATACTGAAACAAAGATGTGTTTTTGACTATTATCAAGTTATATGGTTTATGCTGTGCACCCTGGTGTCTGTCACATAATTTGGTCAGTCACATGGCTTTGTACTCTAATCTATTGCTATCACAGACTTTCAATGACAACCTAATGAGTTATAATCATTAGTTTTATGTTCAATTTGACCACATGTGGGTGTTCTGTAGGGATGTACTTTCACATAGCTGATCACCCTCTCACACTGTACTTGAAATAGAGTTTTTAGTGGAAATATTGGTATCTTGTTCAAATACATTAGTACCAGACTTGAATGTTAGTTAACTGGAGAAGTTCAGTTTCAGGAACAATTTAATCAATGCCTGCTTGTGTTTATATAATGAGAGAATAATGTCTGAAGGCTGAAGTCCTGGAGTATTTTTCTGTTTCCTTTTGGTTACCTCCCCCACACGAAACCAAAAGGATTAAAAAAAGAAGCAAAAAAATCCCCAAAACCCAAACCAAAACAAAACCCCAAAACAAACCAAACCAAGAATCAAAACCAAAAAACCCAAGCCAAAACCTGCTACCCACAAACCAGTGTGAAGATGGAAGGTTCAGGAATCACCTTTAAGTGATCAGGAGTTGCTGGTCATATACACGAATCAAGGCCCTTATTGCAGTGTGTAAATCAAGTGTGCCCCACATTTCTGAGAGGTGAAGAATGTGTCTCTCTACCTCAGAGCCTCTTGCAGTGCATGAAAGGGATTTCCCTTTAAGGACTCAGGTGATGGACAAGTTGAGAATATTTATTTGTACTTTGACCCGCATAACATACTAATGAAAGGACTCTTCCGGCACAGTATAGCGAAATTCTAGGTGAGGAATGGGAGGGGACTGGATACAGCTGCCCAGGCTCCCAGTGCAGGGCAGGCCCTGCCCTCCTTGGCTGCCAAGGTGCAACAGAGAGAGCTGGACCTGCCTGGTCACCCTGTTCAAATGCCAAAGTATTCAATCCTCTCTCACCTTTAAGTGTACATGTGACCTTTTGGTGAATAAGAATTGGCATGTGTGTGCACCTAGTGTTAAGTACATGGTTAAATGCCTCTCTGAATTGCAGTTTAAGGAGTTGAATGAATCTGGTCTTCACATAGTCTTGAGTCATGAGTACATAAATGACTGCTCTGTTGCTAATGAATGATGGCAGTTCTTTATCTCAGAATGGTGTAAAAGTGTTTCTTGTGCACTCAGTTTTTTCAGCTCAGTG
The DNA here is from genome assembly GCF_015832195.1 of Motacilla alba alba. Taxonomy (NCBI): domain Eukaryota; kingdom Metazoa; phylum Chordata; class Aves; order Passeriformes; family Motacillidae; genus Motacilla; species Motacilla alba. The sequence goes on along the minus strand of NC_052021.1, from coordinate 12,895,827 downwards.
ACTTTTCCACGTATTTAATGTATTTGCCAAATCCTTACTGCAGAAGTGTGTTCAGCTTGTGATTGGTTCTGTCAATTTGTCCTGCAGCCTTCAATATGTGTATTTCTTAGCATGTGTTGGAGTAGCTGATTTGGGTCGTTTGAGGGCTCCTTTTGCAGACTGTGGTTTAGCACAACATCTTATGTTGAATCCATTCTGTGATTTAGGGGAAACCAGCATGAGTCCCTCAGCAGTTACATATACATTTAACTGGCTGCATGTTGAGCATTAGTAAATCACATACTCCAACACTGGTCGCATATCAAAGGCTTTTTAGAGAAATAAAATGTGCAACATGAGGACTAATCCCTTAGATAATTGCAGTTACTACTCTGCATCTTATTTCAGTGCTGGATACATCACTGACTCACAATGTTATGTTTTATAAATGTACCTGAAAAGTCTCTGTGAAAATCTTACAATCTGCCCATTTCCTCATTTGTAATACAGGATTTATATGGTTTATTTCACAGGAAAGGTAGTTAATGCATTGCAAAATTCTGGGCATTTCAAATTCACTGTACCTCAGATACTGTTATGTAACTGGAATATATGAAACAGCAGTGTGCCTTAGTTCTCCTACAGTACCAATCAGCTTCTCTCTAGTCATCGTATCCCCTCCTCCCCCATTAATTAATTTCTTTCTCTGTGTGCTGGTTTAAAATTACCTAATTACCTGTAAACAAAGGGAAGCATGTTTCTCGGGTTTTTAAATGATGGAGTTTAATTTTTACTAATCTTATTAAATAATAATATTAATAAGACTTAACAGTTCTCATACAAAGAGAAAGAGTCCTCTATAGAAAACATGAATACATTTAGTCAGTGTAAAACAGCTTGAGCCATTTTCATTTCCACTGTGTATAATGTATTTTTAAAAGAAAATCAGACATGGGAAAATTAATTTTAACTTCATGATTTATGAATTATTAATTCCTCATGACTGGGATTATTTACATACTGCATAGTAGTTAGAAGAGCAATTAGAAGGTGCAGCTTTATCAAACTTTAAGAAGCCAAAATACCAGGCTGTTGCCCATTTGTGGGGTTGTATTTTTGCTATTGTTGGATTTTGCTTTGGGTTTTTGTTAGTTAATTTTGACAATGAAATTTCCATCAGGTTTCCCACATGGATATATGTACTCTTAGATGTGCTCTTGGAAAGGTAGCATTTTAACTTTGATATTCCCTGCTTTATATATTCCTCTAGATCTCCCAGTAACACTTTAGCAGTTTTGTGTTTTGACTATATATTTAATATATTCTGTTGGACCACCAGTGTCTTAAATTCAGTATCTCAAATTCAATTGCTTTCCCATAGCTCTGCTTCCCTTTCTGTTTCTTAGAGTAACTTCTGTGCTGCTGTAACCAACTCCTGCTCTTCTTTCAGCCCTCCACTGACTGCCTGTTTGATTTTGTGTAAAATTTTATTCTATTTGTTGCTCTTTTGTTCATTTTGTTGCTCTTTTAAATATCTGACTCCTTCCTTCTCTGCTGTATTTCTTTTTCCTTCTTCTAGTCTGGACTGTTGCCTTGAATCTGTTCCTACAATTCTGTAACCCACCTCCTTCCTGTTCTTGGCCCTTGGCCACATCTAGGGGAGGTTTGCCCTTCTCAGATTGCTTCCGTGGCTCAGTCAGTCTTTAGAGGAAGGCAACATGGATATAGATCTTGGATCTGTAATATTTTACCATAGTTCTTCATTCATAATGTTAAAAGAAATTGAAGTATTAATTAAAGATATGTACATGTTCATGTACATATATATTTTCCTGGTCATTGTTGGAGCAGTGTTTGTCACAGCTTGTGCCCTAAAGTTAGAACTTCCTACAGAGAATGACTTCAATTGGAAGGGACCTTAGAGGCACCTTCCACTAGACCAGGAAAGGGTTCATCCAATCTGCCCTTGCATACTTTCAGGAGCAGGACATTCACAACTTTCTGAGGCAACCTCTCCCAGTGCCCCACAACCCACATGGTGAAGCATTTATTTCTAGTACTTGATCTAAACTTGCCCTTTTTCACTTTAAGGCCATTCCCTCTTATTTAATGTGCCCTTTTCTGAAATCCCTCTCTGTTTTTTTTCCTAGGCCACCTTTAGGCGCTGGAAGGTACTGTTAAGGTCTGCCGGTCTACTTGGAGCGAGAGATTCAGTCTGTCCCATTTTCCCTGGTATGGACTATCAATTGCTTCAGGCTTTTATTTTCTTTAGTTTTGCAAGCATTTATGCTCAGCAAGGAATTTTGACAGCTTTTAGAGTCGATGGGGAGTAATGATGTTATCAAGTGCCACTGCTGTTGGAAAGGCCAAGTCTTATCTGAAGAACTTCATGCTGTAATATTCAAGTCAAGTTACAAAAATTCTGAGACTTTAGTGGCACTGTAATATTTTGGAGTATTTTATGTGATATGAAAGTACCTGGGGATCTCTGATAATAAGATCTCAAAAGCTATTCAAGACTTGTACTAAATTGCAAAGGAAAGAATGCAGGCTGAATATTATTCCTTCCTTAATGCCACATGGATTAGTGTTATGATAATGAATATCCAAGGACTTAAAAGTAATTTGTCACTTTTTGTAAAGGGTTGCCCAGAATAGTGATCCATCATTGCTTTTTCACAAAAGAAGCTTGATCTGTGAGTGTGATGTCAGAGGTGCAATAAAAATGTGTATTGCCACTGCTAACAGAAATGAAGGGTAAACCCTGGCAGTTTAGCAGAAGTCAAAACAGGATTGAACTAAAACTTGTAGTGAGATTACATTGGTTTACAGTAATGGGTTAACTTCCCTCCCAGTTGCCGTCATGCATGACTATCCTGTTCTTCCCTGCAGTGTGCAACAAGCAGATGGAATGGTCAGCAAGTCAAAATATCAAGTGTTGGAAAGGTCACGGTACTACAGGATGCCGCTGTCTTTCTCATCTGTCTTACAATTAGGGTATCTTGTTCTTGCAGTGAGAGTCATAATGAGGACTCTAATGAATACAGTGTGTATCTGTTCCTCTCACCCAGAAGCTGAAAACAAGGGACAGGTTGTACTAATGAGGGACTGAGCAAGGCAGCTTTTATTTATGTGAGCAAATGTTTCTCATTCATATAGTTGTACTTATATTTGGAATTCAAGAGAAAAATAATTACTAGGTGAAATCTAAATGAAGGGAGGGTTACTTAAAGAGTGTTTTAAGTCTTCAGCTTTTTGAGACTGAAAAAACATTTGATCAATTTCCATTATTAAAAAAAGACATTTGCTCAAGATGATGATGATGGTTAGGGAAATGGGCTTAGGTTCATGAGACTTGGGTCCTTGCTACAGAACTCTTGTAGAATTTAGAGAAGATGATTCAAAGACCACTTGATGGTGTTGGAAGATTTGAGAAAGTTTCTGTTCAACTTCAGAGTTCTTCTAAATATAATGAAGCAGTTGCTGAGGGAATTTCTCTATTACTGAATACCTGTGGGATGGCAGGGTTGGATTATATGTCTCTGTAAGCCTGGGACAGCAGTAAGCAGTAGGTTGTTAAATTAGAAAAAGTTAGCTATTTAAGGAGAACTTGCTTAGCCACCTGCTCTTAAAGGAATATGAGACAAGAGAAGAATAAACAAAAGACACATCATATCAGGACTGAAACATGTATGGGATTTGGATGTAATGGGAGATCATGTTAATTCACACAAAGCATTTCTGCTGTAGCCACAGCAGTGCCTTTGGGTGATCTGAGAACAGCTGACAAATCTGTAGGTAGGGCTCTGCTGAGTGGCTGCAGCCAGAGATGTGGCAGTTAGAGCCGAGCTTTCAAGGTGTGCCACCTGCAAAGCTGCAACATTATTTTGTTTTTCCACCTCTTTGCAGTTTATGGAAAGGTATGGATAAATTTGTACATTCAGCCTTTATGATAGGCCCAAGATAATGAAGCTCTCTAAGTTCACTCAGCAACTCTGGCAGCTCCACTGGAATTCTCTGTTTATGAAATGGAGCAACACTTCTTTCTGGCATTCAATACCAACGGTGGAAGGTGTCTTTTCTTTAGTGCAAACGGAAGTAATGAAGCATTTGTCACAGCTTCTTTTTTTTCCTCTGTTTTGTTTCAATATCTTGGCTGTCTTTTAAACCATAGTTACAGTAAGTTTGGATAAATGGTACCAGAGATTTATTACTGCACATCCTGATGTCCAGTATAGCTGTCAGTCTGTGCAATGATCTTGTGACTCACCAGGCAGTCTTCCAGTCAGGTAACCAAAAGCATAGAAATATGAAACTTAATTAATCTTTCAAGGCCCATGTAGTCTTTTGTAGTATTATAAGATGATGCTTGTACCTATTACCCTCCAGCAAAATTAATAGTTACTGTGTAATGCACCCAAGTGAAGAAAAGGAGAAACGGAAGTGGGCAGCCATCGTTATTTTGCCATGGTTACATAGCAGGTGAGTGGCAGAACCAAAGATATAATCTCATGTTTTCTTGTTTTCTGCTTAGGGCTAATGTCACTAAAAGTATCAGACTACCCTGAATTATACTGTTATAGATTTTGATTGTGGTGTATTTTAACAGTTTTTCATGATATAGTGTAAATTCTTGCTGTCCTGTCATTTATGGTACAAGTAGTGCTAAACCATGTAAAATCATGAACAAAACTCTAATGTATGAACAGCAAGTGATTCATACACCGGCAGTACTTTGTATAAATAGAATTAAGACAATAAATACAAACCAATAGAAATATTAGAGAGTTCATAGTTCTAGTAAGGAAAATGTTAATATTTGGGTTAAAATTCTTTAGATATCATTCAATTTTGGCTGGTTTTTATACACACCACTTGACCAAACTCCCCCATGCATCAAGGAGTGCAGAGTATGTGGCTGAGAGGCTGATCTGCTTTGAGGCCAGAGCACTGGAGTGTGAGGCCTTTGCTATAACTGGATAAACATGGGTGATGGCTATGTTTATTTAAATCTGATTTATGGCAGAAGATTTATATAGTGATATTGTAAAAAGATTTCGAGAGTTATTTTTCTGTAGAGCTGGTCAGTATTGGAGTTATGTCAATAGTAGAAACCATTGGAGTTTTCCAAACACTTTTTGTGAAAACTTAATCTTTGGTGAAGAGGAAAAATATCAGAAATGTATGTGGATGTTCTAGTCATATGGTGTATGTTTTGACTATGCAGTTCATGGGAGGAAACATGATGGCTGACATACAAGAAAACTCACTGAGTTATGTTCTGCACTTTTTCAGAGAGCTGTAGTGTGCCAAAATTCTTTCTTGGTCTTTATCTCCCCCAGCTCACAAGATGAATTTCTGTGATCATATCTTAAATCTTTTGTGTTGTCATCAAAATCTTATAGCCAAATCAGGTTGTATTTCATACAGAACATCTAAAGATAAGTGCAGGGAATCTTTACACTGACTTCTTTGTGTCTCACTTTAAGTCACTCTTTAGTGCATGACAAGTAGAAGGTCTGAAGGCAGGAGTGTATTTGCTTGTCTCCTTAACCTCTTGAAATACTAGAGGTGGTTGAATTCCTATAACTTCAGACTTTCATGAGACTTCTTTACTTACCTCCCCTTTTCTCTTAGCCAATTCCACCCCTAACCCATCCCTCCCCAGTTTGATTTCAGCCCCCATTCTTTTTCACTATATTTTATATTTTGTTCTCTGTCTCTTTCTCCCTGATGGGAGGAGAAAATTATCTGATTAGCTTTACAAACTATGTTTTGAAAACAAACACAGGATGTATGGAGATAAATAACTTTAATATTTTTGTATCTGCAAAAAAAAGTCATTATTTGCTGAGTGTTCCTAATTTCAGGATTTTTCATTAGAGCATCCTTTTAAAAATACTTAGCCAATGTAAGACCTGTAAAAATTAATCAGAGAACCAAGCTAATAGTTCAGAATACTTCATGCTGTTAAATTTAATACTGAAATGTCAAATCTCTCCAGTTTTTCAGGGGTACTAAGTGGGAATGGACTCCACTGTAGGATTTGACCCTGAGTTTACATAATCCCTGAATGGCAAGGTTTATATTCTTAAGGTTAAATCACACAAACTAATTTTCTGTTATAATTAAACTAGCAAGAAGCCCTTAGAACTACAAAGAGTCAGTTATTTACTTAGTTGAGTTGATTGACTTTTGCTATTGCCTCAAGTGAAGGGGAAATACCAACATGATCATGTTGGTCTTCGGTCACAGATGAAATGATTTCCATAAAGCTTTCTCAGGTAAGTATTAGTGGGAAGGCATCCTGATAGGAAAGGGTTGCTTTATTAGTTACACTGTTGCTGTAAATGTTTCCTAATTATCTCTGTTATGGTAAAAATCTGAAAAAGTGTAAATGGAGTGCTTTGCATAATTTATAAAAGCTGAATGTTTCCTAATTAGTTCTGTTAGGTTAATGATACTGCAGCCTCATTTTTCCATGGCCCTAAGCAATGACCTTTACCCTCCCTGTTTTTAGAGCTTTCTTTTAGTTCAAAAATGTGTGGTGACCTTCCTCATCTCAAATGATCTTTGGCAGACATAATGCTTTGGAAAATGTTACAAATCCTTTCTCCCTTTTCCCTTTGAAAGTAAAGAAATGGCCTGCTTTATGCAGGCAGAGTTAAAGCCTGATTTATACAGATCCTCTGAAGAATGCTGGTGAAGTGCATTCCTTCAGTGTTTTCATAGAAACTGATGTGAGCTGCATTAGCAGGAGATGTGAAAATGGTGGGGTGGGGGAGAGAAAAACCTCTCTCAAAAGGATTCTAAAATAACATTTTGCATCCTCGAGTAATTCCCAGCTCTCCCTGGCAACCATTCATTTCTTCCGAACAGCAGAAGTTTGCAATATGAAAGTGGATTGGCTTGCTTTTCCCATGGGGCTCTGTATCTCTTCATCCACCGCCTAGGGTAAAAAGCAATGCATACGTTTACAATATAAATGTGATTTAATCGACCTCCCTGTCAGAGAGAAATGGCAAGCATATCAAACAAGCCCAAGATGTTAGGAAGAAAAAATCATAAATTATTCCAGTGATGAGTTTCTGAGCAGCATTTTGGACTCCTAGATGATTCTATGTAAAGCTGTTCCTTGAAACAATAATTAAGATAATTCTGTGTGACAAGGAGAAAAATGTTCAGCTTTGTATGAAATGTGCTTTTTGTTTAGGAAGCTGGATGTTCACTGTATTGATCAGAATTTCCCTTAGCTCCTGCATTGGAACGCTAAAACTAATTAAATGATTCACCATTTTATTTCTAAGTCTTTATTTTATCCTAAGCAAAATCAGTTGGCTTCTAAATCAGGAAGGTGATATGTTTCTTTGTGGTGTGACTCCGTGAATATATACCGAGAAGTCTTCAATAATATTATCTTGTTTTAGTTGAGAATATAGATTTGTGAGGAAGAAAAGTATTTATTATTATTATTTAGATTTCTATTGCTTGAAAGACACTTGAGTTTTCCTGAAGAGCTAAGCAAAAGGTGTTTATAATGAGAAAGTGCTTGTAGAATCATTATGCCCCTTAGTTGGTCTATAAGAACCCTTTCCAGATTTTTTTCCTGTTTGTAGGCATGAAAGCATGGTGGGTGTTATATGCTTTATTTATTAAAAATAAAGGAAAGCTGGGAAAAGGATTTTTTGGCAGATGGGGTATTAATAAATACATTATTGAAGAATGGATCAAGCCACAGGGACCTGAGTCTGTAATTCCATACTGGGATCCAGATCTTTTTCTGCAGAATATCTGGTCACAGTTTAGGATTTCTGGAGGGATCCAACTGTGTTAAATTTCTGCATACCAGAGAGATGCCATGACTGGATTTTCAGGTCCTTTCACCATCATGACTTTGACTGGTCATTATGTAAAATGTCATGCCATTGCATGTATCTCTTCACTACTCATATAACACTGCAGTAGTTGATGGAAACTTTAGTTTTACCATATATATATATTCTTTACACCAGAGATTTGGCGTTTTGCTGTCTTCTTTTTTTTTTTTTTAAGTTAATCCTTTTAAAAATGCAAGATGCTTCCTGTTGACCAGTGACCTTCATTGCACTACTTCTTAACTTATGTATTATTTTTTATTTTTCTCCTTTTTTCCCATTAGGAACTTAAAAATTTTTTTGCAACTTTGATTTAAATCTCATCCCCATCATGGCTTTCTTTGCATCTTTGTGCTACAGCTGAGGTTTTGGTTAAAACCAATGATGTTCTGGTTGATATTTTCCAAGTAATTTGCCCCATTCTAATGTTTTGACCTGGTGCGCTATGTCTGTTTCAAGTTCTTTTGACAGAATGTGTAGTTCTTGAACTTAACACTTACATTCTTGGCTCTAGGACACTTTGAATTACTGACTTTCACCCCTTCTGGTGAATAAATTATAGTTCCGACCTCCTAAAGGAGTGTCATACTGTCTCCTTCGCTGACCTCATGTTCTTAATTCACTTGAAACTTCTCATTATTTAGCTTAGCCCCTTGTGTGGCTTTGCTTTCTTCCTCTGTGGTGCATTTCCTTTTCGTGCTCTCAGAACTTCAATATGTAATCTTCCCAGTCTTCTTTTGTACTTGATGTTCTACCTCTTGAAGGTTTTATAGCAGGCAAGACTCCAGTTTCAGTAATTAGTTCTGTCTTTCCGAGTTCTTCTTATCCTTTTGAATTGAATGTGATGATCCCTGTGTTCCTGCCCCTCACTATTGTGTGCATTGCTAAGCAGTCCCTGTGCTTCAGCCCACAGTTTCCCTGCTAGATTGTCCTGTCTGACATGCTTTAGGGAAAAGAGGAAGTCTAAGATGCTATTTGTCATTATTTTAACATGTAGGCCACCCCTCCTTTATCTTTTGCTTTTACTGAATTAGAGGTTGTTCTTATTTAGTGCTTCTCTGCCATTCCGTTAGGTGTAGTGCCTTATTTGCTCTGCAGGACTTTTCTGCAGTACTTTGAGTATTTTGTCCAACATATTTCTCTCCTTTTCTCACATGTATCCCATCATAGATATTGATCTCCTCTCCCCCACCCCCAATGTTATCCCCAGTCTTTGTGCTGTAAAATACTCTTTTTCTAGTGAGGTTTTCTGTTCTGGACTCAGCTCACAAGTAAATGGTGTGCCTGTGCATCCTGTTCACGTCACAATTCTACATTCATAGTACCTTTCCCTGCTGCTTATGCTTCCACAGGCAGACCAAGCTGTCTCAGGGCTCTGTGCAGACTTCAGTAGGTATAAAGTTAGATGCATCTGTTTTTTTGGTTTGTCTGTACAATCTAAGGTGCTATTACTGCAGAGGGATGAAGAGATGGAAATGTCTCACATCTCCACAGCATTCAGTTTGCACAGTAAAGAGGAGGAGATGGTATTTCACTCATGGTCCTGTTCTTTGCAGTGCTGCTCTGAATGACATGTCTTGGTGCAGAAATGGGTGCTGTAACGAGCTGTAAGAATCAGCAGTTGGTACTAATCACCTGCTCCCAAAAGATGCTGGAGACTGGAGGTAGAAGTGCATGGATGAACATCAGAAGCACAGTCCTCTGTTTTGTTAGTGCATTGGCCTCTCAGAGAGGAAGGTGACTGTGCTACACTGCCTAGTGAGCTGTGGCAGATGAAATAGTGTGGAAATCCCTCTTTCTCGGAGCTTCCATTCTTTTTCTAAAAGAAAGGTTTTCTTCTAAAATGTACTGTGTCACAATGAATAGATGCTGATGGCACCTGGTGTAAAATAATTGTGTTGAATTGACATGCTGAATGAATCGGATGCTGATGTTGTGCACTGCGATGATCATAGCAAGAAATCTTAAGAGCTTGGCCATTGTGTAAGAGTTAGGCTGATTACTTGATGTAACCTCTGTGAGTCATGCTAGGCAAACAATGAGATAATGGCACTAGCTAGGTTTGGAGCAGCATAAACCTCTGTGACATGAGCAGGAAATTGTTTTTAACTCACCAAACAGACACGTATTTTTTGCTTAAGAGCTCCAGTTTGCATAAAATGCAAGATGTCTGAGAGAAAACAGCTACTGTTGTGCCAAGTATGGGATTAGGGTACAGTGTCATGTGACATGTAGCAAAATCCACAGGAAGTTGGATATGGTGATTAAATGGCTTAAAACCAGAACCACGCTCATCAAAACACTAATCTCACAAAATGTTGCATATAGTAGTGTAGGTCTCATATTATTGTGTCCTTTAAATCAGTGTCCATAGATATCTGTGGCTGCATTGACTTTTATTGTATGGTTTCTTTAAACCTTCAGTTTTTCCCAGCTCAGGGGAAAAAATAGATTGCTATATTAGTTCTTCATGTCAGCGGGCCTGTTGTAAAGAGTGTAATGTAGGGGCTGGATCACAGAGTGGTCAATAGCAAGGTATATAATTAAGGAAAAGCACTAATATATCTGTCATAACCATAGAAACAATCAAGTTGAGCTATAGGCATGAGAATATTTGTGTGACTTTGATGCAGATCCATGTGACAGTCAGGATGTACGCTGTGTGACTGATTCAATGATAATAATTGAAGACTTACAGAGATGCAAAGCAGCATGGGGAATAGCATAGCAAGTAGAAATTAAATACACAGCAGAGAGATATGTGTTTCTGACTGGATTATTTACATATTCAAATTTAGATGGAGAACCTTCTCTTATTCAGTAAATTAGCTGTAACCAACAATAATGGGCTCCCCCCTGCCCTCCCCTAAACCGCAATACCGGGAAGGAGAGGTTGTTACTCATTTGTGTTTCCTTTCATTTTCATGAAAACAATGCTAAAAAGAGACACAGTTTACAAATCAGTATTGAGTAGTAGGAAAACAATCTACTTGAACAATAAACAATGTAGCTTGAAGAATACAGTTAGAAACCTGGCACATTGTTGATATTGCTGTGAGCAGATGGACCATAAGCACAGTGACTGCCAAACATCCCTAAACCCCACACACCAGACGTGGCTGCATGGCAGGACAATTTGAGGGACTGGCAGCTTGCTAACTGCTTCTTAGCATTTGTTTTTTAAAAATAGGTGGATATAGAAACTTATATTCTTCAATATATTTGTATAAATGAACTTATGTAGTCCTTATAAGAAGGTTAATGGTAACATTAAACTCGTACTTATGTCATATAGATAATCTGCCACTTTACTGATATTACTGATTGATGATGCAAACTGTGGCCCAAAATCTGATTGTCACAGCACTGACAGCATCCTCTGTCATGGGCACTACCTCTGTCAGGGCAGGGCAGAGCAGCAGACCTGAGCACTCCAGGGTGGATACAGGAGAACCTGGCTGTTCCTACCATCTGGTGGCCAGTGAGTGTTTCTAGAAGCAGTGTAGCATTTCTCAACTGGTGGGCTGTGGCATTTGAAAGTGAACAAGATATATTTATAGTGACTGTCAGGAGAAAGGAAAAGGATATTATTACAAGTCCTTTTATGATATAAAGCAGATGGAATTTCTTCACACAGTGCTGCCCTCAGGACCAAGTAGCTGTGAGCCTGAAGCAAGCAAGTAGTACTTTAGGTTTTTCTCAATGGTATGTTTTTACTCTGACTCTTACAAGTAATGTAAGACTGTTGTGGTAAAAAAAAATAAATCTTTTGAGTATGGGTACTTTGAGGAGTACCATACTCCATATGGGTACTATGGGAGTTTTGTTCTGGAGGAGGTGTTTTCACTAGTGGTGTTAAGAACAGCCAGACTCCATTGACTTGGGACACCCCTGTTGAAACCAGTGCTGGAAATGTGCCAGGCCCTGTCATTAGCTGCTAGGTCTGGACAAGGAACCACAAGGCTTAAAAAATTCTGTTATACCAGCAATTCATGACCTTCATTTTGGATGGCATCAGGCCACCTGAGTCAGTTCTAAACCTTCTTTTAGACAATATTGTGCAGCGTCTTCTCTTGTGCAACATTTTGATGCCAAAATTTTCTTCTTAAGCCTGATAAAAACAAAAATACCTTCAGTCCTCAGTAATTTTTTTACTGATAAGAAGGAAGTACTATGATATCTGCTGTCTAGAAATATTTTTAAGTTTTTAAACACTGTAATTTAGCTAGCAGATACTAGAAAAGATTTTTGGTATTTTGGCCAGTTCACTTGGCTACACTTTCTGAGAGATGTAAGGGCAGGACAGAATGAGAAAGGATGAAGGACTCTGAAAAGAAAGAAGGTCATGAGAGAGATTTCAAAAAAATTTGTAGGCAAGGAAGGATGTAGCAGCCTTCATTATGAACAGGCCAACTGCAACTGCAGTCACCTGCAACACTGAGAATCTGGAGTGTGTTTTGGAACACAGAGTTTTACTACAAGAGCTTCTACAGTCTGAAACAGGCCGTTCATTTTTGACCTCAGTATTTTAAAATATATATGTATACATACATATGTATATACGTTTGTGTTAGCTAATATGCATACTTTGAACCTTTGAAAGATATTTCATGCTCTTATGATAATTTAAAATGTTATTAGATGCTTTAATAGCTTCTCTGTTGTTCTGTGTAGTAAACACAATAGACATCAATTACCATTTTCTACCAAACCAAAACCAGTAAAAAGAAAAATCTTAATAATTGTAAATTATCACTTGTAATTTGCTAACGTATTTGGGCTTCTTTGAAGACTTCCTAAGAGTGTACACCTATAAGACACAAGTTGGGATAATCCAATTGGATATTAGTGAGTTTGTCTTCAAACTGTGACGGTGGATTGATATTCACTGTGTGTTTCACTGAGCTTGTTTTCTAGAGCTCCAGCAAATGGAATTAATGCTTCACTAAATGGAATAGTCTGTTCCTGGGCTGTTGTCAGGCATTAGAGGGACTGTATTAACCCGCAGATCTGTTCAAGAATGCAGGCTGCCCTCTGCAGCCCTATAGGGACTAAGGAAGGACTTTTATTTTCTCAAGCGTGGGGGTTTTTTTGACTGTCTGGAGATCTAGAAAACACAGTAGTGTCTTTTACAGAAGAATATGATTGAGTTTTTCTCTGTTTTCTCTATGATCTTGATATATTTTGGAACTTCAGCTCCATTTAAAAAGAACTTAAGGAGAAGGGATTCTACATTTAAGCTGTTTGCATCTTAATGGTTATTTTGTGCTGGTCTTTAGGTGGCTCTAATTTTCTATCTTCTCCCTTCTTTATAATATTATCATCAAACTTCTCTTGAAGCTTTTTCTCTTAGGATTGGTTGCTTTCATGAATATGGGTACCATCCTGAAGACAAGTCTTCTGATCCACAGGCTCTTTTGCTCACTTCTAGACATCTCTGATCATTAGAGACTATTCACAAAGGGGAAAAGTACAGCTGAAAGGAAGAATTCCCCTTAGCGACTTATAAAGGAAATGGGCATTGAAAGGGCAAAGCTGAGATACTGCATCCCTCAGTAATCCAGCCAAGAGATTAATAGCAAAGATAAAAATAGAAAAATATAATTATTCTAACTTCATTTCCTCTCTTGGAAAATGTAAGAGCAAGCAAGACCTTCACAACCCTGATTCCCAGGTTGCTATCTCCCTATCACACTTGTGTGACTTGAAGCACATGGAAGCCTTAGTAGTAAAACTAAGTGAATAATTCATGGCAAGCAGCTTATTTGATGAATTACTGAAACCCCTTTTTCTGTTTGTGCAGTTTCCAGCAGATGACAATGTCTTTCTTATGTATTATTCAAATTTTCTCAACCATGTTCTTGTTTTTCTTTTTTAGCATGCTCATATAAGGTAAGAGTTTTCCAGGTACTGAGCAGTAACTGACTCTGCATTCTGCAGCTGATCCCCAAAAACATGTGGGGAGAGTCTGTGTCTCCCAGTTGGCTGAGCATAACCTTTATACTGAAGAAAAGTCTTCAGAAAAGAGGCAGTGCTTATGCTTTGTTTTCCAAAACAAAGAGACAGTAATGAATTTGAAATTCCCTGTAATTGCTTCATCTTTTCCCTTTCTGGATCACAGAGGCATTGAGTGAGGTGTCATTCGTTCAGATAAAAGGCTAATGTAAAATATATTTGCTGTGGGTAGAGTTCAGGCTTAAATTTCTCCTGTTACATTCATGCAGAATAAGGGCTGGATGTTTACTAATGTAGTAGGGCAGGGGACAGTCAGGCACCTCTCTACTGATTTTAGTATCTTTAATGTTGGAACCACATAAGAAGTGTAGTTTATTTTTATTTCCCTGAAATCTGTTTTGCTTTTCTGTGTCAAGCATTGCCATGATCCCAAATTGTCACCTTTTGTGGCACAAAGCCTTTATGTGCTTAAGTGAAGTGAGAAAGAGAAAACTTATATTATGATTTGTAGCCCCATTTTTTCCTGTAGGAAGTGTGATGAGCCTGTTCTTACTTGAATACAGGCAATAAGGAGCAGATCTACACGGGCATTGACCTTACTGAAGAAAAAATGGATTTGGAAATGGTGAGTTGGTAAAATCAGTTGGTAGATTGAATAAGACAATAATATTTGGTAGTCTATAGACCAGGCTTGGATAATGTTGCAGAAACAGAGGTTAAACATTATAGATTTTATTCAAGTTAATTATCAGGGAGAGACTTTGCAGACATTTGAGACTTAGTACTTGGAGGGGACAACTAAGAGTCAGGAGGTTATGAGCAAATAGCATCCTTAAACATTCAGGAGAGAGATGAATTTGTAGTGATGATCCTCAGCAATTCATTCTCTACATCTTTGTTTTCTGTTTTCCTGAGTGTTGCACTTATTGTAGTGACTTGTCTAACTGCATATAATTATTTTTATTTATGTAAGAAAAATAAAGAAAAAAAAAGAAAAATAAAGAAAAATAAAGAAATTGCTGTATAATTGACATGATGTTTTATTTTGTCCCTTTTTTCTTTGATTAGAAAGGGACGTGGAAAGTTACGCCTCAATGAGATAGATTGTTGTGTGAACAAGGCTCATCTTTTAGCAACGGTATCCTCAGAGCCTATCTTAGACTGTTCTGCATTTAGTGCTGAGGTGAAGAAATCTGTGCTGCATACTCAGGATATATTACTTCAATTAATGTGGGGAAAAATTAGTATTGCTTGTTTCTATGTGAAGCATGTAGTGATAGGAAAGAATTGACAGAAATGGGAATGCAGTAATTTAAGGGTACAGTTTAACAACGTGTCTGACCAGTGTCACAAGAAATTATTTGAGATTTTACTTGACTTATACCTTCTGATTTTCCTTAGAAAAGGAGTTGTTTCCATAGTAACAGCCACATTACATGGTTCTATACTTATGATACCTCTGAGATACACCAGCATCACAAAGAAATATACTTCTCAATATGTCATATAAAAATCCTGTACTTGTTAGTAAAAAAAATCTTATTTTCAGCAAAGTGAGACACTTGTTTGAGGTTTCTAGGCTCTAGTTAATTTATTTGTACTATTGTTCTGTCCCTCCCTCATTTATTATAGGTGGTGCTTATATTGCTGGCTATTAAGATGCCTGACACTTCTCATTGTAGGCTTTTGTCTTCAGCTGCTTACAGCTTTACCAAATATTAACTGTTTAGACTCATATTTTCTGTTCAAAGTCCCTACATGGTGCAGAGTCCTTTTGGAATATCTCATAGCTGTGCAGATATTTCTGAGAATTATTGTGTGTGTGTGTGTTTTCCTTTTTTTCTTAGTTTAATTGCTTATTGGTTCTTGTTAAAGGATTGTATATTCCTTCTGGAGGAAAACCTAGTGTAGCATGTGCCTTTTGCTGTGGGTCCTTTTCATAGCCTCACCCCACCCCATCCTGAAATTTCACTCATTTTTGAGGATCTGCAGTCTCTTATTATCCAAGTCAATTCCTGACTTTTGAGTGCTTTGGTAGATCTTGATAATGTGCTACTAAGACATACATGTATTTGTTTAGTGTGTGTGTGTACATACAGACATTATGCATGTATTTATGCACTTAGATTCCACTGGTTGTCTGGAGAATGACAGGTATAGCAGTGCTAATCCATTTGTGTCAAGGAGTAACAGATCAGAAAAAGATATTAGAATAATTGGAAAATGAAGACAGGATAGAACTCTAGCTCTTAACAATTCAACCAGTCAATGAAGAATTCAAATAGGTAAGGGGCTCAGTTGTCAGAGAGTGTTAATTTGCAGCCGGTTCAGAAGCTGCCATGGAGACTGTTAGTACCTTAGATGCCTCTTAATGAATTTTAAAAACAATGTGCACTTGGTTTCTGCAGACTGGAATGCTGTATTTTGATTCATTCTTGTCACAAAACATACGGAAGCTCTATTTCTGAGTTCAGTGCTGTTCAGTGCACGCAAAATTATTTTTCTGGTCCTTGGTATAACACACTAAGGTATTTTCTTATATCCTAATAGTTCAGTATCATCGTTTGTTTTGTGGTTTTGTTCTGTAGTTTTTATTTGTTTGGTTTTGTGTTGTTTTTATTACAAGCTCTGTGATTATTTTGCTAAGCTACAAAATAATATAGTGTCAATATACATGAATTAGCTCTGGAGTACTAGTATGGCTTTTTTTGGTGCAGTACTCAGTCACTGTTAAGTGTAGTTAATTTGGCTGAGCCACAGCATGCACAATCCTGACACCTGAATTCTCTCATTTATTTGCACCTTGGAATATCACATCATATCCTATAGATTGAAGTTATGCATCATTTACCAAATTCCTTCTGGTTGCACATTTATTCTGGCATCCAAAACTGGCAGAAATCTGCTGGCAGAGTTCCTCTGCTGTTTCTCCTTTTTCTGTTTTCTCAAGAGAACACACATGGGGTTGTAAAGGTCATGTTATTTAGTACAGAAGTGACAAGTGAACTGTTCCCTCCTGCAGCCTCCCCATGCTTCTTTCACAACTGCTGCTTTGATTTGTCACTGGGGTAGTCTCCTCCAGTCACCTCCTTGCATGACTACAGCTAGTGCTTTGACACTTCACTTCCTACTGCAGATCTAAAGGGCTCGCTTCATAACAGTGAACTGCCGTTCCTAACCTGTCAGGCAGCAAACAAATCAAACTCAGTAATGCAAGCAAGATCTCAGTAATTCATGAACCTCTGAAGCATCAAAGATAGCAAAAGACATATTTGTAGATGGGCATAGGCTGTGTTACACTATCACTGTGACACTTTATTTTGACAAGCTAGCAAATTTGTGGTTGTTTTCTTCCTCAGAATTTCGATCTCTCTTGGACTGTAACTCTGGCATTATTGATTGGGTTGCAATGGGTTGGGAGCAGCAAGTTGGGTGTGGGAGGTTTTCAGAGCACAGCAGTGCAGACACAGCTGGGCCCCTAAGCGTACTCCATCTGAGAAGGAGACACTTTTTTTCCTCGAGGAAAGACTACTCTGGGAAATGAGCAAAAGACAGCAGCACCAGGTACTGATCTGTGTTAGATCATTCCATTGGCATAATTTAGGTACTTGCAATTCCTCTTCTAAGAGCTGGGAAGAAGGGTACTAAACATCAGCAGAAATACAGCAGGAAAAGAAACTTAGAAGTTTTGTAAGCAGGCTTGGGGCCTGTGGAAGGTAGTTGAGTGTGTAGGGCTCTTTTTAATGATGATAATTTGGAGGAAAGCCTGGAGCTATGAGTTGCAAAGGAAGTAAATAGTGTTCCTAGTTATTTGCTCTTTCCTGTCTGCTCTCCTGTAGTCTATTCGTGTGTTCTTCTAACTTGTTATTTAATCCAGTACAAAAAGGCTAGAAGCTGAGGCAAGATAAATAAGCTTAAGAATAGATGTGAACTTTTAAATGCAAGAGCAATTAATCACTAGAACAGTGTACCTAATGCTGTAGTGGGTGTCTGCCTCTTGCAATCTTCCAGTCAACCCTGGATGTGTTTCTAGTAGATATGCTTAACAGAGAGCTTGATGCAGAGTTGACTAGAGTAGAAACAGTGGCATGTGGATACTGTCATCCCATGAGATGAGCCTTTTGGGAAGAGATTCCCTGTTTCCTTGGCTGATTGTTTCTGCTTCCTTAATTGCCAGTTATTTTAATTTTCCCTAATGTCAATACTCTCAAGTAAAATTATCTGAAAGTGTAGATTGATTATTTTATCTGGATAAAAGTAGGTAAGTGTATCAAATGAACAATATCTAATATTAAAGAACTCTGTTATTGAAGCAGTAGTTTTTAATACTAGATCCTGCAGTTAGATCAGCTTAGGCATATTTCTGTGTACATACAGAATTCATTGCCTTTAATTCTACAGATCTGTTAGCTGGGTGATTGTCTTGGTTTTCCTCCATGTTTCTGAGAGGATTATAACCTGTGTTCAAAATTAGGAATTTACCCCCCAAATAATAATTCTTATTAGGGTAAAAATGTATATGGGGCCAGATCTGAAAGATCCTAATATTGGGACTGAGTCAAAAAATGAGTGAAGTTAATTCTGCTGAGAGCAAATAAACATATTTAGGTAAAAATATAATCGTCCCTGTGAACATGCATATAAACCAATTCATACTGAGGGAAGTGATGGCAGAGATTTTTTTTTGCATATTTATTATGGGATAGCTCTTCATGTTGTGCCAAAGGCTGTGATTCTTTCGGAATATAAACTCAAGGACTTCCTGGAGCATATTTCTCTACTTCTCCTGCTTACACACGTCTGTTTTGACAGGCAAAGGTGGGAACCAGATCTTGGTTTTGTGCAAAGCTGGTGAGGATTCTCACCAACCCCTAAGAAAATCCTTCTTTTGGTCCCATAGCTTAGACAAGCCTCTTATGAACAGTTTTCTGACAACATCAGCTCATCACTCTGAAGCTGTCAAATGCCCAATAAAATGATTACCAACTTGATTTTATTGCATTAAATACTACAATACACTTCCCAGAGAAGGGTTAAAAAGGGTAAGGTAGAAAAACTGTTTTCCTTCAAGGCTAGAGTAAGGCCTTTGAGCTTGGAAAGAAGTGGCAGAATGGAGACTACATGAGAGCTTAGTCCAGCCTTGGGGAAGTGATTAGAGAATGATGATATGACTGAAATAGGATGGGGTTTTTTCCCATGCAGTGTATAAGTGTTATGTTGTGTAACCCAACTTATGTGATGCTGTCAACACCTAAAGAATTTTACAGAAAGGTTCATAGCAAGCTGTTAAATACAAAAATCTGGATGGTTTGTCTAGATTACAAAACCCCTGAGTTATTGACCTTTCACAAGACAGTAAGATCCACAGAAGAGATCAAGTTCTGGTTTTGGGATCAGCATGAGCATTCACTGCAAAGTTGTGGACTTTGGGATCTTTGGTTCGCAGTATGATTGGGCTTTTCCTTTTAACCAGGGAGATTATTTTACCTGCATTGCAATAAAAAAAATTCACTTGATTTATACCAAAAAGAGATGTATCCAACACAATATTTGCATGTTTAAGGCAAATTTTATTGTTACTTAGTAAAGTAATCCTTTTCCCTTAACGATTTAACAGTGAAGTTTGTACTTAATGTATGTTTTTAATTACTAAGTTGAGTCTGTCTCCAAAGTAAGGTCTGTCATCTATTTCCATTTTTCAGTTTCCATATAAGCTTTTAAAAGAGTTTCAAGCAAAAGCACAAAATTACCCACATGGTGTATTTGATTTCTTTAGGCTGTTCACACATGATAATAAGGACAGCACTGCAAATGTCAAATTAAAAGATCAGCTTTATGCCTGGTATAAACCAACTGTACTGTGTTGCCTTCAAGTAGTATGATGCCTTTTATCAGAAAGGGAGTAATAATGAATCCCTGTGCCAATCAACCCTACGGGCTTGAATGGAGAAAAGGAAAATAGGAGGAACAAATTTCATGGGTAAATACCTCTTTGATTTTTTTTTTCCCTACCGTGTAAGAAAGTTCTTCCATTTATAGTCTCCAATCACCTGCATTATCATGCTTACAGTTTTTTAATGTTCAGCAGTGTTGTTGCAGTGGTAGCACATAATCATGCTTCTCTCAAGGGAAGTCAGACAAGGCCAGAAGATAGAATAAGAGGCCAAGAAAACAGAAAAAATTCAATAACTGGTTTGTGCCCTCTCTTGAATCTGCAAAACTTTTGTGCATTTCAAAATGCTTTTAATGATTGCTTCCCTCATTTATTTTGGGTGCATGTAAATTCCCTACTGAACATTTGTTCATCTGTGGGGGAAAAAATAGTGCCGTAAGTTGTGTGATTCCAAATGTAAAACTCCAAAAACTTTGCAATGCAAATGGTTTGAATGCAATATAAAGCAAATACTAATGTTAATTTTCTTTAGATGAAAATAATAAAGCGTTTCTTTAATGAAATGGAGATAGGTTCTAAATTATATTCCAAGAGAAGAATGGCATTCCTTTAGTGACACATAATTCTTTTTGCATACAGCAATTCTAAAAGTTCGTGTTTCTAAAAAACTTTTGCCTCAGATTTTTAAAGTGTTATCCCAGCTGTGTGTTAAACTCCAAGATAGTTTATCACCTGTTTCAAAGAGAATTGAAATCATTAGGAATAAGCATTGACTTCTAGGAGTTTTGCACTGGGCCTTTGAAGAGTTTTTTCATTGTTGATTTTGTCAGCGACACTGTCCAACCCTTACACATTGAAATTACAAAGAAACAAACTTTCAATATCTTCCTTTTTAGCTGAGGGATGAAAGCATGGCAAGCTGGAGTGACACACCGGTAGTCACTAGGCAGTCAGTAGAAGGAAAAAAGCTGGCTCTGTAAACACTTGACCACTGTGCACCACACGGAGATGACTAAAACTATAGAAATGATCAGTGTCTCTGTAATATATAGCAGCCTGCATTGTCTGCACCTGTCTTGTCAATTTTTATATGTAAAAATGTAGTGCATTAACAGAAGAGCAGGTGTTATAATGCTCTAGTTCTTTTGTACCTTTAGACTTTATTAAAATAGAGTATGTCTGAGATTTTTCATAGTCTTAAAAAAGTCACCGAAACAGAAGTAACAACATCCTGTAACATATTGCAGTTTTAAAGAAGCCCTTGACACTGGCAGCTGTTTACCTGCTGTGTTTCTTTCACATAATGATGAACTTTCTTGTGTTCTGCATAGCTATTGGAATTTCCTAAATACACAGTATGAAAAAGGAACATGTGTGGGAAACCTGGGAAAAGCTGCAGAATTAATAACTTTAGTCTTCAGTGATGATTCCTGTGGTTAGTTCTTGGATATCTGTTTTTCATGAGTGGAAAGTGTCTATGTTTTCAAAATCTCCGCTATCATTGTGTTGTAGAATCAACTGTAAGAACAACAATATTATGTTAGAAGCAGAGTTGTTGTCTGTCCATTTTCGACTCAGTAGGACTTTGGAGAACTGAAATAAGGTCACCTGTAACCCCTGCTCACCAACAGTTCTGTGATTTTCTTTAGTTATATAGTCCTGTTAAAGTCAAAGGGACTGTTGTTGTCCCAGGTAAAACACTAAACATTATTAGACCTACAAAATATAACTATTTGTCTCTGTATTGCACAGCCTACATTTGACTGATCAGTCATTGCTTTTAGGATGCAGCTAGTGAAAGAGAATGCGCAGCTGTGAATGTGTAAAGTCACACTGCTCTCAGGAAAACAAGCTGATGTCAGTTGTCTCTGTGTGTTTTGAATTTTGTATACAGAAGGGGTTTACTGTGGAGAAGAGTGGGACTTATTCTAAATTAATGTTATGACCATAAAATTACTTGATCTGTGACAATCAATTTTTATTATTTCTTTTGCAGCACTGATAGCTTTGAAATTCTGTTCTGAATTGTGTTTTTATTCTTACAAAACTTCTAACATTGAAAATCAATGCAGGATTTGACCTTCGGTGTGGTTATGAAGAATACAGCTTAGATAACGTAAATGAAATGTCCTCTTAGTTTGTAATTGTTGGTATGCCAAAATTGCTGTTTATGTCTCTTGTCACTTGGGATTTTTGAGCATACAGAAAAATTGAATGGTAAATGATTGAACTCCTTCAAGAGGTAATAGTGGTGTGGTATTTGTCAATTTAATGTCATAATTGTTTCGGTTACACCTTAGATAATGTCTTTTAATTTACACTCGGTCATTCTGAATGCTTTTTCTCTACTGAAAGTCACTTTAAAATTAAGTATATCCATTTTTCTTTCCTTTTTAATTCCTGCATAGCAATACTAAGGAGACTGACACTACTTTGTTGTTGCAGAGAAAATATTAGTGAGGAACTTGATTACTTGCAGCAGCTTTGGTGGAAGCTTAGTGTGACCTTTCCTTGTATTCTAGGCTGTCACAGTGCAATCTGGGATCACAGAGAAGCTGCTGGGGAGAGATTTGTGTGAATGAAAGTTCTGCTAAGAGTAGGTATTGCAGGAGAGCTCAGAAAGTTCAGAATTTATATAAAAGCTTAAAGTCACTAGTAATGTTTTAAAGTTTATATATATATATATATAATATGTTCTCTCAAACACTCAACACTCAAATACTGCTCAAGTTTTACAGTCAGAGAAACTGTGGCAGAGGAGGTTGCCACAGACAGCAGGGCCCTTGTCTGGGATAAGTTAGAATTGTGTTTTCCTGTCTCCTTGTCTATCCTTTAGTGCAAATATCATCTTCTGGGAAGTAAATATTGAAAATGATCTCTTATAACTTGTCATTGGTGGCTTAAAAACAGCTTGCAAAGTAACAACTGTCCTTCCATGAAACATTCTGTGACAGCAAAAATGGCAGCTATTGCATCTATAACTACATTTGCCTGAATATCATCTAAATGTTGAATTTTTCCTGAGTGCTTTCAGAATACAAATCAAGGAATGCAGTTCTTGTTAATCAGCCCTAAGATTGATGCTCAAAGCAGAGAGAGAAGGAATTCTGTGTTGTAAATATTTTCATTTGTGTGGCATCAACATACATGCTGTAATAAAGAGAGCCTTGCAGAGACCTGTTGCAGTTGGAAATGACCCAGAGAAAGTGAGGTGGCACAGTCCTTTGTAGAATGAAATCTCCCAGTCCTGAGAGCGGAGATTGTACTAAAGGGGAAAGACACAGATAGACACTCTCACTATTCCCAGTTTGCAGGTTGCAAACAATTTATTGGAAAATGCTTTTTCAAAAAGATTTGTTCTCATCCACTTATACCTTCTATCTGCTCTTTCATTTAGCCTTTCACATGCTGTGTTGGCTCCCTAAACAAATTGCTGCTGCTTTCTCTGCAGTGCTTTCTTCACTGTTTCCTGGTGCTACAGCTGGCAATTGACAGCTCTGCTGCTATTAGCTGTTTTGAGACTGCTTCTCCTTGTCTTCAGCTAACTATAAAATTGTCCTGGCTTTTCAATGAAGAGATTAGTTTGTTGGGATATCTGCAAAACCAGCTAAGAACAAGGTGGCATCTTTGCTGTGTGAGATGCAGCCTTGCTGCCCAACAACAATTTTCCAGCCTCTTGGAAGAAGTACTGTTCAACAGTGTAACAGTCAGAGACTGAAACTATCCTATTGCTCTTTCAGGGGGCTTCCTTGCCCCTCTTGATGTAAAACTGCTTGAGCTAGAAATGCTCAGTCTTGAAGTTCATTGCACCTCTTGACTTAGTTCAAATTGTTGTTAATTGCAGACTTATTTGTTGGCTGATCCTTGGGCTG
This sequence comes from Motacilla alba alba, assembly GCF_015832195.1. Lineage (NCBI taxonomy): Eukaryota > Metazoa > Chordata > Aves > Passeriformes > Motacillidae > Motacilla > Motacilla alba. The sequence continues at coordinate 12,872,254 of NC_052021.1, read as the reverse complement.
TTCACTGCTTTCAGATCTTAGAAAAAGATTAATGATCCCATCTGGAAGAAAAAAACAATCAGTCAAGACGTTTGGCTGAGATTTGACTGTATGACTGTAGTCCTAAACTGCTGAAAAAGGAAATTGCTTTCTTGCCCTTGACCTTTCACATTAGTGTTTATAGCTCTTGTTGCATTATTTTGACTCTTTGACAGTTTGAATGTGTTTGCAAGGGATGTAATTCTTCCTGTGTTAATGACTCTTGTTTGCACCTGAATATATGTAAACATATGAGGGGCAGATGGCCTGAACTTGCATTAACTCAAGTCTTTTTTCATAACTTAAGTGACTTCACCAAAAAATCTGAACTCTTAGGCTGCTGCCAAGGTGATTCGGAAGAAGACATCTGAACTAGTCGGTAGAACTTTTAGAAAACCATTTGTTATTGCCAAGTGTTTTCAGTTCCCTGTTGCACCATCTGCTGGAAAATAGCTTTGGCTTGCTGGCCTGGTCCTGTTCCACCCCTCCCTCCTCCTCCAGCTTTTTTTTCTTCTTTCCAGGAAATATTTGGAGAATCTGCTTAGGGAAGCATACTGAAAAGGGGAAAATATTGGACTTGCATCTAGTCAGTAGACATTATAAACTGAGCCATGGTGGGATAGAAGCTGCCATATTCCCTGTAAATAGTATGACCCTTAGTTAAAAAGAAAGAATGTGTAGTTAAACAAATAAGTGGTTTCACTTAAATGCTGGTTATATGTATATATCTAGTCTCAAACAAATATAGCTTTGATGACTTGGTTTTATGCTGCCATTTGCTGTGGAAAGGAGGGCTGTAACCTTTAGGGAAGAAATCTTGAATACTGAAAGATAAGTGGTGATAATGGACATTTTTATATCATGTTCATGCAGAGATTCCTGTTTTGATCTCAGAGACTACACTTTGGAGAATTCACTACAATTGCAATTAAGATGGACTACTGGAAAAGAAAAATACTTAACAAGAAAGAGCACAATGAAAATAAATATTTCTGTTAAATACATACAGAGAGGGAGAGGGAGTGAATCTTTAATCAGAGCAATAGAAAAAGTATTCTTGTAAGTCAATTGTAAGATGACAAGTAAGGAAGAGGAAAAGTGTGACGGCAACAATGAAAAATGAAAAAATAAGACAGCAGAAATTATAAGGGAACACAGGATTTTTTTCCTTCCTCTGGGTTAATTTTTTTGGGACCAATTAATATTGTACATACTGAACATAAGAAATGTTATCAAGTCCACTCTGAGATTGCATTTCATAACTAGTACTGTCCTGTCTACTTGCCTGTCACCCAGACTCCTGTTTTTTTCCATTTGGGAATGAATCCTAGTGATCTTTCTGGCTTTTAGAAGTGTATGCTTTTGACAAGCTATTTGACGATTGTTTTCTGTTTGTGTTTTCTATGCTGTGTTCACCTTATATAAATGTCAAAAACAACACTGAGAAAATATGATAGCTCAATGATCAGTTAAAAGGTTCTCACTTATGAAGAGTGCCCTGGAGAAGAGAGAAAAATTCTGGTGAGCTGTGCAGGTACGTTCTGCCCTGAATGGACACTGAGCTGGTGAAAATGTCTTAAATGGCTAATCAGATGCTAAGAACTCTGAATTGGGAAGAGAAACTCCAAGGTAGAAGCAAATATTTGTAACTTCTCAGGATCTCCTGATTTAATTTGCAAATGGCAGAAGCGCTACCTGCAGACAGTAACACTGAGTCCTTTATCGTGGTTTGGTTTTCCTCAATGCAGAGGACACACTGGGCCCCTGAACTGTAGGACTGTGTAAGAACAGGGAACAGTGATGCTGCAGGCAGGTCATGAAATGTTCTCTGTCCAGTGTCTGAGGACCAATAGCCAAATGGGCCAAGACACCATCAGAAAATAAAGCTTCCTCTGTCAACTCAGAAATCCAGTCTGTCAGTGAAAGCTATCAGTATGAATATCAGTGTTCAGTAGACTAAACAACTGTTTGAGAATTTTTATGTCTCAAATCATACTGTGTATTCAGGGCACATGGAAGTGATTTCCTTGGTGTCCCCACCTTCTGCCATCCACTCCCCTCCTGAGAAAGGGAAATTGCATGCATCAGCTTTAACATATTTGGAAGGTTCTTGGTCACCTCTGGCTTTTGTTCTTCTGATGTACTGTATAAATGGAGGCTGGAGATATGGCTTGGGTTTAGAAGCTAAACAAGCTTGGAGGCAGGTATGTCTTCTTACAAAATACCTGCTTTTTGTCCAGATAGTTTCCATCTTCCTTCTCCATTTAATACAAGCAGCAGCTTCCTCTTCAATCCCCAATCCTGTTGCATAGGGCTGCCTGCTGATTCACTTATTGGCACCAGAAAAAGCCCCACCTTTTCTCTGTTCCTTTCAGAGCTGAAGAGAATTTTGCTTGAAGTTGGTATCTGTGCAGAGATGGAAAAACTGCGTGATGTTTTCTTCATTGTTCCTGTGTGCAGTTATTTGTCATTTGCCATAGTCTGATGCTTAGGAATTTCTGCTTTATAAATGTACTTAGAAATTTTTCCAGCATCTTTTGATGAACACTTTGCAAGAATTAACCACATTCTGAAGTATTTGGAAAAAGTGATTTCTACAAAGGCATTTCTCCTTAGAGTAACTGCTTTGCAGAACTGACCCCATTTGCTGTTTTTTTTTCTTCTCTGGACAATCTTTTTAATTTATAAGAGTACAGCTATTTTAAGTTTGAATTAACTATGAAAAAACCTCAACCTGTTCAGTTTTTTGAGTTCATTAGTGCTAATTAGAACTCATTGTGAATTGTTATTGCACTTTTATGTTGCCGTACAAATGATTAAACCCCTACAAAATCACTCAGCTGTACCCTAATATAAAAACTCAGCAGCAGTGCATGTAAAATTAATGGATCATCACTCAGCTAGGAGTGGAACTGGAAGGTAAGGGTTTGATTTTTACTTGTGTACCTGTTTCCAGTCAAAAGCTGCTAAAACAAAACTTATGCAGAAATTAGTTAAGTGCATATAGGCTAACTCCTAGGACTTTCTGCAGTTCATCACTCACTATGTGTACAAAGTAGAGCTGCTTCAACAGAGCTTTTGTTCAATATTTTTTTGTTCTCAAATAGCTGGAAGTGCCTGCGCCTATCTGTTCATGTGCATGGTGTGTATTTGATGCTTCTCATAAGACAGACAGAAAATCTCATAGAGGGTAATTCCTCTGCAGTAAGGGCAAATTAAGATCTCTCATTTTACATGTGGCATGGGATTATTCTGAAATCCTTGTCCAAATATCTGATACTATGTGTTGGTACTAAGCCACGAGACTTGAAGCTGGCTTGTGTTCTTCCAGGTTTTATGGTATTTTGGGCACTTTTACTATATTTTATTTTGAAAGTGTTGTCATAGGGCAGGTGAATGAGTATCTGTCTAAGAGGCTTTTTGGATCTTGAGAAGTGGCAACAGTTGCTGGATAATGCAAAACAAAAACCCAAAAACCAGAAAAACTATATAAAGGCCAGACTTGCAAAATATTGAAAGGTTAAGAACTGATCAATGTCTGTTCCTGCTGTTTTAGGTACTCTCTCCCCCTCCTATTTTAAAGAAACACTCAAAGGCCTGGAACAGTAGGGCTCCTCTTTTGGGAGCGTGTGTGTTTCTTTCTGCAGTTTTTGCTTTCACATACTAACTTACTGAAGCCAATTGAAAGTCTTTACATAGTAGAAGGGACACAATATGATGCCGTTTTCCCACTTCTATCCCCTAACAGCTTAACAAATACATTTTTGGAAAAGCAGATGCTAATGTAAATCTGAAAATTATGCTGAGTCCTTCTGAATCCTCTCAGTGTCACCACCACTAAAGGAGCTGGGAGTAAAGAAGTAGGTCATCTTTGTGATTCCAGTAACATCCATGGGAAGTTACATCCATGCCAGAAGCTTCCCCCATGTCCTATGGAGCCAATGCCAGCCAGCTCCATTCTGAGCTCTACCATTAGCAAATGGCTGAAACTTAAAGATCAAAGCATTTGATGAGGGAATTCACCTCATGTTATTGGGTGTGTTAATTTTGCAGTATGTGAGGTTGGGAAGCATGGTGGAAATCTATTGTCCATTAAGAAAGCTTTTTTGCACATAAAGTTACATTTGAAGAAGATGCTGTTGTAATATGATTTCCCTGTTGAGTAGACTTGTTTTTTAAATGGAAAAGGAAATTTTGTTCCAACACTGCTGAAGATGCAGTAAAATATGTTACAGGATTTTGTTATGTATGTGGGAAACCAGCATAACAAATGTAATAAACTTTCCATTTCTTCGGAGAGCTTTGGAGATGGAAGTTACAGAATCCATTTTTGTGGTGAATTGACCCTGGCTGGATGTCAGGTGTCCATGAAAGCTGCTGTATGACTCCCCTCCTTAACTGGACATGGGAGAGAAAACATAATGAAAGGCTTGTGGGTTGATACAAGGACTGGTTGATTTAAGGACAATCACTCACTGATTACTGGGCAAAACAGAATTTACTTGGAGAAATTAGTTTAATTTATTGCCAATCAAATCAGAGTTTGATAATGAGAAATGAAGCCAAATCTTAAAAGCACCTTCCCTTTCTTAAAAGCTCTTCCCTTTTTCTTGAGCTCACTTTTACTTCAAATTTCCTCTACTGCCTCCTCTCCAGCAGAGCAGGGGGTCAGGGAATGGGGGCTGCAGTCAGTGCATCACATGTTGTCTCTGCTGCTCCTTCCTCCTCAGGGAGGATTCCTCCCACTCTTCCTCTGCCCCAGCCTGGGCTCTCCCTCCATGGGGCACAGGTCCAGCTGCAGTCCTGCTCCAGCGTGGGCTCTCCATCAGGTCACAGTCTCCTTAAGACATCCACTTGCTCCGGCATGAGGTTCCTCCATGACTTCAGGTGGATCTCTGTCCCCATGGGCTGCACCAAGGGCTGCAGGGGAGCCACCTCCTCCCCCTCCATCTCTACTGACCCTGGGGGTCTCACATATTCTCTCTCCTCTCTCTGGCTGTTGTTTCAGTTACACAATGACTTTCCTGCCTTCTTCATTATGTTGTCCCAGAGGCACTACCACCATCCTTGCTCCCTGTTGCTGTCAGTGAAGGTCAGAGTCTGTCACTTTGCTTTGCTATGAGCTAATGCTAATGTGCACCCTGCTTGGGCAGCAGTGTTTGTACAGGCATTGGAAGCTGTATGAGAATCCAGCCTCCAGAAACTGAGAGGAAAGGTGCTCTTCCTGCCCCTCTTGAGACTGCGTGCTCAGTGAGGAGTCCTGAGATGCAAAAATGTTATCCTCTTTTGCCAACAGTAAAATCATCAGAAGACTTAGAAAATAATTTTGAAGCAATAGTTTTTAATTTTTAGTGAATTAAATTTTAAAGGCTTTAAAAAATAATCATATCATTGTCTAACATAGTGACATTTTTTAGTGAAGTGCATCTTGGCTGTGAGGAGAGAAAAATAAGTTAATGTATTGCTGTGTGTTTGCTTAGCACTCCTCCCTTAAGTAGCATATGGATTTGGTTTTGTTTCTAACCCATGTGCTTTTGATTCGTTGTCTGCATGATCGCATGAAGCTGGAATCCCCAGCAGCCCTGGCTCTCAGTTTTACTTCTGCGGTCTGGGGTGCACTGGATGATTTTTTTTCTCCTTTTCTTTTTACCACACTATGTAAAATAGCAAGTGGAAGTTCTGTCTTCAAGCCACCGTGCTCAGCCCCTGAGTCTGGCTTGCCAGAATCCCAATGCTTTTGGAGTCCTAGCCTAATTTGAGCCAGATCAATGAAGAGATTATTAAAAAACTGAGCTCTTCCATTGGAGGAGCTTTGCCTCTGTGGCACTTTTTACTTTCACCACAGACTTTGGCAACACTAAAACAATCAATATTGAATCAAAACACATGGGTAGTGAGAAAATACTTCTTTTCTGGGGGAATAACTGCAGAATGATCTCAGTACTGTGATGCCTTTTTAGTGAACAGATAGAACATTTCCTGTGCAGGTGCTCTTGCGCTTTCAGCTCTTACCTATCATTTTAAGCCCTTTAATCTCATTGCTCCCTTGTCTGACAGCTCTTCTCCCACTAGTAATCTTCCTCCAAGTATCCCACCAGTGCTAACCCACTGCTCTTGCTGGAGGAGCCAGCAAGAATTCTCTTCCAAGGATGAGAAAATACTTCCCTCTCAATGCTTTTTCTCTTTAATGTCTCCCTTCACATCAAGAGGTCTGCAGCAGATTGTACAAACCAGCATCACTGGTAACAGTTCCTATGGCTTGCTCTGCTCCACTACACTCTAACTGGTACCCAAAATGACAAATTTTCCTTCCAGTTAGGCCTTATCTCCATTAATAAGATGGAACTTACCAAGTTTAAAAAACTCACCACCCTTGATGATTGTAGCTACTAAAATTGCTTTGTTCCTGCATTAGTAATGTCTGATAGCCATAATTTTTCTGTGTAGATAAAAAAGAATCCAACAAAGAGGTTTTAACTCTCATTGCCATTATTTCTTAGCTGTATTTAGAAAACAAGATGGATACCTCCCTCATGATTCTGGTTTTAGTGCTCAATACATTTTTTAGGAAATGAAGACATCTCACTGTAGCCTAATAAGATATTTTGTGAGCTGATGTTTAATTCTTTGACTGAGCCTTGTTCTGTATTAGAACAACAGTGAAATGTAAGTATTGGGTTGAAGCTGCTGAGAACTGGAGTTTTTCAAATCCATTACTATTTTGCAGTAGTGAAAGTTCAGAGGAGCCATGTTTGTTACCTAAAAAACTCTTCATATCTCTTTCTAGCCAGGCTGTTTTAAGATCTGTCATGAGATAAAATCTCCCTTCTCAATAACAATAAATACTCAGTAAGGAGCCACGCTCTGTGTGTTCACCTTAACCATAAGTGTTTTTTGTTGCACAGAGCAATAAAATGAACAGCCTGACTTCCCACTTGCTAAAGGGTGCTGAGAGGAAAGGAAGCAAAACCACACTTCTGAATGAAAACCAGTTAGCTGTAACCATCTTGTTGATGGGTTCACTATTAGTCCTGATGTCATCTGCAGAATGTACTTTCTGCCCTGAGCCTCCTTGCAGGCCTGGTTAACCTCTAGTAGCTGTGCAGCAGACACTTCAGGAAAGTTACTAGAAAAACAGCTTGCAAAATATTTGGGATTTGGAATTTTATAGCAGTGCGTGTACAGAAATTGCATATGATTCACACTGCTTGTACTATATATTACAGTATTATTTTAACAACAGAACTAGTTTGCAGCAGTTACAGAATTTGGAGTGTTTTCTGTTTCCTGTTGTTAGCTATGAAAGAAGCAGGCTGTTTTCTGCCACTCTTCAAATATCTCTTTTAATGTTTTACATTTTGATTGACAATTTTTCTTTTAAAGCATGTATTAGCTCTTCCACTTGCTTGAATGTTTTCTAGGGAGTGAAAAAAGATCTGTGCTTTGATGTGTTGTGAATGGGCTGATGTGAGCTTGGGGGATTAGCGTCTGAGTTGCTGGGCTCACCATCTGGGAGAATAATTTAATTTATTTTCTTTTTCAAGAAAGGCCCACAAAAGACCTTGAGGTCAGTGCAGCTTGAGAAAAGTATTCACCAGAAATCCGATTGAAAGAACCGCTGGCATTCTTGTTGTGTTTGCAGGTTATATTTAAAAATATATATGTTATTGGACTTCAGATCCTCAGTGCATATATATATATCTGCTGATCAAGGGAACAGAATTAAAAATTTGTCACAGCAAACTTGGTTCCCATGAAGTGCAAGTTCTTGCCTCCCAGAGCTCCATGTGCTGGCTTGTAGACAGTAGGAGGCTCCAGAGAGAGGCCATTCTGTCTCTCTCCCTTCTTGCTTCTAAGTTTGTTTAAAGTAATGAGGCCAGCTGTCCTGTCTAAATGAATCAATACCCAGGTTCAGCTCTTTCATTTAGACCCCTGGAAGAGGAAATCTTTGGTACTCCTCAGGTGATTGTTTTTCCTGAAATTTGTGAAAATGAGCTCGTATCTGGAGCTCATATCACAATTTAAGACAAATCTACACATCCTACTGTGCGTTCGTACAGTTCCCTGTGTAACTTAGAATGGTTTTACACAGGTAGATTGAAAGGATCTGATTCCTGAAGCCCCAAAGCACTTTTTATGAGTATTCCCAAAGGGATTATATAGCTTCCCATTTTATTATAAAAATATGTATTCTATGAACTTTGACGTAGTAGATGTTAATACACATAAAATACTGTTGCTTCTTCTCTTATGAATTTATATTTCATAGTAATTATTTTTTATTATATTGCTGTAGTATTTAAATACAAAGTTACCTGACTAGTTGAGAATTCTCTCCACCAAATGTTCTGGTAGTGAACCCTCCTGTATTCTCTGAAAAGCCTAGCTTGAATGTTAAGGGCTCTCCCTTCATCTCCTAAAATGAGAACGAGACAAATCAGGTATATAAGGGCAGTGAAGCTGGTGAAGGATTTAGAAAATGCGTTCTGAGAGCAACAGCTGAGGGAATTGTGGTGATTTAGTTTGGAGAAGGGGGAGTGGGGACCTCATTTCTCCCTAGAAATACCTGATGGGATGTTGTAGTCATTTGGGAGTTTATCTCCTACTATGTCTGAATTTATCAGCAAAGTGGTTTTTGTCCCTTCTGGTAGAGCTATTTCATTTTTTGGCATTAGCCCTCCACACTGAGAAGAGATGATACAATTTTCCTGATTCCTGGAAAATACTACAGAACATTTGGTTTGCAGACTACTTGTTTATGTGGTAGTTAGTGAAAAAAGCAGCAAGGGATGTATTTGTAAAGGAAAGCTGGAGCAGAAGATCAGGGGAATAGGGAGCTGCAAACACAAGTGCATCTGAGAGTTTAGAGGAGAGTAAAAGAAGCACTAGAAGGGACTTGCATGCATGATGAAGCAAACTAACAGATACTGGGGAAAGAAAAAACAAAAATTAACAAATTTAGCCTTCAGAAAGAGGGAGAAGCCAAATTATTAACTATGTAAGGGAAGCAGATGGGATGATTGAAAAGGAATAACAAGAATAAAGGAAGGAGTCTGGGCAAGGGGGCAAGAGGTTCCCTGGAGCAGATCAAATAAGGAAACAGCTCTGTGGGGGCTGTTATTGTATGACCTGCTGTGTAACACTTACAGCCAGATCATAAAAAAATCAAGGTTTCTGTAGTAATAACTCATCTATCTCTTAGGTAGCAAGGTCAGATGTCTCTTAGGAAATAGCTGCATCTGTGCTTAGCCTGGTGATTTTGGGTGATGTTGAGTTTTATGCACGTCACCCAAAGCTCCAAAAATCTGAGGAAATGTATTGTGAGAAGAAAACATCTGAACTCCTGTTATTCCCCTGCCACCTCTGTGGTGTTTAAACAGGCCGAGTGAGCAGGCTTTGGGTGTGAGGCCATACAGGGAAGGACAGCACCACAAAAATCATCTCCACTCCTTCCCTTTTCCAAAAGTGTATGCGGCTTTAGCTCCAATCCAGTTCACAGGCTGACTGCTCAAAGACTTGCAGCAATGAATAGGTTGGGGTGATTCAATAGCAATGAATGGATAATAGGGTGACCAGCAGCATTCTTAATAGTAATGGGGGCTACTTTATGCCAGTATAAAATGTACATGTGTCTGTAGCCTCAGTGATTCAGTGATTGAGAAGGAAGGATTCTCTTGGTGGGATTTTTAGAATATTCTGGTCAGGGTTTGTTTTGTGGTGGGGGTTTTTTTGGGTTTTTTTGGGTTTTTTTTTTTTTTTCCCTTGAGGAAGTTAGCAGCTGAATCATGGAAAAAAAAAAACTGTGGAAACATCCAATTTTCATTCCAAATGCCAGCATTATGCCATCACAAAATTGAAAATTCTGGAAAACATTAAGAGCAGATCTCTGTCATGATTCATTTTCTGCTAATTTCCTGATGTTTTTTGCAAAAGTCACTAGATGTCTCAGAATAGCCCAGGAAAATTTAAACTTGGCCCAGAACTTTCTCAAGAGATCCATTTTTTTTTTCTGTGCTTGCATGGGTAATGATAAGAAATCAATTTGTCTAGACTATACTTCCAATATGAAATGTAGAATAAAGCACAAATCTGTAATGATGAAGGAACACTCTTTTATATGATATTTTAGTTAACATTGGGATTATGATAATTTAGTTAACATTTTTTCTCGTGAAGCATTCTGTGTGTGTTTTTACACATGATCCCCACAAATACACTTCTCTAACATGCTTATGTGGCTACATTCAAATGTAGCCTCTACATTTGCTACATTCTGTAGCCTCTCTCAATTCTATCTCTCCTTTTCATCCTTAAAAGTTTTCAGGGGTCATATTTCATTACAAATTAATGACATGTTAACTAGATGTAACTCTCAACTTAAATAAAAAGCTGCGTAGAAAAAATTGAGTGCCCTGTGCACAGGTTGTTGGATTGGTCCAGGAAAGTCCTGTATCTCAGGCACAATACATGTACATGTCTTGCTTAGGGCCAAAAAAAACAGTCCTAGGATTCTTTTCAGTTAACTTTATTGCTAAAGTGAAAATTCCAGGTTTTATGAAACATTCAAGAATGACAGCATGGGAAAAATATCTGTATCAAAAAAAGGACATTTGGTTTCAAAGACCCTTCACAATCAATCCCTGCTTAACCTACCATTATCTGTTCTGTTGAGATTTTTAAGACTAGCCTCTAATTGGCCTCTTATGGCCTCCTTTATCACTCACTTGTTATATTTTCTGGCAAGTGTTTCCTGCTTTTGTTCCAGTAACTTCTTGTCTTCTTTAAATTCTTCCTTAAGTTAGCTTTCTTTTTTTTTTTTTTTCCTGTGATGCTTATGTATACTTCACTCTACTATAGTGTAATAATTTAGTAATATTTTTTTTTCCTGTGACACAGTATGTAGCACAGTTGGGTGACCAATTATGATATGTAGGTATTCCAAAAATTCAGAGTAGCAGACTTGAAATATGTGTGATTTCTAATTTTTATTTTCATTTTGGCTTTAGTAGGATCACTTATAGCTGACATTTTCTGGAGAAATGTGTTGGGTCTCACCTCTGGAGTCCTGTCTTTAAGTTCTGAACCTGAGACCTCAATCAGCTCAAGGTTTAATGCCCTTAGAGTCATAAAATGCATGTTTGTGGTATGAGTGGAATGGATGGAAAGAGCAAACAATGGCTGGAGTCACTGATCAGGAATGAGTCCATAGGGATTTGGGATAGAGGTAAGAAGTTGGAAGGAGGGTGTCTGTTGCTGCACTAGCCAAGAGAAAAGGGATTTTGGAGGAGTTAAGGTGGTTTGCATGATGCTGGTAAGAAAGGCACTGTCAGGGTGTCTCTGTATAAGACTGTGGGGAAGGTTGTGGTAGTTCCAACAGTTTTATAATGGCAAGAATAAAGAGATGATTCTGAGCACTGCATATGACACCAAGGGCTCCCTTCCTCACACCTTTCCCCTGGTTTTCTTCCAGGCAGCTCTCAGGGGACTGAGAAACTTTTCCAATCTCTAAGAAGCTTCCATTCTTAAGCCTTTCACTCTTTTTGCCATCAGTACACAGTGATGCTTGTGTACTGACCTGCCAGTGTGGAAGGACAGCTTGAGCACTTTCTGGCATGGAAAAAGAAAGGACATGGTTGTGACAAGAACAGGAGAAAACTGTTCTTGAACACTGATGTTCCTGGTGCTAACAGGGAAGCAATTTCTAAGCAAATGGTATCTTTTATATGTCTTAAAGAACTGAAGACCTTTATTTTTTTGCGATTCTAGGCCTCATGTTAAAAAGGGTTTTTTCTTTCACTTCTGTTCTCTAAGTAGATTTCATTTTTATCTCTCCCAACCTGTAATTTTACTTTTCAGACCTATTTCAGACTGTCTCTGAAATAGGCAGCTCGTTATGGATTAGGATCACTAATGAGCAAACCTCTTGAATATAAATCTGTGGATAAAGATCCCTTTTTGTAGTGGCAAATTCTGCTGTTGAAATCTGCCTTGAACTTCTGAAGCAAACTCACTTGGATGGTGGGCCTGTGAAATGCTACTGCTGTGATGTTTCCTATTTACTTGCATTCTAACTAGGAATGTCTGCTGTATGTATTCTTAACATATGTTAACCTCTCTGCTGCAGTTCTTGCCAAGAAACTGTCACAAAGGTTATTTAGCAAACAAAACTGCATAGGAAACATTCCTGTTGTACTGGTGTGCCTGCTGTAACTAATTGGGCATGTGTAACAGGAGGGTGAAGGTAAATAAAGCTGCATATGTACAGTGTTTAGGTAAAGTGCATGATATTTTGCATCGTAATTCTAATCCTTTTAGATGCTAGTGATCTCCAGAAAGGTGAACAACTGATGGAAATGAAGTCCAGTGTGAACCTTCTCCGTGGCTCAGAGTTAACAACGTGGGGCCAAGTCACGCAGAGCTGTTGTTGCAACTAACCAAAGGATCTTTTTTTGTTTCCCAGTGTGTGTGCACATACTTGGAATCTACATAGGGTTTGTTTCTTTTCACCTTTTCCTGGGCATCTGGACTCCCACCCTCGTACCCCCAACTGGCAGAAAGTTGCTATTTCATTGCAAACCAGGGCTGCTATTGCAGGGTTTGCCTGTTTGAGGTTACTTTCTCCAAATAAAGGAAGGAACTAGTTCCTGCGGAAGGTGTCTTGGTTCTGCTCACCCAGCTCAGTGGTGAGATGTATTTTCTGAGAGGTGAATGGTTGCAGAAGGGTGGCTTTGAATGTTTTTAAGCAGAAGCAGCATTTCCAAGCAGGGCCAGAGAATGAGGAGAACCACAGAGTGCACAGCATGGCAGTGGTGGCTTTATGCAGGGAGGAGCAAGGCAGAGGGGGAAAATGGACTCAGTGACAGCAGATCAGGCCATGTTTCAAATAGATTTTGGAAATACAAAGTGGATTAGAACTGAAAGTCTCACATCTTCTATCTGTTTTCCCTTTGGTAAATATATTGGTTCGAAATTACAGATGATTTCCCTTTCCCTTTCTTCTCCCTGGACAATGTATTCTCCCAGGCATGCAAGAGATTTTTGTTTTCTTTTATCTGGAAAGTCTTTCTAAGCTCAGGAATGCTACTTGGCTCAGTAAGCACAGTAACAGTCCAGAGATACTGAACTGTTATCCCTATGAAGACAATTTAAAAAAAAAAGTGCACACCGTTGTATTTAACACTCTGTGGTGTCTGCCTCTTGTTTAACTGAGATCACAAGTATGAATTAAGTGCCCAGTATGGTACATAACCAGTGATTTCCCAAAAGGCAGAGAAAAGGAGTGTGTGGTCTTGTAACTTTTATCGTTGAGTTTAAATTACAAAACAGATTTACAATAATGCCAGTTTTCATTCCAGGTTCTAAAGTCCTTCATCATTGTAGCTTTACTATTATGAATGTTGGCCAATATTACTCTTCTAACAAGAGAATCATAAACAAGTAGAAACAAAATAAAATTAAATTGTAGATTAAGAAAAATGGTATGCTTGATGTGTATATATACATATGCAGTTAGTTGTAACTTGTCTACACCAGCATAGATTCACTTAAATTGGTATAACTGCTTGCCTTTACTTAGCATTTTAATATGTTTATAACTAACTGTGCCATTTAGAGCTGCTTGAGAGAATGCCCAGATAAATGTTTTTTTCATAAGTTCTAGGCCAAAGAGAAAACCAACCTCATAAAATAAGAAAGGAAATGCAAGCCTACATGGTAATATGGGCATGATTTAATTAGTAATATCAGCAGAATAGACTTAGAATTGTCCATATGCCTTTAAAAAAGGATTTGGTGAAAAGAATAATTTACACTGTTGTGATTTGACAGTATGTTTTTGATCATATGTAAATAAATTAGATATTTTTAACTAACTGTGTAGTGAAGTTACAGGGAGTAAGACCAGTTGGTGTCTTAGGCTGGCACCTTAGGCCCATATCAGATCCACAGCCAAAGCTTGTGACAGCCAGTGCAGATCTGGGTGAGTTCTGGAGAGGTCCTGCTCAGTATTGCAAGACATTGAATTTTATTGCTTTACAGGGCTCACGCTTTGTACATGGAAAAATGGCTGTGGTTTTGCAGTTTGAATGAATCCCTCATTAGGCCAATTCTCCTGAGCTTTTACAATTCTTAACGTGTGCTAAGGCAATACTAAAAACAGTGTGTCTGGATGTACAGGTCTGTGGTTTCTTAGCATGGGTTTCTACATCAGGAATATGACCATTCAGTAAAAACTTAAAATATTTGAGAAAAGCAACCTGGGCGATGCAATGTATGTTTAATATGTATTGCACCGTATAAAAGATTTCAAGGAGGTCTTACTGCATGTATGTAGCTGATCACAATAGATTTTATTTTGTAACATTTGGATTCTTTTCACATATTTAAAACTGACCTCTTGGTATACAGGCTCATATAATTCCCCATGTGTTCTCTGTTGCCAAACTTTTGTATAGGTATTTAATTTAGAGTTTTCTTTGTATGCTTGGAGTTTTACAGCATACTGGAAATTGCATGGATTCTGAGAAAATCCCTAAGTCTCCTGTAGGAAGCACTGTTGCTCCCTCCTTGACTCTGGTATGATGATCCTTTGAAGTAGCAGTGGTTTCTTTTTTGTCATATATGTTTTGGTTGTAGATCCTCAGATCCTGAGTTTGCAGCTGCATGTGTGCTGGCCCTCCCCATGAAGCCAGTGGCAGTCAGTGCATAACACTCTGCTGCAGGGTGGTTGTTCAGTTTGTTAAGGGAGCCAGAAAATGCTGAATGATAGTTGCAAAATGAATGTTAGAGGTTTCATTTCTAGCCAAATTATCTTGGCCTTCTGTCTTCTGCCATCTGGCTGTATCCAACAGTAACTCCCACTAATTTCTGTATGTGAGCTTTGGTTGGCTCTAGCTGTAGCCCAAGGAGGTGCAAGACATAAGGCAGTTTGCCCAAGGTAACTTTGTATGTGCCTTTGAGCAGTTGCTTATTGGTTTCAGTAACAGCTGGTATTGTTTTTGATTCTTGTGGATAACTGTACCCATGCTTTCTATATGTGGGTGAAAAAATAAGTGTTTGAAACAAATCACTGTTCTCCTGTAGCTGTTTCAGTCCTCTAGATTTGTCAGCATTTTTTTTTTTAGAAAAGTGATAGTAAAGCTTTTCCAGACTGTTCTTGAGTAAGCAGAGGTAGTATCATGAAATGTGATGCTGAAGTTCTTGCCTTTGCATCTCTGCTCTGGGCTTCTGAATAGTCTTTTGTGTGAGTGTGCATGCAGCTGCCATTCTAAAGCTGCTTTCAGGTTTGCAGGCACTATGTTTTCTCACTGGAGAATCGGAGGGTTTAGCCTGTTAGCTGACATGCCAACAGGCCTTCTGTGTACCTTCTGCCCTAAGCTGTCCCTGAGGAGTGTGGAGACTTGTTCTGTGCTTTTTAGTTATCCAAGCTTCTACTGTGGTTCCTGGTGGAATAAATGAATTGAAGCTGGAGATGTTAAAAACCAGGAAAGGTTAGAAATGAAAGAAGGAAGAAAAATCACAGAAATTAGCCAGATGATTTATGGATTAAAACATAATTGTATTAATTTGTGGGGTTTTCCTCAGTGCTTGTTGCAGCAATTCTACCTTTACTAGTGCTAAGGAAAACACCTCAAGTGGGGATCAAATTTTCCCAATTTTTTTTCATGTGCTGTAAATTGCAGGGCAGAAGTGTGTACAGGGAGAAGAAGGACGATCAGAGGTTTCCCATTTGAGTTCAAATACTGCTTTGGATCATTATAAGCTTGTCTTTACAATGAACAGAATGTTGAAATTCTTAGCAATTTTAAAATTTCCAGTTGTTCTTGTGGCACAAAAAAATTCCAAATATGAGCCACATAAAATTGGAAGGGCAGAAAATATGGGATAAGAATAGCAGCAGATTCCCACTCAGATTTGCTGGGCTTTGAGACTGACCAAGAGACACAGTAGCATGGGATGACTTAGAAGCCTGCCACATCACTCTGCAACATTTTCATTTTATGACCTGTGAAACTAAACTGGCTGTTGCATTAACAATCCCAGGCCACGAAGCTGCTCAGAAAGCAAAAGAGACTTTGTAAGGTTTTTTTACATATCTGCTACTTGATGTGTGAATCTAAACAGCTCTGAGCTCTGTCCCCTCTGATACTCCTACTATGTGATGCTGCATTTTTCTCTGAGTGTTTTTAATTGTGGGGATATGGAAAGATTAAGGGAGAAAGATGGGGGAAGGCTTCACTGATTACTTGGAATAAACCTAAGTGATATTATGTGTAGGTGCACAGTTTGTGGTAATTGGGGTTGGGCTTTGGCTGAGCCTCATCCCCAGTGGGTACAGCTGTGAGGAGCAGGTGAGCAGCATTGACAGCAATGAGCCATGGAGTGCCCAGGGACACTGACCAACCACCAAAGGAACAGAGGGCACACAGGTGCAATGCATCAACATGAGGGGGATAAAAGGTTGGGCTGAAGAATAAGAGGAGCAGATGCTTGCGGTCTTCTGCAGTGGAATGCTGTTACTCTGTGTGGGCAGATGCCTGAAGCCTTCTGATGGGGTAAGGTGTTACTGTGCATGGGTTGGAGCTTTCTGATATGGCATGGTGACACTCTGTGTATTGTGGCCGTGGGGACTGTGCCACGGGCTGTGGCGTATGCTGCGACGGTTAGCAACCTTGTTGCAAACCCTTCTTGGGCACAGACTTATTTTTAATCTGAGGTATTTTTTATTATTTCAGTATAGTTCTGCCAGGCTCCTCCACGGCTGTGAGTTAGAGAAATAACTCCTAATCACTATGTCTTTTAATTGCTGGAATACATGAGCATCCAGGTTTTCCTCATTCATTTCCTGTGCTTTTGAAAGGAGTTGAAATGTCTTTTCTCCAATTCATTTCTCTTTTTTGTTTGAACTCTATTCCATAAGGGCAGTGCTTATAAAAGGTGTGTACTTGCCTTTTTCATTATTGGTATAGAATGTTTGAGAAAATATCCAATGATAACTTCAACTTTGTACATGTTAATTAGGATGAAATTTATTTTTTCACACAGTAAATATTTTCTTGAAACAAAAATAAAACAAACAAATTCCCCCCCCCCCCCCCCCCAACCCAACCCAACCCTTGCTACCTTGTTTACTTAGCTAAAATCATAAAATCAGATTACAGTCAAGGCATTTTAATGTACCGTTGTCTTTTGGTTGCTGCTGGCCTAAACTATTACTTTTAAGTCCAAGTTGTCACAGGCCTGTGGCATTGTTTTTATGATAATCAAAGACTGTGCGTTCCTTCTTCTTGACTATAATCAAATCTGTCTTGTGGACTTCCTGTTTTCCTTTGGGGTTTTTTTTTTGACAGCAAAAACCATTTAAAATACCATGTTTTCATTTTGAAACATAAATGCATTTACATTGTTACAAAGCATCTTCCAGATCAGATAGTACATAGTAGTAATTTCAGTGCAGCAGTCAGTTAGGGACTCTGAGTGTGACTGAAGAAGATGAGCGGTGATTTGAGGGTTTTAATCATTAATGAGCAATCCTCAGCAGCTTCTTTCTTTCCAGGACCTTACTCAAATAAACAGTTATGTTTTTGTACCACAAAACAACAAGATAATTATTAACGATATGATGGATTAAATAGTGAAGATATTTGCATTTTTCAGAATAATTTTGTCAACAGTTCTTCTCAGATTGCAAGTTCTATTAAGTGTGTGTTAAAAAACTGACCTAAATGTTAGCTTGCTGGTTTTTACTCCTGTTCTGGTTTCCATGTAAATGGTCCCACCTTGCACCAAGAAATCTGGGGGAAAACTGCAGAGTAAGAGAAGTAGCATCTTTGATTCTGCCTGAAGATGCTGAGTACTGTGTCAGCCGTGCACCTGGCAGTGCATGGTTCTACTGAGGAAATTTGAAACAGCATATCCTAGAAATGCTGTGGAAAGCCCGTGATTCTGAGTTAAAAAAGCATTTTGTTGCAAACCTAGGGAAACAAGATGAATTGATTCATTCTGTAACTGTGTTACATATGTCCTTTGACAACTGTCTTCTGTGTGAATCCTCCCTATGTGTGAAGGCAAACTTTGCAGACATTAAGTGTTGGCCTTTATTCCACATTATTTATCTATAACAGTTTTGCATGTGATTGCATATGTTTAAATTGCAGCCTTGAAATTGAATTACAGGTATCAATGCATTAATTTTAAAAATAGGTGTGTTCAATGCCTTTGTGCAGCAAATCTATGCTGAGTGTAGCAGATCGTTCCTGAAGTAGCTATGTGAACATCAGGGAGAAAAGTTAGAACAAGGAATTCCCAAAGTACACTGCTATCACTGCTTGGCATTTCAGTGAGCATGGTGGTGGCAGGTGGCATTTTTCTATCTCCTGTAGTTCAGCAATTAACAATTCCTCCCCTGTCCCTCTGGATAGGAGCCTGGCTACATCTGTGTTGTAATGGGCAGTTAACAGAATGCAGGGGCAGCCTGTAGGGGGTTGTGAAGTGCGTTCAAGGCACTGTAGAAATAATGGCCAATATAGAGAGAGGTCTGTGTTAGAGCTGGCTTGTGTATATTGACTATAGAGATCCATGCTTATCTGTCATTCAGATAACATGATTATCCCTTTGAATAGAATGCCATGAGAATGGATGGGTTCTTTTATCAAAATTGGAAGATAAGGTGACAAAGCATGAGTAGCAGGGGATGATGGGGTGAAATATAATGGCATTTCATATAGTGGGTCAGTTCAAGATGTGATACTTTCTACTGTTCTTGAAAGGCATAAAACTGTAAGGAAATATATCATTCCATTCATCTTTTCTCATATTCCTTCTCCTTTCCCACCTCCCTTGACTTCAGTGGATCCCTAAAGCCTTAGAAAAATCTGGCAATGGAGTTCTTATCCTTTGGGAAGTGAGCTGGCTTACCCGTACTGCTCCCCAGAACAGCAGCTGAGAACAGTGGGAAATCAAGTGTTTGCATTTGTGTTGGCTTTGCATTAAGTAACAGGAGAACAGATTATTTGTGATGGAATTCACTCCAGGTAGTTGACATCACTCAGCAGCAGACTGCAGCAGCAGAGCTGAAAGAACAGGGAAGCATTAAATAAGAAAGCAGGTGTGCAGTCATGCACACTGAATGGCATCTTCATGGAGCAGCAGCAGCAGTGAGCACTCTGTGCTCTCTGAGCATTGGTGAGGTTTGGAACCTGTGCACTCCATGTATAATGGACACAGGGGAGTGAGGACTAGCTGTGAAAAAATAGAATACTTCCACATACTTTTATAGAGCCCCTTTGGAATAACTGCCATTATAACCATTCCTATTTTTCTGTGAACACAAGCTGAGATAATCTTCCTCCCTCCTTTCCATTCCCTTGGCATAATTCTTGCACTACTTTAAAGTATCTCATAATATAGAGGAATGTTGTGCCTGACCCATGAGAGAGCTGGGGCTTCTGAGCTCTAAATAATCCCGGCCAGCTTGGATTTAATCTCTTCACTGTCTATCAGATGTTGCCACTTGTAAGATCCTGAAATGCTTTTAAGTAAAATTTGTTCCTACTGCTTGATTACTTTTAAGCAATGGTGAGTTGATTCTGTGTATCATGCAAGCCACAAATCATTTTATCAGGTCCTCAGTTTGTTCTCTTTAACTTCATAATATTTCGTTCTGCTTGCATAAAGGAATGGAACTGAAAGAAGGACAATTCTCTTCCCTTATCTTTGTGACACTGAGGGACAGTGTTTAAAATATACCAGTTGGCACTTTACATCTAGTTGTGTATGCTTCCTGTTTTTTAGTTTTCAGGATGAAGTGTGAAGAGTTGAAAAAAGTAGAAGTGAGATGAGTCAGAATTCAACTGTAAATAGCAAGTGCCTTTATTCCTAATGGTTTAAAATAAGATGGAATACATTTGCTAAACCCTGAATGACCATGCAGGGACATTGTTAGAATGAATCATCCAGCTGTTTTCCGAAGAAAATACACAACATTCTATCCTATTTTTTTTATGTGCACCAAGTGGAATAGCTCAGTTCAGCAAAGTTTTGGTTAATGCCTTTTGAAAATTAAGCTCAAATGACTACTTGGGAAAGAGCAGTCCATGAAGGTCCTATTTTTCCTAAGGGAATGACAATGTCACTGGAGGTACTTACTCCTTCATGAGGTGTAACATACTGCATTCACCCTCAGATATTCTCTGTACTGATTGTGGCTTACTTTGGCTGTTTCTATTTATCAAGTACACATACAAAATGCATCAACCTGTAATTCAGAAGAGCAACTTCATCATGTTGTACTACGTATGTAATTATGCAAGGTCTTATACACGATGCACACCATGGCAAAAAAAGGCAGAAAAATGCTGTGAATTATGCGGTGGTGAATGATTAAATTCTTCATGCTTTCATGTATATTTTATACTGCAAGTCACAACTTCTAGGCCTAATGCATACACTGATCATTTGTTTTGCAACCTGTCAGCCTTATTGCATCTTAGCCATCTCTAAAACAATTTAGAGTGTGATATTTGAAACAATTATAGGTGATTATGGATTGATGTTTCACTGAAAGCTGATTTTATTTAAATCTTAGGTTCTTTTCCGTGTTCTGCTAACATTTGTATAACTGAGTGACTGGTGAATTTTAAGCATTATTAGTAAGTTTAAGAGTGAAACTCTTCAAGGGATTGTAAGCCTGTTAGTTTTTTTGCTAATTTGCTGCCTTCCCTTTTTAAACTTGAATGACAAGGTTTAGTTTATTCCTACCTTCTTGAACCAGTTCTTTCTGCTTTAGGTGCTGGTTCTTTGAGTTGCTAAAATATCTTGTTTCTTGCAAGGTAAGAGTGGAAAATAGTGGAAAGAGACAATAAGTTGGGTGTGGTGGCTTTTTCTGATTTTGTTTGGTGTCATGTCATATCCCCCTGCTTCCCCAGATTTTTTCCTGACCACCATGCTGGCTAGATTTTGGAGCTGCTTAGGAGGGCCTTCGGAGTGAAGTTTAGTCAGTAAATGATTTGAAACCATAAGAGCATTCTTGGCATCTGCTTAGTAATTTTATATAATCAGATGCCTCCTTTTAGTTAGTGGTTTGTTAAATCACTGGTTTATAGATTTTTAAGTGCTTCACTCTGTGTGCAGCTCTAAAGCTCAGTCTTATTTTCCTGGAATTGAAATTGCTGATCTGGAAGGCACACATCCTCTCTCCTCCTTCCCCATGCATTTCAATCTTTGGTCTTTTAGCAGTTGGAAGGGGTAAATTTTGAAATATTTAACTGTAAGAACAGTGAAATGTCAAACTGAAGTTGTAACTTCTGAATGCAGACATTATGAAAGTGCTCAGTCCCACCTTACACCCTAATTTTTGACGCTGCATGTACCTGAGAAGAATATGTTGTCCTACTAAAAAAAAGTTTGTCTGACAGGATGTTGTCTGGGATAAAGCTCTGGGATGTAAGGTAGCTACTATGAGACAATGTTGTTTAATCAGGAAAGGTATAGTGAAAAAATAAATAAGCATAATGATCAAGGACTTCATGGCAGTTAATACAGACAGCTAAATTATTTGTTCATTATTTATTTGGATTTGGACCACCTTTTTAGTTAATGTAGGGCAAAATCTAATGTCTGTGAATGTGTTCACTACTTGTGTGATACTCTGTAAGTGATACTACAGACAAATTTTATTTAGCATTTTGCATGTATACCTTTTTTTGGGGGGGTACTTTTTGAGAAGTACATCAAAATCTGGAGAGCCACCCTCAAGCAAGAGAATCCTTTTGTGTTTGTGTATGTAAATGTAAACCAAGTGAATTGTTCCAACCTTTGTTTCTTTGTAACAAACCTTTGTTAGAGGTATATCTTTTAAGGCAAAAAGTGATTTAACACCTGATACTAACATTTGAGTTCTCATGCTCCCTTTATGACAGAGTATTTGGTCAGTTGCATGTTTTGGAAAACATGAAAATATCGTTAACTTCTCTCTATGTTATCTGCTCTGCAGGCAGTCTTCAACACAGTATGAGCTCTGAAACAGAAAACTGCAGATGAGCATCAGTGACCACTGTAAACTCTGAGGGCACATTTACACTACCGTTTATGGGGGTGTCTCATCATCTGGAGGTACATCTTTTTCAGTGTGTGATAATTTTGTCAGCTGCTTGTTGCTAGAAGAAAATATGTTTCTACAACAAATGCCACAGAAAGGTTTCTCCATCTTTTAATGCCACTGATATGATCACATTTGTGGAGAAATGTAATAAGTTACTAAAGAGATTGGACTCTTGGACTCACAACATCAAAGTCTTGTGATGTCCTTGGATTTCCACTGGTGGTTTTAAAGACTGGCAATGACTCTTGAAAGATTTAGTAGCTTGGTTATTTGTATCTTCTCTCCTGGTGTCTTTGTGCTGCTTGTCACTGGGCTCTATAGGATGTTTTATCCACATGTGGAGTTATCCTAACAAAATGAAGAGTTGTGCTTTTGAATTTGTAATGCTTCTGTAGTGACTCTTTTTGCTGGACTTCAGAGGAAGGTTGGTTGGTGATGCAGTCCTGCTGCATTAGGAAATGGCACTGGAAGGACCAGCTTCTGCTCAAGCCACAGTGCAGCCTGTGCCTGTGTGCTGCCTAACCACGGTGCTGTCGGATCAGTCAGTAGTACCTGTAGCTGAGTATGGGTGTGCAGAGAAATGACAGTTTTGGTCAGACCTCACTGACACTTGTAAGACAGCAGTTGCTCATTCTCTTTCTTGGTGAGTCTGTTCTAAAAGCGCCTTTCTTTGTCTACTAATTCACAATGCAGTGTATTCACTGCGCATGTCAAATCCTTTATCTACCTATTATCTATTGCACTAAAAGGATACATTCTTTAGCATTTCCTAAACCATAAAAAATTATTTATTTTTCCTCTTTCAAAATGTTGTGCATTTAGAGAAGTGGATGTGCTGAAATCCATTCTATTGAACCATCTGTGAACAAGTACAGTATGACCCACTTCTGCTGAATATCCTCTCAGCTAATTATCTACAAAAATTTGTCTGCATAGCCTGCTGTCTAAATTGCTACCATGCACCAGAAGTAATTCACTGTGGAGAGAAGGAAATGGTTTGGTAAATGTTATTACAGAACCAGATACTTAAAAAGATCTTCAGGTACTTGATTCTTAGATGAAGCAAAGTAGTATTTAAAAAGGAAGTGGTGCTCACACAATCACTGTGTGAAGAACATTAAAAAAGTGGGGAACATATTGGCATGCAGAAACAGGGAGAGTGTTGAGGTGGGTTTTTTTTTGGTGTTTTGTTTTTTTTTTTTTCCCCTCAATTAGAAAGCTAGAAGCTGCTAATAGCTTGTGTCTGAGTGTGGAGTGCCTATTGCTCTCAAATGATGATTAGCATCACATAAGAGCAGATTTGCATAGGCTTGGTTCTGATACATAACATTTTAGATGCTTGGCTAAGTTTAATACAAACTTAAATGACTTGCACAAGGCTAAAAATAATTTGGAATCTTGACTGTGATAAATACTTCACTGAATGTGTCCCATCTCATCTTTGAATATGCTTTTCTGGTGATATTTCAGTAACTTTGCTGCTGTTGGGGCCCAAGAAAAAGTGGTGCATAAAAATGTTTTCTGATTAAAATATCAGAATTATTATGAGGAACTTTTTTTTTTTTCCCCTGGAAATTGTGAAGAGTCTTAACCTTGGATTCAGAAGGATATATAAATTTTATTGGAAACTATTTTCTAACTTC
This sequence comes from Motacilla alba alba, assembly GCF_015832195.1. Lineage (NCBI taxonomy): Eukaryota > Metazoa > Chordata > Aves > Passeriformes > Motacillidae > Motacilla > Motacilla alba. Next base: position 12,848,494 of record NC_052021.1, on the reverse strand, counting down.
CAGTCTGGTAGAATTTAGGCAGAAGTATGATATGAGCAGAAAGAAAATTTAGTGAATATTTTTACATGTGTAAATGCCTATCAGGTGTTTTCATATATCCTTGATGCTTGAGTTTTCATACCTGTCTCAACAGTCAGAATTTTGCATAGAAGTATAGGCAATGTTAAAATTTCAGTTCATGCTCTCAAATTTGTGTACACTAGAAATTCACAGACTAGAACAGTATTGAATTATGCTCATACAGGGGGATAAGCTTGAAATGTTTCTTAAATTTGTGCAACTTCCTTTTCCACCCATTTCCTCTTGTGTGGGGGAGCACAGCAATGATGCTGTTTTTTTCCCTTTTCAAATCAAGAACATCTTAAGAGGAAGCCATTACCCTTTTTTACAGGCTGACACTTGTGAATCTGTGAGGAACAAAACTGTCTCTAATAACTGGCCTGGTGAGCATAATTTGCTGTACCAAGGGAATGACCTAATTTTTTCTTGTTGATCATATCTAGAAACATACACCAGGACAGTTCATAATTTACTCCCTTGCTGTGTGTTTTATTTTGGAAATGTTGCATTTTATATGCAACTTTCTTTACATGTATGTAATCCTATTTTTGCTCATAAAACCTGAGGAGTCAACTGCCTTGGCAGCAGCAAAAATTAGAGGAATTGCTCAGGACCCCACTTGAAGGATTTCAGACAGGAATGTACAATACGTTTTTAATATCTGTGTTAATACTACTCATTTATCTCTGAGTGCATGTTCCAAACCAATCTTCATAGAGAGATTCCTCTGTTTTTCCCTGTTCCTGTTAGTAAAATAGTCTCTATTCCAGATTCTGGGCCACACGTTTGTTTCTTTCTCGTATTCTTATTTTGACTATTTGTTTGATGTCTCAGAGCATGGAAGTACTGTTTGATTGCAGGCGAGAAGGAAGTGAAGGGAAACCTGCTGAGGCTGTCTGGGAGCTCAAGTGGTATCACCTCAGTTTGGGAGAATTGGGGACATCCAGGTCTACTGTGGCAGCACCAAGTTCTGCTTCAGCTGCATTCTCTGGCCTATCTGGGAAATATCGTGCATCTTGAGAGCTGCAAAATTGTACCAAATGTGATGTGATATACCCAGCTACAATTTCTTTTAAACTAAGTGTGAGTTTCATCTCAGTCATAAATCTGATCCTACTTGTAGTACTGCTGTTCTAACTAAATGCAGTAACTTCTGGAGGCGCTTTAGTGGCACTCTAAAGAAACCTCTGCAAATTTTGCTAGCGCCCTTGCTAGTCAGAGAAGGCAGACCAGAACAAGGAATTACAGAAACATTTTGTCCTTTTTTATTAGTGACATCCCACCATCTTCCAAATCACTGTGCAAATAAGGGACCAGAACATGCCTTCAACCATTTTTTTTCCCACGAGCTTGACTAATGTGTCCACAATAGATTGGTTTCAGACAGGTCTTTAGCAGGATACATGTGTTTGACTGGGTGTGCTTCATTTTGACTCAAAAGGAACTTTTTCATGTATTCCTATGAGACTCTGCACATACATCCCGTCTGCCTCTGTTTAACTGACTTCCAGGTTTTTTGGATGCCAAAAGATTGTTACATCAGCTGCTAAAAAGTTTTTTATTTTGGAAATCTGAGCCTTCCTACATGCTTGGTGAATAGAGGCCAACCCTTTAGTTTCTTGCAGCTTGGGGTTAGAGAGATGTTTGTCCGTATTTCAAATCTCTTGTGAGCAGATGGTTCTTAAGACCCTCTAATTCCTTAGATGAAAAAGTAGATTATGTGCCTTTTAGTTTTACTCTTAAAAATTTTCTTCTCCAATGCTAATGAAATGCACACTACGGAACATTGATAAAGAAACAAAGCATATCACCTACCTTTGTGTCCTTGCCTATGGATGCACAGAGACACACAAATGCTGTGTTCCTTTTTAATTAAAGTCCTAGTCTCACTTTCCTGACAAATTTTTTTGTATTCTCACATAAGGAGATAATATCATTGCTTCAGCTTGTGTTGTGAATGAAGCAGTAGTTTAAAACAAAAAATCCAGTTGAGGAAGCAAACATGGCACGAGGATGAATATTGACAAAATAGCTCTTTGAGGGCTGCTGCTTAGCTGTGCCTTTGCACCCTAAATTTCGTGCCTTTCTCTTTATGTAGAGGAACAAATCTGCATTAGCTTTGCAGTTCTAGGGACGTGATTCACCTACCCGTGAACCCAAGAATGCTGCAGAAACCTTTCAGGGAAAGGTGCAGCATTATAAATATTTTAAACCTCTCTGCAAGCAGGGAAAAGTGTGACATATGTTTTACATTTCAGTGCCTGCTCCAGTACCATTATTTTAGAACCTGTCGCCTTTCGTAGACTATGAGCTCACAGACAAATGCCACTGCTTCAAAACCAATAGCTAAGCTGCCTCTTTTCATGCTGTTTCTTTCAGTTCCAGCTGACAGTTAAAATGTTGTTGTTTCCCCCTCCATACACAGCCCCTGTTCCAACTGACCTGACCTAAAAAGATTGTAGCATACAGCTGAGCTTAAAATACAAACATTCCCTTTGAAAGTTGTAATGTTCCCGCTTGTCTGGGGCTGCTCTGAAGAAAAAAAACAAAAAGACGAATCTCAGTGTTTGAGTGATGCAGTTCATAGATAAAACCTTTATCTGGGAAAAGGGGGAGGTGTATTTGGAGTCTGCTTGAGTGGCAGGAAGAAAAATTTCCATATTTAAGGTAAAACAGCTGCTGTTTTTTCTTTTCCTCTCTGCTTGGAAAGCTCTGCTTTAGGAAGCATTGCTATCGCCAGTGGGGAAATGAGGTATGGTAATGAGGCCTATTTGATCCTTCCATGGGCCAACAATGGCACAAGGCCTTCTGAGCTCTGCCTTGGCTTTCTCTCCACCAAGTGCTGCCTACTGTCTGCAATTAATATATGTGCAAAATGCCATGAAGCATATAAAACCAAATTTGAATAATTCACAATATAAGGTGAGAACTTGGTTTGGAAATAGGTTTTTATGGTATATGTTTCTAGTATCAGAGCATTATTTCAGAAATTTGGTGTGGAATGATGATGTTTCAGATCCTGATGGCTTTGAACTGCCTTGTGAGAAATCCAGAACTGTTTGTTCAGACACATTTTAATTTTTAAAAGAGTTACTTTTAAGTTTCAACAATAAATAACTTACCAGAGCCTTCTGCAAAATAAGGGGAGAAAATGCACCATTCTGTCCAGTCTACCTTCAGTCTTTCATAAGAAATGTCATCAATTTAAATATTTTAAGGATATCTGAATAATTAAAACCAAAAGACTGGGCTGCAAATCCCTTAACATTTTAAGTTAAGGACATGTTCTTTTTATATCCACACCAAAGGAATGTGTTTGCCATTGATATAGGTCATGTTCAGCTGTTTGCTTAGAAAAAAACAGCTATCTAGGTGTCTCCTAAACTAAGGAGTGGAGATGGCGGAAGTAACATCCCACAGGGAATTGAAGAACCAACTAGATAAGTATAAGCCCCAAGCTGCTCAGGTAAAATAAAATGCTGCCTTGAGGGTACACAACTGAACTGCATGTTCTGAGGTCTGTAATAGCTCTCCTTTAATTTTGTGCCTCTGGTTGTGGTTTGGATTTTTTCCTTTACTACATGCTTCTGAATTCTTTGGAGCTTGATTGTCTTTTTAAAATACATGCTGTTCAATTTTAAGTTTGATCTTGATACAGAAACTATTGCTGGAGACCTGTGTTTTGTGTGTTGTGAGAGGGCAGAATAGCTAATTGAAACAGCTTTTTCTGGCCTCCAAAAGTACTTTTGCACGAGCTGAAATTCATAGTGTTCTGTGCATACCTAAGCTCTTGCAGAGAAGTTCAAAAAATAAGGCATAAAACATATCTGAGATTTTCTTCATTGTGAAATGTGTTTCTTTTAAAATTCTGCTTTTTGTCTTTACTCTCAATGAAATAGCCAAGTCAAAGGGCCTGAGTCTGAGAGTAATAGCCAGATGAATGTGTACCAAATTGAGGTATACCTCTCACATTTATTTACCATGTGTATGGCAATAAAATAGGGGAAAACAACTTTTTAAAATATATTTTTCAAAATTAAATATTCTGGTAATAACAGGATGCATAAAAAATGTTGTAATTGTAGCTAGTGGTCTGTGAGTGCGTACAGACAATTGCCCTTATTTCTTGCATTCTTTGTTCTGGCATTTACCCCATTTAGACTGACACAGGTAGAAACAGGGGCCTGACCCAAAGGCGCATTGGCCAAAAGTACAAAAGATATAGTGCTGCTCCGGCTATGGCAGAAGAGTAAAGAGAGAGTACAACTACTCCTGTATTCACTGGAATGGTTTGAGAGGGTTAATTTCTTCCATATATGATCATTTTCTTGCAATACAGTTAGGCTAATAGCTGACAATTGTGTGTCAACAGTTAATAGTAATTCATAATATAATTATGGCACAGTGTGGATGGCACAGTTTGTATTTGACTGTTGCTCTTGACTTCTATAAAGCTCCTTTGTAGAGCTCAGGTTCCGTGTGCTGTTCAAGAGGCTAATTTGCATCAGATAATGCACAAGTGCGGGGGTCTGTCAGGAACACGTAATAAAATTTTCAAAAATTCCGAAAGGTGCTGTGTTGATATATTATTCTGTACAGTTTTTTTCCTCTAGCTGGGAGCTATAGACTTGCGCATTTTAGACACTTACATATTGACAAAACAAATAAAGGTTGAAGAGCAGATGTACTCCTGGGTCTGATATAAATCTTAACACGGCCTGTGTTCATCTTTCTCCACCTCTACCAATTAATTACCAATGATATTTGTTGACAATTGCTTCCACTGCCTGGAGGCATTTGGTGAGGTAAAATGCTGTAATTTTAAATAGTATTATTTTCAGAGACTACCCAGGAAAGAGAAGACTACTGAAAAGTTGTTGGATCTGAACAAAGAATCAGCCTGAAATGTCCAAGGGAGAGTGCACAAAGAATTGTTTGTGTTCATCAGGGACATCCTCTGGCTCCTGACAGGGAAACCAGTCCAGACTGTCTGCGTTCTCCATTCAAATGAATCCATGTTCAAATCCAGTTTCAGGATGCCTAAAGATTTTGCCTGAATATATTTAGGAAAAAATGTAGATCTATGAACTCTCACCTGATTCATTTTACAATGCTAATGCTTTGGTCAAGCAGTTTTTGTAATTTTACTGAAAATCTAATGTATTAACAGAGAGATGAAGCATATGGTTGATTAGTTTTTTTTTTCCCAGAAGTTGGAAGAAAAGGTTGTCTATAATGTGTGCTTGTAAGTGAAGAATGGGTGATATTATTTTAAATGCCAAAGTCACTTCGGTGTCTATCTCCTTTGTATTGAACTTAGACAATCTGAATGTACTCCTTTTGAAGTTGATGTTCATAACCACTGAGCTTGCAGATGGTAGGAACAATTTAGTAAAATTCAGCAAAACCCCTGTCCCATCCCTGTTAAAACACTTTTGATTTCAGTGGAACAGACTTTGACTCGTCTTCTTAAAGCAGTGGGAAAGACCTGAAATGTGGACAAGATTTCTGTCTTGTTTGAACACAGGAGATGCAGAGCTCCCTTCTGAAACTGTGAGAGATGTTCCTGAGGTCAGAGTCTGAGCTGCCAATATTCCAGTGCAAAAAATTTCCCCAGAAGTGTAAACATTGAAAACATATGTGGTTATTTAAATCATCTCTGAAAATCAACACGCTTTTTTCTTATCCTGTTGAATATCTTTTGCTAAAGGGACAAACCAGTGTTTTGTTTGAACACTGAACTTGGCACATGAGTGTAATGCTCTAAGCAGAGACCCAGGAGCAGGGCTGAAGCTTGCACGTAAACGTACAGCTCCCTGCTGGATGCAATGTGAGGGGAGGAGAAGGAGGGAGCTTCACCACATTCCCTGTCTGTATCTCAAAGCTGTGGAAAAGGGGGAAGTTTGTTGCTTTATTGTACAACTTTTTTTCCCTCCTGTGGCAACATCCAGCAAAGTTTTCAAGAGCTTTTTTTACTTTTATAAAGAAACCAACAGCACTTTTTCTGACTGTAACAGTAATCCCAATTTATATTGTGAAACCTTTCATTGTGCAAAACATACCAATACTTACTATTGCAACCAAACATATCCCAGTTTCTTTTGACCCTGAGAGGTATAAATAAAACTGCAGATTTGACACACAGATCAAACCCTCCAGAATCAACACACAGAAAGTGTTCAACTGCAAACTTGTAAACCCTGGTGAAGCAGTAATTGGCAAAGCTGTAGGAAGTATATTGGTTGATCATTGTTTTTTATTCTTTGTCCAACCATGTTCACAAAAAACATCACATTTGCTTAAATTGGAAGGATTTTGGGGATCAGACTGCAGCTCCTGGCCTTAGTACTATTTGAATCTTATTATAGCAATGGCTTTCATATGTGTTGAGCGTAGCTGTGAAATAAAATACATAACTAAGTTGGTGCTTCTTGGTCTTAATCTGTCAGCTTTGTCCCCTTGGAGGTAACAGTGAGTAGGTTCCAAATTGCAGTTGTCTTATCAAGGATGTACTTATCCATAGTAAGTAGCTTTAGGGAAAATTGTTGGACAGTGAATAAGATTTAAAAAAAAATGTGACTAGGAACTTTAATTTTGTGGACCAAATCTATAAGAAAGGGTGCAGATGATGGTGTGTGGATATAGAATTGTGTTTTGTGTTTATAAGGTCTATTTCTGTTATCTCAGCTGCAGCTCCAGGACTTGCAGAAGTGTCTCCAGAGATGATATGGGAGATAAAAGCTAATTCTGTTGTTCTTGTTCATACTCTATCCCCATGCTTCTATGAGGGCTGAAATTTCCCAGAAGTGGTAGAAGCCCATTGTTACCTGCTGTTCCGTGTTTCCACCAGTTGTCTTGGGGTGGGCTGTTGGTTTTAACTTCACAACTGTGACCTGTAGAGTACTTCAGCTGTCATCCCCTCTCCTCCCAAAACCTGCTCCCCAAACTCTGGCAAACATTTTCCGGGCCTTTGAGAGGAGCATGACAGTGTTTTTGTGGTCTTTATGTCCAGACAACGTTCTCCTGGGAGTTTAGACAGAGTGTAGAAGAGGGTTTGGTCTGGTTCACAAATTTTATTCCTCTGTGGGGGTGAAGGAAATTGCCTGTTTTGTTGTTGTGTTGAATTTATATTAGACAACTCAAAAATTAGGAACATGAAGGACTCTTAGAAAATAAAGGCAGAAGATACTAAATAGGTAATTTAACTAATACCATGTGACATTGCAGACTTATTGGCATTCTATAATAGTCATTATGTAAAAATATAATGCATAAAATTATGAATGCCCTGATGTTCATGGTAGGAAAAATGAGGTTTCAGAGATGATGTCACATCTTGGAGAAGATGAAGTATTAGGAGACTTTTATTTGAAGGAAAGTAAGTCTCCAGTTTCCATGTTCAGATTGTGTCTTGTAGATCTTTGGTATGTGTTCCTGCACATCTCTACTACTCTGTACTGCCTGTAAGAGAAAAGAAATTAAGATCTGTATTTTGTGAAGTCACTCTAGCTTAACACACTGGCTGTGATGAAGAGTGCTTAGTCGGAGCTTTGCATAATCTGCCATAAGATTTACCGTGTTCCCAAGCAATCAAAGTAAGAATCAACTGGATGAACTACAAATAAAAGTTAAGTATATCATGATACAGGTCATATAAATCTCATGTGTTTATGAGCTATACTGAAAAAAAAAAATCTTCATACCCTTTAAGTAAAACTCAGCTTGAAACTGTGCCATTTGGGACATGGTGTTAATATAAACCCCAGGGTCTGCAAACTGGAAGGGAACTACACTGATGATAATGCATTTGCTACTTGTTCGAAGAAGTGAAAAATAGCTCTTTGAGTCTTTTCTGTGGACAAAGCTCTATATCAGCAACTCCTGTATCTCTACACTAGCCATAATTATTTGCCAGTAGATGGAGTAGTTAAATCACATGTCTATCATTTTTACTCTCGGATCAGTTTGTCTGACAGGTTCCATAGCTTCTTGACACCATTAAACCCTTCTGCTTTCTACTCTGATGACTGGGGAGTCATTTCTGTTCTTGGTGAAGGCTCTCTGCTTTTGCTGTAGTGACAAATATGATTAGTTACATATCTTTCAACAAAACATTTTACATTTCTTTTTCCACTGGGCATCAGACTCACCTGCCAGAGATGTTAATAATATCTCCTGCATCTCTTTTTAGGACTTTTTCTTCCTGTGACTTCCTGCCATAAGAATGAGGATACTTGGAAAGTGTAGAAATAGACTATTGACAATCCTATCTGTAAACTGCTAACCCAGAGATCTCATTTATCAAGGGAGGGAAATGTTTAGGTTTTGTGGAGATTTCTGCCCTGTCATTAGGAGCCATGTGATGAATCTTTGTTCTTTCATGGTATCACGTGAAATAAGGGAGTTATTTGCAAACCAAACCACAGCACTTTGGTGGATATAGGCAGCAAGTTTGCATTTACTGAAGTATTAATGTGTGTGAGACTACACAACTGTGAAAGGCATTGTATTTCCTTCATCTTAGACTTCCTTGGATGTCAGCTCTGAGGCTGTAACATTTGCAGCATCCAGGTTTTCTCATTCTGCAGATGATGTTCATGGTGCTACAGCTGTTGGTTACTATGTCCACAGCTCTCACAGGGAGAGAATGCCTCATTTTGCCTCCTGTAGAAGAACAGTCCAAACATCAAGTCTGTTACAAGATTGCTGAAATTGGTCAAGGATTGTCTTTTTACAAATGTGGTAGCTGAAGTTAAAAAAAACCAGGTGTATTCTGTGAAATCTCACTGTGTGAGAAATTAGTAAAGAAATTTTAATATTTGGAAACTGTGTGTTACTGGTTACATTAATAATTTGTTTGTGTGGCTTTTTTGTTGTTTTTTGGTTTTGTTTTGTTTTTTACTATTGTTCTCTTGGAAAAATCAAATATGTCTGTTTCTTTAGCTGTAATTCAGGAAGGGGAAGAGGTGAAAAGGAAATGCCCTGAAATGAAAACCCATAAGGCAAGTTTTAGTCCTGAGGCATCATTCATTATGAATCATGGAATATTGAATTCTAGATATAATGGGAATGGTGGCAGGCTTTTATTTTGCCTACATAACCAGCAACTCCCCAACAAGCTATGGGTACAGGGCTAGAGAATCTAATAAGAAAACAAATCTAATTAGACACCTAGATCACAAAATGAATAAAAAATATCCCAGTTATTTAGGAACACTGGGAATTCAGGGCTAGTTACATGCCATTTCACTTATTTATACATTGGTTTCAGTGGTTATTTGGGGTAATTTGACATTGTAATTTTTTTAATAATTCTGAAACAAATTTGCTGTACCTGTCTTAACTGAACTGTGTCACAATCCAAAATGGGGTAAAAAAGCAGCGTGGCGGATACATGAGGCTTGGGTAGCCTGCAAACCAATGAGCATACACGAGAGCCACTGCTTTGTGCTGGAAAGGGACAAACTGCAAATTCCATTCAGCCAATAACAAGAAATGGTTCAATCCAAGTGCAGGAGTCAGCTGCCCAATGAAAGAAACAAGGCAGAGAACTGTACACTAGAAAAATGAGGGCTCTTACAGACTCAGTGAAGAATAGGTAAAGATGAAAGTGCAGGATCAAAACTACAGAGCCTTGCTGAAAACTGAAATATGAACACCAGATGTTTTCAAATGCCCTTTGGATTTCAACATTAGAACCTCATGTTTATTGCACATACCCTAAAATTTTGTTTGAAGGTAAAACTTTCAAGTTGAAATCCATACCTTATTCACTGCCTCAGGTAGCTTCTAAACAGTTCCTTATTACCACCTTTACACAGTTTGTCTGCCCTAACTTTTTTCTCTTTGTGGCTCACCCAGAAGTCTATGTTAGCTCCCTCCTTATTTAATTCTCTTTCTGTGGCTCATGCTTCTTGCTTTGCTGCTTTGAAATATTTTAAGTATGAACCATTCTTTCTCTACTGTTCAGATATCTCCTAGGAAAATCTGTATTCACTTTCTTTGCTGAGATGTCCCTAACCAAAATACAGGAAGTGGTTTTGTATTTAAGGGCTCCTCTGCTGGTTTTCCAGAGAGAAGATATTGTGTGCTCTATTTGTTTACAAGAAGGCATTAAAGCATACTGTTTTTATAAAATACTATTGGCTTTGGTAATACCAGCAGAATTCAAGGTGGTTAAAACTCCTGTTGATTTTAGTATAAAGCAGAGTAAAACCCACCTTCTACTTAAGGTTATTATTTCATATTTAGGAATACGGT